>NC_141691.1:18460960-19104401 GCF_964263255.1 Lissotriton vulgaris
TTGTATATATGGTGCAATGCAACAAAGGACATGTCGCTGCCTTGCCTCGCACTGCACCAGGGAGGCATGCCATGGGCACTCTGGTAAGCGTTCCCAAGCAACGCTCATATATTAAGACACATTCCCAGATTAAGAAAATCATGTTGAAACTATGAAAGTGTCAAAACTGTTAGAAACTAATGAAAACATTTGTGTTCATTTTGACTAGGCTTTTCCAATTTCCCTAAGAAAATCTTTGTCACTCAATTGATGCAATGAATTCTCACTGCTACCAAAATGTCTCCAAGCTATGCTTCCCTTTCAATCTATTCTTCCTGCTTCCACGGCTTTGAGACTGGCCCTCGAGCTACATTAATTACTTTACAAGCAACTATGACAACAAAGAAAAATACAGCATAACGTAACATAAACAAAATCACTGGAATTAGGCAAAGTCAGATCATGTGGCAAGGATTACTGCCTTATTATTTAGCGATTTTATTTATTTAGCGATTTATAGAGCGCCTGGTGACCCGGAGGCATCCCCGCGCTGTAACATGTGTAAGGACCAGAGGAGAAAACAGGGGTGGACTTATTTTGGGAATAGTAGAGTTTTCAGTTTTTTCCTGAAAATCAGATGACTGGGTTCCAACCGCAGGGAGCGGGGAAGTGAGTTCCACCCAGAGGATGCTTTAACAGAAAATCGTTGGCCGCCGGTACGTGTCTTCCTGTATCTGGGAACGTTGGCCAGATGGTCGTCATCTGAGCGAAGGGACCTGGGGGCCTTGTATGGAGTGACCAGGTCTCTCAGAATGAAATGAAATGAAATGAAATGAATGAAACTTATATAGCGCACGACTTACCCTGGGGCATCTCCGCGCTTGCTTAGGGAACCCGTCCTGGTATTCCCCTGTGAGATAACCCTGACAGGGTATCCACAAGGTGAAAGCCAGGCATCCCACCGCGAGGGGCCGTTGTGGAGATTAATCAAGCTATTGCCCAGAGTCGCAGAGTGTGAACCCGTGAGTCGAGAAGGCACCGGAGCGAGAATTATCGAGTCCGTGGAATTTTGAGCCCAAGACCCGCCGAGGCGGGGAATTGAACCCTGGTCCCGGGCCGAACTCAAGCTCCAGGTCTGCCGCCTCTAACCCCTGAGCCACACTTCTCCAGAATAGCAGGGCCGAGACCGTTGAGCAGTTTGTGTGCAGTGCACAGGGCCTTGAATTCGACCCTTTGGCGTATTGGGAGCCAGTGGAGGGCTTTGTTTGCTGGTTTGGCTGAAACTCTGGAAGGGAGGTTCATGAGTAGCCGGGCGGCTGCGTTCTGCGTGCGCTGGAGCTTAGCCATGGTATCTTCTGGAGCTCCCAGGTATACCATGTTGCTGTAGTCCAGCCGCGCAAGGATCAGGCCTTGGACCAGGAGTTTCCTGGATAGGGGTGGAAGAAGTGGGAGGATCCTGCGGATGGAGCGCATGAGACCAAAGCAGGTACCTGCCGTTTTGGATGCTTGGGTTTTCATCGACAGCTCGGGCTCCAGCCAGACTCCTAGGGTCTTAATTTCTTGTTTCGGGTGGGAATTTCCCCAAACACGTCTGGCCAGACCATTGGGGGGATGGTGGTCCATTGCTTGCCCAGAAGCATGACTTCAGTCTTTGACCCATTTAATTTGAGCGATGACTCGCACATCCAGTTGTGGATTTGAGGCAGTTCAGCAAATTGTCAGGATAGTTGTCCAGTTGTGAGAGTAAGACGACCAATTGCGTGTCGTCCGCATAGCTCACTATCTTGATCCCGAAGGGGGTGACCACATCTTCGAGAGGGGCAGGTATACATTAAATAAGGTGGGGCTTAATGATGACCCCTGGGGGACACCGCTCGTAAGGGGGAGGGAGGCAGAGTGGGAGTTGCCATCCCATACCTGGAACGAGCGCCCTGAAAGGAAGGATTCTATCCACGTGAGGGCCGAACCTGCGAGCCCTGCCGCGGCCAGCCGATGGAGTAAGACACAATGGTTAACCGTGTCGAAGGCTGCGCTGAGATCCAGGAGGATCACTGCCACCTCCTGAATCCAGGATGCACCTTGCCTCCTCGATGACGGCGAGAAGGGCGGTGTCTGTGCCATGGCCCGGGCGAAACCCAGTTTGGGACTACCGCAAGAGATTATTGGCTTCTAGAAACTGTGAAAGTTGCCCATTGACCAGTTTCTCGGCCATTTTGCTAATGCAGGGGAGAAGTGAAATTGGCCGGTAGTTCGCCATGTCGGCGGGGTCCAGCTGGGGTTTTTTTAAGAGTGCCTTGACTACTGCACTCTTCCAGCTGGGAGGGAACAAGCCTTGAGAGAGCGAGATGTTTATAAGCTCCGTGATCGTAGGCACAATGACAGGGGCTACTGTTTTCAGGAATCTGATAGGGGCGGGATCCAGAGGGGAACCGCTTTTCATTTTGGCCATGGTTGTGTCTACTTCGTTCAGAGTTACTGCCCTAAAAGTGGTCAGCTGAGGGTGCAAGCTGCTTCCTGCGCGGTTGGTAAGTGCCTCATTGTCCATGTGGTTCGGCAGGCATGGAGGGGGAAGGGAAACTAGAATACGGTCAATTTTAGAGTTAAAATAGGTGGCCAGTTCGTTACTTCTGTCCGCAGGGGGTACGTTGGATGAGGATGGAGCTGGTATTTTCAATAGCTCTTTGGCAATGAGAAAAGATTCCCTTGCCGAGTTGGTGGAGTTTTTTATTCTCGTGTCATAATGAGAGGCTTTAGTGAGCTTCAGGGTTGTTTTATAAATTCTCACTGACCTCTGATATGCTTCCTTGCTGGCATGCTGCCAGTCTTTCCTCCATAGCCGCTCTGCTTTTTTGCAGTTTTTGCGGAGAGTCCGGAGTTCCGGGGTGTACCAAGTGGCCGATCCTAGTTTCCCGTTTTTATCCTCACAGGTTTTTATAGGGAGGATGCAGTCTAGTGACGTGGCGATCCACTCCCTGAATTTACTGTCTGCGGTGACCGGGTCTTCCAAGGGGGTAGGGGTAGTAGAGTTCAGAGTTCTGGCCCAATCCTCTGTAGAGAGTCTGGACCTTGCCCTGTCCCTGGTATAGGTAGTGGGTGTGTGGGGTCTTTTGAGGGCTCCTGGTAGGCGGAGGGGGACCATGAAGTGGTCCGTCCATGGGAGGGGAAGGGACTTATCAGCTTGTAGGGTAGGGATGTTGGTAAACACTGGGTCAAGCAAATGACCTTTAGTGTGTGTGGCTCCGGAGTTGGCAAGGTGGAGACCGTAGGCAGCAAGTTCTACGATCAAGTCGGCTGCCCCTGAATCTAGGGGATCGTCGAAATGAATGTTGAGGTCTCCTAGTATCAAAAAGTTGGTAGTTGAGTGGGCCTGAGATGCTATGACATCTAGGAGAGCGCTGGTAAAAGGGCCCGAATGGCCAGGGGGGCGATAAACTAGGAGGCCTGACAATGAGTTAGTCGGTGCTAGCTGGATCGTGAAATGAAGGCTTTAGGAATCCAGGATATGCGCGTCGTTGGTTCTACAGGAAAGATAGTCCCGGTGGATGATGGCCAAGCCTCCCCCTCTACCAGATGGACGAGGTTGGGACTGGATCAGGAAGCCCGGGGGAAGTGCTAGAACAACGTCTGAATCCGAATGATCAGTAAGCCACGTTTCTGATAGAAACAGAATGTCAAGCTCGTGGTCTTCTATTAGATGATTAATAAGCAGTGCATGCCTAGGGAGTGAGCGACAGTTCAGAGTGGCCAGTTTGAGAACTGAGGGCATAGCGGGTCGGCTGGGAAGTTTAAGCAGAACTGGGCGACAACGTGTGCAGCTGGTAAACGGTCCTTCAAGATCATGAACATAGTTGCATGCGATGTCAATAGTGGATCTGAGACTGAGGAGGTCCCGGCGTGAATAGCTTACCTTAGGGGCAGCTTGGTCCGGCAGGGGTTCTGGCCCTGGGCCCGGCCGGGCGCGGACGGGCGCAGACGGGCTTGCCTTAGGCGCGCCTTTGGCGCGCAAACGGCGCTCCCGCTGCGCTGGTCCGCTGAGCTGGTATGGCCAACACATTTGTGGAGAGGGGTGTGGGCGTGGCCTCGTGGTGGGCGTGTCTACGCCTTCGAGCCGCGATGGCGGTTTGGGTGTCAGCGCTAGGTTCAGCTGTATCAGGGGAAGTCAGGAGGCCTGCTCAGCGCGTTAGACAGGCGCTACTAAGTGCAGGTGAGATCGATTTTTAAAAGCAGTGCAAGTGAAAAAGAACGAGGTTTAAAAGATCACAGAGCAAAATACAGTCCTCCGGCTTTCCGCCTCAGAGGTCAAAACAAACAATAATGCGTTGCGCTTCCAATCAGCGTTTATATACTTTCTAGGTGGGCGTGGCCTCGTGGTGGGCGTGTCTACGCCTTCAAGCCGCGATGGCGGTTTGGGTGTTCTCCCTGTGTCAGCGCTAGGTTCAGCTGTATCAGGGGAAGTCAGGAGGGCTGCTCAGCGCGTTAGACAGGCGCTACTAAGTGCAGGTGAGATCGATTTTTAAAAGCAGTGCAAGTGAACAAGAACGAGGTTTAAAAGATCACAGAGCAAAATACAGTCCTCCGGCTTCCGCCTCGAAGGTCAAAACAAACAATAATGCGTTGCGCTTCCAATCAGCGTTTATATACTTTCTAGGTGGGCGTAGCCTCGTGGTGGGCGTGTCTACGCCTTCGAGCCGCGATGGCGGTTTGGGTGTTCTCCCTGTGTCAGCGCTAGGTTCAGCTGTATCAGGGGAAGTCAGGAGGGCTGCTCAGCGCGTTAGACAGGCGCTACTAAGTGCAGGTGAGATCAGAGGTCAAAACAAACAATAAAGCGTTGCGCTTCCAATCAGCGTTTTTATTCAGCGTTTTTATTCAGCAAGAAAATATACATTATGAGGCATTATGTGGCACACTTTTTGACAGTGCTTCTTCATAATTTTGTCATTGTTACATGTGTTAAAACTGTTTTTAAAGAAAATACATTGTTTTGTCCTTGTGGGACCCCCTGAGCAGGCCTAGGGGGGTCAGAGTGTTTCTACCCTACCCCCTTGACATGTTTTGTAATGTTTTTTCTACAGCTTTCTTGAGACTTGAGACTTGGTTACCAAGTCACAAGATGGCTGCCAGCAGTTCCTGGTTTTGGAGTGTTGGCAGCCAATTGGAGTGAAGCTCTTGCTCAGGAAGATTTGCAAATCCTCCTCAGTGCTCAGACATCTAGATTTTTATTTTTTTAATTTCTCAGAAACTACTGAGCGGATTTATACTATTTAAAAAAAGACACTTTCTGAACCAAGAGATACTTTTTCGCCAAATTAATGCTAAATATTTGATTTCTTGTATGGATTTAAATACTCAATTTCCCGTTGCATCCAGACCTAGACTAAACCAAATATTTCCTCTTGACTTTGAATATAAACTTGCAGAGTACAACCGATCTGAGCATACGTATGCTCCGATCTCTTGATGGGACAGCATCTTCAAACTAAAGCTGTACAATTTTTTACTAAGCCTCTTCTTGTGAGAAACTTCTTCCGACATTTCTTTCAACTCCATCTTTTCTGATTTTGTTATGTATGATGTGATATATCGAGCAAAAGCAATGGAATTATCCGCAACATACTGGATATCCATATTAGCATTCCACATCAAGAGAATAACTGGATTATAATCTTTAATATACTTTAATCCTTCACTTCTTTTCAAATTGTCAGTATTTTTAGGATATTCTTTAGTGATGGTATGCCTCACTGCTGACATGAACCTGTTTACGCTTCCCTTGGATATTACTGGACGTGGAAATCCAAAACGACATTTGGTATAAAACTTTTCCTTTTACTTGTATTTCTGTGAACAGTCTTTGCCACATTGACGAGTTTGAAACCGTAACACCTGTTGCCTTAAGGTGTTTTCTTCTTTTGTTTTTGGTATAGCACATGTAACATAATTTTCAATAAAACATAAAACAGTCTCATCCGAATCAGTTCCAAATTTGGGTGCATCCTTGATCCATAAAAGCATTTGTATATGAGGAGCACCTCTAGCTTGATACTCCTTTCTCCAAAATAAATCAATAACTTCTCCAAGAGGAGGAATCTATTTATTGCAGATAAAATAAATCATAGCTTCAAACCTATGATTGAAATATCTTCATACATTTACAGGATTCAAAGAGCACAATTCTCCAGGAGTCTTCAATTCAATGTTTTTAATATTTAAATTTGCTTCTCAAAGAAATTGAAGTAAATCATCCCATGCGTATTCAGCACAGCTTAAAGTAACAAACCACGTAGGAGTTCCTAAGTTCCTTAGCATCCATTTAAGTTTTCCATGACGACAATACCAATACTCATTAGTACCACGCTGACATGCCATCAGATAAATCAGTTGAGATTCTAAATGATCATCTCTCTGATGTACTTTATCCATAAATTCGTTTGCAGAAACATTTTTAAGATGTACTCCTATTTATTTATTTATTTTAGTGTTTTATAGAGCGTAAACTTGACCCATGAGGGTATCAGAGCACCTTACATGGTTTACAGAGGTGAACAAAAAAAGTCTTAAAGTACAGAAAAATAAAAAATGGTTGGGGAGGGGCCGAGGTGCTGGTAACATAAGGGAAAAAAGAGGGACCCAAGTGTATGGTTACAATTATAGTTAGAATCAGTAAAAACAAAAGCCCCCATTTTCTCAATGGGGTGAATTGGTGATCTGAGTAAGAAGCAATAGTCTTAGATTAGTCAGGCACATTGTGGTGGTTGAGGGCAGGACTTAGACGAAGAATTTACCCATGAGGAAAGTTTTGGCCATCTTCTTAAAACGTGCTAGAGAAGGGATTCTTCTCATGGAGGGTGGATAAGAGTTCCAAATCCTTGTTGCTTCCCTGGAGAAAGCCCTAGTGTAGGTTCTTTTTTTCTGAGAACGGGCAGGTCGGAGCAAGAGGTTTCTAGCGGACCGGGAGTTCCTGCTTCCTCCAGATACCACTAGTTTCTGTGCCAGATAAGCAGGGGAGTTTGCGTACAGAGCATTGTGTGTAATGCATGCCAGTTTCAGCTGTATTCTGGACTTTAGAGGGAACCAGTTTAGCGCTTTCAGATGTGGAGAGATGTGGTTGAATTTCCTAGTGTCGGTGAGTAGTCTGGCTTCTGCGTTGAGGCAGGCTTTTGAAGGTGCGAAGGAGATGCTGTGAGGGTGGAACAGCCTTATTCCCGTCTAGAGATGACTAGTGCTTGGACTGCCATTTTTAAGTCAGGAGCATCTATAAAAGGTTTCAGCTTCCAAAGGTATCTCAGGTGGACTCTGGCTGATTTAGCCATTGGGTTAATGTGGTCTTGCATGTTCAGGTTACAGTTGAGGATTATGTCCAGAGATTTGGCGGTGTCCACTTCGGTCAGTGGCTCTAAGTTAAGATTAAAGAGGGTGGGGTACATGGTTGAGCCTTGGGGGAGTAGTTTATCATGGTTGACCATGTCAAAGGTGGGGGATAGATCTAAGAGGATTAGAAGGCAGGTTTTGCCTTGGTCTAGGGCTTGGAGGGCATCGTCCAAGATGTGCAGCATAGTAGTTTCAGTGCTGTGCCCCGGTCTGAATCCAGATTGGAAATCATCAAGTAGGTGGAGGTTGTTGATGTTCTGACTTAGTTGCTGTTGTACACACTTCTCCAAAACTTTGGCTAAAAGAGGGATATTGGAAATAGGTTTGAAGTTGTCAGGGGAGGCTGAATCCAGTGATGTTTTTTTTAAACTAGGGAGGACTTGGCCGGCTTCAAGGGGTCCAGAATCGATCCCTGCTGGAGAGAGGCATTGATTATTGCAGTCCAGCAAGGAACAATGGATTGGGAGACAGCAGCAAGGCAGTTGGATGGTTGTGATGGAGCAAGGATTCGCACGTGAAGCGCCTTGCCCAGTGCAAGAACCTCGCCAAATGTATAATACTACTAAAATCATTGTTTGTCGTTTATTATACGTTTTCCCAAACACGCGGGTGTCCCCGGATGCTTGCTTGTATGTCTTTTTCATATTAACGAAGCTTGCATTAAGGAAAATGGCTGCTTCGCCGAAATTCAGTCTGCGCATGCGTCGGTCATACCCATGTGATGTGACGCACTCGCATTCTGGAGGGAGTTTTGTGCTCATGCGCACTGTTGCAAAAATGGCCGCTTGTCTCTCACCACGCTTTCTGCTTGCTACCGCTGCTTTAGCCTATCTGTCCTTTCGCACTAAACCATAATGCTATAGTCATTATAAAGTAAGGGTTGGTTAATGTTCTATCATGGTATACAGTGTAATCATTTGGATGTGATTTTAATTTGTTCTCGCTTACTTTTCATGTACCGCGTCTTTGTGGGTTGGGGCATACGTGAGCAACGCCATACTGAGGCTCCTCTGAACCCTGTCAGCTGACCAGGGAAAGTCCTAACTGCGCAGAAGCTAACACTAGCCAGCTGGCTCCTGAAGCACAATGCGCCTGGGAACCCATCCCGAAGATGCAAGATTGTACCTTGAACTGTCATACACTGTTGCTATATACTGTACTCTTGTATTGTATTCTGTATTCCTATGCCTGGGAAAGTGAACCCGGGGGGCGGGTGTGCAAATCTGAATATTAAATATGAGAAAGCTGAATTTAGGAGGTGGTAATGATCGCACCACCTCTCTTGACCAATCATAATATGAGAAGCTGTCACTTGCAACATTAGTGGGTGGTCTGAGGGTCCCCAAAACTGTATAACTACCCTAGTTTAGCTTAGGAAAATTGTCCGACTTGTCCGAATAGCAGACCTGTCACTGACCCTACGATCTCAATAGGTGCTCAATCTGAAAGTGCTGCGGAGCACTTTGTCCATACTTTCCACAAACTCCTAAGGGGTGGAAAATCCTAAGTGCTGGCGAAGCACTTTGCTGGGAAATTCGAAAATCCAATCGGGGTTTCTGGCGGATTTCTTGCAGAAGGGGGTAACGCAGGCGTTGCTGTCCGAAGCTGTGGGTGTTGGTCGTACCCTGGGAGGCCCAGTCCTTTGACCCGAACCTGAGGGGTATCCTGTCCTGATCTGTCCGTGCGTTGTACCTTTTCGCATCTGGTGTTCCTTTTCCGAGGGTCCCTGTCCCCGTCTTCCCAACTGACCCGTGGCCAGGGTTGGTCTTCAATCTGAATTAGGTAAATATTGATTGTGGGTTTGCGTATCTCTATCTCTCTCTCTCTTTCTTTCTCTCCCTCGTATAATCTATTAAAGCATTTTTACCTGTGATTTTGCTCTATTGCCGTTGAAACATCAAGTATATGTGTCTGATTTAGTTGGTTCCTTCTCTCCCCCCCCCCTCCTTTAGGAGCTCATTGATTCTATTATAAGTAATAGCTTGTTCCCATTTTTCCCTTTCCTTTAGTGGATTGCAGTGAACTTAGCAAGAATAGTCTAAAGTGATAAGGATAAGTACATGTTTTTAGGTCCATTCATAACTCTTGTCTTAGTATATAATTGCAGTGACTAGTTCTGTTCTAAAACCTACCTCTAGTCTTCCCATATATCCTAATGGTCATATTTTTTGTGCAAAGTTACCTATTGGTGTTGATATTGATGTTTGACATATTATTCTGCATATCGCTTATTGTCTTGGCATCTTCTCTTTGAATCTTCATATAAAGTGTTAAACTTCATCAGGTGTCTGTGGTCATTTTACAGAAAGTGAATAAGTATGTACTGCCGTAAAGAAATGTTTTAGGTTCCTGTCTACTATTTTCCCTGATAGCTCTAGGTCCGTCGTTAATTTGTATCTGTGGTAAGTCAGGTACATGGTAAGCAGAGGTAATCCTAAACCATTATTACTCATAGAAGCGTGCCAGGATTTCACCCGGTTCACGGGAATCACTAATTGAAATTGAATACACGCCAGGGCCCAGTGCGTGTAAGAAATTGGTGACCCGGGTGAACTGCGCGCTCTATCAGTAATTTCTGGCAGCCAGAGGATGGTTTGGACTAGTTAGATTAGGTAGACAGGGAAATTAAGAAACAAACCGTGAATATAAAATGTGCTGCTGATTTTCTACTATATTGTTTGAAAAAGTTTTGAAATGTTTTAAGAATTTATAGGTAAATGTATATGATTTTTTATTTGCTGCTATAGATATTACATGTTGAATTAACCCAGAATTGTTTGTAAGTGTTCAGTGTAGTCCGAATCCCCGGGGAAGTATTTTAGCTAACGGTGAGCAGAATCCGGTTAGCTGTTGAAGTCACTAGGGTCTGAATCATTAGTGCAGGGTTAAAAGAATAACTGGAAGCACTAATTAGGATCTTTGTTATATCTGAATAATTGATAGCTACGAGTCCGGTATAAAACTTTCATTGCGATATCACCTAGTAAGGGTCGCATACGGAAAGGAGTAGTAGGGTCTCCGAGGCTTGACTGGTAAGTAAAATAGTTCACTGGTGAAATCCCGGCTCAGTACATATCCCTGACGAAAGTGGATGAGTCGGAAGAATAACGGGTTCTATATTACTCGAGTGTGAGGTTAGGCAAAGAAGTCTACCCCGAGTGAATGAGAAGTAGACAGAAGTGGTTTACTTGCAGTGAAAAGAAGTTTTTCTATCTCTTTAGAACACTCAGACATAGTGGCAGACGTTGTGTGTTAGTAACTAAGTTTTACATTTGCACTTTAGGAAAAGTTAAAAGTTTCCGTTACCTTGTGAAGGAGGGAGTCAGTCGGAGAGCTGCTCTGACGTCACTCCGTGCCGCGCTGGTATTGGTCAAGACAGCGGGTGTGTAGTGAAGCTGAACTTGTGAAGGAGGGGTGAGTGCCGGAGCGTGAGACTTGTTCTCGTGAAAGGCCGCGCACCCATTGGTTAAGAATTTCTGTATTCACAGACCTGATTGGGTATTGTGAAATAAAAGTCGCGCTAGCATTGGAAGTACAAAGGTAAACAAAATTAATCAAGCCGAGTTCGAAGAGAGTCCCGAAGATTATATGTGGTATCCAGATTTTATACCTCATCCCAAATACCTAGGATTTTATAAGGATCAGCTTAGACGAGGTAGACCACACATGATGTATGGAATAAAGAGGAAAATGTCATTTACTGACAAGGTAAAGAATTTCTTCAAACCCGACAAGCCCATTAGGACGAGGGAAGGTGTGCTCATTCCCCCGCCGAATACTCCTGCTTCTTTCATGATGTTTGATAAAGGGTATCACACTTGTGTCTGGTTAGAAAATTGGGCAAAATATACTGTAGATGACGGAGTTCTAGCATTCCCTGTTGAAGGTACCTTTAATGGTCGGATCCTGTTTAACTTAAGGACCCGTATGAATGAATTACACCCTAGACCTAGGTTGACCCAGTACGAAGCTCTGGAGGAATGGGAGATTGAGGCTGCAGAGCGAGATAAACCCCGGATGGATAAGGGAGTGAGTAAATGGTATCCCAAGCTTCCAACTCCAACCAAAGAGCAGAAAATGAAACAGTGGAGGCAATCTATGTTAACTGAAGGACTATTCCCTATGATGGGGGTGTTGGAAGAAAGGAAAGGAAAATGCAAAGAAAAGACCCATCACCTAGCACCTATGGGGGACTTAGATGATGAACACTTGGAAGATTTGCTAATGAAAAATCCACCTCCCTATGATGCAGACTCAGAACCTGTGCCCTCTCGAAATCCCTTTACAACTTATCCCAGATGTAGGAGGGACAGTAATACAGATGGAACAGGTACAGACAGTAAAACCAGTGAAAGGGACGGGTTTTGCAGACCTAAATCCACAGTCCCGAATTATCAGCCATTCGGAGAAGATCCACCTCGATTGGTCACTTCGACAGCTCCGAATATTTATCCGTCCTTAGTACCTCAAGTATTGCATGACAAATCTGCCGGAAAGGTATTAGGAGAAAAAGAGAGAGAGGCCCTGTCTAAACAGCGAGATGAATTAGTTCGAACCATTGCCCAGATGCATCCCCATCCTGATTCCTTGACTATTCCAGTAACTATTGGTCCAGCTATTCCACTGTATAGAAATGACATGACTAGTCCCCATCCTCCTGTTGTCACCTCAATGCTGCCTACTTCTAGCATCCCGACCCCGAGGAAGGAGGTATTCATAGATGAGGATCAAGAGAGTGAGTGTGAATCTGTGGTTCTGATGGATCTGCCCATTAGAGAATCGAGGGCTAGTATAATAGGGACAAAAAGTCAGCCCAGACAAAAGGAAGTGTTGATTGAAAGTGCAACTGGGATTAAGAGTGCCACCTTGGTTTCCCCAGAAGAATTGGACAAATGGACAAAGGAGCTAGAGAAAGAGGTCACTCCCCAACCCAGAGCATTGGAAATATATAAATTGAGAATAGAAATAGAAGAAATGATGGCTGGGAACGTAGGAGTTGAGCGCCTAAGCTCGTATAATGAAGAAGAGTTGCTGTTTATCAGTAAAAATCTTACCCGGAGTGCTAGGTTGCTCCATGAAAAGATAATGGATACAGCAGAAGAAATGGGAATTGATGTTAGTCGCTCCAAAATTCTTCAGAAACCTTACAGAGTGGATTTTACAGACAAAGATTTAGAAATGATGGGAAAACAGATCCAAGTAAAAGAATTGTTGAAACTCCTGCAGAAGTGGGGCGAGGTGGGGAAGTGGAGGACCCGGTGGGCAAAGAAAAAGGAAAGCAGCAGGGCTGGGTCAGTCACTTCAGAATTCGTATTAAAGGAAGTAACACCAACAGAAAAATTGTGCCCCATGAGGGAGGTCCCGGGAGGAAAATATGTCCATGTCCCTTGGTCCCGACAGGATATTGTGTCATTTACAAATGACTTCCCGAAATTACGGGAGAAGCCTGTTGATTGGTACAGGCAGGTAGAACGCTTCATAAAAGTTCAGAAATGTCTGCTGAAAGACCTGGATGGGTTTTTCGACATTGTGGTCCCTGTAGATCTGTGGACCGACTGTAAAATTGAAATTGATTGGCCCAGTGAGGAATTTCCCAGAGATGAGAAAACAGGTGCGCCTGCACCTGAAGTGATGAGGAAGTATGAACAAGTCATACAATATCTCAAGAAAAAGGTTCCCGCAAAGGAAACAGACTGGACCTGAATAGATAGAACCACCCAAGAACGTGATGAAACTGTTCACTCCTATTATGAAAGGCTACTGCAAGTGTTTAAAACATACAGCGGTATCGACAATGTGGACATGAAAGACATGACACATTTCAGTTACAGATTTGTGCTAGGATTAAGGCCCGAAATTTCCCAATGGATTAGAGACAATAAAATCAGTTGGCAGGGAAAACCAATAGATGATGTCTTGAAATATGCAAAATACTGCGAAGATGAAATCGAAAACAAAAGGAAGGCCCTCAAGGAGAAGGTAATGTGGGCACAGGTGAAATTGGCTGAACAACAAGAACAACAGTTAAGTAACTTGAATTCTAATAAAACCACACCGAATGCCACTGCTGGGGGAGGAGGGAAGCCCCGCACTAAAATGAGTAGGGAAGAGGCCATGAAGAAATTCCCGTGCCATGGGTGCGGCCAGATGGGGCATTGGAGAGACGAGTGTCCACACCTGCAGGCCGGTAATGCCCCTGTAAATGGTTTAACCCCACAGGTGCAGAAAGAGGGGACGAGGAAGAACCAGCAACAGGTAAAATTACCCCCCGTACCTCGCGCTCCTAGACAGAATTTTAAGAATCAGGGTCAGCAGAATGAAAGGGCGGAAGCATGGGAAGTCGAGAATGAAAGAAACGCAGTCATTCCACAATATTTGTTAAATGATACCTTCTTCTGTGAAGATCAAGATTGACGGGCCTGAGAGGGGAGGATGAGGAGTGCGTACTTGGCACCTCCTTGCCGGTAGACCAGACTGGACCATACATTGAAGGAAAGGTTGAAGGAAAAGATGTCACCTTTCTGTTGGACACTGGTGCTACCAGATCTACTGTAAGAACAGTGGATGTTCCTAACCTACCCCTCTCGGGAGAAGCGATCCAAGTAGTGGGCGTCTCAAATCAAATAATAAGTACTCCAGTAACCGAACCAATGGAAATCTCCATAGGTAATTTCAAAGAAATGCACAGATTTGTGGTCTGTGATTCTAGTCCTGTGAATCTGCTAGGACGAGATTTGTTGTGCAAGATGCGTTGTACCATTTACTGCACACCAAATGGCGTCGAAATTCAGACCCCCGATGAAGATGGCCTGTACAAACTGATGTTAGTCAGACAAGAAGCTGATATCAAACCGTTAACAGTTGAGGATTTACCTGAAGAGCTCCAGTTAAGAGTAGTACCAGAAGTGTGGGATTTCACAGGAAAAGATGTAGGCCTGATGGGAAATGTGGACCCAGTTAAAATAGCAATAAAAACGAATGCTGTATACCCCAAAACCAGACAGTACAAAATGAGTGCAGAAGTGAAAGCAGGAGTGGCGACTGAAATTACCAGGCTGCTCGAAGCAGAAATAATAGAAGAAGTGATGAGCAGCCCCTGTAATTCGCCTATCATTGGGATCAAAAAGCCTAGTGGGAAGTACCGGGTAGTGCAAGATTTGCGCAAAGTAAACCAAATTGTTGTACCTTGCTGCCCTATTGTACCCAACCCTGCTGTGATACTATATCAGATTCCCTGGAATGCAGAATGGTTCACTGTCATCGACCTGTGTCATGCATTCTTTTCTATCCCATTGCATCCAGAAAGCAAGTTCCTTTTCAGTTTTGAATTTGACAGTCATATCTATGTCTGGAATCGTGTCCCTCAGGGGTACACTGAAAGTCCATCGATTTTCAACCAGATACTAAAGAAGTGCCTTGAGACTCTAGTGCTGCCAAGAGAGTCTGTTTTAGTGCAGTACATAGATGACCTATTGGTGGCATCTAAAACCCAGACCGACTGTGTCACCGACACCATTGCCTTGCTGAATCACCTAGGAAAGGGAGGACATAAAGTGTCACCTGACAAGTTACAATTTTGCAAGAACTCAGTGAAGTATCTGGGGCACCAGATAGAAAAAGGAATCAGGAAAGTAACTACTGAAAGAATCAAAATAATTAGAGCAATGGAACTGCCCAAAACTCAGAAAGAAGTGAGAATGTTTCTAGGAGTTGTGGGTTACTGTAGACAATGGATTGTAGGATTTGCTGCACTGGCCAGGCCCCTGATAAAAATGACCAAGAAAGGAGTAGAAGACCCCGTCAGTTGGGACAACGAAAGCATGAACGCTTGGGTAACGTTGAGAAATTGCCTATGTACAGCTCCTGCATTAGGTATGCCGGACTACTCTAAATCTTTTGAACTATTCTGTGACACCAGAGAAAATTGTGCTCTTTCAGTTCTGACCCAGGAGCACGGATTAGTTAGACGCCCAGTGGCCTATTTTTCGGCCACCCTAGATCCGGTGGCTGCTGGATTGCCGGGGTGTCTGAAAGCAGTTGCTGCTACTTGTGTCAGTCTGGAACAGAGTGAGAACATTGTCATGGGACATCACGTCACTGTATATGTTCCACACTCTGTTGTAATCCTGCTAACTAGAACTAAGACCCAGTACCTCACACCTAGTCGGCTGACTAAGTATGAAAGAATCCTGATTGGTGCTGAAAACGTCACCATTTCCCGGTGCAATGTCCTAAACCCAGCGACACTGTTACCTGTCCCCCTGGAGGTAGAACCAGAAGAAGAAGGGGAACATAATTGCATTGATCTGACTGAGTTCAGTACTAAGCCCCGTCCGGACATCCGTGAAATAGCATTACTTGATGGGGATGAGACAATGTTTGTGGACGGCTCATGTTTGAGACATGAGAATGGAGGTCTGTGTGCTGCCTACGCAGTGGTCACGTTGACGAAAACCATAGAGGCATCATACCTAAGCGAGGTGAAATCTGCACAAGTGGCAGAGCTCATCGCGTTAACTAGAGCCTGTAAGAGGGGTAAGAACAAAAGAATAACTGTGTACACAGACAGCCAGTATTGTTACGGGGTTGTTCATGACTTCGGCCAGTTGTGGTTGCAAAGAGAATTCATGACTTCCTCAGGCACCCCCATCAGAAATGGAAAAGTGGTGCATAACTTACTGGAAGCTATCCAATTGCCCAAAGAATTGGCTGTGGTCAAGTGTGCGGCTCACAGATCAGGAAACGATGATGTGACCGCCGGTAATAGATACGCTGACCAAATTGCACAGTTTTGTGCTCGACATCACATGTCTCTCCAAATTGCATTGTGGAGTGGAAACAGCTGCCAACTTATGTTGTTTGAGAATGTGTCAACGTGGGAAGAACTAAAGGATTTGCAACAGGCAACAGACAGGCAAGAAAAAGGCAGGTGGGCTGCAAATGAATGCAAGTTGAGAGAGGATGGTGTGGTGGTAAGCGCGACTGGGGTGCCTGTGCTGCCTGATAGCTTGGTAGACCCCATGATCAGAATGATACATGAACCAACACATATGGGAAGAGACGCAATGTGTCGGGTGTTTGACAAGGTGTTCTGTAACTCAAAATTCAGGAACCAGGCGGAAAGGCTTTGCCAGAGGTGCCTAGTGTGTCAGCAATTTAATGCAGGAAAAAGGACTGTGGTAGAACAGAGTACCATTGGGAAGGCAGTAGGTCCCTTTGTCAGAATGCAGGCAGACTTTGTAACCATGCCAAATTGCAAAGGATATAGATATATCCTAGTCATAGTTTGTCTGTTCTCCAGGTGGGTGGAGGCTTACCCAGCAAAGAAGAATGATGCCCTAACTACAGCTAAGCTATTGCTCAGGGAGTTGATACCTAGGTATGGGATCCCAGAGACTATCGAAACGGACCAAGGTGGGCATTTTGCCAACGATGTCCTATTGGAACTCTGTAAAGCATTCAAAATGAAGCAAAGACTACATTGTGCCTACCATCCAGAGGCTTCTGGAGTAGTGGAACAAATAAACGGCACCCTGAAGTCCAGGTTGGGAAAAATGTGTGATTCCACAAAAATGAACTGGATAGAGGCTTTACCCCTTGTGCTGATGAGTTTGAGAAGTATCCCGAACCGAAAGACTGGCCTGAGTCCCCATGAAGTGTTGATGGGAAGAGTGATGCGGCAGGCATGGGTACCCGGACACAAACTGCTAAGCATTTCTGATGATATGGTGCTAGAATACTGCAAGCAGCTGGGTGACCAAGTGCGTTCTCTCTCTCAGCAGATTGGGGAGACAGAAGACGAGTGGCCAAAGACTCCAGCACATAAACTGCAACCAGGAGATTGGGTGGCGTTAAAGAAACACACCCGGAGCAGTTGCCTGAAACCCAGGTGGGGAAAGCCACGACAAGTGATCCTCGTCACTACCACTGCTGTAAAGTGTGCTGGTGTACCGAAGTGGATCCACGCCAGCCACACCAAGCGGGTAACTGGAGAAGACGCGACTGAAGCTGAAGGCAGCGCAGCTGAAGAGGCTTCCGAAGAGGGGAGTCCGGAACTAGCTGACATCGAACTGCCGAGCACAAGTCAAGACATTGAATGGTTCCCCGCCGATGACCCGGTTCATGATCCAATACGAACCAGGAAATATTCCTACTTAGACAGTGAGTGGGATAGTCCAGGTGAGCTAGAAATAGACGAAGCAGATCAGGTCCACGAGAATCGCATCACACCTGATCAGGAAGTAGGCCAAGTAGGGTCAGATCAAGGCATCGAGACTCCTCCTGGAACTCCGGAGTCCGGAAAGGGACAGATAGTAATTAGAGCTGACGTTCATGCAGAAGAAAACGAAGAGATCGAAGAGCATGAACAGGAACAGATAGAAATAGATCAATGTGCTCAGACCCCAGAACTAAAACCAACTAAACAGAAAAAGCAAGTACGATTTGAATCTGAGCAGGGTCAGACTAGGGACCAGGCAGAAGAGATAGATGAAAGACCTGGAACTAGTCAGTCAGGTAGGGAAACAGAAGTGCCACAACAAACAGTAAAAAGAGTGCACGAAGAAGGGCAAGTTTCCTCAACTACAGGGAGGAAAGGAGGCAGAAGTGCACCCCGATACGTCAAGAGACTAAGGCTCAGACTGAAAACAGTCGGAGAAAAACTGAAAGACCGAAAAAGGGCTGAAAGTGAAAGGGAGGCAGCCAAAAACAAATCGCTAAGAAAGAGCGATAGAATAAAGAAACAGAATCGGCTGTATCGAAGCCCTGAATGGACTTACTTTGTGTTGGAGGAAATTGACGAACCACACCCCAGTGGCAACAGTGACGACGAGTCCATTGCTGATCGGAGTTCGGACGAAGACCCTCCTTGAGAGAGCCCAGAAGTGAACCTCTGGTACAAGGAGACGAAGAGGGGTAGCAAAAGCCTCCTGTAAGCTAAAATGTCTGATCCGAGTGTCTCTGGGAGATCCAGATGTGGGTGTCTCAAAACTTGCTGTAAAATATGCTTGTGTAGCGTAGCTATGCTAATAGTAATGTGGATAGGACTAACAATCTTCTTACCGTTTATGATAAGTAAAAATCTTAACGTGTCCCCCACTGAACCCGAAGCAGTAGACGTAGGAAATGTACAGACTACAGAAACACCACGAAGCTTAGAAAGACGCGACAAACAAGCGAGTCTGACACACACACGACCTAACTTAGAAGCATCAGATGAGGATGGACTACATTTTCACAAAATGAAAAACAGGACACATTTAAATGTTTTTGCTAAATTGTTAGTGCATTATGTAGAAGCTATGGAAATAGAAGACTGTTATGTCTGCATGAAGCTACCTACCTCAGTAGCTGAAGGCGTGACATACCATCATCTACCGTTAACCTATGGAATTTCCTGCAGTATTTTAGCTAGCTTGTTCTATAGAAGCACCTTGCAATACTATTATTCAAATGACGACGTAGTATTTTCTGAACTGCCCATTAGAGGACACTTGAACCGTGTACATACTACAAGTGACGTGACCCGTTATATGGGAGAATATTTTCTGACTATAGGTAACATAGATTTAAATGAAGCTCGAGAATCTAATCTGACCTGTTCTCTGCAAGAGCAGGAAAAGATGTTCATAAAGATGGCAGACAGAAGGAGAGAAAAGTTTCAGAAAAAGGCAAATGACGAAAAGGATAGAGTCCCTAGGTGGGCTGAACACATGGATAACACCTCGCAGGGTGAAGCTAACCCTGCCTTGTTGCTGGATTTTGAACGACAGGGGAAACTTTGTATCCATAGGGAAAAGACAGAGTACTATAACAATGAATTCATCGGTTCCAGCGAGTGTGAACATAATTACAAGGTAATTGGAGGTTGGGGTTTCAAAAATGGGTCAGAACCTGTGTTTCCCGGAATATATTATATATGTGGGAACAAGGCGTATTTCAAATTACCGGATCACTGGTATGGAAGCTGCTATTTTGGCATTGTTTTCCCGAAAATATACAATGTGAATAATGCAGCTGGAAGCGATGAAGAAACTAATGGCTTAGTGCGTAGTAAACGCGAAAGTGTAGGTGAAATTATAGGTGATATTTTTAGTGCACTGATACCTGGAATGGGGGTAGTTCTGAACACCCATAGAATCTGCAAATTGTCTACAGTAGTGGACCGGTTATCAACGGACACTGCTGCTGGATTCCTGATGGTCAATACTGAAATGGTTGCGATCAGATCAATGGTTTTACAAAACCGTCTTGCCCTTGACACCCTATTAGCAAAAGAGGGCGGAGTCTGTAGAATGTTGAAGGCGCAACATTGTTGCACTTACATTCCTGACAAAAGTATCGAATTAAAACAATATGTGAAGAACATAACTAATTTGGAAAAGGAACTCAAACCATTGGAGGTTGACAGTGCCTGGACGAGACTGACTGGAGGTCTCTCCTCTATAGGTAGTTGGTTTTCTAACCTAGGTAGAAATATTTTATGGAAAATACTGATGCCAATAGTTGTGATAGGTATAATTATATTGATTATTTTTATCTGCTGCAAATGCCAGAAGTGTAAAAAGAAATACACAGTAAATCAGAGGGGGGTGAAAAGAAATATTGATGAACTGGAATTAGAAGAATTAAAGAATACAATCTACAAAAAGGCGAAAAATCACCACTCTCATAGAGAAGCTGAAAGAAAACTGAACAATAAATTTGTTGAAATTGAAATGAGTGATGTGGATGAATGAGAAAAGTTGGCATCTGTTTCCTTTATGTAATGATGATAGTAAATATCATCAAAGAGGGGATTGATGGAGCAAGGATTCGCACGTGAAGCGCCTTGCCCAGTGCAAGAACCTCGCCAAATGTATAATACTACTAAAATCATTGTTTGTCGTTTATTATACGTTTTCCCAAACACGCGGGTGTCCCCGGATGCTTGCTTGTATGTCTTTTTCATATTAACGAAGCTTGCATTAAGGAAAATGGCTGCTTCGCCGAAATTCAGTCTGCGCATGCGTCGGTCATACCCATGTGATGTGACGCACTCGCATTCTGGAGGGAGTTTTGTGCTCATGCGCACTGTTGCAAAAATGGCCGCTTGTCTCTCACCACGCTTTCTGCTTGCTACCGCTGCTTTAGCCTATCTGTCCTTTCGCACTAAACCATAATGCTATAGTCATTATAAAGTAAGGGTTGGTTAATGTTCTATCATGGTATACAGTGTAATCATTTGGATGTGATTTTAATTTGTTCTCGCTTACTTTTCATGTACCGCGTCTTTGTGGGTTGGGGCATACGTGAGCAACGCCATACTGAGGCTCCTCTGAACCCTGTCAGCTGACCAGGGAAAGTCCTAACTGCGCAGAAGCTAACACTAGCCAGCTGGCTCCTGAAGCACAATGCGCCTGGGAACCCATCCCGAAGATGCAAGATTGTACCTTGAACTGTCATACACTGTTGCTATATACTGTACTCTTGTATTGTATTCTGTATTCCTATGCCTGGGAAAGTGAACCCGGGGGGCGGGTGTGCAAATCTGAATATTAAATATGAGAAAGCTGAATTTAGGAGGTGGTAATGATCGCACCACCTCTCTTGACCAATCATAATATGAGAAGCTGTCACTTGCAACATTAGTGGGTGGTCTGAGGGTCCCCAAAACTGTATAACTACCCTAGTTTAGCTTAGGAAAATTGTCCGACTTGTCCGAATAGCAGACCTGTCACTGACCCTACGATCTCAATAGGTGCTCAATCTGAAAGTGCTGCGGAGCACTTTGTCCATACTTTCCACAAACTCCTAAGGGGTGGAAAATCCTAAGTGCTGGCGAAGCACTTTGCTGGGAAATTCGAAAATCCAATCGGGGTTTCTGGCGGATTTCTTGCAGAAGGGGGTAACGCAGGCGTTGCTGTCCGAAGCTGTGGGTGTTGGTCGTACCCTGGGAGGCCCAGTCCTTTGACCCGAACCTGAGGGGTATCCTGTCCTGATCTGTCCGTGGGTTGTACCTTTTCGCATCTGGTGTTCCTTTTCCGAGGGTCCCTGTCCCCGTCTTCCCAACTGACCCGTGGCCAGGGTTGGTCTTCAATCTGAATTAGGTAAATATTGATTGTGGGTTTGCGTATCTCTATCTCTCTCTCTCTTTCTTTCTCTCCCTCGTATAATCTATTAAAGCATTTTTACCTGTGATTTTGCTCTATTGCCGTTGAAACATCAAGTATATGTGTCTGATTTAGTTGGTTCCTTCTCTCCCCCCCCCCCCTCCTTTAGGAGCTCATTGATTCTATTATAAGTAATAGCTTGTTCCCATTTTTCCCTTTCCTTTAGTGGATTGCAGTGAACTTAGCAAGAATAGTCTAAAGTGATAAGGATAAGTACATGTTTTTAGGTCCATTCATAACTCTTGTCTTAGTATATAATTGCAGTGACTAGTTCTGTTCTAAAACCTACCTCTAGTCTTCCCATATATCCTAATGGTCATATTTTTTGTGCAAAGTTACCTATTGGTGTTGATATTGATGTTTGACATATTATTCTGCATATCGCTTATTGTCTTGGCATCTTCTCTTTGAATCTTCATATAAAGTGTTAAACTTCATCAGGTGTCTGTGGTCATTTTACAGAAAGTGAATAAGTATGTACTGCCGTAAAGAAATGTTTTAGGTTCCTGTCTACTATTTTCCCTGATAGCTCTAGGTCCGTCGTTAATTTGTATCTGTGGTAAGTCAGGTACATGGTAAGCAGAGGTAATCCTAAACCATTATTACTCATAGAAGCGTGCCAGGATTTCACCCGGTTCACGGGAATCACTAATTGAAATTGAATACACGCCAGGGCCCAGTGCGTGTAAGAAATTGGTGACCCGGGTGAACTGCGCGCTCTATCAGTTGCGGGTCATTAAAGTGGGTATTTGGGTTTAATATTCAGAGGATTTTGGAGATGGAGTCTTCGTCATAGTATTCAAAGTTCGTCAAGCGTGGTTGGTTTGTAAGTGAGGCTAATGGGGGTGGTAGGGAAAGGGGGGAGGTTGAGAATATGTGGCGGTACTGAGTTCAATTCCTAATGCCGTGATTTTATCAGGAAAAGAGAGGAGAATTCCTCTGATGATATTAGAGAGTTAGGAGACTCTTTCAGTGTTTTAGCCAGTTTATTTGATTTGTGTTTGACCAGTTCAAAGAACTTGCAGGGTCTATTCTTGGCATTCTCCAACTCCAATCTGAAGTATTCTTTTTTAGAATTAAGGGTGTGCTTGTTGTAGGAGTTTCTTGCCTGGCGGAGAAGTTTTAGATGCGCAGCAGAGGGGTGCTGTCTCCAAGGTATTTCAGATTGCCATAGGGATCTCCTCTCCAAGTTGAGGGGACCAGCGAACCAGGGGTTTCTGTCTTTGATTTGTGTTCTTTTTAGTTTTAGAGGGGCAAGGTCATCCAGAATGTTCTATACAGATGCCGAGTAATGTTCATTGAGGTCACTGACTGTAGTGATATGCGAGGGGGGAGGTCAGATTTGCAGCGAGCCTCCAGTTTCATAAGGTCAAGGTTCTTAGTGTCTCTGAACCAGCGTTTGGGAATCAACGGTTTCAGTGTCTTTGTGTTGTGGGTCCCAGGTTAAAGGAAGTTAACAGCGTGGTGGTCAGACCAGTCACATGGGTCTATAGAGATAAACTTGACTGAGGATTCCTTAGAAATTATACAGTCAAGGGTGGCCCCTTTTGAGTAAGTTGAAAGAGATCAGGGCTTGATCGGTTAGGAGGTCTTTGATTGTGTTAACATAGGGATCTTTAGGGTCATTCCAGTGTAGGTTGAAATCACCAAGGAAAATCTCTTTGGCAATGGAAGAAATCTTAGTTGTGATGATTTCCAAGAGGTGAACGGTGAAAGAGCCCATCAAACCTGCGGGGTGGTAAAAGATGTGCAAGTTGGGAAGATGTAATGAGTTGTTACAAATGGAGAGGGCGAGGTATTCGCAGAAGTCAGTGGTGTCCGCGGTGAGTTTAGTGACAAGGAGGCAGGATCGGTAGATGCAGGCGATGCCTCCTCCTTTCCTGCTGGAATGTCTGTCCAATCTAGCAATTTTGTAGTTAGGAGGGACTAATAAGTCCAGGCAAGGGGAAGAGTATTCATTGAGCCATGATTTGGTTAGTATAGCTAGGTCTAAATTTTTGTTCTGGATGAGGTCAGCAATATCAGCGTCTTGCTTAACTGCCGATCGGCAATTGATTAAGAGACTAGATGGGGTGGTCTGAGGGAGTGGCTGGGGTCTGGACAGACAGGAATACAGGCACAAGGTTGCTTTTAACCACACTTCTGTTATGGTGGGTAGCTGGCCTGTTGTGGTTGATGGTGAACGTGCTGATGGGATGTTCGGGACTCGTATCTAGTGGACGAGGGATGGGTTGGACAGAGTTGTGGTCTTGGAGGATGGCTAGGATTTTTTTTTCTGTGAGGTCTAGTAAAATAGAGGTGGCAGTGGTAGATTTGTAAGAGAGGACAGGAGCTCGGGATTCTTCCTTTGAAAGGTTGCAAGGTTGCTTGCACTGCCAAAGATGTCTTAAAGGTAGCGGTAGTGGGTGCTTGGGAGGCTCGGCGATCTGTGGGGGGACTGAGGTGGCTTGAGGTTAGCAAGGGGGAGTTTGTCAAGGTGAAGGAGTTTCATGAGTACAGAATGGAGCTATGGATGCTCTAGATTAGTCTAGCCGCTCTGGAGTATAGAATTTCGTGATCAATATAAGCTGGGGGTGCTAGAAGGTAAAACTCCTGTTTTGAAAATGTGGTTAACTGCATATGAAATTCCAGACAAGTCACTCTCATATAAAAGATGAAATATATATGGGATACATTTTCAAAATCTTGGATCTTCTGCATACATTATTGTTGTCTGAGATTCTGATGCAGCAATATGTACTGATCGTTCGTCATATCATCCACCTTTTCCAGTGGGGAAGAGCTGTGGAAAACAATGAGCTTTCAAACTTTTTTCCCCAAAAATCATAGGAATCCCCTTTGCTTTCTTCGGTATACACCCGTTACAACGCATCTTTTACTCCGCACTACCATTACAACGCAACTTTTACTCCGCATACCATTACAACGCATTGCGCTGGGGGGCGCTCTAGGATAGGGAATAAGTATAATTTACTATCCAACACCTTCCCTAGGGTCCACGGGGAGTGGAGTTAGAATAGTAAATTATACTTACCACTATCCAGCACCTCAAAGCGCTATGCGTTGTAATGGTATGCGTTGTAAAAGTCGCGTTGTAACGGTATGCGGAGTAAAAGTATGCGGAGTAACGTCATATATCCCTTTCTTCATTTGGAAAAATTCAATAGTATTCCCCATCACTTCTTTCGAATGTAAAGGATGTGCAATATAATCTTCATATATGTCTTCACTTTTGGACATGTCTACTTTCTCAATTTGAACACTTGACATTTCACTATCATCTCCTAAAAGTATTTCTTCTTCTTCTACAAAAAACATGTTTGTAGTATTACAGCTAGTTTCATCACTAACTTTTTTAACATCTGATACTGACCCATTCAAAAGAGCACTGTTTAAATCATTTAAAAACATTGCTGGACTTTTTTGAGTAATACAATCTTCTAACCAACTTCCACATTTGAGAATGATGTACTGCTAATATTCTAAAATAATGAAAAACACGTTGACATACTTTTCTAGAAAGACAAGCCAGCGAATGACCTTGCAAACCAGTATTTTTTCTCACTCTGCAAGGATCTAGTGGTTGCAAAATCAAATTCAAATTCAAAAGGAGCTTTATTTCGATATTCGAAGTGATATCATAAAAGCAAGCATTATTAAAAAAAGATGCATAATCACAAAGTGCCAATTGCATTACCATCATAAATATACCATCATAATATATACCATCATACCATAATACCATCATAATATAGCATACAGGCACTGCACTGGCTGCCGGTGAAAGAGCGTGCCCTGTTCAAACTCGGCTGTACCACTTTCCAGGCCAAAATGGGCACCGCCCCGGAGTTTATCTGCTCCGCCATCAAACCCTACTTACCTGGCAGAGAGCTCCGCTCCTCCCATCAGGCCCTGCTGACCATTCCCCGTTTCCGTAAGAAAAAGGCCGGAGGAACAAAGTTTGCAGTCCTCGCTCCTGCGTTTTGGAACTCCCTCCCGACCGAACTTCGACTTACTTCCTCCTACATAGAGTTCCGGAAGGGTCTTAAAACTCTGCTCTTTGCCCAAGCCTACAAGGTCTGATCCCTTCCGCTCCTGCCATCCCCCTCGCAATCCTAAAGCGCCAAGAAACCGCTTGGTAGCAGAGCGCTATATAAATGTTTTTAAATTCAAATTCAAATTCAATTTTTAAAATCAGAGACATGATCTCAAAGTGCCAAGTGCATTACGAGCAAAGAATAACAATGGAACTACAAGAAAAAGGAATCTAGTAGGTTAAAATACATAAATATATATCATATTTTACATCGAGTTCCTAAACTTTACCAATAATTTCAAGAAATTGGCTAGGGTGTGGGCCACTTCCATATTTTCCAGCCATTGTAGTCTAAGAAAAGCGTCTCTACAAGATCGGAGGCCCTACTCCTTAAGGATTGGTTTAAGTCAAATCATTCTTGGAACCACATTACAGCTAGTTTAATCACTAACTTTTTTAACATCTGATACTGACCCATTCAAAAAGAGCACTGTTTAAATCATTTAAAAACATTGCTGGACTTTTTTGAGTAATACAATCTTCTAACCAACTTCCACATTTGAGAATGATGTACTGCTAATATTCTAAAATAATGAAAAACACTTTGACATACTTTTCTAGAAAGACAAGCCAGCGAATGACCTTGCAAACCAGTATTTTTTCTCACTCTGCAAGGGTCTAGTGGTTGCAACATCTTAATCTTGTGTTTAACACTTTTTTTACTATAATCCTGTAAGAAATTCCGTAAAATATCAATTGATTCCTGTTGTATACTGCAAAAACTACTATAATACCAAGTATCCACTGGGGCTTTAGTATGTTTCCCTAGAACTTAATCAGCTATCACTTCTTCTACATTTCTGGGAACTATCTTATCTTTTTCAATTGACAACCGTTTTTAACCTGATAAGCACGAACACTGGTATCAACTGAAAAAAATAATGTAATGGTTTGAAAATAGTCCTCTTCATTAAAAAAAGCTTTGAACTTGAACTGTGTTTCCTTTCACCCAAAGAAAATCACAAAAGTTAATTCTGTCCTTCTCAACAATAGTTTCAATCTGTTTATTCTTTTTATAAAAGGGTGAACTTTTTTATATGTCTTCACATGTTTCTACCAATTTAACACAGCTTTATTGTAAAACATTCTCTTTCTAATTTCTTCAAACGGATTCTTTCTCCTTTTACTATACATTGATGTATAAGAACGTAATTTCCCATTAATTCCGCCTTTTTTCTGCTTATTCTTCTTTGTTGTTGAGATATTTTTTGTACGTTGTACATTGTTATTACTACATTTTGAAAGTCTTTTAATACATTCTTTTGTTCTCTTACCACAAGACTTTTCTTTTTTCCCACATGTTGTAGTTCACCTAATTCTTGCTGATGTGTTTTCTCTAAATAATATTCCTTTTTTGTTGTTTCCTCTTTTGTGTTAGTATACTATTGTATTACTAAACAAACAAGTTGTATATAAAAACCATTTAAACAATTTGTTTTAAAATCACAATCCATTTACTGCAGTACACAGGTACTAAATGGATAATTGTTGCACTGAATAAGTAGTGTTTACATTTTTAGAGGACTGCATGAAAAGTGGAAAGATGTATTAATACCTGAGTCATTGCATGAGTATATGGGGAAACAGTGGATAATTAGAGTACTGCAATGAAAGGAAATGGATAGTTTATAAATGCTTGGGTGTTGGAGCAGTGATTAGATAAGGACATGGTACTGAGTGGATGTTTGGAACACGTCACAGATTGTGACAGTGTGATTACAGAATGTGACAGTGTGATTACCCTATCACTGCTGAAGACACCATCTGCCTGATGAACTCAATCCTCTCAGGGTCCCCTACCGACCCATGTCCCCACCACATCTTCAACAAAGCAGACTCCATCATCGCACCCCATCTCCGCGATGTCATCAACTGTTCCTTCAACTCCGCTACCTTCCCGGACAGCTGGAAACATGCCAAACTCAGCGCCCTTCTGAAGAAACCCACAGCAGACCCCTCAGAACTTAAGAACTACCGCCCCATCTCACTCCTCCCATTCCCTGCCAAAGTCATTGAGAAAGCCGTCAATAAATCAGCTCGCCGCCTTCCTTGAATCCAACAATTCCCTCGACCCCTCACAGTCCGGCTTCCGAGCCAAACACAGCACCGAAACCGCCCTCATCGCAGCTACAGACGAAATCCGAACGCTACTGGACAACGGAGAAACAGTTGCCCTCATCCTACTTGACCTCTCCGCCGCCTTCGACACAGTCTGTCATAGCACCCTCATACAACGCCTCAGCAACGTCGGAATACAAGGAAAAGCTTTGGACTGGATCATCTCGTTCCTCGCCGGACGAACCCAGAGAGTCCGCCTCCCGCCATTCAAATCAGAGGCCACCGAAGTCATCTGCGGCGTACCACAAGGATCATCTCTCAGCCCCACCCTCTTCAACGTTTACATGAGTCCCCTTGCATCCATCGCGCGACAACACAACCTCAACACCATCTCTTACGCAGACGACAACCAGCTGATCCTCTCCCTCACCAAAGACCCAAACACCGCCAAAACCAATCTACACGAATGAAAGAAGTAGCCGAATGGATGAAGAACAGCTGTTTAAAACTTAACTCTGACAAAATGGAAGTCCTCATCTTAGGATCATCCCCCTCTGCCTGGGACGACTCATGGTGGCCACCGGCCCTTGGTACAGCACCCATACCTACAGATCACGCACGTAACCTGGGCTTCATCCTGGACTCCTCCCTCTCGATGACCAAACAAGTCAACGCCATCTCATCTTCTTGCTTCAACATACTTCGCATGCTCAAAAAAAATCTTCCGCTGGGTCCACACCGAAACAAGAAAGACAGTCACCCACGCACTGGTCACCAGCCGATTGGATTATGGAAATACCCTTTACGCCGGAACCACAGCCAAACTACAGAATAAACTCCAACACATCCAAAACGCCTCAGCTAGACTCATACTGGACATCCCCCGTCAAGCTCACATTTCCGGTCACCTGAAGGAGCTCCATTGGCTCCCTGTCAACAAGAGAATAACGTTCCATCTCCTCACCCACGCACACAAGGCCCTCTACGACCTAGGACCCGAATGCCTCAACAAACGACTGTCCTTCTACACACCCACCCGCCAACTACGATCATTCAATCAAGCCCTCGCCACAGTTCTGCGCATCCAGAGATCCACCATGGGAGGAAGATCCTTCTCCTACTTAGCGGCCAAAACCTGGAACTCTCTCCCCACTCACCTCCGCCTTACAAAGAACCACCTCTCCTTCAGAAAGCAGCTAAAAACCTGGCTATTCGATATATAATGCACCCACCATCCCTCAAGCGCCTTGAGACCCTCTGGGTGAGTAGTGAGCTATACAAATTCCTAAACTTGAACTTGGGTACTACCTGGGTAACTGGACGACTGAAACAGTACTGTATAGGTGGTTAGTGGACTGCATGGACAGTGTACATTTCATTGTAGTACTGCATATATTAATGCATCACTCATTATACAAGTACATATATATTTGACAGTACCGGGAATTTATAAGTGATTAGGTTTTGGCACATTGATTAGATAAGGACAAGGAACCGACTGGTTTATTCAAGGAGTGCACGGAGAGTGACAGTATGATTTGTGGAATGCGTGGGTACTACTTCGGTAATTGGAGGAGTGAATTAGTTCAGTCAGGATGATTGTAGGAGTGGACAGAGAGGGACAGTGTGATTGTTGAACTGCATGTCTACTTCCTGGATTTTTGCAGGAGATAATCAGTACTCTGCAGGGGGTTAGGGGACTGCATAGATTGTGCAAAATTGACTGCAGAACAGTGTGTCTTAGAGCCTAAGTCATTGTACAAGGACATAGACAGTGACTGGATAGTTACAGTGCTGCTAGTTGACACCAGGATGAGTTCCTAAGTGCTTATATTTTGGCACAGTGATTAGATAAGGACATGGTTCTGTCAGGATGATTGCAGGAGAGTACTGAGAGTGACAGTGTGATTGCTAAACTACATGGCTACTACCTGGATTTGTGTAGGAGAGAATCAGTGGTCTGCAGGGGTTAGGAGACCGCATAGATTGTGCACATTTGACTGTAGCACTGCATGTCTTAATGCCTGAGCCATTCTACACGTGCATGGCAGTGACTGGATAGTTAGGGTGCTGTTAGTTGACAGCAGGTTGAGTTTCTAGGTGCTTGTGTTTCAGCACAGTGATTAGAAAAGGTCATGATTCTATCAGGATGATGGCAGGAGTGAACAGAGAGTGACAGTGTGATTACTGAACTACATAGCTACTACCTAGATTTTTGCAGGAGTAAATCAGTAGTCTGCAGGGGGTTAGGAGACCACATAGATTGTGCACATTTGATTGTAGCACTGAGGGTCTTAATGCCTGAGTCATTCTACAAGTGAATGGACAGTGACTGGATTGTTAGAATGCTGGTAGTTGTCAGCAGGGCAAGTTTCTAAGTGCTTGTGTTTAGGCAGAGTGATTAGAAAAGGTCATGTTTCTGTCATGATGATTACAGGAGTGGACAGAGATTGACAGTGTAATTGCTGAACTGCATGTCTAATATCAGGACTTTGGCAGGAGAGAATCAGTAGTGTGCACGGGGTTAGGGGACAACATAGATTATGCACATTTGATTGTAATACTGCATGTATTAATGCCTCAGTCATTCTACAAAGACATGGACAGTAACTGGATTCTAGTTGACTGCAAGGTGAGTTTCTAAGTCCTTGTGTTTTGGCACAGTGATTAGAAAAAGTCATGGTACTATCAGGACGATTGCAGGAGTGGACAGAGAGTGACAGTGTGATTGCTGAACTGCACGGCTACTACCTGGATTTTTACAGGAGAGAATCAATAGCCTGAAGCGGGTTAGGGGACCACATAGATTGTGCACATTTGACTGTAGCACTGTGCGTCTTACTGCCTGAGTCATTGGACAAGTGCATGGACAGTGACTGGATAGTTAGAGTGCTGGTACTTGATAGCAGGGTGAGTTTATAAGTGCTTGTGTTTCCGCACAGTGATTAGAAAAGATCATGGTTCTGTCAGATTGATTGCATGAGAGAGACAGTGTCATTGCTGAACTACATAGCTACTACCTGGATGTTTGCAGGAGTGAATTAGTAGTCTGCAAGGGGTTAGAAATCCCATAGATTGTGCACATCCGAGGGGTCCAGCCTAGCCAGAGGGAGTAAATTACGTCCAGGCCCCCGCAAAAAGGATTGTTTTTAATTTCTTCCTGAATGGAAGGAGGGCGTGTTCCTTGCAAATACTCTCCGGCAAGTTGTTCCAAATGGGGGGGATAGATGATGAGTAAGCTCTGTCTCCTTTTGTTGACATGCTAAATCGTGGGCAGGCCATAAAGCAAGCATCAGTGGACCGTAATGCCCCGCTGAAGGTGTATTTGGCGAGACAGTCTTTGATGTAGCTGGGAGCTCGGCCGTAGATGGCCTTGTGTGCAAAACAGAGGCCCTTGAATTTGGCTCTCTTTATGACAGGAGGCAATGCAGCTGTTTGAGGAGGGGTGACACATGTGCTCGCCTAGGTGCTTTGAAGATGAGCCTTACAGCGTTATTCATAATCACCTGCAGTCTGGACAAAGGGTTGCCCGGGAGTCTGAGGTATATTGAGTGGCGGTAGTCAAGGCGTGATAGTATCAGCACAGACACTGCCGTTCGGAGTGTATTGAATGTGAGAATACGGGCGAGTTTGCGCAGTTGTCTCAGCATGCCTGTGCATGATCCCACCACAGCTGAGACCTGCTGGGTCATGGGGAGCTTGGCATCAATTTTGATACCAAGGCTTTTTACAACCTTAGCAGGCCCTGGATATGTCTGCAGCTCTTGCGGCCAGAAGAGCTCCTTCCACGGGTTGGAGTCTGAGGTGACGGCCAGTACTTCCATTTTGTCTGGGTTGATTTTCAGGGAATTGTCCCTCATCCAATTCACCGTGAATTTTAGGATGTTTTGAAATCTTGTATGGGCTGTTGAGGCATTGTCTATCTGAATAATTATTTGAGTGTCATCAGTGTACTTGTAAATTTGACACTCCATGTAGTTTAGTGCCGCTATCAAGGGTTGGAGGTAGGCATTGAAAAGGAGCGGTGATAATGCCGAACCTTGAGGTACACCACATGAAAGTGGTCCTGAGTCGGACACAAGGTCGGTCAATTGTGTTCTCTGCGAACGGCATTTGAGAAAGGAGGTCAGCCAAACAAGATCCGTACCCTGAATCCCCAGCTCCGAAATCCGCGACACTAGTTGGTCATGGTTGACCGTGTCGAATGCCGCGGACAGGTCTAGTAGGACCAGGGCACATGTTTTTTTCTTGTCGGCCCTTAGTCTGTGTTCATCTAGGACCAAAAAGCATCACCAGCTCCGTGCTATGGTGCGCCCTGAAACCTGCCTGGTTGGATTGTAGGAGGGGGTTATTTTCAATGTGGTTGGTCAGGGATTTTAGCACATGTTGTTCAAGCACTTTAGCAAGAAACCGTAGTTGTGAAATTTGTCTGAAGTTTTTAAGATTTTTTGTACTGGCTCCAGGTTTTTTCAAGAGTGGAATAACACACGCTTCTTTGAAGTTGGAGGGCACATGTCCTGCCACAAGGGATCAATTGAGGAGTGAGAGTACCTCATTTTCAATGCCTGTGAAAGCCATCTTGAAAATTCTGGGCGGGCAGGGTCTGTCGAGGACCCTGATTTCACTCTCCCGATAATGCGGGTCAAGGAGTTGTGTGTTAAAGTGGGGAAGGTGGAGAGGGGTTCAGAGAAAGTGAGGGGCAGTGGTGTAGGTGTCAAAGTGCATGGGAACTTAGGGGTGGAGTGGATTTCCGTCAGTAAGTCTTTGACTTTTGACAAGAAGAAAGACTGAAATTTGTTACAGTCTTCTGGGTAGAAGGTAGGTTTCTGCTCTTTGACTTGCCTCAATTATTTCAGGATACTGAAGGTCTCTTTTTGTTTATTGTCGGCGGCCATGAATTTAGCCTCGTAGAATTCCGCTTTAGGTGATAGAATAGCTTTCTTGTATGTAGCAAAAGTCATACAGTATTCTAGTCGGGTGCATGGGTCGTATGTTTCAGGGTTATGAGGTTGTCATTGAACCAGGGGGCCCCATTGCCCTTGTCCAGGATTTGAACCCTGCGTGTTGGAGCTACTTTGTCGATGGCAGACTGTAGCCTTCCTATCAGGGCATTACTATCTGCATCAATGTTTCCCTGCTTGGGTGTATGCGGAGCTGATTTCTGTAAAGTAGTGATCAAGTCATCGGCGCATATTTTATTCCAGCTCCGTATCACTTTCCAGTCTGGGGATAGACTGGCAGTTTGTTTAGGGAAGGGGAGACGACCGCTAAGTAAGAAGTGTTCAGACCAAGGGCAGGGGCTAATAGTTATTAGGCTGGCAAAAGGACGGGAGGACCAGACCAGGTCCAAGGTGTGTCCTTTGTTGTGCGTGGGCCCATGGGCTAGTTGCTGGAGCTCTAGAGCAGTTAGTGCCTCCTCTAATTGTTCGGACTGGCTGTCTTTGGGAGTTTGGTCCCAGTGTAAGTTGAAATCCCACAGCACCACCACACATTGGTACCGGGACTGAAAGTTGTTAGCTAGCTCTGTAAACCGTTCAATGAACCTAGGTGGCATTCGTGGCAGACGGTAGACTCCCGGAACCCACAAACGGAAGTGCTCCAAAGCGGAAGTGCAGGGAAGATTGTAAGTAGTCTATTATTTTAACAATATTTTTCAAACAGTTTTAAAAAGACTATGTTTTGTCACAGTCATTAGAAAAGGTTATTTTTCTTTCAGGATGATTGCAGGAGTGGACAGAGAGTGACAGTGTAATTGCTGAACTGCATGGCTACTAACTGGATTTTTGCAGAAGTGAATCAGTAGTCTGCAAGGGGTTAGGGGACAGTATAGATAGTGCACATTTGACTCTAGCACTGCATGTCTTAATGCCTGAGTCATTATACAAGTGCATGGACACTGACTGGATAGTTAGAGTGCTGGTAGTTGACAGCAGGGTGAGTATATACGTGCTGTGTTTCCGCACAGTGATTAGAAAAGATCATGGTTCTGTCAGGATGATTGCAGGAGTGGAGAGAGAGTAACATTGTGATTGCAGAACTGCATCGCTACTACCTGGATTTTTGTTGCAGGAGGGAAAAAGTAGTTTGCAGGGGGTTAGAGAACCACATAGATTATGCTCATTTGACTGTAGCACTTTGTGTCTTAATACCTGATTCATTGTACAAGTGCATGGACAGTGACTGGATAGAGTGCTGGCAGATGACAGCTGGGTGACCTTTAAGTGTTTGTGTTTCGGCACAGTGATTAGAAAAGGTCATGGTTCCGTCAGGATGATTACAGAGTGGACAGAAAGGGACAGTATGATTTCTGAACTATATGGCTACTTCTTGGATTTTTGCAGGAATGAATCAGTACTCTGCAGGGTGTTAGGGGACCACATAGATTGTGCACATTTGACTGTATCATTTTGTGTCTTAATGCCTGAGTCATTCTACAAGTGCATGGACAGTGACTGGATAGTTAGAGTGCTGGTAGTTGACAGCAGGATGAGTTTCTAAGTGCTTGTGTTTTGGCACAGTGATTAGAAAAGGGCATAGTTCTGTCATGATGATTGCAGGGGTGGACAGAGAGCGACAGTCCGATTGCTGAACTGCATGTCTACTACCTGGATTTTTGCAGGAGAGAATCAGTAGTCTGCAGGGGGTTGGAGGACCACATAGATTGTGCACATTCGATTGTAGCACTGCATGTATTAATGTCTGAGTCATTGTACAAGTGCATAGACACTAACTGGATAATTAGAGTGCCGGTTGTTGACAGCAGGGTGAGTTTCTAAGTGATTGTTTTTTGGCACAGTGATTAGAAAATGTCATGGGTCTGTCAGGATGGTTGCAGGAATGGGCAGAGAGTGACAGTGTGGTTGTTGAACTGCATGACTACTGTATGGGGCATACCTGTCACTCCGATTGTTATTGGTGGCTAGTGCTGCTGGGTCACTTCTGGCATGTGGGAGAGAGGCCTTGTTTGTAGTCCCTTTGAAAGCGGGGTGTGATCCTCTGAATATATGCTCTTATCTCCCTTTGTCCTTAGTTATCCTTGACTATAACATTTGGGGAAGATGTTGGCTAACATTTTGATGCCTATTACACAATCATTGGTATTGGGCAATCAAAAAATATTTATTCCGAGCAGTAACACATTCCCTATTCTAGGGAGGCTTTCATTAATGAAAGAGTGGGCTAGGCATTTGGAAAATGAGCACTGGGTGGCCTCCATAGACATTGTCGGGGTCTTTGATACTGTAGGTGCCTTACCTACTAGAATTGGTACATGGAATGGGTAGTGGTCCTGAGTTGCAACATTTAATAAAATGTCTGCGTACAGAACTGCTGTCAAGAGTTTGCATTGGTAACATGATTTCTGAGAGCTTCCAAAAAGTGAGGGGTACAAGACAGTGTTGTTGGATGTTATTATTTATTTTCTGCACTACTGGCTGTGAATCAGGATTAAAACTTGCCATCCACATTACTGCTAGCTGGGAACTGGCTGATTTCCTGCTCTTAGCGAGCCTTGTACCGAATTCTTCAGCCCACCGGCACTGAGCCGGTGCGGGTGAGGACAGTCCGGCCCTGCCCGCTGCGAGCCTGCGTGGCCATTCCCAACCGTAAAATGGCAACCAGCACTTAAGTAAGGGAATCAGTGGCTGTGGAAGGCACCGGCCCAAATTGGACCCAGCTGGGCTTAGCGAGGGAGATGCCGCAGTCGGCCATGCACTTTGTACCGGGATGCCCCTCTTCCCGTAGGCCCATTTGCAGTGCTGTGGAGGTGGCAGACCCGCCAAACCCGAGGTGTTTTACCCCGCGCTGTACAGAGGCGGAGAAGGTGAAGGAGTGCAGGACAAACACTTGTGCCAACGTTGGATAAACCCTGACAACAGAGGAGCTGCTCTCGCCAGGGCCCCGGGCTGCGGGCCCCCCCACCTGTTGACACAGTACCTCCAGCGGTTATACTGCTCAGGATCCAGGGGTCTTTCGGCGGCGGTGACCGGCTGGGGCTGCGCCTGACCGGGACTCTGTACACGGAGAGAGTGAGACTCAGTGCTTAAATGCTACACCTGGGGAGATACAATGCCATGCACTGGAAACCTCTCTGAGCCTTGGAAGGGCAGTCCCTGGTGAGTCGTGGCCACTAAAGCGACGCCGATATTGCGGGGAGTGTGCAGGCCAGATGTGGCGGATCTGCGGAGAGCAGGTACAGCAGATATAGAAGGCCTGAGGAGGTACCTGGAGCGGCCTGAAGTTGAGGTAGGCCACTGCGCACAAATCTATAGTGACAGCGGAAAAGGCATCTAGCGGGTGAAGAGGGGAGCCACGTCCACAGTGCGTGATTTGGAGGTCCCCAACTGGACTAACCTGGTGCTGTCAGGCATCCGCACCATTCACAGAGGTCACAAACTTACCAGCAGGTGCCTGGGTGTGTGGCACCCCAGGGCCGCGTCCTAGGCGCAAACCATGAGGCGGGTGGGGCGAGCGAGAGCCCCCGCTAGTGCAGCACGCCCAGGAGGATGCTGGCCAGCAATTGCTACCGGAGCTGTGGTGATCCTTGCAGAGTACAACTGGAGAGGGCTGAGGCCACGCTGGATGGGCGCGGAGGCTACCGACCCACACTTTCACACGCCTGGGGCCCTGCCACTGGAGAGGTAAAACGTGCGCAGACAACCACCCCTACGGGCCTCAGCATTGCCTGCGCCATCTTGTGGTTGCACGAACTGCCGCCCCACACTCAGGCATACTAGTCTGCTGTGGTCTGAGGCTTCGCCATCGCTGGACAACTTGTGGTCAAGTCCATACGCAGTCCCCGCAGGAGGATACCCGAGTCCTGGGCACAGACAGTGAGGAGTGTAGAGGCTTCCACAAAATGCCCCGCCAGACTATAACCTACATGCAGCTTGCGCGGGAGTGCCATCCCCTGACAGTAACATCTCTGCTTCACCCTCCTCCATGCAGACCACCGTAAGCTGGTAGAAAAATTCACCACGCAAGGCCAAACATTAAAAGAGCTTCAGCCTGTCACGCAAAGTCATACTGCTGCGCTGCAAGACCTGATCGATCGCATCCACAACCTGGAAGACAGAGCAGATGATGCGGAAGGCTGTTCCCACTGCAACAAGGTCCACGTGGTGGGCCTGCCGGAAGGCGAAGAAGGATTAAACATGGAGCAATTCACGGAATGTTGGCTGCGTGACCTTCTTCCTCAGGGAACATTGTCACTGCAGTTCGTGGTTGAAAAGCCCACCGCATTCCAGCTCAGAAACCGCAATCAGGAGCCAAACCACGACCGTTCATCTTTAAGTTGCTTAACTACAGGGACAGAGATGCGGTCCTACGAGAAACATGCAAGATGGACAACCTCAAAGTGAGCGGCATTCCAGTTATGCTCTTCCCAGACTATACTGCTAGGGTAGAGAGACGTAGGAGCACCTACTGAGTGGTGAAACGCTAGCTCCGAGTCTAGAACTGCCTCTACTCGTTGTTGTTCCCAGCTCGACTGCACGTTGTCTCTAAGGAGGGGACCCGCTTCTTTGACTCATCAGAGGAGGCGTAGGACTGGCGTGAAGAGTCGAGGCTGTGGTCGGGCGAGAGGCATTCTGGCTCAGGAAGCAATGTTACGGAGAACAGGAGAAGCCGGCGGCAACAGCGATGCGGGACAATGAAAAACACCCAACTTGAGATAACCACATGAGCCCGGAGACCATACAAAAAGAGAGTCTGGAAGCCCTAGAAGCAGTCACCACCCTCGGCTCTCCACGCCCTCAGGAAAGACCGGACTCCCACGCTTGCAACGCATTGGTGCCCAGCGGCTCCTTATCGCCATCCACAGAAGCATCAGAAGACCTCGGCTTACCAGTGATAACCCCGCAAACTGCAGATGACATTATCTGAATTGACACTGTCACGTCATACTTTGGCATGGACAGCCCACGCAAGTAGAACACTCTCTGTAAGCATCTATATTTTGGCTGCAGCTGGGTGGAGAGGTTGGCCTACTGAACTAACTGCAATGCCCAGTTCACACGGAGGCAGTGCAGCCACAAGACACCCGCCACTAGTCATGATCTGAATATTACCCCAATGGGGGAGGGAGAGGGGAGTGAGATGGGGAAGGCACACTCACTTGACTCACACGGCTCAGTGGCTCGGCTCACGCATTGCTGGTCCCATGAGGCGACACTGGTGTTTATACGAATGGCACAACACATATGCAGGAACAAGGGGGACGGACATAGCACCACACTGCTAGTGTGTGCACCCCAATAGGCACCTCCCTGACGTAGTTCACGCTACTTCACAGTTACAGGGGTTTGGATGGACATCGCGATTGTCCGCCCCAGAAGTTACACACCTGCGTGTTGCTACTTAATATATCTGCATACCTCCAAAGACACTCCACTGCAATTGCCCTCCTGCAGGAAAACCAAATGACACAGCTGGAATTAGAAAGAGTGCACAAGAGTTGGATGGGTCAATTGTATGGCACAACTTATTCGGCGTACGCGCAGGGCATATTCATCTGGGTTAAAGCGGGTACCCGTTCATTTGCACGGATACAGTGATAGACCCCACGGGTAGATACACTCTGGCACGGGGGACACTTAATGGCCAACACATCCTGTTAGGCTCCATTTACGGTCTTAACACTGACCAATCCTCATATCTAGCACAATTTTCCACAAAGCTGACCCCCTATGCTGGGCTCCCATGGCTGTTAGGCTGGGATTTTATTTTTTTTTGAAAATAGTTAGGCTGGGATTTTAATTCAGTACTAGACGTGCACCTAGATAGGTCCTTTCCACCCCTCCGAACAACAGCAGCTGTATCAAACGCACAGGCCCTCACTGACTGGCTATCACATTGGGTGTTATTGGATCTTTGGCGTGGCCTACACCCTAATGATCGTATCTATTCTTAATACTCTGCAGTGCATGACCTACACGTGAGGATGGATAGAGTGGTGGGCTCCCAGGCACTAACCCTGTTGCTTGTTGCTGCCGATATATATCTTCTTCTTCACACTCCACACTCACTAAATTACTTTGGGACTTCCTCTGGGGCAAAGGGTAGCGTTGGCTAAGTTGTACTTGCCTACTGATCAGGGTAGCCTTGCTGCGCCGTGCTTCGAGCATTACTATTTAGCAGCGCAATTACAGTGGATAGCCCGCTGGTTAGCTGACAGAGGCCATGATGACATCACAACCACAGCACCTCCCCTCTCTCTAGTTGATATTACCAAACTCTTTCATCTCACCGCTAAAGCCGCAGCGCTGACACTGCTCCTTATGGTGGTGGCTTACAAATGCTACCGCTGCAGTTTATCACTTACTAGAACCATGGTCCCCGTAACTCCAGCCATACCACTAGAGCGTTCTTACATCTTCTAAACTTGAGGAGTGGCAAGAAGCAGAAATACCGACCCTGGGAAGGTTGTATCGGGCGGCACGCTCATGTCGTATAAATCCCTGGTTAAAGAGATGGGGCTGCCACCGAGGCAATTTCTAAGACACCGCTCATTGATCGCGATGCCGACCTCTAGATGGGGACGTGAAGGTGGAGCCAAGTCAATACCTTACCATACAGTACCTTTATGTTATGGGGCGAGGGAGACACTTGATTCCATGGTTTGCGGCATCCCTACGTACACACGCAGCAAGTTTGGAATCACTATGCCGCAAATGGGAAATAGACCTGACGCGGCCACTAGTGGATAGGGAATGGGGTAGGATATTGCAGAGTCCAACATGCATACCCATAAATATGAGGTTCCGCCAAATGCAACTGTTTATACTTCACAGAGCATACCTTACACCCAAAAAGATCAATAGGTACTTTCATCGCACAAAGCCGGTATGTCCCTGCTGCCGAGGATTTGGGAACTGGGTTAGTACTCATGCTGTGGAGCAGCCACAAGCTATACTCCTACTGGAGGTTGGTTGGGGAGGTGATATGCATGTGCACGGGCCGCACAATACCCTTAGAATGGCCTGTTTACCTGTTGCACCACTTTCGCAGAACACCGGCCACAAAAGTTTCCTCTCGCTTTCTCGACTTGGAGCTGGTGCTGGCTTAGCGACTACTAACCAAAAGATGGAAGGAGCCAGACCCGCTGCGCATACGGGCATGATTGTATTTGCTCCTTACTATGGGCCAAGGCAGAGGGAATAACTATCCTACGGGAGGAAATGCTGGGTCTCCGGAAGACGCCTATTCCGACCCATTGGGAGGGTCTACTGCAGGCCTTGACCCAAACTGGGGGACAGCACAGAGGGGCGATCTGAACACGAGGAAGGCGCCCTTATGTAGAATGATGAATAATCCACCAGGGGTCATTTGCGTCACCATGTAAGCACACGTGCACCATCTGCAGTTCAGGGTGGACATTGCTAGGATCTCTGGGTGGTGGTGTCTGCCTGTGGGGGTCCACGGGGCAGGACGGTGGGGTTGGGGCGTAGCGGGGGGACACGGTACAGAATACACATCCAACAATCTGACTATGCTGCTGTTCTTGGTTATTGGGTTTCTTTTGAGTTTTGCCCTCTTTTTTGTCTTTTTATCTTTAACATCTGTGCACATATGTATGCTGAAGAATCTGAGTAGACTCTGTACACCATACTACTGGAACCATGTCACTAATGTACAATGGCGTTTATCCGGTCAAGGTTTAGCTTGTAACTAGGACACTACTGTTATCGACATGTGCACTTGTTCTATTACTAGTCCACCGGCATGTTTATTTGCTATCTCTAAATGGTTCAAGGTATGGTCGACGTTATATGATGTTTTTTGCCTTTCAACAAGATGGAAAATTTTAAAACAATAAAAATAGGGAAATCCCATGCACTTCCCCTGCGTGTCCCTAATGACAATAAACCATAGCTAAGCAGACCAATGAAAACACGCTGGTTGCTCAGTTGATTTGGAGGTAACTGTATGCATACACAAAATACTACTATATAAATACACAACAAAAAACTTTCTTCTGCTCTCCCCTGTCTGCACTCTTCACCTGAATGAGGACTGCATGTTTTTGTTCATCAGTTACTACTGTTGCAGATTATATCACACGATAAGTTTACACAACTAGTCCCAACACCTGTTCAAGAATGACCCAGACACTGCCACATTTGGTCTACCTGCTCAGGCCTGAGGATATACCTGCACCAGTAGCATCATGGGGCTGTGGTTGGGGTCTGAATATATTTTTTCAGGTCCTATGTGTTTCTGAAGGTTTGGACAATTCCATACAGCGGCAGAAACCATTAAAATATAAAACTCTCTCTGAGTAATGTAAAGCTAAGTCTCTCTACCTTACTTCAAATGTCAAGGCTCATCATGAAAATATCCAACAAAATCTTTTTGTCCTGTGACATCTTGCTCTGATTGCTCATATGTTTTGTTCTGCTGAATCTCTTGTGATGCGCCCTCAGTACATTGGCTCCGACTGCTAACCCCGTGATACAGAAAATGTATTTAAAATACACACATATCCACCATGCCAAGCAGGAAGTGATATCCGACATCAAAGGCTCAGAATGCTGATCTGAAGACTTGTGATAAAACACTAGCAATGATCACCTCTTGTGCGCAGCCCTGTAATTCAGAACACCAGGCAGCAAAATAACCACCCCAAATCTCGGGAAATAAAGTTGCTGTACATAACACTAGACAAAAAGTATGACTCACAACTTGCAACATGTTGTTTTTGCAACTAACCTATTACAATGTAGTCTTCCACATGAAAATGAATGATATAGGTTGCAAATTACGACTTACTTCAATTGCATGTCATCTTACTCGAGCTCGGCGGGCATGGGTAGGTCACAACACGCGGACTCGGAAGAATTAAGCCACACCTTTAGGGCTCAGCTCTGTAGTCCTGCCCCGCCGATCACTCATGTGGCCTCTTACATATGACCAGTAGGCATAGGAGGATCCACTAAGGTAACAATACAACACATATGATATTAGCATGTTGTTGTTTTCACTTTGGTCCTGAAGAATCGCGGTTAAGATACCATTAGCGAGAAACATGTTGACCACATGCACTTCTAGTCTCTTCTAGGTTCACACAACATAATTAGTTGACACCTAGGAAACTAGCCCCACATTTTAACTGTAGCCAGGGGACCCCCAGAATAAAGTCGATTCCGGTACCCCTTGTTACATTTTAACCACCTGACCACAGGAACACACCATCCTGCCCACATACCCCCACTTCACCAAAAGGCAGTTGGAAAAAAGATCTCCGCCAAAGAGCCCCTCTCTGAGGTGTGCCCGTCGGGGATTTCACCACCTCCCCGACGAGGAGCAACCGCCGATGATGAAGCATGACACTCTTCGGGGTGTGTGAGGCAAATACATCCAACATAATGGATGCCCCAGGGTACCATTAATCACCCTTGGTCACGCCAGGATAAAACTCTCCCCACCCCTTCTTCTTTCTCCAGGAACAGTGCAGCAACCCCCCTTTTTGATTTGAATCTCTAGTACTCAGTACGGACACCAAGCTGCTACTGGACCTTCCACTACCTTGAGTGGTTAACAGTGTCCTCCCGCCTCCTCCTTTTTTGAAACCTATCTTAGGAATGGTGGCATGCTGGTGTCAGCAGACAACTGTGTCTATGATTGCATTACATTTAAATAACTTTATTTCAAGCAGGGCACTTTTTTTTGTGAAAGTTTGTTTGAGAGCTTGTAGTGCTCCACTACCTATTCCCAAATGTAGGGTGTGCACAAAACACTGGTTACTGAATATTGTTTTCAAATTCCATAAAGTAATTTTTTTGCAACCAGTGGAATTTTGTGAATTAACCTATGCACTAATAAGTTGGAAGCATATTAGCAAGGGCCATATCGCCGCTTCAGCAGCACTTTATGCCGCTAAAGCAGCGATATTTTTATCGCCCTATTTGCACGCTGTCGCTAACAGCAGTTAGCGACAACTTTTAGGCGATAGCGACCGGTTTGGGGCCCACTTTGCATGTCAGCGATATTTATCGCTAATGACATGCACAGTGGGCGCTGCTTTCAGTCTATTAGCAAGGCAGCCATAGCGATAAAAAAAATCACACTAAGCGCGATTATCGCTATTATCTAACGCTTGCTCTTTTATGGTTCTTCAAGTTAAGACCCCATTGGCGTTAATGCAAGAATATCGCTGGATTTCCAGTGATTTTCACTTATTTTGCCACTATCGCTGGATATTTTAGCACAATGGAGAAAAACATTGCTAATGGCAGGTTTTCTCTGCTAACATATTCAGCGATAGGCAGCGATAAAAAAAAATGCGCTAAGCGCATTTAGCGATAAATATCACTATTTCTTGCTAATATGCTCCTTGATTCTCAAACTTCTCATTTAAACTCGATCACAATTAGGGGTGGGCATCAAATTCCGTTCTGCTCACGGACACGTTCCGCGGAGAGCGCAAAAATGCGTAAATTTCCACGATTCGCAGAGTACCAGAATTTTTTTTCATGCTCGCGTTCAAAAAATAAGTTCTCGCGCACACGATCGCCTTGCCTGGATCCCCGTGTTTGCCGACAAGTTTTCCCAATCTGGTTGCAGGCTCCACGAGATGTTGGTAGCCGTTTGCGCTATCTCGCGCAATCACGTCATTCGTCTCACGATCATGCACCCAAGAGTATGAGATCTCAAACACGTCATTCTCTACCGCGAGTGAGAGCATGAGGACAGGAACACATCATATCGAATGCAACAAGGAGCGAGAGAACCCAAACACGTCATTCTCCACTGTGAGCGAGAGCGTGAGGACGCGAACACGTTATATCCAAAGCGACAGGGAGCGAGAGAACGCAAACACGTTATTTTGGATGCGCCATCGACATCCGGCAGAAGTAATGTGAAGCTGGAGAACTCTAATATGTAAAATTTTCAATTTGGAGAAGAATATCAGCTCTAGCAGCATAAAACTTTCTGCAAATGTTAATTTGGATGAGAAATCTCCTCAGATTGACATGTGGTTGTCCGTTTTTTGTGCAAGGAGTCCTTTTTTAAAATAAATGGGGGGAGAGGGAGGAAGTTGACAGAATCTGTGCAGCCCGAACCCTGCTTCAACTCCCTCGCAGGACCTCTGTGAAGGCCGGACTGAAAAAATTACACTGGCTCCCGGTGAAAGACAGGATCAGCTTCAAATCCCTTTGTGTTGCCCATCAATCTTTCTGGGAAACCGGGCCACTGATTAGTCGCCCCCTAATCACTCCTTACCTTCCCAGCAGACAACTTCGATCCACAAATGCTTTACTAGCGGTAGTACTAAAAGTTAAAAGATCTAGATCAGGAGGTCGCTCTTTTTCCCTGAATGCGGCCAAATTATGGAACAGTCTTCCCTTCCACCTTAGGTCCAACCCTGACCTTACCTCCTTTAGGAAAAATATAAAAACCTTCCTGTTCAATAAATAAGTAACCTTTCCTGGACTCAGCCCCATAGGTAACACCTGTTAGTTTTTCAGCGCTAGGACGCCTCCGGGCAGCTATTTTGCGCTTTATAAAATCCATTTTCATTTCATTCATTCATTTCATTTCATCTACAACTTCCTGTTTCTGTCCAGCAGGCTTCTCCCAGTGCTTTGTCCATCTACTGCTCATTCTGACTTTGGATTTTGAGCTGGAAAGATCACTCTTTATGTCTGCTGCATCATTGCCATTGGATTTGAGGATTTTTGGATTGGATATTTTACAAGTAAGTGGTTGTTGTGTCTGTTTGATTGGGGGCATTGCAGTTGTTGCAGCTACAATTTAATTTTGGTAACTATCATTCCTTTTTGTTTAAATGTTGTGGGTAGTAGACTAGAAGACAGTAGGCCCAGAGCTAGTCATGGCCTCATGGGTGTGTGCATGATGAAGCAACTGTTCCTTTGGTGTTTTTTTTATTTATTTCATTTTCAAGCATCATTTAGGGCATGGATGGCATTGGATTGGGTTGGGAACTGTGTTTTTTTGGGGTGGGCTTTCTGTTGTTGGGCCTGGCCTTGTGGCCGGTTGCCATTTAGAAGCCTAGGCCTGCAAACCTGTCTGGCCTTGCCTGCCAACAGGCCTGCTTTCATCCAGTAGGCTCAGAGCAGGTAGCCACAGCTTTATTAATCAAGTGTTTCTGAGTGGTCGGTTGAATGTAGACATAATTTAGGGCATGGATGGCACCTGCTCCCAGGACCCTTTTACAACGCCTCAGCAACGTTGGAATACAAAATAAAGCATTGGATTGGATCATCTTGTTCCTCGCCGGAAGAACCCAGAGAGTTCGCCTCCCCCCTTTCAGATCAGAGGCCACCGAAGTCATCTGCGGTGTACCAGAAGGATCTTCGCTCAGCCCTACCCTCTTCAACGTCTACATGAGTCCTCTCGCATCCATCACACGCCAACACAACCTCAACATCATCTCCTACGCTGACACACAGCTGATCCTCTCCCTCACCAAAGACCCAAACACTGCCAAAACCAACCTACACGAAGGGATAAAAGACGTAGCCGAGTGGATGAAGAACAGCCGCCTAAAACTGAATTCAGACAAGACGTAAGTCCTCATCCTAGGGTCATCCCCCTCTGCCTGGGACGACTCATGGCGACCCCAAGCCCTAGGCAGCGCATCCAAACCAATGAACCATGCTCGCAACTTGGGATTCATTCAAGACTCCTCCCTCTCGATGACCAGACAAGTCAATGCCGTCTCATCATCATGTTTTAACATCCTACGCATGCTCCGAAAGATCTTCCGATGGATCCCCACTGAAACAAGGAAGATGGTCACCCAAGCACTTGTCACAAGCCGACTGGACTACGGAAACACGCTCTACGCTGGAACCACTGCCAAATTGCAGAAAATACTTTAACGCATTCAGAACGCCTCTGCTTGACTCATCCTAGACATACCCCGCCACAACCACATATCCGGCCACCTGAGAGACCTACACTGGCTCCCCGTAAACAAGAGAATCATGTTTCGTCTCCTCACCCACGCACACAAGGCCCTCCACAACCTAGGACCAAGTTACCTCAACACCCGCCTGACCTTTTACACCCCTACCCGTCAACTACGATCGTCCAACCAAGCCCTCGCCGCGATTCCACGCATCCGGAGTGCCACCATGGGCGGAAGATCCTTCTCCTACTTAGCGGCCAAAACCTGGAACTCCCTCCCCACCCACCTCCGCCTTACACAGAACCACCTCTCCTTCAGAAAGCAACTCAAGACTTGGTTGTTTGATCAGTAATTTACCCCCCTCCCTCAAGCGCCTTGAGACCCTCTGGGTGAGTAGTGCGCTATACAAAGTTTTGACTTGACTTGACCTGACTTGAAGAAAGCTCTGACCTGTGTCTGGGTGGTGGGAGGAGTCCAGTCCTGTTTGGTCTGGAGCTTGCTCTCCAATGGTTGAACCTGACCTCAACCTACAAGGTGGTCCATTTACACAACCTTACTCTGCCCTATCTGGCACTTGGTAGCCTTGATAGTTAGGGCCTGCCTTTTGCAGGGCCTCCAAAACATTCTTTAGGTGGATCAGGTGATGTTCCCAAGTGGAGATAAAGACAGCAATATCATCAATATAATCTGCACAGAAGTCATCCAGACCTGAGAGGACTTGGTTCACCAACCTTTGGAATGTGGCAGGTGCATTCTTTAGACCAAATGGCATTACCACAAATGTATAATGACCTCCAGGGGTTGAAAATGCAGTGTTGGCTTTTGCATCACCAGCTAGTCTGATCTGCCAGTAGCCAGCTGTCAAGTCAAACATACTCAAAAACTTGGCAGAAGCCAATCTGTCAATGAGCTCATCTGCTCTTGGGATTGGGTGGGCATCTGTCCTAGTGACAGTATTGAGGCCTCTGTAATCCATGCAAAACCTCATCTCTCTCTTACCATCTTGGGTGTGACGTTTAGGCACTAGGACTGGTGGACTGGCCCAAGGGCTCTGTGAGGGCTCAAAGACTCCCAACTCCAACATCTTTTGGACCTCTGTCCTGATACAGTCCCTGACATGATCAGGTTGCCTGTAGATTTTACTCTTGACAGGCAGACTGTCCCCAGTGTCCACCTCACCTCATGAGTGCACCAGGTAGTCTGACTTGGAGTTCAGAGAAAACATATGTTTGTAGGACTGTAGAACTTGTCTGCAGTTCTGTTGCTGGTGGTCAGTGAGGCTGCCTGCCAAGGCTACACCATCAACTGAACCATGATAAGGGTTTTGAGAAAGCAGGTCTGTGAGAGGATCACTCTCATCTTCCTGTCCCTCATCTGTAGCCATGAGCAAGCCCATGTCTGTCCTGTCAACATATGCTTTCAATCTGTTGACATGAAGCATTCTGTGGGGGCTCCTGGGAGTTCCAAGAACAACCAGATAGGTTACCTCTACCTTCTGTTCAACAATAGTGTGGGGTCCAGACCATTTGTCTTGGAGTGCTGCTGGGGCCACTGGCTCCAACACCCACACTTTCTGCCCTGGCTGGTAAACAGTCAGCACTCCCGTTTGGTCATGCCACGCTATTTGGAGTTTCTGGCTAGCCTCAAGGTGTTTGGCTGCCTTTTTCATATTTCTATTTATTTCTATTTTGGGGGTTTTGTAAAGCGCATGGTGACGCAACAACGGTGTGTCCCCGCGCTGAGGAGCTACTTTATTCATGGACCATGCAAAACGGCACACCTACTAGGCGAATAGAGCAGTTTTGAGCTTAGCTCTAAAAATTGACTCAGATGGCTCTAGTCGTAGCGCCATGGGCAGCTTGTTCCATCTGGCGGCTGCAAGGCATCTAAAAGATCTTCCCCCCATCCGTGCTCTGGATACCTTAGGGACAGCCAGGAGTCCAGAGCCAGAAGATCTTAGAGAGCGAGGAGGCTCATAAGGTGTCAAGAGTCCTTGTAGAGGAAGAGGGGATTTCCCATGAATGATCCGATGGCACGTGCAAAGTGCTTTAAATTCTACCCTGCTTCTGACCGGAAGCCAGTGCAAGGACCGGAGAGCCGCTGCAGAAGCAGCTCTTCTGGGTAATCTAAGCACCAATCGTGCAGCAGCGTTCTGTAGGACCTGTAAGCGGCTGACATTCTTCTCCAGGGTTCCTAAATAGAGAAGGTTGCCATAGTCCATCCTTGATGTGACTAGTGCATGTACCAAGGTCTGTCGGGCTCTCACAGGCAAGAACTTCAGCGTCTTCCTGAGGCTTTTGAGGGTCCCAAAGCATTGTCCTACCACCTGATTGATCTGAGGGCCAAAGGTGAGGGCGGCATCAAACCAAATGCCCAGATTCTACGCTTTTTGGCAAGGAATGGGTGTTGGGTCCAGGGAAGATGGCCACCATGCCGACGTCCACGCAGACTGGCAGCCCCCCACGACCAGCACCTCGGTCTTGACCCCATTAAGCTTGAGGCAATTGGCGGACATCCAGGCAGCCAGGTCTTGCATGCATGCTCTGAAGATGTCCGCCGAAAGACCGAGTGCACGCGATAGGGAGATGACCAACTGCGTGTCGTCGGCATAAGATACCAAGCTGAGGCCGTGACTCTCTACTAAGGTGGCAATCGGAGCGACATAAAGATTAAAAAGTGTTGGGCTCAGGGACGAGCCCTGCGGCACCCCCTGGTCCAAAGGAATTCGCTCCGAGTAGTGTTCACCCTGCCTCACTTGGAAACCCCGGCCGGTGAGAAATGAGTAAATCCATTTCAACGCCGCCCCTTTCACCCCGACCTTGTCCAGACACTGTAGCAAGATGGAATGTGCCACAGTGTCGAACGCGGCGCTAAGGTCTAATAAAATTAGCGCCATTGTTTGTCCCTCGTCAGCACCCTGCCTGAGGGCTTCAGTAGCCCTCAGAAGGGCGGACTCCGTCGAATGACGGGGCCGAAACCCAAATTGGGTAGGATGAAGATGGTTGCCTTCCTCCACATATGTCATTAGCTGTTTATTTGCCACCTTCTCCGCTACCTTGGAGAGATAAGGCAGCAAGGAGATGGGGCGCAAATCCTCAGCCATCCTGGAGCGGAGACCAAGTATATAATCCACAATGTCTTGCTTTGGACCTTTGAGAAGTAACTCCTGTCCTTCATTCACCAGACAAAAGGGTCCTCTTACAGGGTGCCCAAACAGAAGTTCAAAAGGGCTGTAGACAAACCCCTTCTGTGGGACCTCTCTGTAAGCAAACAAAAGGCAGGGCAGCAGGATGTCCCATATTCGCCTGAGCTTTTCAGGTAAACCCTTAATCATGCCATTTAAGGTCTTGTTGAATCTCTCAACTAGACCATTGGTCCAACAATGTCAATCTCCACTCTTTCAAAGGGTACCCACACCACAGGTAGTGGTATCAGGGAGGCCTTTGTGGTGCCACCTGATTTGCTACTGGCTTGGCAGGTGACACAGGAGTGAAAAAACTCATTGGTGTCTTCTGACATGTGGGGCCAGTGAAAGTGAGGGGCATGCCTGTCCCAAGTCTTGTTCTGGCCAAGATGTCCTGCAAGGGTAATATCATGGGCTAATGTAAGAAGGCAGCCCCTGAATGTCAAAGGTATGACCAACCTCCTGGAAGTACCAGGATTGGGGTCTCAAGCCTCTAAATACAGGAGCCCTTCATCCTAATACATTCTATGGGTAACAATAGCATTACCAGCAGCCTCATCAGCAGCTTGCTGCCTGAGGGGTTCAAGAGAAGGGCAGTCCAACTGCGCCTGCCTCAGATCTGCCCTCGAAGGTCCCCCTGTCCCAAGAAACTCAACCTGATCAGGCTCAAGCTCTTCTAGGACAGTTCCTTCTTGGGTCTCACAATCAGCTTCCTTGGAAGGCTGATCCTCATTCTGAGGCAAGGGTGAAGGCACTGCCTTAACCCTACTGCTTCTCCTCCTGGTAGGCAACTGGTCCATTATTTCAGGATCCAGGGCCTGTTCAGGTTTGACCTTTTTTGGCCTGTGACCTGGTCACAGCAAGGACATGTGCTGATATACCTAACAACTCTGCATGAGTCCTATACTCCACTTCAGACCAGAATGAATATTCTAGGTCATTGCCAAGCAAACATTCTACAGGTAGGTTTGAACTAACAACAACTCTTTTGAGGCCAGTTACCCCTCCCTATGAGAAATTAACAATTGCCATACTATGGGTTGTAGTGACATTGCTTGCATTGGTCACTAGGTAATTTTCACCTAGTATGAACTGTCCAGGGTCCACAAAGTTGGGTGTCACCATGGTGACACTGGCACATGTTTCCCTGTAGGCCTGAGCCACTTTCTTATTAAATATAGGAGTTTGTCTGTACTTGCCCAAGTTACTAGGGCTCACAGTAGAGGACATAGCCATGTCCACATCACAAAAAAGAAAAGCTTGAGTTGGTATCCTGACTAGGCCAGGATCCATCTCAGTTCCCAGGGTTAACCCTACTACACCCTTCTTTTGGGAACCACCATTATTAGCTGTACTAGGGGGAACAGTTGTCTTAGGGGCAATGGTGGCTGGAGCTGCCTCCTTCTTGGTGCATTCAGTGGTCCAGTGAGTATTAACCTTACAAAAGTTGCACCATGGTTTCTTTGGACATTCTTTCTTTTTGGATTTCTCAGAGCCCCCCTCATTAGAAGCTTTTTGGGGACCTGGCGAAGACTTCTGGTCTTTTGCTTTCTCCCCACCCTATAGGTCTTGCTTCTTCTGATCACCACCTTGGTTCTGTACCTTCTACTTCACCCAGATTCTGACCCATTTGTCTGCCTTATTTTCTAATTCTTGGGGAGAGGTCAGATCAGAGTCAATCAGGTGTTGATGCAATAACTGGTTCTGACAATTACTAAGAATTTGTTCTCTCATAAACAAATTATACAATCCTGTATAGTCATTGGCCTTACTGCCCAGTAACCAGCCTTCCAGAGCCTTAGTGGAACAATCTACAAAGTCAGTCCAGTCCTGAGTCTGTGTCTTTTGGGTATCTCTGAACAACAACCTATACTGCTCAGTTGTTAAGCCAAACCCATCTATCAGAGCACTCTTCAGGACAGTGTAGTTGTTAGCATCCTCATCACTTACTGTGAGAAGCTTGTATTTTCCTTTATCTGAAAAGGAGAGCCGTAAGATTGCTGCCCACTGACTTTGGGGTACCTGCTGTACTTTGCACGGCCTCTCCAAAGCACTTATCCACTTGTGGATATCATCCGCACTCTTGTAGGGAGGGACAATCTTATTTCGGTTTTTATGGTCACAAGACCTTTCCCTATTTCTAGGAATATTGCTGCCACCAGTGGGTTCTAACCCACTTAACTTTTTCTCTCTTTCAAGAGCCAGGGTCTCTTTTGCAAGGGCAACTTCTTGCCTCTTGATCGTAAGATTTACTTCCTTCATCCTAGCTTTGTGCTCTCTCTCCTCTAGGGGAAGTCATCCTCCTCCTAGCAGAGGCACTGGACCCTACTGAGGAATCAGAATGAGCAGAACCACTGGACAGTGATCTGTTCCTTCTGTTCCCATGGTTAGGCCTACTTGTAAGGTTAGAGGGGGGCCTACCATGGCCCTCTCCGCCCCCAGGTAGTCTTGTGTTGCCCAGGTCAGGTTCATCTACTGCATCCTGGTCATCATCCCCATCAGAGACCAATGGATCTTCTCCAGTTGGAGTTTCCTATGTTGATGGATGGCCCCCTCTCCACTACCTTGGTTCCCTGGGTATGATGCATTCTCTACATCATTAGCCACTAAGAGATCCATCAGGTGGTTAAAGGTTGGACTCTGTCCTTGTTTTAACTTTTTGACTGCACACAGGCTTCTAAGTTCCATAAAAGTATATGAGTCATACTTAGAAGGCACCCTCTGGTGTCTTCTTGAAGAGGTCCACTAGGGCCTGCTTCCAAGGACATTTTCTAGTGACGTGTGGTGTGTTCACCTACCTACAATAAATTATTTCCTACTAGAACCTCTCTAGGAGTTGTAGTCAGGGAATGCTAAGCCCTTTCCTCTACAACTGCTAAGTTCAGTAGAACTTAAAGTATTATAAGAACTTGATTTATATGTACCTACAGGTACCTTAATGTGATCTTTCAAATGATATCTCAAGATAATATGGTTAAACAACAGCAAGCTCTTATCCCATCCGCTGCACACCAATGTGCGAAGTTAGCCTGGCATATGATGTCCACTATTCTAGTGGGCACCTTGCACCATTCTAAATGACCCTTATTGATGGTGGTTGTAACGTCAACCTTATAGACAAGCTATCCTAGTGGCAGCATGGACCAGCAGTCATAGGCTAAGACTTCAGAGAGCATGTGAAGCAAGCTGTTTTACCAATTGTAATCCCTTGAATAACAAATGAAAGGACACCACACAAGGTATATATCAAATGTATATATATGTATTTATTTCTAACACAACCCCTCTGCACTCTTTATGAGGTCAGAGATCGAAGTACATCACAAGTTACTCAATTAGCATACGATAAGTTGCACAAATACAGTTATGCCCAAGGGGCCTCACAAACCATACACTAAGTAAGTGGTATAAGAACCACTGCAGGAAAAGTGAATAGGACAAGGGCCTAAGGAATCGCTGGGCTACACTAACAACCCAAGGTTAGGAAGTAGGAGAACCACGGGAGACGCGTGCAGTATCTGAACACATTTGCGAGTTACCATTGACTTATAATGGAGAACGAAGAAGTTAAAAAGTTACTGTTTAAGGGCCCTTCTGGATGGACTACGACAAAACCCCTTTAGACTAGGATACTTCGAGAGTAAATACCCACGGGAGCACCAGAGTACTCGTGTTACCTCACCCAGGGAAGCCGGGTGAATAGGTATCTTTTGGTGTCGGGTTTCGTCAATGTTTTCTATGGAGATCTGCAAAGAAGTGCTGCAGGCGACCAGAGGAAAAGTGTCCAGGTGTATCCAATGGTGGATCAGTGAAGTAAAGAACCTGAAAGCAGAGGGGACAGAGTCTGGGTCACTAGCCAGTGACCAGGAAGGAACCAGGAAGGAACCAGGCAATGTTGCAATGATCTCAGGTGAAGAGGTGAAGCTTGTCTCTGCAGCCACGAGGACCAGGAGGTGTTGATTATGACCAGGAGCTGGATTCTAGCTGTCCCAGAAAAGATATAGTTGACTGATGTGTTGGTATCCAGACTGGACCCAACAAGCCTTGGCAAACACATTCCATTCAGGAAGTGAAGATTGGCTTCGGGTCATACCAGCAAGGTCTGAAGGGCTTCTCCTTTGCAGGTAAGCTGGAGCAAGCCTGGAGCAACCAGGAAAACAGTTTTGTTTCCAAGGTTTGTCTTCAGGGGGCTCACTAGCCAGTGGGCTAGCAACTGGGAAGATGCATTGAACTGAAATGCAAGAGTGGGCTCCACGTGGCACTCATAGAGTGTGGAGGGCTGAGCTTTGGTGCAAATTGCTTGGGTATGGGGCTTCTCAAACCCCAATGCACAACTGCAAGGGTACCTTGGTAGTTGAGTTGTTAGCAAAATGCAGGATGTCAAGGGTCTCCAGTCCCACGTCTCTCGAGATGGCCACAGGTCTCAACTTTGCTGTGAATGTGGGTCAAAGTCAGAGAAGTCTGAGAGTCTAGATCCTGTGTCACTGAGTCTTCGGGTTCTGGCGGGAGCATCAACAAAGCAGACTGGCAAATTACTGGTGGTACCTGTTTGCACAGGGTGTTCAATCCTTGACCACAAGGGAGATGTCTTCACCCTTCTAGTCAGAATAGAACCTCGAAGGTCCAAGAGTTCTGTATCAAAGTTTCATTCCAGGATATTCTAAAGTCCTGGGGACACAGCACCTTTCTTTACACTAAGAAAATGGGCTGTATTAACTGCTAGGTCCCTCCTATGGGTGGACCTGGGAAGGGGGTGGTTGCACCCCTTTCCCTTTGTCTGGTTTCGCACCAGAGTGGGGCTGGAGTTTCCCAGAAACTGGTTGGAACTGGGCTATGCATAGAGCACCTTGTGTGCCCCAGGCAGTGTCTGGAAACGCATCTTTCCATTCAACCCATCCTGCCCCAATACACTACAGGCTGTCTGAGGAGGTGCTGACACCTCCCTCCATAGGAAACCTATTGTCTAGGCCTCCCTTGTTGGAGTTTCCCCCAGCAGCAACTTTAACCGGGTAAAGCAGGAACATACATGTCTTTTCCCTCTAGAGGGGTCTAATGCTACCCCCACCGCCAGAATTGGTGGGGGAAGTAGTATTACAAACTGTTTGACACCTTACACGACATGTTTTGATAAAGCCAAACCAAAGTTAGCATTGACCACGAGGATTATAATGCACTTAAGTTCATATGGTATGGCTATATCATAGAACAGCTACAAGGAGATGGTTCTGAAAGCTGCAGAGGGGCTCAGCTCATGCTAGGGCAACCTCTCACATAAAACCAAGCACTCTGCCTCCAGGATTGTCGAAGCCTACCATAGGAGTGACTCAACTCTTTGGTGCATATGTGTCTATAAATAAGGTAGATATAGATATACTATATCTAAGTAAGGGGTTATTACACCACCTTACCCAAGCTGAGTGATCAGCCTGTGGTGTCAGTATGGATGGCCAGCCAGGGGTGGCATAATACATGCTGTAGCCCCTGGTAGGCTTTGGATGCACCTATGCCCTTGGTACCTATGGTACAGTATACAGGGGATCATAAAGGTGACCCAATACCCAATCAGGTATGTACCTAAAGTACATGGTATCAATTTAGATAGAGAAAAGTTGGGCTGGGGGTCTGATTACCAGGCCCACAGCCACACTAAAGTCGAAAAACCATAAAATCACAGCAAAAAGTGGGGGTGAACATAGGAAGCAGACCCTACTTTCCTACAAATTGGACACCTGACTCTGAGCGATTAGTGTTTGTGTTTTTGTTGTTGGTTTGTTGCACATGAAGTGAAGTCAAAGTGTACTAGTAGTCTTACTGTGCACAATAAAGAGTGACTCAAGTCAATAATATTTCTACTCTTGTTGAGTAATAACAAAATTGTACTTCTACTGCAGGCCGATCTTCACAGTCAGTCAGTTCAAGTAACAGAGATGATTGAGTACAAGTATCGGAGATGATTGATGGAAGGAGGACGTTTCATGAGTAGCATAAAAGGTAAACACGTCAACAACAACCACAGCAGACCTAAATGTCTGTGTAGAAGTGGAGTCGAGTATAGCGGTGGAATGATTGCGGTGCAATGATTTACTCACCTAAATGTAAAATGCTATGTTGGTGGATATGTGCTTTGTCCAACTCTTTAAAAAAAGTACTCTAAACGGAGGATGTGCTAAGCGATGTGCCGTCACTGTAGGCCTGTTCTGTCCTGCTGTTGTTGAAGGTCAATGCTGAAAACAGACTAAAGTAGAGATGATGCATACATGCCGCCTCGGAAAGTGTTCCTGTTGCAGTACACCATAACTTGTGCATTTCTTTCAACTTTCTTAATTAATATCCCTTTTGTTTATCCATTTACAATTACAGGCCGGGCCTTGCGCTATACTTGGGAAAACATTACAATGCACACTTACCTTACCAATTAATCTACATTTGCTTTGCAGGCTGTGGCGACACCCAAGATTGATGGACGAGAGGACCAAGATGAATGCTGAGATGCAAATCCACATTTTTGACCAGGATAACAGAGTAACAGTATCAACTTTCATTATATTTTAAATAATTTGATTCATGTTTTTATCTACAATATTTACAACAGTGTGTTCTTCTTGTTATTATTATCATTAGGTTTGCTCATCCCTACCAATATTTAAAAAAGTCTTATCTATCTGTAAAAGTAAGCCCGGAACAACTGAACAAGAAGTGTATGTAATCCGGGTCTCCTTATCAATCATCATCATGCATACATTTCCTTTTTCTCCCTTAACATATTGATATGGTAGTCTACAGAGATTGTGTTTTGTTGTTTGTCCTTGCGTACAGTTTTTCATTTTCAAACCTTTCCCCAAACCCCCTTCCCATCCATTCATCAAACCCTAACCCTCTTCCCTCGGGCTGTGTTACTTATTGAGGTGTGACTAAATTAAATGTACACCAATAAATTATCACACACTTGCTGGGTCGGATGTGGCAAAAGCAACTGTACTTCAATTTCAAGGATGAGTGAGGATCTTCTTCTGCTTGCCCACCCATGAGCAGTATATTTTAGAGGTGATTTTCATTTACCAAAGGAACATATGCATCCTCATTAGTTTGTAAGTCTGTTTAGTTAGTAGGCTATCCCCACCACTGTTATGTTATGTTGTAAAATATTTTTGCATATTATTGTTTCTCTGTAAGTTCTGTACTGTACTTCATTCTACTACTCCTCGAACAGTCTGTCTGTCTACTACGGTAGTGTCTACTACTACTACAACCACCACCACAACCATGGCATGTTAGGAAAGGAAACCATCATCACCACGCAGCCATCGCTGTGCCTAACTTAAACATCAAGCAGAGGTAAGGGACGTTTGGGGGAGGCATAATTAATAATGGACATGTTTTCAATTCACACACCCCTTTGAGTCCAGTTAAAGAATGCATAGACTAGAAGAGAGAGACTGACAGTACTGGTAGGACAACTCAATCAGTGAGGGGTACTACATCTATCTTTTTGTGTCTTACAAAGTTAGCCAATTATTTAAATCATACACTGGCTATGGGCGGCCCTACACCAGCAAGTAAACAGTGTGATGTAAAACAGTAACCCGAGCCACAAAACGTTAGCAACATTGTATGTAAATTAGAAATATTGATTTAATAAGAACCCTAAAAAAATAAACTATGTAAAAAAAACACAAAACCGGACCCACCCCTCTCCCTAACCCCAACCCATGTCCAATTGTCCATAAAGAAGTCCAACCAAATGTCCAAAATACCAATGCCCATTCCCACCCACCAAAACAATAAATAAAAAAGCGACAATAAACAGGGTCTCCTAGGTTTTGCGCGATTGTCTTTGGAGGACATGCACTGCCTCCTCTAGTAGGGCGACACGGCACTTTAGAGCGCGGCAGTTGCAGCCACAGTGGGGGAGGGGGGCACCAGTGATGGAAAGGGGGTGGCGGTGGGCGGCCGCCAGAGGTGGCACCGTACCCCTGGAGGGCGGTGGCTGGGGCCCGGGGCATTGGAGGAGTGTTCAGCTGCTGTCGCCTCCTCCTCCTCCAGGACCACCAGCCGTCGATATTCCACTTGTATCGCATCCAGCTTTCTGCGCCGTGCCTTGGCGGCCAACTCCTTCCGATCTGGTTTTGAAGGAGTAGCTGTATATTCAAAAGAAAAAACAGGACGATTGTAAAATGTACTCTTAGAAAAACAGTAAGACTAGTTAATTATAGTACACATAGTGGCATGGTAGCACTATAAAGCACAGTACATAACATTTCTGGTATGTATCTATCCTCCCACTTGCTTGGTCTTTAACATTTGCAGGATTTTTTCAGGCATTCAACCAACCATGCATCAGATTTCTATCAGCCACCTTTGCAATTTAAATTGCATGCTTGCATCACACGTATCCTTCACTCTGTCAGTCATAAATATTAAATCTTGCCCGTCCTTTTTCCTTCCACCCGTCTTTCCCTTTTTTAGTTCCATACCAGGTGATCTGATCTGACTTTTAGCCTTCTCCATAACACTTTCAACGCGGAGTTGAAATCAGATAAAAGCTATCATTAAGCCACTTCTAAAAAAAGCCACCTTTGACCCCGCATTACCTTCCAGCTACAGACCTATTGCCTGCCTTCCGTTCCCTGCAAAAATATTTGAAAATCTAATGAATAGGCAGCTCTCCAAATTCATTTACTCAAACCACCTGCTTGACGATACACAGTTCGGATTCAGGCAAGGGCACGGAACTGAGACGGCCCTTATAAAAGCGGCTGATGAAATCAGAATGACCCTAGATCAAAGGTGGGGCGGCAGTTTTGATACTGCTTGACTTATCCGCGGCCTTTGACACGGTTGGTCATGCTACTCTGATTGACGGTGTCTCCGCGATTGGTATCCAGCACCAAAGACCAAAGACCTTGTTGCTTCTTTTCTTGCCAACCGCTCTCAAGCTGTAAAATTAGGCCCCTTCTTTTCCCCCACTTTTTCCCTTCCTTGTGGAGTGCCACAGGGCTCCTCGCTTAGTCCGACTTTGTTTAATATCTATGTGCGGACTTAGCGAGGGTGATCAAATCTTATGGCATCAGTATCACAACATATGCTGACGACACCCAGCTGGTTCTATCAGTACATCATGATGGACTTTCAGTTGCAGAGAACTTCCAAGAGGGAATGATTGCCATCAGCTCCTGGATGTCCTCCAACTGCTTAAAATTAAACTCTGGTAAGACGGAGGTATGATCTTTGGGAAACTTTAACCCGCTTGGTCCCCCCACTGGTGGCCTAATGAGATTGGTTCTCCACCCGAACCCGTCACTAAGGTTCGCAATCTTGGAGTCATATTTGATGATAGATTTCTTTTCCATCATCATGTCAATGCGGTAGTCTCCACCTCTTTCTTCACCCTAAAGAAAATCAAGAAGCTTGTCCCTTACCTTCCCACAACTGCCGGTAAGACTCTTATCAGCACCATAATTTTTTCAAAGACAGATTACTGTAATGCCCTCCTCCTTAACACGCAGGAAAAGGTTTTAAACAAGCTTCAATTGGTGCATAATGCTTCAGCGAGAATCTTACTGGGCATACCTAAGTACACTTCCATTACACCTATCATTCAACAGCTTCACTGGCTTCCTGTTAAGAGCCGTACGAAATGTAAAGCACTGTGTATTGCTTACAAAGCTATTAACAACTCTGGCCCGCAGTTTCTAAAACATGCCTTCCGCCCTCTTGTAACCCCCAGGACTCTTCGCTTATCCTCAGCTCATCTGCTTAATGTCCAAAGCACAAGGAAAGCGAACTGGGGCGAAAGATGCTTTGGGATCTCCATGGCTAGATTATGGAATTCCCTTCCCCTTACCATCAAAATCTCCCCCACTCTCCTTAGCTTCAGGAAGCAAGTAAAAACTTGGCTGTTTCCATATTAAAAATCTTGTAACTGTCATCATCTGATCACTTAGGCGCCGAGACACCCCCGGGTATTTGCGCGCTATAAAAATTGCCAAAACATAAACATAAACATAAACAGATAGAAGAGGCCATTAGTTACTCAATACTCATGCCCCTAATGCCTTTACTAATGCCAAATAAAAGGTGTCTTGACTCTTCAAACGTTCACAACAACTTTTACTTACTTAGGGCATCATTAGGATGCCGGGCGGACAAAGTTCTCACTATAAAGGGACCACCCGCCATAAGGGTGGGGGTCCTGTGGGGTGCGCCAGCCACAGTGGCGGGCGCATATCTTATTTTTAACATTGCGGGAGGGGTGCTAAAAGCACCACTCGCCACAGTGCTAAAAATACATGTTGTGCTTTTCAAAGCACAACGTGACAGGCACTGCAGGGTGCATGACACGATGTGCTTTGAAAGGCAGGGGGGTACCATCCAGAGGTACCCCACATGTGCCCACAACAGGCCCCCCAAGCATACTCCGCACGCCTTTCTCCACAAAAAGGCAGCACAAAATGCACAATACAATATGGCTGGCGGTGTCTTTTAGACACCGCCACCATATTGAACCCTTTTCCGCCCGGTCGACATGTCAACCATGTGGAAAAGCGCCTACGGTCTTTCCATCCGCCACGGACCCCCCAGCGATTGTAATATGGCGGTTGGTCTTTTCTGCAGGGATGGCGGGCGGTTTGCAGCTGCCGGGCCGGCGGTGACTACCGCTGGCCCGGCGGGGGAAATCCGCCCGCCATCCTAAATGGGCCCTAAGTCTCAACAGTACAGTAACCATACAGTACATCCTTGCAGTGAGTGTAATGTCAATAGTTAAGGATTATGAATCTAACTTACCACCGCCTGCCACTGGTGCTGGCTCACCCCCTGCAGCTCCATCTGCAACTGCTGCATCCCCCTCTTCAGCCACATCGCCGCTGGCCCCGGCACTGGTGGTTGGTAGTGAGCCTAGAAAAAGCATTACACATTTGTTAGGTGTCATATACGCCTCCCCCTATTGGTCAGTAGCAACATTGAAAACTTAGTTAATAGTATACAATACATCACTAGTACAAATCCGGTAGTACTAGAGTAGACACTAGTAGTTATCTGGTCCCTAGGGTCATTCTAGTCTTTACTCAGTGAGCCAGAGCCATGCAATCATTTTACCTTTGTGTCTTGTATTTTTGCACACATGACGTTACGTCGCAGCTTGTTATATAAGAGACCCCTTTGAGCCCACATGACCTCCTACTGCTACTGTCTAAGCGCTTCATACAAGGTCAACCAAAACATTAAAAAGCCACTTTCTTAAGTTGTGGTGTTAGTCCATATTGCTTATCCATAACAATGCTACACTTTTTGGCACAGCTGAGAAATGCTTGCAATATACTAATGTGCACCATTTTTCTCATTACAGATGGAAGCTTATGATGTAGCAACTACCAGTACTAGGTTCTTCTAAGGTGAGAGTCCCCAGAATTTTCTCAGAGATCTTCATTTAAAATGTTATATGAACTATATTCCTACCAAGGGGATGGTGGTGCTTCCACCACTGTTCAGTTATCATGATTTCACTTTTTTTCTAGTATGGACTTCTAGTTGTTGTAAGTAACTGTAAGTGTAACAATGTTTACTGTTTTATGTTCTGGGTTGTCTACTTGTTGGGTATCTTGGGGGAGGGTTCGGAGAGCTAATAGTTATGACGAGACACCCCTATAACTAGTATGGCAGGGGATTGAGGTGGGTTCTGACCTTCTGATTGAGGTATGAAGAAGGTCCAACCTCCCATCACCAGCATCCTATTTTCTTGTGTAAAGTTCTGTATGTGCAAAATCCCCACAACAGTAGTAGTATGTCCTATCCTATCAAAATAGTAATATATCTGGTTGGGCATTTGTTGATGGGAATTGCCGAAAAGCCTCAAGATTAACAAAGTCTCAAGATCAATAAGAATAGAAGTTGTACGAGAGGACAACCCAAAGGACTGGTGAATCTGAGTTTTATTTAAAACCTTTTAAATAAAGAGTGGCAAACTGGGCACGCTTAGCTACTACAGACAGACTAATAGTACTAGTACAGAGAGTCATCATAGTAGAGGCAGTTAGAGGCAGGGATAACATGAATTTTGAAACAGATAGTACAGATCGAAGGATAATTATTAGTAAAAAATAGCATTAGGAAACGGAAACAATAGTTTAGGAAAAATATGGTGCAGTAAAAGTTATGGAATAAGAATTATTGTTATTAAAAACAAGAAGACTTACTAGGGCCAGCAGAAGAGCCCTCGTTGGTGTCCTCCTGTTGCTGGTGTTCTCCCGCTGACTGCATCCCTGCCTGCCTGCCCCTGGGTGCTGAACAGGAAAGATATAAGAAAGAGACAAACATTGATGATTGGTGTGAATCAAATAAAATATTTTTAAAGAACGGTAAAAAAAACACTCATGAAAACAACAATTGCAACAACAAAATTGACCGATCTCATCTGGTCAACAAGTAGTATCGTGGGATTCGTGGATATCAACACTAATCCAGCCTTCCATTCAGATTCCAGAATACTAACTAAGCCTAAGTACGACGTACCACCTGACCTAGCCCACCTAATCCAAGCGTGCCAATTGTACACTAAGTATGCATTTCCACTTCTTTTAGTCCTCAACAATGCATACGGTCAAATGGAGGACACATGTCTACATTTTTGTATACACCAAATTTTGGGTTGATTGATGTATGCTGATGTTCTTCTAGTGCTAAGCCTATTACCACTCATTGAACAAAGTAGAAATGGTGTTACTAAAGACTGGGGTACTGGCAGCACGTGACGTAACAGAGGGGGCATCACCCATACCACTAACAAATTACAAACTCATACAAAGCAACTAAAACCAAAGTATCAATCCACCCCTATGTCTTAGTGACAGGACAAATTAAGGACTAGAGCCACTGTAGCTTAATAACTTAATTTCTCTAAAATAAACTCTCACATAATCGCGCTAAGCGAGCTCAAATATAAAGTTGCAAACAAGTAATAATAGTAGCGCAGAAGAGCACCTGTGTCATCATAACAATCACAGACGACTTTTAAACATAATTTACCTGTAATGTAAGTGGCAGCATTCTAGCTGGTTGGAGAAAAAATATACATTTGCAATATATAACACAGAACAGAAGAACAGACACAAAGTAGTAATATTCAGTTACTCACCAAGACCCGGGACCTCCACTCCTAGCAGATCCAGCAGGTCCTGTCCCGGTCCAGGATATCAGACCAGCGGTGCGTCAGTTGGTTCTGGGTGCGCTTGACCCTAGAGCAGCAGAACACTGCCCGGATCACATTCCCCCACCGCTGCTGATGCTCCTGGAGCCCGTACCCGGACACAGGCCTGCCACCTGCTGCCAGGGTTAAGGGGAGGTGGAGCTGCACAAAGAAAACGAGTGCAACCAACTCCACCTCCCCAAATTAGGCCCGTGCTGTACCCCTTGTGGGCGCTGGCTCTGACTGCGATGAGCCCTGTGGCTGTGGTCCTTTGCCATGGTTCTGGGGAAGGCAGAGGCATAAAAGAAAAGGTAAAAATGAAAGCAGTAAGTAAAAGAAATGGAAAAAGCAAGTAATAGAAAAAGAGTGAAAAAGTAGTTAAAAAACAAACACAAGTAGACCAAAACCAAAAACTTAGAAGCAGGAAAATCGTCAGAGAGATAATAAATCAAATTGATAAAAAAGTGTCTAGAAACAAAGGATTGAAAACACAGAGGGAGGATTAAAGGCAGTTCCCAGAACCATGCAATAGAGTGAAAATCAAGATGGCCGTTCCCATTGCGACTGTGTGGGCAAGTGTTGTGACTACATTTACAGCAGTTTAGCTAGTTTGCATGTTTCTGTGTGTATGGAACCTTGGAGTGCATGATGACAGTGTGGAATGTTGGTATGCCTGGTGTACTGGAGGAGTGACAGTTGGAATGAGTGGGCCGAGCTATGAAGATCTGCGCCTGGTGGGGCCAGGTACTGGCTTGGATTAACTTTGCACCATCTTGAATTGATCCTGTAACCAACATCAATGATCCCGTAACTACTTAATAAATCTCTACTTGGATCTACCTCACGACTACCATTATACTTCTTTTCATTGGCGAAGAAACTCGGCCTGCTGGCTACCTGAGGTATGAGACTCTTAACGTACTGAATAAGGATCTACATCAGGAACTAAGTAAGCCACTTAAAGAAAATTAAAGTTAAAATAGGAGAAGAACGCCCTTCTTGCCCCACCGGTGGCTGCTACCATCAGGACAGCCTGCCTAAGCGTTTCTTACTCCTTACATGCATTAACTTAAAGGAAGAGGCTAAGGATTTCAAAATAGTTCATGAAAGGCAACCTGTTCTATAAGCATTAAGAAAGAGAGACAATGTGCAAATGGCACAATCTATAAGCTGTTACACCGAAGCTTCCTGCTAATAAGCGTCAGAGAAGATGGTCTGTGTTTTGCTTAAATACAGTGAATGTTTCTGGGATACAGTAAAAGCTGACTAGCACCAGAGCCCCTTGGTGTCTCCGTGTATTGTGACATTGCCATTAAACAAATTGATGATGACCGCTACGAGAAACCGGCATTCTTGCCTCTCACTCTTGTGAAGTGCTGCTGTTGAGGAAATTGGTGGTTGCTGAGTACACAGTTGTGAGTCATTCACTGACTTCGAGTGACAGTGCAGTGTTTACAACAAAGGGAGAGTGAGCAGCACACAGCGTGAGTAACATTCTGTGTGTATTGAGGCGGTTTGGCACTGCGCAGAGACACTGTGCTTGGTCCGCCTCATGCCGGACCTGTCACATTGGAGCAGCTTTGGGAGGAACTGAGCATACCTGAAGGCAAGGTATGTAACTTTAATGATGAACAATTGAAGATAAATGAGACAGCTAAATGCAACATACGTGGATTAAAACTGCCGAGCAACTAAGTATGAAAGAAATGAGCATCTGAGTGGAAAGGAAACTGTCATTGAAGTACAAGTGTGCTTACACTTGGGTTTTGCCATTTCTCAGAGAGCTCCGTTTTATATAACAGTTTGTCTTTACTACGGTGGAAATTTATTGATAACCCTCGTGATGGATTTACAGTCTTCAAGTTTGTTTTGACATGTTTTCTTTTTATTTCTCTATGGTGATGGAAAACAGTTGCTCTGCATTTTGAAATTCAAAAAACGGCTTGCACATCTTACCTCTTCCATCGTCTAGCGCAGAGCCGTGTCAGAAGCTTTCATGACGTCTCCTCCTCTTCATGATCCACGAAGCTGCCGATTGACGTTTGGCGACAAGTGCGTGCCGTGCACCACCCGGCCTGCGCCTCCTGTGCGTCCTGCCATTTTGTAGTTGACATATCCAAGCATTTAATCTTGATCATTTGTCACACAATAAAGTTTTTTTTTTTTCTGCAGCGTCGCACCGTGATGATTTTTTCCACATTTATTTCGTTCTTCATTTCGTCGTTCGGGCAGTCGACATGATTCATATGAATTCACCGGGGATTTGACTCTACCATTTATCTTACGTTTCAGGTTTTGGGGACGGTGTTCTTCTTAACCACCGGACATTTCACACCTGTATCTCTTTGCAAAATTACGGGTAAAAATGTGGTAATTTCGGAAGAGTAACAGGACAAGTTTTAAGGTTTATTCGTGAAATGATGTATTTTAACATGTACTTTTGTGTTAGACTGCCATCTGTTGGATTAAGTTGGTATTCAACTTGTATTCTTCCTTCAATGTTTATTTTTAATGTTTCCTGGAGCTCCTTTTTTTTTAAATAGGACTGTTCTTCTTGTGATAATATATACAGTAATTTAAGTAAAGCTGATATATTTTAACAGGCAGCAATTTTAATGAGACTGTGCTGTTTGTGATAAGTCATACTGCAATTTAAGTAAGACAGCTATGTTTTTAATAGTGATTTATGTGCCTCTGGCACTGTTATATTTTTAATGTTTCTTGCAGCTATTTAAACAACTGCTGATTTATTTATAGTAATATACAGTTTTTTTAATAGGATTGTTATATCTTAAAATGATTTAGGCAGCAATCTATATAAGTCTTGTTAGAACTGGGGGTCTCTAGTTGGCAGAGGTAGGTACCACTGGCCAAATAGGGACCCTTGCTTCTAGTCAGGGCAAGGAGATAACCCTCTTAGATAACCCCTGCTCGCCCTCTAGGTAGCTTGGCCTGAGCAGTCTAGGCTAACCAGAGGCAATGCGTAAAGTATTTGTACCAACACTCACAGTAACACAGTGAAAACACCACAAACTGATTCCACAACAGTTTAGGAAAATAAAGATATTTATTCTAAACTACACAAGACCGAAACGACAAAAATCCAACATACACAGTTCAAGGATATGGTTTCAAAAGAGTTATTCAGGTTGTAATCAAAGTTCTTTAAGTTGCGATCAAATAATCCACAGATGCGTGAAAAGTTCACAGTTGCATCACGTTTGCTCACAGCACCTTTTAGATGCAACAAAGTTCCACAAGCAGGAAGCTGGTGCGGTGGAAAACAAGCAATGCGTTGCTCCTGAGACCCTGGGGAGGCGATGCGACAGCCCCGCTGCAGCAGCGGGCGTGTGGCGACGAATCCGGTCTGTATGGGGAGGAAGGCAGCTTGCGTGGATTCCGGTGCATAGGTTCCGTAGGAAGTCTGTTCTCCCAAAGGCACGATGCGATGATCTCGTAGGGGCTGCGACGATCTCCGGGGCGACAATGCGCGGTCCAGCGGTGATCCTCTCTCTCGCAGCTCCTCGAGGTGATGGTTCTGCGACGTGATGCGGTCCGCAAGCAAGCGGCGATGACAGGCTCTGCAACGACACTCGCAGCGATATTAAATTCTCCCTCACCGGTCTGGTGCCTCCCGCAAACGAAGGATGCGACGGCTCCGGCAGCGGCATCAGGCGCTGCGCTGATCTCGACCTTCGTAGCGGCAGGAAACTTCTCGTACTGTCGGGGATGCGCTCCACAAGCGAGCGATGCGACACTTTTCAGCTTCAAAAGTCTCTCAAGCTTAGTTTCAAGCTTCCCAGCTCAGGTTCAACTTCCAGAGGCCCCACAACTGGATCAAGCACTCTAAGAAGGACAGAACTCTCTCAGCAGAGTTCGGGGAGACTGGGGGTGAAGTCCTTTTGTTCCTGGGACTTCGAAAACAGGGAGCCAGCTCTTCTCAGGCCCTTGGAGATTCCTTCAAGATGGGGGACACAGCTCACAGCAAAGTCCTTCCCCTCTCCTTGGCAGCAAAGCAACAGCAGGTCAGTCCAGCATAGCAACAGCAGGACAGTCTTCCTTCTTCAGAGTCAGCGTTCTCCTTGGCAGAGGTGCCTTCTTGATTTCCAGGATGATCTAATTATCTGTTGTCAGGGGTCCTGTACTTATACCCCTAAAGTCTTTGTTCTCTCTGTGCATGTGGGCCCTGAGCCCGGTCTGGACCAGTTCTGGGTGGATCCTGAGCACTTTGTTTTGCTGGCTGCATCTTTCCTTTCAGAGTGAGGGGTAGGGTCCTCAGCCGCCCAGCAGGAGGTGGAGCCAGCATTGTGGCAGGCAGGCACAGCCCTATTCAGCCCAGGTGCTAACTCCTCCCACCATTCAGGTAGCAATTGCATTCATTCAGCCTAGTGCTGACTCATCCAGCCTCTGGGGGAATTCCCCAGCCCTTGTCACTCACAAACCAGACAGTCAATACACAAACAGGCCTAGGCACACAGAAGGGTCAGACAAGAGAACAGCAACTTTCTAAAAGTGCTGTTCTTAAACACAGGATTTAAAAACCACCTTTCCTAAAAGATGTGTTATTACATTCTGAGTTCAGGGATACTAGATACTTATGTCCTATCTTGTTCCTATGGGAAGAAATGCTGTTAACCACTGTAGCCAGCATCCCCCATGTTAACCTATGGAGAAAGATAGCCTTACAATAGTGAAAAACGAAAATGGCTGTAATTCACTACCAGAGCATGTCACCTGCACTAGTACATGCTCTACCTTTCACCTACACTGCACCCTGCCCAGGGGGGTACCTTTGGCCTTCCATAGGGGTGACTGATGTGCAGGAAAAGGGAAGGGTTAGGCCTGGTCAGCGGGGACGCGGACCAGGAGGACATGGCAGTTCTAAACTGCCCGTAGGCGCTGCAGTGGCAGGCCCGAGACACCATTTTAGAGCTACTCCTGTGGGTGGCACAATCAGTGCTGCAGGCCCACTAGTAGCATTTGCCATAACCAGCCCTGGCACACCCAGTGCACTTTACTAGGGACTTCATGGTGATACAAATATGCCAAACATGTATATCCAATCATGATAACAATTTACATAAGGATCACTTACACTCTGGCACTGATCAGCAGCGGCAGAGCGTCCAAAGCATCTAAACCAGCAAAAACGAATCCAGCACAGCATCAAAAAATACAGGAGGCAGAGGCAAAAAGATAGGGGTAATCACGCCAAAAATGCCAGGTCTAACAAGTCTGTTATACGTAAAGTGATTCATGCAGCAATTTAGTAAGACTGCTATACTGCATTCATAATTATTTATACAGCATTCAGTAAGTCTGTAATTTGTGCAGCAATTTAGTAAGACTGCTATAATATGTTATTTATACAGCATTTCAGTAAGTCTGTGATATTTATAGTAATTCTTACAGCATTTCAGTAAGACTGTAATATTTATGTGATTCATGCAGCAATTTAGTAAGACTGCTATCCTACATTTATAATTATTTATACAGCATTCAGTAAGTCTGTAATATTTATAGTGATTTATACTGCAGTTCGGTAAGACTGTGTGTTTATAATTATTTATGCAACATTTATTTTTGGTTATTCACACTTCAATTGTGTGTTACGTGGTGCACATTTTGTGTGTGTTGCCTATTTTTCTCTTTATACCATCTTGGTATTGCTGACGCTCTAAGTTTATATGGTTGTTTTTTTTGTTGTAGGGGGGTTGTATTTAAGAGCTGGTCTCTACACTCTTGAACTAGTCTGCAGTGTGGGTTGTGCGCACATCCTTTTCGCTGTTTTTACCCTACCTGTGTAAACTTTCTGTCTACATTACTTTGTACTCACCTGTACCCGTTTTATGGTGTGTTTAGTTCATATCTGCACACGTTATTTTATTATTACTCTCTAACTTTCTCTATATTTTTATGATGTTCCCTAGGGAACGGGTGGAGTGTCTCGCTACGTCTTCTTGGTAGCATCCTGTTAGCATCCATTCACTTACATCCTGTTCCTAGTATGTACTTTTTCTTCCTGTCTTTATCTTTGGCTTTCTGCTCTTTTCTTTATAATTCGTTGTAACTATTTATTTATTTATTCTCTTTGTCTCCTTAAGGAAAGAGGATATGTTGTGACTACATTTACAGCAGCTTAGCTAGTTTGAATGTGTCTGTGTGTATGAACCTTGGAGTGCACAATGACAGTGTGGAATGTTGGTATGCCTGGTGGACTGGAGGAGTGACAGTTGGAATGAGTGGGTGAGCTATGAAGATCAGCTCCTGGTGGGGCCATGTACTAGCTTGGATTAACTTTGTACCATCTTGAATTGATCCTGTAACCAAAGTCAATGATCCTGTAACTACTTAATAAATCTCTACCTAGATCTACCTCATGACTACCATTATACTTCTTTTCAGCAAGGTTGCGTGATATTTTCTCCCCGAGCATGCAAAAAGCATTGCAAACAGGTAAAAGCATTCCCGAACAGGAAATAAGTATTGCGAATGGGTGCGAGCATGCATTGCGTGACCCGGAACTGGAAATAAACTTTGAGAGCGGGCGAGACAATAGAAAACAAGATAGGCGACCGCATGGATAAGTTGTCGAGACTTTTTCAATGTGATCACGCAGAAAATAACGTGAACAGGTAGAAAAAAACTTCTGCGTGTTCGCGGAGATTTTAAACATTTTTGCGATAGTTTTCAAAAGTGAATTTCGCAAGTTCCGCCCACCCCTAATCACAATGCAGCCCTCCATGTGAATATTAATGAAATCCGTTGAAAAGGCTGCCTTACTTTACCTGGATGTTGTCACAGGGATGGTGGTATCCTTGGGTCAGCAGACCCTCCATGTCTGTGATTGCATATAATTAAAACATATATATATATATATTTTTTGAAATACAGACAATTCATCCTAAAGGGAATAGGCTATCTTTTAAAATATGCTGCTTTTTCCGAAAGTTTATTTGGGAGCTTGTAGTGGTCCTCCGCCCCACTGCTTGCTGCCAATCAGAGAGCCTGATTTAGATATTGGCAGAAAGGTTACTACATCACAACGGGGACAGACATTATGGAAATTAGATTTTAGTAGATGGGATATTTGTTCTGTTGTGATGGAGGAACCATCACTCCGGCTTCTAAATCAGTCATAAACAGTTTTTTAAAATACACAAACTGTAAGGTGTCCCATCGTCCATATAGGATCTTGCCAGGGAGACTCACACTAATGGAGGTAGTGGCCCCGCATCTCTCCACCACCTCTGAACTTCCGACCCACTGGTTCATCAGCAGCAGGTTTGCTAAGAGGTCCCCGTTCTAGTCAGATTGAGACCTTCAGCAGGAAGACAATGAGTGGAGGTCCAGGAGCTCACCTCAGTTGTTCTTCTCCTCCAGATCTGACCGATTGCAGACCTGGGCTCAGCAGCACCTCAAGTCTTTAGGTGGAGACCTTCCCTTGCACACATAGGCTTAGCTAGCTGCTTACTCCCTTATCAGCCAGGCCACCATGACTGCTCACAGCAGCAGAAGCTTTATGGGTTTCTCGGCACCAGCAGATCATCCCAGCACACAGCATAAGAATAGTTCATTGATCACTGAGATAATGATTTAATGGGGCTCAGGCATGTGGGGTTTCACACAGTGTGTTCATTGAGTGGTCAATAGGATTGAGGCCACCCCCTCCTCCCATTCTGTTCAATCAATCTGGGGATTTCAATCAGGGGATTTATAATGCGTGCTACTCACCCGTGAGGGTCTAAAGGTGCTCGGGGTGCACCTTCGGTTCAATCGAAGAGCCAGGTCTTGAGGTTTTTCTTGAAGGTGTGGAGAATGGGGGAGCATCTGATATTCACTGGGTGCTCGTCCCAGGCTTTGGATGCGACGTAGGAGAAAGCTCTTCCTCCTGCTCTGGTTCTGCAGATGCAGGGGTTCGCTGCGAGGGCGAGGTCTACCGAGCAAATGTTCCTCTTGGGTATGTGGAAGCAGACTCTCTCAATGAGGTATTTGGGTCCAATGTTGTGGAGGGATTTGCAGGTGTGGGTGAGCAGTTTGAAGGTAACTCTCTTTTCCACAGGAAGCCAGTGGAGGTTACGTAGGTGTTGTATTAAGTGTTTTTGCCATGGGGATCTGAGGACAAGTCTGGCTGCTGCATTATGGATGGTCTATAGCCGGTCTAGGAGATTTCTGTTGATTCCGGCATAGAGAGTGTTGGTGTAGGCCAATCTTCTGGTTATGAGTGCATGGGTCACGTTTTTTCTTTATTCTGGGGGTATCCATTTGAAGGTCTTGGGGAGGATCCAAAGGCAGTTGAGGCTGGTGGAAGTGATGGAGTTGATCTGGTGGCTCATGGTGAGGAAGGAGTTGAGGATGATGCAGAGGTTCCTTGTCGTGTCTGTGGGATGGGCAGACTCCTGAGGGTAAAGGACCAGCAGGTGTTGTCCCAGGCGGAGGTGGAGGGTCTGAGAATGAGGACCTCGGTCTTCTCCCTTTTCAGCTTCAGGCAGCTGCTTTTCATCCAGGTGGCTACATCTCTTATTCCTTCCTGGAAACAGAGTCTGGTGTCTTCGGGGTTCTTCATGATGGAGAGTATGAGCTGGGTGTGGTCAGTGTGTGATACTATGCTTAGCCCGTGTTGTCTGACGGTATCAGTGAGAGTGGCCATATAGATGTTGAAGATCGTGGGCCAGAGCGATGATCCTTGGGGAACTCTGCAGTTGATCTGAGTGGGTTCAGAGAGGAAAGGAGGGAGTCAGATCCTCTGGGTTCTCCCGGAGAGAAAGGATCAGATTCAGGAGAGGGCAGTTCCTTGCATCCCTGCATTGTGGAGTCTGGCTGTGAGGGTGCAATGTGAGATGGTGTTGAAAGCTGTGGAGAGGTCTAGTAGGATGAAAACTGCGGTGTGCACCCGGGCTAGTAGCATGCGGATGTCAATCCCTTGCTGAGTATGGTATGTGAGTTATATATTTGATGATAAGTCAGCTATCATAGGGAATTCTGGTAGTGATAAAGATCATGATCTGGTTCTGGCCAACAGATGCATGTTTAGACTTTTCACATGTATGCACACTTCATACATCTTACCAATGTGCATCAAACTGGCATGTCAACTGTGTCATTGTATTACTTACAACCTGAAGCATGACATAGTCAATAGCTATGCAAATATACTGTGCTTCTGTTGAATGTCGAATATGTGTTCTAATTCTACCAATGAGTTTACATGCTATGTCTTGTAGCTGGACAAACCATTGTACACAGTTGGTGAGGTGGATAACTTAAAGGACCCCAAATTCAATGCTGAGTGCATTATTCAATGCAAATTGTGCAGTGCAAGGATCAAGTGGGATGTTAGATGCTGAGTGGCTTGTCTGTCTGCATACCTATAACAAAAAAACTTTTGTATGATGATAAATAGCTCAGGGAAAGTGGATGTTAAGTGTTGCATGCCTCTGACTACCGTCCCAGAGAATACATTGCCAGTCTAGGATGGATCACCTGATTGATGCTTGACAGGGGAACCGATATGACAGTAGCTGACTATGTAGTAGTGTTGTATGGCGTTTTAGGACCAGAGTGAAATTTTCCTGATTCATGCCCTTATATAGGTACAATTCAGATTGCCCTTATATAGGCATAGAAATCAAACCCATATTTAGACATAGCCGATGCTGTCTAAATATAGACATGGCTACTTCCACATGTACTAAAAAGTCACAACGATTTCTTGGAAAATCGGCTTAAGCAGTCAGGGACATCCCTTTGCTTGAATTTCGATTTGTCCAGGAAATCATGGAGTTTTCAAAGAACTACCATTCCCTTGGGGTTCTTTGCTGACGTTCACCTTCAAGGTGTTAATATGCCTTCACTTCCCCTAGCAAACACACTGTGGTTTTGAGCAGTTTGACTATCTTCTTGCCCGATGCAGCTCACTACAGCAAGTGGCGAAGGATGCAGACCCTCCATCTGACACACTGATCGAGAAGCTGCCCTTTCTCTCGCTGAGAATCCAGCTCCAGTGTTTTCCAGCTCCCCTTGCGGGGTGTTTGTAAATCGAGTCCGAGACAGAGATACCAGACCTCCTTCATTCCAACTAAGGTATGGAGCTGATTAGATCCTAATAGAAATCTTGGATAGATTCTTGGAAAAGAAACTAAACCTATACTACATCATACTTAATTCTTCCCTCGTACTAGACTTAGGTTAGGTATATTGGGGTAGGCGTATTTTAGAAGTGTCAGTTGAGTACTTTTAGCCATTGTTATTCAAGTATGTATTCTTATGGCTTAGAAATGATAAAATGCTTTTATAGTATTATTGTATAATACTCTTCTCGCTGTACGCATTATACTTTACAGCCTGTATTACGATCTTAGCAATTCATTTCCCTCTGCACGAGAAAAAAGACTGTTTAATAAACCTTTTATTGAAAATGCCCATCTCTGAATTTCTCTGCAACTCTGATGAAACAAAGCATTCACGTTTGATTGAGTAAAACATCTATCTACTGTTTCCACGACTATGAAGATACGTTTATTCTTGGGGTAGACAAAGTTGCCATGTTTATGCGGTTGTCAGAAACAAATCCCTTCTTGTTTTTTCAAGAAAGTTTCTGGTGACCTCTGAGCTAGCTGGCACTCACAATTTATTCTAATATATTCGATAGAGACCTAGTCGACGTAAGTCCTACATCAATTCTATAGGATATATTATTCTATTGCTCAGAGCCTATTGGGAATATAGGAACTATACTATATTTGAACATGGCAGTCATTGTGAAGATTTCAAAATTCATGTCAGTTGCAGATGCTGTGATAATGGATGCATGTAATGAGCAGTGGCATAGCACACCATGAACTTACAACAGTTCAGATAGGATTGTTTCATAGGCCTTTGTGTGATGAGAGGTAATTTTTCAGCATTCATTGTTACATGTCTTGCCTGCGTTTGGAGACAATACTTGCACCTTGCAGATATTGCACAACTTACTGTGGGTAATGCAGTAGGCACACTAAAGAACAGTAAAGGTGACATGTGTACGATGCCATGGGTACCAGAGAGCATTGTTCCTAACCATACTTAGTACTGACATGATCATACCTACATGTGTTGTGGTGTTGCAATTTCATTGTGCAGCAATTGCTCTGCCTTTGTAATTAGGCGTTAGCACATCAGATATGGTAGGTAATATGCATGTGTATGCTCACTCTATGCTGTAAAATGATTTAAGGCTGTGGGGGCTTCTATTTTAGATTTTGAGAAATAATATTGTTTCAAGATGTTTGTTCCTGGCCGGTGCTTCCAAAAAGGCAAACAGAGAAAAGAAAGGACACTACAGTCACTGTCTGTCTGTTTTGTCACTAGAATATAGGGTGCTCCCCATCACCAAAAAGGTCACCACAAGTAGTGTAATATGAAAGGTGCTTATTGGGAAAGGTCATGGTACATGGGTCTTGTGTCAATGGTGTGCCAAACATTCAAAAGCAAGTGCCCTTATTTACGCCAAAAATCCCAGAAACCCTTTTCCTCCAACCTCGTCCTCCACCCTTCACTCCACGTCACTTGCCAGGGGCTATGGTCCCCTTGGACCGTAGCGTTGGGTATCTCGGTGTCCTGTGGCCTCAGGGAACTACCGGATACGAGCGTTTTGTATTTTGGAAGATTCCCCTCCTGTAGCATCGCATCGACCTTCTGGGACGTCCCGTTCGTCTCTGCTTGTTCCTCTGCTTCCACCGCCATTCTGCTGTCTCCAATCCCGAGGCTCTCCTCCGCGTCCTCTTCTCTTCCCGCCGCCTCACAATCCCCTCCCGATCTCTCACACCTGAGATAACCTTTGTGCGCCTCCTCCCGTCATCCGTTCTCACTCTCCTCCCTCTGCGAGGCTGGTACGCTGATCGCCGCATCGAAGGGCGCCCAGCCGCGCGCCATCTTGGAATCTTTGGCTATTCCGTTTTCTGGACAGCCCCTACTACAGCTACTTTGTGTGAGTCTGTGGAAAGGTACCGACAAAGTCGGCCTCTTTCTGCATCTCTGTTGCTTCTGCTGCACCTTTGATTTTCTTTCTGGACTTTTGTTACCTCTTTCTACACATTTTTTCTTCTTTCTGTACCTCTTTTGCATCTTTCTGTATTTCTTTTACTTCTGTCTGTGCATTTCTTCCTCTTTCTATACATGTCCTAACTATGTAGGCATAGTTAGACATTAGCATTTAAAACACCTTAGAAATGCACTGAAAAACCCACAGATTTAAGTGATGTTATTGTTAGGTTGACATTTCACTCTTACAAAACCATAGAAATGTAGCTGTTATAGTTAGCTGAGCTAACAATAACTTGTGCCCCCGCAATGCACTGCTGAACATGTCACATAATATATCACTCATGACATAGTCAGTGATATCACTCATGACATCATTCATGACATATCAAATGACATCACTGATGTCATCACTGATGAGACCATCCACAAAATATTTGATGCACCTCCTCACACCCTAATATAATCTTTTACAGACTACTATTTCTGAAACCATAGACACAACAATACCATTTAGTACATAACCAATCACTGATTCATTGGTCTAAGCACACATCCATTCCCTCACCCATACTCTAAATTGCAGTCACTCATCAATACAGCCACTGATATATGTACTCATATACCTATACAAGCACTCACACACCGCCACTCACCAGAGAGTAAATGGGAGTGTGATTGATTCTTTGCATGACTGACTAGGTGTGTGAGTAACTCCATGGATGAGTGGTGGTGTATGAGTGTCTGTATAGGTATATGTGTGCATATGATACTGCATATGATAGTGCTGTACTGATGAGTGGCTACATGTATGCGTGACTGTATGGGTGAATGAGTAGATGTGTGTGTCGATTTAGAAATCTGTGAGCGGGTATGTAGTAACTGGTATTGGTGTGTTTATGGTTTTGAAAATGGTAGTATCTGTTTCAGAGTGGGTGGATCAAAGGATAATTTAGGGTGTGAGGAAGTGCATTAGGTTATCAGGTATATGATGTCATCAGTGATGTCATCAGTGAAGTTATTTGAGATGCCATCAGTGATGTCACTGACTTTGTCATGACTAATGTGATATGTGACATCATCAGCAGTGCATTTCAAGAGCATGTGTCATAGTTAGCTCACCTAAAAATAACTGCTGAATTTCTCTGGTTTTGTGTGAGTGAAATGTCCAACTAACTATCACATCCCTGAAACCTGTGGACATGAAGTGTGCAGAAAAAAGCCAAGAGAGGTGCAGAAAAAAAGAGAATGAGGTTCAAAAAGTGGCAAGAGAAGAGCAGAAAGACACAAAATCTTAGTTGTAAAGTTAGGCTTTTGTCTCAGTTAAACTCAAGTTTGTCTCCTCATTTTACTTTTGGGACTCAGGCCCTCTCATCTTGCTATCTCAGTAAGAATTGTTTATTTGTGATCAATGTCTTCTCTCAGCATTCAGTATATACTGGAAACACAGAACACTCAATGCTGTTTTTCAATGATGCAGTGAATGAGTCTTCTTAACAGTCATATTCTCCAAGTAGCTCACTTTCAGTTCGCCATGGCTTAAACAATTGGAAAAAGGCTAAATAGAAAAACTCTCTTTTTTCTGGAGTTTGGCAACTTAGCTTTCGATTGTTGATTATAGTTCCTTTGCCAAACATCCTTCACACACAGCCCCAGAAAATTTGCCTTCATCTATATTTTCATAACATTTCTTCTGAAAGTATAATGTTGAGTTATTTCATAGAGACACATCCTTTCCAGATGATGACTTCTTCTTGGATAGTATGGGGCAGATTTACAATAATCTAACACATCTTCATCGATGTTTTCATTTCCTTGTGCCAATGCCAAACGTCCTTGCGCTACCATGGATCAGCTACAATACAGTGCTCCATGGTGCAAGGAGTAACAGATGCGTCAGAAATTCTGACGCATCTGTTGGCACAAAAGTGAGGCAATGCTGGAGTTGCTCATAAAAGTGACGCAGCTCCAGCAATGTGCCAAAACAGATAGATTAGCCCCATTCAAAAAGCCTTGCGTCATTCCTTACGCCTGTTCTGAGCAGGTGTTGAGATTTTGACGCAGTGAAGGCTTAGAGTGACGCAGTGAAATCTTGTAGATTTCACAGAGTCAGTTTGTCATCGCTTTTTGCATGGGAACGTCCACCCTGCAAACATTATACCTGACGCAGGTATAATTTGACGCAGGGCTTTACATTGTGACTCATCTCCCTAGAAGCATCATGTTGTAAATTGGCTGCATTTTTTACACCATCACGGCGTCACAAAAGTGATGCAACAGCAGTGTAAAAGTATCACAAGGAACTTATAAATCTGCCCCTTATTATCTAGCATGTAACTCTTCAGAATATGAATAATGTGTGGCTCAAATTCTGCAAGATATTGAATTTCAAGATAAGACTCTGTTATGAGTATTAGTAAACCCTAAACTCACCAATAGAATTCTAGATTTAGAAAACAAACTAGTTGTGCTATACCAGTCTGCCCATTCATAGGAGCCTATCTCTCTGTGAGAAAGCATTTTCATACTAAAACTGTAAAATTTCGCCATAAGACTAATTTCTGATAAAATATCCTCCCACAACTCCTACGTCTCAGTTTTCTCTGACTTTGGAATATAAAATGTAAAAACAGCAATTGAGTTGTCTGCAACAAACTGTTCATCCATGTTTGCAATCCACATCTTCAGAATTTACAAGTTTGATCTCATGACTGTACTTTAAGGCCTATGTTCTTCTTAGGTTGTATGTATTTTATAGTGATTTCCTTGTGAGTGCATGTCCGACTGCAGGCAAAAAGCTATTGACTCTTCCTTGTGAGTTGACAGGTTGTGGGAATCTAAAACTGCATCTTGTATAAAATATCCCTTTTTTCTGTATTTTCACTGACACTATTTTCTACATGTATGATTTTGGATTTGTAGAACTTGTTGTCTTAATTTATTGTCACTACTCTCCTTTGGGTTGTGCAAAGTTACATACTACTCAATAAAAGACAACACAGATTTATGACTGTCTGTTCCAAACTTTGGGGCATCCTTTACCCACAACAGCATGTGAATATGGGGAGCACCTCTATCTTGGTACTCTTTACACCAAAAGGAATCAATCACTTCACCAAGAGGAGGTTTTGTCTCGTTCAAGATGAAAGACATCACTGCTTGAAACCTGTGATTAAAATAGCTCCAAACATTTGCAGGGTCTAGTGAGCACATTTCTCCGGGCATCTTCATGAATGTCTTTTATTATTGAATTTGCCTCCTACAAGAATTCTAGGAGGTCATCCCATCCATATTCAGCCCAACCCAGTGTCAGGAACCAAGTAGGTTATCCAAGGTTCCGCAAAATGCACTTCAGTTCACCATGACGCCGATACTAATGTCCATTAGTACCACTCTGACATGCATTAAGTTTATTAAATTGTATTTCGAGTGCTCATCTCTTTATTGCACTTTCCCCAAAGGTTCTCTGACTGAGATATTATGCAAATTCACTCCTGTTTTCAGAATATGATTCGTGGCATCTGAGAGGCCAGACAAGTCACTCTCAAATAATGTGTGAAATAAATATGGAATACACTGACAAAATCTAGGGTCTTCTGAATAAAGTCTGCTATGTGTATACTCATCTGCACGTATTTGCACAGGCCGCTTGTCATCATCATCATCATCATCAACATCTTTATTCAAATTTATTCAAATCCATAAAAGCAATACAAATATACAATCCCAATGAATAAAATAGCAATGATTTCAGATATATTTAGAAACAACACACGTTACAAGATAAAAGTTATGTAGCAGCAATTATACAAAAATTTACTAGGGGTACTCCATTGTTTTTCGGACATAGGCAATTACTCCCAAAAAGTGCTGGTGCGGAATATCAGTTCATCATTATTCAAAGTTAGCAGCATCAGATAAGATTTGTTCAAAGAAAGTGGTCTGTGCTTCTTAAAATATGGGACTCAAAACAATTTGATGTATTTTAGATAAAATTTACAAGAAAACACAAAATGTAAATCATTCTGTGAACTCATATCATCACATGGGCACAATTTATCTTCAAATCTTATCGAAGAATAACCTAATGGGAAACATAATAAAAATCTAACAGTGCCTGCCCTTATGCGAAACAGGAGTGGTCTTTCCCAATTTGTCATTGGCAGCGTAATATACAGTGGAATTGGTTGTATATACAGGTTTTTGTTCACATAGACATGAACAGTTGATTTGGTTTACTCCCTCACCAATCTATTTTTCCTATAAAGTTCACACAGTGCGAGCTTAGTTTCAGTTTTGTCTTTAGACTCAATCTTACTAGGGTCATGAAAGAGATGACCTTTACCCACGCTGCTCAGTTTTTTAAGAACTTCAGAGAACCACGGTATTGTCATCCGTGTCTCACAGTTAAGACAATCTCTTATAATTTCATGGGTTAGGGAGGCCAATTTATTCCTCCAAATAGCCAGCCAAAACAAGGCCCGTCTCGATGCTATAAAATCTGAGATATAATACAAATTCAATTCACAGTGACAAATATACTCTGAGGAAGAGATAGGGGCTCTGAGGATTTTTCTGCAAAAACAATTTTCCTCGGTTTGAATACTAGATGTTTTACCTAGACCCCAAATCTCAGCCCGATATGTTGCAACTGGGACGCACTGTAATTTAAAAAAAATTAAAATTGCTCTACTGGCACCAACTTTCTTAGGCCGTGGGAGGCTAAGAATAAAATTAATGGATTTTCAGAACTTGCTCGTGGCGTGGGCCAAATGTCCACTCCACGAGCCATTTGCGGCAAAAACCATTCCTAAATAGGGAAAAGTGTTAGTGGAATAAAGTTTGTCTGACCCCACCGAAATAACACTAAGTTGTCTTTTCCCCGGGCCACAGGACATAATAAAAGATTTTTTTTGATTTACTTTAAGATCTAGGTTATCCATATATTCGGCAACATTTTTTCCCAAGCTGCGTAAGGCATTTGGTGTAAGGCCCATGAGCACCGCGCCATCTGCATGAAGCAAAGTTGGTAGCAAACCCCCCCTTATTTTTGGGACATCCGTAGTTGCCGATTTTAGAGATTTATTGAGTCCATTAATATAAATAATAAATAACAGGGGTGCTAAAACGCACCCCTGCCTTACTCCTCTCTCAACCTTTATGTGCCCTGATATTTTCCCCGCAGTCCCGATCCTTACTTGTGCTTTTGTGTCGGTATGCAGGTAGGCCAGAAAGTGTACTAGGGGCTCTTCTAGGCCATAATCTAAAAGAATGGACCACAATTTGGACCTATTTACTAGGTTGAATGCGGACGATAAGTCCATGAATGCTAAGTAGATTGGAGAAGACCTAGCAATGGTATATTTGCCAATTACTAAATGTAAGTTCAGGCACTGCTCTGTCGTCCCAATCCCACTTCTAAAACCCATTTGACGGGGGTCTAAGATCTCCATTTCATCTACCCAATCATTAATTCTATTATATAACACTCACCCCAGAATTTTAAGAGTATTATCTAGGAGTGAAATGGGTCTGTAATTCATTGGATCTGATCTCTCCCCTTTCTTATATATAGGCACTATTATACTTGTGGACCATGTGTCTGGCTTTGTCACTAATGACAGACTGTTAAAAACATTTTTTTAAATAGTTGCCCCAAAATTCAGGTTTCCATTTGATGATATCTATTGGAAGGCCATCTGGCCCAGGAGCTTTATTACCAAGGCTTTGTTTGATGGCCCCAATCACCTCACCTAAACTAATCTCTAAAGGGCATAAGTGTCCTGGTATGTAGTTACTGCTAACATTTGGGGGTGTTGCATACACTTTAGAAAAATGGTCTTCCCACTGATTACTCGGGAGGGTACAGCTTATTGCCGACATTTGGGTTCCCAAGGTACGCATATTTTTTACTGCATCCCAAAAAACTGTTCCTTTCTTTCCTGCTGCTGAGTCTGATAATTCCTCCCAGTGCTCTGACAGAATGGTTGCCTTACGTTCCCTTGTTATTAATTCATACTTCTTTCTTGCCTCCCTAACATCCGTTTGGCATCTAGGTTTAGCATTGTGCCTTACGTAGAACCCTATTTGCAGATGAACATTTACTGTCAAACCACTTAGGGTCTGTATCTGTTCTTTGGTCAGGGACAGTTAAGAGTGTTTTTATAACTCTAAACAGGTTTGAAAAGTCCTTTATTACCCTTAGGTGGTTCCCATCTGATAATGTGCATGAGTCGGTCAGGTGTTGATGCTTGTTTGTTACCTGATCGATTATGCTTCCACTATCGACCCCCCTCCATTTCAATCTTAAGTTATTTGTGACAGGAATTATGTCTCTAGCTCCTAATGCACGGGCGAACACTGGGGAAGACCCCAGTCTAATGTTCCCAACTAGTGCATTATGATCCCCAAAGGCAGTTTCTATTGTCTTAGCCATTGTTAAACAGTCAATAAGCTCAGATGACATAAATATATAATCGATAGTTGTCGAGTAATCTCTGCCTCTAAATGTCGGGACATAATTAGTAAAGGGGGTAGGGCTTACATCCATGATATTGGTTAATATATGCTCACAAATGAGGGAATCCAATTCTAAGCCCATTTTTGCTGCTCGATCGGCTAGGGTGTTTACCCCATTTAATTCAGAGTTTGAAATTTTAGCATTCAAATCCCCAGCTAGGATAATCCTTTTGCCATACTTTTATCCGATAACTCAGTAATGTCTGACAAAAGCTTAGAAAATTCTAAAAAAAAATTGTTTGGGATTGAATAAAAGTCATTATTATAAAAATTAATCACGTAAATACGAACCTTTCTTTTATATTCAGTGATTTGTATATTAGGACTTTTAGTTGGTATTATCTTAAAAGTGCCACCTGCAGTTATCCTAATACCAGTTAATAACCCACCCATTGGTCTGCCAAAATCGGCTTTAGTTGCAATTACACTACCTATTTGCAATTGGAAATCCCTTAACATTTTCCATGAATGCTCCGTCCCTACCCATGTTCCTACCCCAGTCCCCCCAATCTTCTCCCCAGTCCTCTCCCCAGTCTTCTCCCCAACCTCGATGACCCATTCTACTCTAACTCCTGTCATTACCTGGCCAAACACGGCTCTTAGAGGGGTAGAAGAAGGATAATCGTTTGGTTTCAATATTATTGTTTTTATACCGCCTTTGTGTTCTCCAGGAACATATATAATATACAGTGCGCGGGTCCTCAAAATTAATTATGACACAGTCCCCCTGGATAGCTTTCCGCTCTTATCCCAACCAGGGTACTCTGCACACACTTAGAATCCTACTTGAGCAGTGGGGGGGTAGGGGTTGGTTAGTGTCGAGGCAGTATTGTGCTTTGTTCTTTAATGACCAACTGGATTCAACTATGTGATCTGCCACCTCTGGGATCCCAGTCATGACAACTACTATTGGGCTTGCTTCTGGAGGCAAGTTGACTTTTCGTCTGTGCTCTTTTTCTCCCCTCTTCTGATCCCTTTCTGTAGATGTTGATGTTATTAATGTTGGAGGGACCTTAGGTGGGGTATCTTTATGTATAATGGGAGCGGCTGGGTTTACTGGTGTATTCACTTTGGCTGTCGGGGTCTTTACCTTTACATTTATTTTTGCTACTTGTACACTCGTTTTCTTAGGTAGTGAGTCTATCGATTTGTTGTTTCTAAGTTCTGTCCCCCCAGATGTTATTGTCCCTTGGTTAGTTGTATTCTGTGTTTTCCTAAGAGCGTTTTTTTTTGGGGGGGGCACTCAGTTCTATCAATTGTTTTCTATATGTGCAAGTCTTGTCTCTATTGGGGACAAATAGGTATTAAAAAGCTCCCCAATTTTTTCTAATAGTTTAGTGTTTGCAACACAGTGGTTACATGTTCATTCCCATGTTCCCGAAGCCTTTACACTTTCTGTGTCCGAGGCCTCATTTCTCGCATCTGGGGGTAAATTTCCATAACCATTCTTTGGGGGGTGGTCTATTAATATTGATTGCTTTTTCTTAGAAGCACATTTCTCCTTAGCTGTTAGTGCTTTTGTCTGTTTCTTTTGTTTCTGTATAGCACCCTCCCTTCTTCCCCTTGATTGCCTTTTGCTTAATTCATCAGGCGTAAGATTAATGACTAATTCTGGCGACCTTTCTAAAGCCAGGCTTAGTTGTGAGCTTGACAAAAAATGTGATGCAGACAAGTCAACTGTGTTTGGTATACTATGTACCTCAGCCCGAACATCAACTTGGGAACCAGCATCATGAACATGTACTGGTGTTCTAGCGGATGCGAGGGGTCCCAAGGATGAGCTTTTGGCCAGAACTAAATCTTGAGAAACTCTGCGTTCCAGGAGAATGATCCCTTGGTCTATGGCTTTATTTGCCCTTATAAGAAAATTATCTAAAGGACCTATGATCTGTTCCCCACCCGCAGCCGTTTTACTCCTACTACCCCTCGTAGACATATTATGCACTGATATAAAACGTATGCTTAACAAATATCAGCGAATACAGTATAATACGAAAAAGTAAAGCATACATACAGAATGTTTGTATAGTGTAGTAGCAAAAGATGTACAGAATAAGAGGGGGGCCCGGTCTGGTCTAAAACGGTCTCTAACGGGCTACAACGGGCCCGCCCTTGGCCCGGGCTTCACCCCGTGCTCCGTCCCGCGTGCGCGTTAGGGTCACTCCCAAAAAGGAGGAGTTGCAGGAGGGGGCAGGAAGAGGACCAGCTGCGGCCAATCAGCTCCGCTGGGCAGGCTGGTCCACGCAGTCCCGCCTCTGTCCGTGAATGGGGGGATGGTTCCTGGAAGGTCCACGGTCGTCAGGGTCCAGGGAGGGTCAAAGCACCAAAGTTGAGTGTGGTGCGAGCGGCTCCCGCGGAGTGGGGGCCGCGAGGTGTGGCGCAGTGGCCAGTCAAGCCAGCCCAACAATAGGGTACAGAACAGCAAACAGCAAAGAGCCCTCCACTCGTGGTACGAGAAAGCTCCCACTCAATGCACTCACTGCAAGCTCTTTTGATGCAGGAGGGGGCAGGAAGAGGACCAGCTGTGGCCGATCAGCGCCGCTGGGCAGGCAGGTCCTCGCAGTCCCGCCTCTGTCCGTGAATGGGGCGGATTGTTCCTGGAAGGTCCACGGTCGTCAGGGTCCAGGGAGGGTCTTAGCACCAAAGTTCATTGTGGTGCGAGCGGCTCCCGCGAAGCGGGGGCCGCAAGGTGGGGTGCAGTGGCCGGTCAAGCCAGCCCAACAACAGGGTCCAGAACGGCAAACAGGCCTCCACTCGTGGTATGAGAAAGCTTGTCATATCGGCCACATACTCCAGTAGGAAAAAGATGTGAGAAAAACTGAACTTCTAAACTTTTTTCCCACACACTAAGGACCTAATTACGATGTTGGGAGGAATCTCTCCACCTGACATTTGGAATCTCCTAGACCGCGTCGGGACCCATCCGACCAACTCGGTCATTTTTCAATCCGACTGATCGATTAGAATGTTTGTAATCTGAATATAAACTGCACAATCTTTCAGCATCAGTTCCGAACAGCTTTCAGATAATTTGTTTTGGTCAGCCCAACATCGTACAGCTCTACAGACTACTTTTCTGACTGAGCGATTACAATGTTGGTTTCCAACAGCCTTCCTAAGTCAGCCTGTCCAACCCAAAAAGGCTGTCAGAAAGTGACTTAAGGGCCCCTAGCAGGGCCCTCTTTTACCATGCAGCCTACGGTTAAGAGCCAAGGGGTACCTAAGGGACCCCCCTGTAAAACCCTGCATTATGGGTTGCCTGCAACAAGGTGCAGAGTTTTCCAAACCCTTTCCCCCGCATTTCCACATAGGAGTATGAGTTGTTCGGCAGAACATGGGCTTCCATAGGACTCAATGGGAATATGATCGAACAGTGTTTGGTCACATCATAACAGGTCAGGCGGTACTGACAACCGCAAGTCAGTCTCGATTTAGAGGTGGTGTCAGGAGGAGGAAACTCTGACCAACATTGTAATGAGGACTTTAATGGAGCTTTCCACATTTCTATGGTAAAAATTGATTTGTACCAGATATAAAGTTGCTTTTTAACTTTGGTAACATATGCTAACTCTTATCACATCATCTTGTTTTTGGTAGGCACACCATATACAAGAATTATTAGTCCTTCCTCTAAATCTCTCTCTACCACTACTGATTCATTTTTTGTACTTGTCATCTTATGGCAAATACACTACTGCACATTTTAGACCTTTCTGCAGCTCTGTTGGGGTTAACTTGCCTGTCTTTGGCTCCATACATACTATAGCCTGAAATGGATGTATAGTTTGGATAAGAATGGACTCATAAACATTTAAACCTTGAAGTGCTTCTGGAATGGGAACCAGATGAAACTTGCAAAGGTGTAGGGAGATCCAATGAGGAAAAATACTTTGTTTTCTTTCTCCTCATTTTTAACTTTTTCTATGTTTGCTGCATTCTGAAAGATGCATACACAGTGGAAAATACCTATTGTGATGGTTTTTGTATGGGAAGATGTCCCTTCCTGTACACAAACAATCATCCCCACTTCTCAGGCACACTTGCAGCATGGTACAAGGGTCCCTCCATTAGCACATGGCAGCCAGTATTGCACCAGTATAGAGGAGAGCATAGCTATCTATAATATTGTTGTACATTTGATGCATCCCTGTGCTTTGAACATAATGCAGCATGGCACAGCCAAAGGGCTTGTGGCTCCTCACTGCATTTTGTTTATGTAAATTTAGGCCCATTTGTACGAAGACACAACATAATAGCTATTGAGTGCCTCTCTACTATAGTGATAGCTTTGTATTTACTATATCCGTACTGTTCTACTTAATTGTATCCGCTTTAAATTTTGGGAAACAGTGCATACAATAATCTGCAAGTTAATCGCTATCAAAGCCAATAGTTTACTAACTCTCTCAACTGCATGCAAAGATTGTGTCACAGCTTGCATGCTTGCATATATAATTTACCAATTGGGTCTAAAACACTACATAACCCTCAGTAAAGCTTGTAAAAACAGTTGTTAGTGGTTGAATTCATGAGCACTCCCTGTATCGCTAAATTGGTGAATAGGTAGTACCCCAGGTGATTCTTTGAGGACAACGGTAGTGCCTAGATGAATTCTTGTGTAGATCAGACCTCCAAGGGTCATTCCATATCTGCAGTTACTGTCGGCATGTTTGCATGAGTATATCACTACTATCTGGATGTTTGGATAAGTGCATGAGTAGTACCTGAATGATTTGATGAGTGCATGCCTAATGTCTCAATTAGTCAATACATACATAGGTAGTGGTTGGATGAATTCATGAGTGCAACTTCAATGCCTGGATGATACAGCAGATTTATAGAGTGCATGCATAGTGCACACTTTATTGTTTAAGTACATGCAAAGCACCTAGCAGATTGGATGAGTGCTTGAGTAGTGTTTTAGTGATTGGATGACTACATGGCTGCTGCCCATGTGTTGTTGATTCAGTGAACAGGTAGTGCCTGGGTGTTCAGATAATTACATCAGTAGTGCCTGGCTGATTGCATGAGTACATGGCTAGTATATGGGCGATTGTAATACTCCATTGTAAAAGCTTGAGAGATTGGATTAAAATAAGAGTACTGCTGTGGTGATTGTATTGCTGCAAGAGTATTCCCATTGTAATTAAATGAGTGCATAGCTATTGGATGAATAACAGGTTTACTATAATGGTACTTTCTACGTAGTTAAATGAGTGCATGATTAGTACCTGAGTGTTTTCGTGAGTTCATATGTGTACCTCAGTATTTCAATGACTGCACAGCTTATAAGTGTGTAATTAATGACTATATTGCGGCTGTGCAAGTATTGCAACAACTGCATAGGTATAACGTTGTTATTTGCATGACTAAATGGTTAGTGCCTGGGTGATTAGATGGATCTGCTGGTACTGCCTCCATTGTTCAATGACTACATAATGTCTGACTGCCTGATTTAAAGAGTACATGTGTAGTGTCTAGGTAATTGTAGTGTATGGCTGATTGCATGAATGCCTGAATACTGCCTGACTGACTGTGAAAGTACATCTTTCCTTGTGTTTGGGGCACAGTATACTTTACCTGGACCTCTGGCCAGCCCTACAGATTCCGCCTTTGGTTTTTCCCCGCTGCCGCTGTTCTTAGATCTCGAATGCGGCCACTGAGTGGGGAAAACTCCAATCTCCAGGATCCTTTGCACCTGGAAGCCGACTGCACCCACGCCCATCAAGCACCTGGTGGCGCTTAAAACACTGCGAGTCCTTGGGTGCAGCGACACATCTTTCCTTGCGTTTGGGGCACATTATACTTTACCTGGACCTCTGGCCAGCCCTACAGATTCTGCCTCTTGTTTCCCCCCGCCGCCGCTGTTGTTAGATCTCGAATGTGGCCGCTGAGTGGGGGAAACTCCACTCTCCAGGATCCTTTGCACCTGGAAGCCGACCGCGCCCATGCCCATCACGCGCCTGGTGGCGCTTAAAACACCGCGAGTCCTTGGGTGCAGCGGGACATCTTTCCTTGTGTTTGGGGCACATTATACTTTACCTGGACCTCGGGCCAGATTCCGCCTGTGGTTTCCCCCTGCTGCCGCTTTTGTTAGATCTCGAACGCAGCCGCTGAGTGGGGGAAACTCCAATCTCCAGGATCCTTTGCACCTGGAAGCCGACCGCACCCACACCGATCACGCGCCTAGTGGTGCTTAAACCACCGCAAGTCCTGCCGCATTGCGGGACTCACACGGGCGAAGCCCGGGCTAAGGGCGGGCTGTCTGTGGCCGTCCGGGGCCAGGAGAGGTCGGGCTGGGCCACATCTCTTTGTCCTAGGCTCCAAATGACTTATGGACTTCTTGGTGGTTAATACTTACTATTTCAGTGATGAAAGCAATATTGTATTGAAGATTTAATCTTATTTTTAAAGTTTTTATTGTAGTTTGGTGCCTGAATCTGTTTGTATACGTTGGTACCATAGTATTGTTCTGTCTGTCTAAGATCATGGGGAAGAATATTCCTGTACAGCCTCCCCATGATACAAAGCAAAGAGCAGTTTTAAATACCCCCTTCCAAGTCTGACAGCAATTGATTGAATGTTGCAAAAAACCATAGGGGTGGTGGCGTCTGCCATTGAAAGCACAGAAAGGCCTCTTTCCCTTCCAGCTGGTACGCTCCCCCCTTTGCCCATTGTAAATGCATTGATGTTTACAATAAACTCTCAGGACTCGATATTGGCGCCATCTTTTATTGGCTTGCCGGGCGTTCAATCTCTTCCCCTAACCTATTAAACTGTACCTATTCTGCATAATCTGCCACCTGAACCCTCACCTTCCTCAACTAGGTTATCTTTGACACCCACAAATTTCCCAAAGAATGTATCCTTTGAGCCTCTACTTCTGATTGACGATCTTCCAGAGAAGGTGGGGTTTGATTCACTTTTAAGCCCGATCTCTGTTTCACTGTTAAGTGTAAGTAGCAACAGCCCGCACATAAGAACTAGAGGACAGAAGGCAAGGCAAAAACAAAAGCATATAAATAAGGAAGGATTATCTGCAAAAAACGCTAAAGGGAATGCTAGTCATAAACAGCATAAAACTGCTGTAAAACCACTTGGAATGAAAGGAAATAAGGGTAACAGTCAGACAGAGATTGCTCTTCTTTCAACTAGTACAGGCAATGCAGTAGCTGATGAGAGCTTCTGGGGAAGAATAGAGACCCTGCTAACAACACTCCTAGAGCCAATTTGTCTAGAAATTATGAATATACAAACCAGGGTAACTAGTATGGAAGAAAAACTTGCTAGTAACCAGCAGTCTACTCAGGACAAACTATTTCCTGCATTACCTCAATTAGTCCCAGGTGACACAAATGGAAACCCTAAAAGTACATTACGGGACTCAGCCACTCTCTACCAATTTTAAATGTACCTCCTGAAGCCACACCATATACAGTGGTGTTAGCTAATGTTCCACTTCTCCTCCCCAATGTCTTTGAACATTGGTCAATATTAAGGAACAAATCCCTTCATTTCTTATCTACTAAGCTTGGACGTTTTGTTCTCTGAATTTAAGATGGCCAGAAGGGTTTGCAGGTTGGGCACGTCAAGTAAATCACTTAGTGGGGACTGTGTAATTTTAACATTTCGGTCTCCGCCATTGGTTCTCAATATAATTGAGAGTGGTTCTACTTGGTCAGTTGACCCTGAGTTTGTTAACATTCTCCCCTTGGCTTTTTCTACTGTCCTCCACGTCCTGGCAGGTGTCTAGATCCCCACTGTCCACCATTAAACTATGGGGGTCTTATGGGAGGAAGATATTGTGTCCCGACATTTAATCCCTTTGATACTCTTAGTGGTCTAGAAAACAACGACTGACTGCAATCAGATACTCCTCAAAATTCTTCTGTCATAGTCGTTGATTACATGCCTGCTTGCAGTATGGGGAAATTAAAAGGAAGGGATGGGGAAAGTTGTTAATATGATAGGGATTGAGGGCCATAGTGGGGTGATGGAGGTTTCGGGTGGTGGGCTGGAGGTAGGGAGTGAACACATGACTGTGACGCTATTAATAGGCCTGTTGCTCCTGTTTCTCCCCCATTGGTTCCCCCATTTTGCAATGTCACCTTTTGGAATATTGCTGGCATTAAGTCCAAAATTGGTAACCCATGTTGGCAGGACTTCATTCAGACTCAGGATCTGATTTGTCTCCAGGAAACATGGAGTAGGGGACCCGTCCATCTTAATGGCGGCAAGACTTTCCATACTCCAGCTGTTGATGTTATACATGGGAGAGCTAAGGGTGGATTGAGTGTCTGATACTTGGCGGACTACTTCCCTTACCTCTGTGGCAGATAGCCTGTCACTGGCAGCAGATTGGACTCTGTCTCCCAACGCTGAGAACAACAACAGCTACCGGTACCCGCTGCGCGGGTCCCGCGTGGCGAGGGAGGTGTCATCAAGCTTTTCTGCAAACACTTGGGCGTGGAGCGAACCGAAGCTCCTAGAATCTGCAGGGCTGCGAGCAGGCGGGGAGGCGCAGGACTACCTGTCCCAGGAGCGCCCGCCCGCTCTCACTCAAACCACCTGGCCAGCTCTCTCTGCAGGCTCCTCCCCCACTGGCCGATAGAAAAGCGAGCAGAACCAGATTACCGGTGGGATACTTGGCGGACTACTTCCCTTACCTCTGTGGCAGATAGCCTGTCACTGGCAGCAGATTGAACTCTGTCTCCCAACGCTGAGAACAACAACAGCTAGCGGTACCCGCTGCGCGGTTCCCGCGTCGCGAGGGAGGTGTCATCAAGCTTTTCTGCAAACACTTGGGCGTGGAGCGAACCGAAGCTCCTAGAATCTGCAGGGCTGCGAGCAGGCGGGGAGGCGCAGGACTACCTGTCCCAGGAGCGCCCGCCCGCCCTCACTCAAACCACCTGGCCAGCTCTCCCTGCAGGCTCCTCCCCCACTGGCCGATAGAAAAGCGAGCAGAACCGGATTACCTGTGGGATACTTGGTGGACTACTTCCCTTACCTCTGTGGCAGATAGCCTGTCACTGGCAGCAGATTGGACTCTGTCTCCCAACTCTGAGAACAACAACAGGTAGCGGTACCAACTGCGCGGGTCCTGCGTCGCGAGGGAGGTGTCATCAAGCTTTTCTGCAAACACTTGGGCATGGAGCGAACCGAAGCTCCTAGAATCTGCAGGGCTGCGAGCAGGCGGGGAGGCGCAGGACTACCTGTCCCAGGAGTGCCCGCCCACCCTCACTCAAACCACCTGGCCAGCTCTCCCTGCAGGCTCCTCCCTCCTCTACACTCTGATCCCATAAACAAACAAGGATAGACCCGCTGCGCGGGAGCAACCGGGAGAAGCCCGGGACAAGGGCGGGACCGTCTGTGGCCGTCAGGGGACGATCGGGGAAGGGACGGGCCACCCCCCTTTCATCTGGATTCTGTGATTCGAAAATATGTGATCCTTATTTGAAGATAAGTACTTATATATTCTTCTTTAATACATTGTAACATATTACCTCCTGCTTGACTAATAACGGCTACCATGTCTACAAGGGGTAGCCGGAGTAAAACTGCAGCTGGAGGAGCCAAGGTTACTGGTCCCATTGACAATTTTATCATGAAAACAAATGAGGCAATAGACCATGGAATATCCTTATTGGAACGACGCGTTTCCCTAGAACTGGCAGAGGCGAAAAGGTCATCATTGGGCTTGCTAGCCTCGGCTAAAACACCCTATCGAGACTCTGAAACACATGTTACGCCTGGTGTAATAGTGGAAATACATAGTATGCCAAATACTGTAGACTTATCCGCAACCCAGTCACTGTCGGAATTACAGTTGAGTTTGGAAAAGTCACCAAATTTAGACCTGACAGATGATTTCAACACAGAACTGGGTATGGTGACTGAGTCAATTCCAACAGCAAGTCCTGTAATAGTCCCGAACTCTATCATGGTAGAGGCATCTCAAGTTACCCCTAATATTGACATTGTAAGTAGTTCTATTGTTAATGATACCCCGACTATAAACCCGGACCGGCCGGTTGTAAACCCCATCCCTGATACATTCACTGTCACCAGTAATACTCTGGATGACCCAACTACCATTTCAAGGAATTTGAGAGGTTTAAGGGAGAGGGCCATACAGAAATGACCACCCCAAAGTTCAGATACAACTACAACTATCCCTAGGGGGAATCCCCAGGTACAGAAAAAGCAGGGGAAGGGCTCAGCAAATAGTCTCAAGAAAGGGAATAAGAAAGGGACTACAGATTCTGCATGTCGAGGGGAAATGTCTAGTCTGGGCTTGACATGTAAAGATTGTACCTCTAACAGCCAACTAATAATGAACGTTGGGGAACTTGTGAGTGCTCATCTAGCTACCATAGATGCACGACTGGGGTTGATAGAAAAACAACTAACTGAATTAAGTACTATAATTAAAGGCCCCCCTGTAAAATCAAAACATTGTCCTCCTCCCCCTCCGCAAAAAATTGCCCAGCCAGCACTAAAAACCATGCCACCCCCCACCATTACTACCAAATCTAAGGCAATCCCAACGGCTAAGGATTTGGCAACAAAACCAACAGTACCCACCCCAACTGGAAAACGACAAGATAATAACCAAAAAACCCCGGGGGATAGCGTTACTAATGGGAAAGACAAAGTCAATGAGGGAAATAAGGAAAAGGAGTGGCATAAAGGGAAGAACGGACGATTTGCCGCCAATCTCCCCCCAGGCTCAAGTCCTTATGTTGTAGTGATGACGGGAGTCCCAGAGACCCCGGATAACATAGATGAGCCATCTTGGTCCTTACTAAACAAAGTTACACACTGGTTGAGCAATAATAGGCCCTTACCACCATACTGTGCAAGTAAAATCTTGACAGTATGGAGAGTACCCTGGGTAGGCCATGAGAAAAAGAAAGTACAAGGTGATTGTGTGATCATTAATTTCGATGACCCTTGTACAGTGGACTATATCTGTTCCTGGGTTAGTGAGGGATATAACGAGGGTATCGAGACAAGGCACCTTTCATATTTCTACCCACCAAGGGGAAATGTTAGACAAGAACGTTATGACCATGGATTGGATGAAGGGTGGACTCAGGTGGGACAGAGGGATTTAGGAAACAACTGGGGAGAATGGGGGAGAAACAACCACAGGCATAATAATTATAGAAACTATCAGAGATGTCTTCCAGCAAGGGATGCTATTTGGGGGTTCCCCACATCTAACAGATTCAACAGCTTGGATATGGTTGACTGACTCCCATCACTAATTGAACCACAAAATACTACAATAGATGTTAGTGCTAGGGGAAAAATCAGCAGTGAGGTTGAGCTGGGAAGTATACAAACAGATGAGGCACACCTTACACTAGCTCAAGACTTAGTTAGTGCCCGGGTCAAATGTTGTCCCAAGAAAAGGAAGAACATGCCACCCCCTATGAGCTGGTGGCACAGAGGATTCAAGACCCGGGTTGTTACATCAGTACTCAGGACACTAACCTAAATAGGGGCAAACACTACTTACAGGTGCCAAAAAAGGAACTTAAGATTATAAGCTGGAATGTTGCAGGACTCCAGCAAAGGGTCTCTGACTCGGAATGGCTAAAGGTTATTTCGGATAAGGACATAATATTATTGCAGGAAACCTGGGCGATAACTGCGGTGCACATAGAGGGCTTTCATTGTTATTGGATTAGGGCCCAAAAGCCTGTTTTTGGACGCCCGATTGGAGGTTTATTAATCGGGTTTAAGATAAATATAGGGGGGTCTATAAAACTGATCCCCTCTAAAAGTCCAAACATTCAGATAATTGAGTACACCCGCAGGCTTCCATATTACCTAATTAACTTTTATAATAATGATTTTAGCTCAAATCCGAATAAGAACTATATAGAACTTTTTGGAGAATGATCTAAAATAGCGGAAAAATCTCATAATCAGGTGAGCACCAAGACAATTCTAGCAGGAGATTTTAATGCGAAGTTTACAAACTCTAAAACAGACAATATACAAATAGACAGGGCTTATAAACGGGGCGAAGAATTAGAACGCTTCATTAATGAACATATCCTAACAGATATAATGGATGTTAATAAAAACGAGCCACCTACTTATATCCCAACCTTTAGCGGACGAGAATTCTCTAGCACAGTGGACTATATCTTTATGTCTTCTGACCTAATAGATAGAGTCATGAAGGCTGGTGTTCTTGAAACCGCCTTCGGGGACCACAATGCCCTGGAGGTTAACATTGGTTTAGGCCACTCTAATGCCTTTGCTCGCACTTTGGGAGCTAGGGATATCATGGCCTCGACTAATAATTTAAGATTAAAATGGCGAGGGGTAGACAGTAGTCAAGTAACAAACACAATTATGAGTAACCATGGTTTGTTAGTCGAATCCTGTTCTTTTGATGATGGGAACCATCATAGGATAGTAAAAGATTTTTCTAAACTCTGCCATATTATAAAATCCCTCCTAAGTGTCCCTATTAAATTGACTGCCCCTGAGCCAAGGTGGTTCGATTGCTATTGTACAGCAGCTAATACAGCCCTTCGTAGGGTTTTAAACAGCAAACCTAGAAGTATAAGGGATGTACGGGCCGCTAGACAAAATTATAAAACAGCCATAGGTTCAAGGAAGGCTGCTTTACTAGCTGAGCAATGGGAGGCACTAACAACTGCTGCTGCGATAGGGAGCAGTACGACTTTCTGGCCTGCTGTTAAAAAGATGCGGGACATGGGCAAGCAGCTAACCCCAACAAGCTGTACCATAGCGAGTGAGCAATGGGAATTACACTTTTCCAAAATATATGCTAGCCCGGGAGCTGCCATAGGAGACTATGCCCCAGGAATACTGGAATCTTTAGAAATTACCATGGGGGAAGTCACTGTGGCCGTTAATCAGAGCCTTGGTAACAAGGCACCTGGGCCTGATGGCTTCCCAATAGATATAATCAAGTATAAGCCGGAACTATGGGGACAAATTTTTGTAAACCTTTTTAACAGTCTACCGTTTGTCCCAATACCTGCAACCTGGTCCACAAGCATAATAGTGCCCATTTATAAAAAGGGCGAAAGATCTGATCCTGTAAATTACAGGCCTATTTCGCTCCTGCACAACACATTGAAGATCTTGGGCAGGGTACTGTACAATAGAGTTAATGACTGGGCTGAGGAAATGGGGGTACTAGACCGTTGTCAAATGGGTTTTAGATGCAAGGTCGGGACCATCGAACAATGCCTAAATCTAAATCTTTTAATAAGTAATACAACATAGCCAAGGCATCACCCATCTACCTTGCATTCATGGATTTATCGTCCGCATTCGACCTAGTAAATAGGTCAAAATTGTCGTTGACTCTTTTGTCCTACGGCCTAGATACCCCCCTGGTACACTTCCTCGCCTACCTGCACAAAGATACAAAGGCGCAAGTACGGATTGACATGGAGGGTACAGTTTCCGGGCCAATTAATGTTGAAAGAGGTGTGAGACAGGGGTGCGTTTTAGCATCCCTGTTATTTATTATCTATATAAATGGCCTGAGTAACTCTCTGAAGAAGGCTACCTCAGATGTTCCCAAAATGAAAGGAGGCCTACTACCCTGTCTTTTGTATGCGGATGACGCTGTGCTCATGGGATTAACACCTAATGCCCTACGTGCACTAGTCAGGGATTTTTCTTCCTATATGGGGAATTTGGATCTTAAAGTAAATTTTAAAAAATCATTCATTATGTCCTGTGGGCCGGGTGCCAGGCAACTAAATTCTATTACAATAGGAGCTGATAAGCTGCTCTCAACTAAAACTTTCCCATACCTAGGTTTAGTCTTTGCTGCGAACGGCCTGTGGAGTGGGCATATTGCCCACGCCACAGGCAAGTTCTCAAAGGCTTTAAACTCAATTTTATCCCTCCCCAGACCGAGGAAATTTGGAGCAACTAAGGCAATCCTAAAGATATACAGGCTACAATGTACTCCTGTGGCAACCTACGGCACCGAAATTTGGGGGTTAGTAAAATCCCCTATACTACAAAGAGAAGAGAATCGGCTCCGTAGGAAACTACTGGGGGCTCCCATTTCATCATCGGGGTACATCTGTCACTCAGAGCTGAATATACCGTATATCAGTGATTTTATTGCCGCAAGGCCCGCACTATTTTGGTTGGCTATTTGGGCAAATGACTATGCTAGCCTAACACAGGACATCCTGAGGGAGTACTTAGCCTGTGATAAATGGAACAGGATCCCATGGCTTCGTGGTATACAAGAAAGTTTATCTAGCATAGACAGAGGTGACCTCTTTGATAATCCATCTCACATTAAGAGTAATGATAAAAAGGAAGTCCAAATTGAATTATATGCCACCTATAATGAAAAAAGACTGTCAGAAGAGATGCGGAAACAAACTGTTGTGTCCTATATTAACAATGGCTTATCTATTCAACAACTCCCACTGTATTTGATACTGCCAATGTGTAATTGGGAAAGATCCTTACTTTTCAGAATGAGAGCCGGAACGATTAAGTTTTCACTCTGTTTCCCTCTGGGACACAGCATAGCTGGAAATATTCCGTGTCCCTGTGACGGAATCAGTAAACAAAATGACTTACATTTCTTTTTTATCTGTAAGTTTTACATGAAATATATTAAATGGTTTTTAGCCCCATATTTTAAATACATAGACCGCTCTCCTTGAATCAGTCCTATTTAATGCTCCTAAAATTAGAGGATGATGAACTTATATTCCGCACAAGCACTTTCTTAAAAGTTATTTTTAATGTACACAAAACTATGGAATGCCCTTGATTTATTTGCACTCTTCATGATTATTGACCTCCTTTGCACTTTATACAATGGAAATGTGTTACTCTGTAATTGTACTGATATGCACTTTATAACATTTATTACATTTACTGTAATTGTAAATATGTTGAATTGTATTTTAAACTGTGCTTTTATGGATTTCTTGCAATCCGAATAAAGATTTTGAATCGAATCGAGTGTCTACTTGTCAAACAAGCTGAATATAGTAAGGGTAATCGAGCTTTTTAAAGATATCTATTTCCAACTTTTGATGCTTGTTCAGGACTGTGATACTCCAATTTCCCTGCTTAAATTATATAATAATATCCCCCCTGGCGATGTATCTATCGTCCTTAAAATGTTGGCTAAAACCCTGTCCTTGCAAGAAAAAAAATGTAGGCATAACTTGATGATACTCTTTCTCGGGGATTTTAATTATACTTTGTGTAGCATGATGGAAGACAATAGGTGTGGAACTACTTGGAAAGGGGGCTTGTGCCAGTCACATTTTACTCACTCCCTTTTGGGTGAACAGTTTAATGAATTACTTGGTAAACTTGATCTGGGATTTGCAAACGAAGTCTGTATGCTACCGTCTTCACTACATCCAACATTTAAAGGGAGGGGTTGTACTTCTACTATCAATTATGTCTTCGTAACTAATAAGCATTCTGATAGAATTTATTTTTGTAAGGTCTCAAATATTGCTTTAAGTGATCACTTTCCGCTTTGTGTGGCCATCCTGAGCCCAATGAAGTCCCCTTTAAGACACAACCTGGAAAGGGACAGTGTGGGTGAAAACTTGTCTATTGGTAGCACAAATGGCTATACGTTAAGATGGGCCATGGTACATCAAACTGAAATACTCAATATAGTAATCAGTAAATGCACATCTGAGCTAGCGATTTTGTTTGGGGGAAGACTCTACTCCTGAAACGCTTCTTGCATCCTTCCTAACCATCACTAATGAAATTAGAACCTCCCTCACGAGACGGTGTAAAAACAATAAACAAAAAGGAGGCTGGTTTAACTCTAATTGTACTAGAGCCTATGCCCTCTAAAGAGAGAATTACATAGGAAACCCAGGTGTGCTACAGAGGTTAGGAGACTCATGAAAGAGTATAAACTCGCTGTAAAAGACAGAAAGAATATGTTGAAAGTTGAAGCTTCGGAAGCTTTGCATTTAGATTCTGGAAAAAATGATAGTGCGGGCTTCTGGAAGATTATTAGAACTCCCTTTTTTAGGGAAGAGGTGGGTCCCAGATTAAGGATAGCAATTCCGGAATTAGATTGGATTAGGCATTTTACTAAAGTATACGAGGGAGAGGTATCGGTGAGTCCTCTTTCTATCCCTACCCTCCACTCTATTTCAAGAAACCTAATGTTCACCCTAGAAGAGGTTAAAAAAGCATTGCATGAAAGCCAGGGTGGGAAGGCCCCTGGCCCAGACGGTGTCCCCATAGACATCTTTAAAGCTATATTCCTCTGTGGGGTCCCCTTTTGGTCCAGGTGTTTAATGCTAGTTGTATTTCAGAATTTCTACCTACCTGGGTGGAGTCCATAATTGTGGCCATCTATAAAAAGGGGGATAGACATAACCCGGGTAGTTATAGACCCATCTCCCTTTTAGATTCTTTTACAAAAATAGCTGGGCGGATAATTTTGGATCGTCTCTTAGTTTGGGCCGAAGACAATTCTATCTTATCCGACTTGCAATATGGTTTAAGTTCTGGCCTAGGAACAGCGGAACAGGGCTTAAATCTTATAATGCTGGTCAGGAAGTACACAAGGGCAAAGAAGGGGAACTTATTTCTGGCCTTTGTTGACCTCTCGGCCGCATTTTACTGTGTGGTTCATTCCAAGCTATGGATATTGTTGGGACAACTTGGGGTTGATGACAATATTATTTATTTTCTTAAACATTTTTATAGTGATGCTTCAGCCCGCGTCCGTTATGGCCTGAGGGGGGAACGCACAGACACAATCCCAATCAGGAGTGATATCAGGCAGGACTGTGTCCTGGCCCCATTCCTTTTTAATTTGTACATAAATGGTTTGGAAGAAGCCCTGTGCAGCAATACTTTAGATCCCCCATATGTAGCTGGCCGTCCAATCCTGGCGCTTTTGTACGCTGACGATGCTGTGCTAATGTCTCGTACTCAAGTGGGACTTCAGTGCGTGGTGGATAGCTTTGCCCTCTTTATGAAAGATCTGGGCCTAAGAGTAAATACCTCAAAAACTTTCATCATGAGCTGCAGCAGGTACTCTGAAACTAAGAGGGCCATTTTTATTGCAGGACAGAAGCTTGAATCCGCTAAGCAATTTTCCTACATAGGTATACTGTTTACCAAGAACAAGTCTTGGGGGTATGCAGTAGCAGCGAAAATACTTGTGATGGTTCGCTCGAGTGCTGCCCTAAATACTTTTTCCAATAAATTGGGTACTAGACCACCTGTGGAGCTAATTAGGATCTATAAAGCCAAATGTGTGTCTGGTGCAACCTACGGTAGTGGGGTATGGAGTTTTGTAGACCGTATGTCCATCCAGGTGATTGAAAACTCCTTTCTGAAGTTTATCCTTGCAGTCCCTAAGAGTACACCTAATTTTAAATGTCATGCCGAATTAGGACTTCCTTTTATATCTGATCTGATTAAGCTTGAGCCTGTGCTCTTATGGCACAGGCTGTGGACTAAAGAAGAAACCAAGCTGAATACAGATATCCTGACAGATATTTTGAAACTAGAAGGAGCTTAAGGATACCATGGCTGAGCTATGTATTTAGGTTTTTAACAGATATTGGAAAGTTGGATTACTTTCTAAATCCCCTTACTATCTCAGCCATTTCACGTAAGGACTTGAAGAAGGAGGGCTTGTCCTTCTTGGATTCTTTAAGATTAACATCTGAGGTTTTAAAACCTACTGTCCTGCAACATCAATTGTTATTAACAACTTGCAATATTCAACCCTATTTGATATATGTTCCTGGCAATTATGACAGATTCTTATTATCTTGTTTTAGATTTGGTTAGCTTTCCAATAGTAAATGACTGGACCCATGATTTACAGCCCTGTCCCTGCGATGATCTCTCGCCCCAAAGTACTATGCATGTTCTTTTATTTTGTAAATTTTACAGATCAATTAGGTGTAGTGTTTTATTGCCGTTATTGAGAGAGATGGGCCACCGGCAATGCAGTTTGGCTATGTTAAGCACTCAATATCTGGATAATCAACGATGTGTTGCAACAATTACATTGTTTTTGAAAAAAGTGATGCATAGTTGAAAAACTGTGACTATATAATGCACTTTAAGTAGATAAAGGATATCTCGATTTCTGACTTCACCATCAATGAACTTTTCTTGTACGGCACTGAGAGATTGTAAAATGGATTGACATGAATTGTAATGAAATTATTTGTATGTATGCTTTTATGATTGCTTTCTAACAACCAAATAAAGTTATATTTGATTTCATGATTTGACTGTGAAAGTAACGTCATTACTGTTAATTATATAGCAGTTGTGACTACATATCTGACTCATTGGTTATCTCCTTCTGTAAAAATCAAACTACCTGTTTTACTGTATATATGCTTTTCTACTGAGATATGTGAGAGTGAAGTCTAGATATCACACGTGTAATACAATTGCATATGTGGATCTCTAGGAAAATGCATTGCTTTGTTACTGAGCATGCTCATGCATTAGTAAATTTCTAAAACAAATTAAAAAAAAAAATCAAAGCTCAAAACCTTTTGTGAATGGCATACATATGTACATTTTCAAATACATATATTCAGCATTTCTCAACTAAACGTTACACTCTAAATGAAGGTTGCACTATTCATCCTCCTCAATTTTAAACAAACCATTTTTAAAGACAAAATACCACCCTTACCATAAACATGACATGTTCATCAGCCTTACTGAACATGTATCACCATGTAAATACTACTACAATTACATTTGTATACAAGACCCTGACTATGCCTTCCTTGTACCTCTTCTGCAATAACTGCTTTTACATTTCTAGGGGCCAACACCTCTTTTGCTGGAGGACTGCCATTCTTCAACTCATACCATCATCCTCTTTCATCATTAGCATAAACTAATCTGTTATTATTAAAGAAAGGCTCTCTACTAGAAGTATGTATCCATTCTCCACTAAAAATTGTACAAATGTTTCTTCTTTTCACTCATGTTTTCTTTCAGTTTTGTCTCCTCATGCACAAGCCTATTTTGTCAAGAGAATTCACTCTATTTAGAATAAAGCTGAAACATCTCCCTCTTTAAAGCAAAAAGCCTATTCAACTACTCTCTCGACATGCTCTTTCATTTTCACTGCATTTCTCCTTCTTCACATGATGTGTGGACATTTAAAACCTTTTTAGATCCTCATTGCATCTTTACTCAAAACCATACTGTTATTTTCCAATAAAATATACAATGTAATAAACAGGCACTAAATCATTGTTCTATTGCTTCCCAAACCATTCACCACTAACCTCTAAATACATACTCTCGGATAGATACAGTTCAGCTCATATTTTTCTTTTCAAATCACTGTAATACTCTTTTATCAAACTCTCATATACATCTTTATTTCTACTGTAGTTTTTTAAATGTTTTTTTTAAATACATTTTGTATTGCAAAAATATGACCCGTGGCATATCAGAGCGCTTCAAAATTAGGGTAGGTAGGCATCAATTGTGAGAAAATACCATTTGTTACATGTAAGGTGTGAACATGACCCCACCAGGTATCGGAGTGCTTTACATTTAAGGTAGGATGGATACAGTAATATGAGAAGAACATTCAATACATATATGTGCAAAGCATGCTAAGGCTGTTAATCGCAGGTGTACAACAATGTAGTAGTATATCAAGGCATCAGATTATAGGGCAGAAAAGGAGCAGAGGAGCCAAGGCCTTTAGGGCAGAAACTTGTTTATTAAGATTTTTCACTTCGTTTTTGAAAGAAGCGATGGAGGAGATTTGACGAAACCTCCGGAGTAAGATAGTTCTAAATCTTCGGGGCAATGTGACTTGTTCTCTTTTTGTGGAAAATCTGTGGTTTCAGGAGCATTGAGCTTGCACTTTGTGACGGTTTTCAACCCCCTGATAATTTTTGTTTTTGAGTCAGATAAATGGGGGTCTTGAAAAGAAGGGCTTGGTTAATCATTCAGCATTTATCAAACAAACATTACATCCTAAAGGAAAGTAGCATTATTAATTCTCCTCAATTTTAACCAAACTATTTTTAAAGAAAAAACACCACCCTTACCATAGACATGACATGTCCATCAGCCTTACAGAACATATATCTCCATGTAAATGCAACCACAATTCCATTTGTATACACTATCAAGCTGTATTCTTGCTTCATACAGCAATCTAGTTTAGGGATTTAAAGGCTGAGGGTATGTGATAATTTCTTTTTGAACTAAGAATTAGTCTGGCTGCAGCATTAATGGAAGACCTTTGTGGGTCCAAGTTATGTTTGGGAAGACCACAGAACGTGGAATTATCATAGTCTATCCTTAGCAATACTGGAGTCATCCTGTGAAAGTAACGGTTTGAGATTCCTTATATCTGGTCGCATTGCTGATGTGATTCTCCATGTTCAGGTGCATGTCTAGGGGGATTCCTAGGGATTTAGCTGATTAAAAAATGGGTGGAGAGCAGTTGAAGTCTGTAAGATGTTTCATCTAGAGGCCAATCTCTGGAGTTTGATTAAGGGGAGTGATGATAAGGAATTCTTTTTTAAGGTGCTGAGTATGATGTAGTTCTCAGTGAGACAGTTTTTATTGTTCATCAGGGTGGAGTTGAGTGAAATGAGGTCTTCAGGAGAGGTGACTTTCACATAAAATTCAGTGTCATCTGCATACATATGAAACAGAATGTTCCAACAATAAATTGGAGAGTATGGGTGAAAGGGTAATTGAGTAATTTGAATGTGTGGATTATATTGTTGTTTTTGCTCTTTCTTTTTTACACTGTTAGGATGAGAAAAAACTAAGAACAAGAATGGTACATCACTCTTATACAGGTCAACTCTAAAATGGAAACCTCTGCAACTGTACACTCTATCATCATGAGAAAGGCAGCAAATTAAATCATGTCTTTTGTTTAAGACTACTGCATCTTCACTTGTGAATGGTTAGCATCTGTTAACCCTTTCCTTCTCTTTAAGTAAAAATGAGGTTCCTGTTGGCGCCTTTTCATGATGTCTTCACAATGATAGTAGAATAATCGCCAAAAAAGGGAGTTCAAAATGATATCTAGGTTCATTTTTCTGAAATCTAATTACTACTGAACAGTTTACTACATAGTCCTGAGTTAGAAATTAAAACTTGCCATTACTTAAATTTGTCATCACTCCTCAACTTTTCAAAAAAATTCTGTCTTTTTTATCACCCTTCTCCTTAATACAAGCTTAGCTCATTGTACCTAGCAAGCCAGTGAAGCAGTACGTCACAAATTCACAGCACATTCTAGAAGGAACATGCTACTTCCAAATAGGATACAGCAGGTGTGCTTTACTCCACAGATTCAAAACATACCCATGTCTGTATATCATTTCTCTTTTTAAACAACAGACACTAATAAGACTTCATGCTAAGGCATCCAGCATACTACCTAATCGTGTTCAATTTCATGCTGACCACATCCAATCAAATATATCTTTTTTTAACTCAATTTTTACTGCTTTTCCTTTTTAAAACTCCCTCATTTAGCTCCAGCCTTCGCTGGACCACTATTGAGTCTTCACTTAAAAAGGCTTAGAGTATGGAGTGTGGGCCACAGCTATATGTATTGGGCTAATAAGGCGATTAAAAAAGAGGGGTATTGATAGGGACATAGGTTTGCCAAATGTACAGATTACTTGGTTTGGTCAGAGAGGGTAGAAGTTTCATCAGTTACTGACTTTGGTTAACCTAAGAAGTGCCACAGGCCGATCTAATCATCCCTGTGTCAAAAGGTGAAGTGGTCAGGCCGATCAGATTGGTACACCAGCTGATGCTCATTTGAGACAAGTTTTTTTCCTGCTATGCCTCTTGGAAATAAAAACTGGTCTCTAGTGCCTATCTGGATGCCTCCCTCTTTGTTTCCAAAGATGTAGTATGCCATATTATTACCCACTTGCAGAGATTTCTTTACTTTAAACAAGTGGAGAAATCTTGTTTACTGCATTTACGTCTGCTGAAAGTTGCACAGGCCTGTATTTGCCAGCAGAGGGCGCAGACAGCTCAGAGACCTTGCTGTAATCTGCTGTAGGCCTGATCTGAAAACACCAAAGAAACAAGTGCAGTCCCGCTCACCAAATAGCAGCATTGAATTAGGTACTGTGATGAGTTTTTCTCAAATTTGTCAATCACTTCAAACTTAAAATTAGAAGTGTCCCGATCCGGCCTTATCGGCCCCATGATGAAACTCAGCCCTGAACTCCTCCCTTCAGTTTTCTCCTTCCCCACTATAGCCACAAAACTATGACTTAGTGCATTGCCCTGTGTTAGTTTAAGAAACACCGTGTGGAGATGGCTTTCACTCTTTTCGGACTTGTCCAGGCTAAGTGTATCCAAGTGTGGTGCTCCAAGGGAGGGGGGACTGCTCAACCCTTTCATGCGATGCAAAGGGATCTATCTTAATCCCAACACACTCCCCAGAAAAAAACACTCAAAAGAGAGTATGTTTTCTTACTGCACTCCTATCATGGCACACAATTCCAAAGTCATTTTTTTGGTCTTTATTTTCTTCTTCATAGTAGCCTAGCCAACACGTGTTGTTCACCTGGGCCAGCAACTCACGACTTCCTCAGGGCAGTCCTTCTATGTCGGATCACTTCATACCTCTGTGCCTGTTGTACTTCCATCCCGGTCAGTAGAGTAGGAGAATTCGAACTCAAACTCTGATAATCTTCAGATGCTGCCACACATATGAGTAAGCCTCAAATATGATAGAACACCCTGGGTGGGTGGAGAATGATCCAGTGACTTGTTCCTGTCTCACAACCCCCTCAGGCTATCCTTACAAAATACACAGCAGCGTACGTGAAGAAACTACAAACAACTCATTTTACAATTAATTTGGCAAGCAGCCCTTCTCCTTTTCACACTGGCCTCATTATGATAGTTCAATGATACATAGCTGGAGACACATAGATTATGCTTGGGTACTGCTGAAGATGAGTCTTTCAGGAATGAAGCAAAGTATCTGTTTTCCTTCAGCTTTTTCAGAGCTGTATTGGATGGGTATGATTGACACTCCTCAGGTGTGCAGCACAGCCCCGACCTCAGCTCGTCTCTTATGCCACTCAAACTGCACTGCTCAGCGTGGTCGGAGCACCCTCAAGGTCACGAGTACCACAAGTCACCGGAAGGGGGCACCCTTCTCGTCAGAGCTTCCTTTCTCCTTCTCCTGCTGCAACTGCTGCCCCAGCCCTGCAGGAGTCAACATTGCAGCTGGAAGGCAACGCAACTCTATGAGAATGTAGGTATTGCTATCAACCCTGGCCTACCTGAAAATGAAGCTATTATCTAAAAATTGAAGATAGTATCTCAAAAATGAATGGACAGCGAGCATGTTTCTTCCTCCAAAGACTTGTCTCCACTATGTACATTTTAACAGTTCACATACTAGAAAGTCTCCGAGCACCATTATGCTTTCCTGTAGGTAATCGTATGTGGCCAAGACCTGCCACTGACATGGTAGAAAGGCAGAACATATTATTTCTTTTTAATGACTGCTGCTTGTTAATGACATTCTTTTTTCATCAGTGACGATAAAAGGTGACACATCTCAGTGCATATTTATTATATTCTTAAGCATTTCAGCTATAATTGTAATCAATACGACAGACGTGTGTACTCTAGTGATTTTCCAAGGTGCAAGTTACTGTTGATTCATGACATCCAGATTACCTTCAATGACAAACATCAGCCTAATATTTTTACTTAAGGTTTGTGACAGCGAGGCTCAGTGTCTGTGGTTTGAAGGCACAATGTTTGGTACAGGGCAGAAGGGAATCTGGATTTAGAGTCCTGGGATGAGAGAAGTGATGAAGGGCTCAAGGATAGGAGGATGGGGAGCTGTCCCCATCTGCAAATAAACTGAGAAAAGGGGCGTGGCAACTGCTCAGCCTCTGGTAACTCTGGAAGTATGAAGTCTGCTCTGTTCTCCTGTGTGCCCCAGAGACCACGTGCCCTGATCTGATGCTCTGCGCTCCTGTGCGCCCCAGGGACAGTGTACCATGTGGCCTGACCTAATGCTCTGCGCTCCTGTGCACCTCAGGGACTGTGCAACACGTGCCCTGATCTGATGCTCTGCGCTCCTGTGCACCTCAGGGACTGTCCACCATTCGGTCAGACCTGATTCTCAGTGCTCCTGTGTGCACCAGGGAAAGTGCACCACACACCTTGACCTGATGCTCTGTACTCCTGTGCACCCCCGGGACAGTGCACCACGTGCCCTGATATTGTGCTTGTGCTCCTATGCACCCCTGGGGACAGTGCACCACGTGCCCTGATATGATTCTCTGTGCTCCTCTGCGCACCGGGGACAGTGCACCATGCGGCCTGACCTGATGCTCCGTGCTCCTGTTCACCCCAGGGACTGAGAAACACGTGCCCTGATCTGATGCTCTGCGCACCTGTGCACCCCAGGGACAGTTCACCACGTGCCCTGACCTGATGCTCTGTACTCCTGTGCACCCCCGGGACAGTGCACCACGTGCCCTGATATGGTGCTCTGTGCTCCTATGCACCCCTGAGGAGAGTGCACCACGTGCCCTGATATGGTGCTCTGTGCTCCTATGCACCCCTGGGGACAGTGCACCACGTGCCCTGACCTGATGCTCTGTGCTCCTGTACTCCCCAGGGACAGTGCACCATGTGGCCTGACCTGATGCTCTGCGCTCCTGTGCGCCCCCGGGACAGTGCACCACGTGCCCTGATATGGTGCTCTGTGCTCCTATGCACCCCTGAGGAGAGTGCACCACGTGCCCTGATATGGTGCTCTGTGCTCCTATGCACCCCTGGGGACAGTGCACCACGTGCCCTGACCTGATGCTCTGTACTCCTGTGCACCCCCGGGACAGTGCACCACGTGCCCTGATATGGTGCTCTGTGCTCCTATGCACCCCTGAGGAGAGTGCACCACGTGCCCTGATATGGTGCTCTGTGCTCCTATGCACCCCTGGGGACAGTGCACCACGTGCCCTGACCTGATGCTCTGTACTCCTGTGCACCCCCGGGACAGTGCACCACGTGCCCTGATATTGTGCTTGTGCTCCTATGCACCCCTGGGGACAGTGCACCACGTGCCCTGATATGATTCTCTGTGCTCCTCTGCGCACCGGGGACAGTGCACCATGCGGCCTGACCTGATGCTCTGTACTCCTGTGCACCCCCGGGACAGTGCACCGTGTGGCCTGACCTGATGCTCTGTACTCCTGTGCACCCCCGGGACAGTGCACCACGTGCCCTGATATGGTGCTCTGTGCTCCTATGCACCCCTGAGGAGAGTGCACCACGTGCCCTGATATGGTGCTCTGTGCTCCTATGCACCCCTGGGGACAGTGCACCACGTGCCCTGACCTGATGCTCTGTACTCCTGTGCACCCCCGGGACAGTGCACCACGTGCCCTGATATGGTGCTCTGTGCTCCTATGCACCCCTGAGGAGAGTGCACCACGTGCCCTGATATGGTGCTCTGTGCTCCTATGCACCCCTGGGGACAGTGCACCACGTGCCCTGACCTGATGCTCTGTACTCCTGTGCACCCCCGGGACAGTGCACCACGTGCCCTGATATTGTGCTTGTGCTCCTATGCACCCCTGGGGACAGTGCACCACGTGCCCTGATATGATTCTCTGTGCTCCTCTGCGCACCGGGGACAGTGCACCATGCGGCCTGACCTGATGCTCCGTGCTCCTGTTCACCCCAGGGACTGAGAAACACGTGCCCTGATCTGATGCTCTGCGCACCTGTGCACCCCAGGGACAGTTCACCACGTGCCCTGACCTGATGCTCTGTACTCCTGTGCACCCCCGGGACAGTGCACCACGTGCCCTGATATGGTGCTCTGTGTTCCTATGCACCCCTGAGGAGAGTGCACCACGTGCCCTGATATGGTGCTCTGTGCTCCTATGCACCCCTGGGGACAGTGCACCACGTGCCCTGACCTGATGCTCTGTGCTCCTGTACTCCCCAGGGACAGTGCACCATGTGGCCTGACCTGATGCTCTGCGCTCCTGTGCGCCCCAGGGACAGTGCACCATGCGGCCTGACCTGATGCTCTGCGCTCCTGTGCGCCCCAGGGACAGTGCACCTCGTGCCCTGACCTGATGCTCTGTGCTTCTGTGATTGTGCCAAATCTAAATTGAGTATATAGGGTCCTGTCTCTTGAGGTCTGGATCACATCTAGATAAGGTTCGAATACTCTAGATGGTTTATGTTGAAAAAACTCCTCTGTAAGCCTTCCTAAATTTGGGTTACTGAGGGGCATACTAGCAAAAAATACCGATAATTGTGTTATCGCCGCACATCGCCGGATTTTATAGCAGAGATAACGTGCTATTAGCAACGTTTATGTCACATGCGAATACAGGTTAAGAAGTGGTCTGTGCGATATTCGTGCCTAGCGCGATTTTGTTATTGCTTCACCTGCGTTGATAATAGGCAATAGCGGTGTTAGAGACTGCTTCAGTCGCTAATAGTTTGGGTACGCCCACTTTGCATGTTATTAGCAATAAATATCGCTGAAATGCAAAGTTGGCCCTCAACCGGTCGCTATCGCCTACAAGTTGTTGCTAACTGTTGTTAGCGACAGCTTGCCAAAAGGGCGATAAAGTCCCGCTAAAGCAGCGATAATGCCCTTGATAATATGCCCCTGAGATCTCGGGCACCTATTAAATCCCAGTAAGTACGTTTCCGCTCAGCTTTTGTCGGGGGCATTTGGGAGTCCCATTACTCTTTGAGTCCCAAGGTTGACAGCAGAGCCTTGACATTTGAAATTCATTTTATGTTTTTACCAGGGCCCTATCCTATTACCTCAGTGAAAGCAGAGGAGGTAGTTGTGAGCATATACGCTCTTCTACCGTGGAGCATGGAGCCTGATTATGGGCAATTTGACTGGGGTCAAGGTTTTTATTGTATCAAGTAGTTTGTAAATCTTGACTCTCAAAGCCCCTATGTCTTGTCTAAGCAAGACAACAAGCTGGTGTAGCCCCTGGGACGAGCTATCCACCTCCTTGCTGCTTGCACTTTCAGGTCCAGAAAATATTATAGTAGTCCTGGGCTCCTAAATATTGGAGATGTCAGCCAAGACTGCAAACCTGTTTGTGCAGTGAATTAGAGTTTCAGGTGGGATAATTATAGATGGCGATTTTATATGAGGGGAAGATATATTTTTACTCTGGGGTTCTGTTGTTTGTGCCCCTTTGGGTGCATGCAGTGTTTCATTATTATGCTTAGTTTTACCCGTGGGCTGTCTACTAAACATCGAGGGAATGTTGGACTTGGCTCGTGTGGTGGGGCTGTGGGGTGGGGAGTGGACATTGCTAGTTAGTGCAGATGGCTCAGTGCTTAAGATATCTTTGCACTCAAGGATAAGGGTATCAATCCTGTCTATTACACAATTATTTTTCGCCCGTTTATTTGACTTTTTGGCTTTCTTCCCAGACCCTAGCCCCGCCTGCAAGCAATATTTTCCGAAAACCTCTCTGGAGTTCTCTAAACTGTGCAGTCCACCAAGAAGGTAGGTTGAAAGACTATTTAGATCAAATGTCCCATGATGAGATAGAGTGCGTTGGGCACAGGAGGGAGATATAATAGCAGGGCACAATACCTTAGGTTCTTCTGGCGGGTACAAGACAGTCCTCTGATGGATGAAGGAGGGGTGGCCCAGCCCAACCTTCTCTGGGCTGTGACGGGCAAGAACGGGCCCACCCTTGGCTCGGGCTTTGCACGGGCGCTGCTCGCGCACGTCCCGCTCTGCGGGAGCCCGCTCAAAGCTTTGTAGGTGGCGCCTCCTGGCACGGCTGGTGACGCGGTGCAGAGCTCACGGGGCACTCTGGGGCACTGAGTCCCAGCACCCCTCTGGACCAGGCTGCTGCTGCTGCTTTGAAACTGACGGGCGTCCCCATCATAATGTATAATGTTTGCAGTAAGTAGTGGTATGTTGCTGGCTCCGGTTTCCGAATGTAGCAAAATGTTCAAGCTTGGGCAAATCAGTTATTTCACTCAAACTCTATTACAGGCTTAATATACAAAATATACACCAAAGGCATATCTCCTGTACATGACACCAGCATGGTGGTAATTCACACCTTTAAGGCTGTTTACAACAGTTGGTGGCATTCTCTATTTGCAATATTACACTTGAACATTGTCCTAAAGCTGCATTGTGCAGGATCCTGAAGATCAGATTCAAGTTCTAGAATCATCCCCTACAACTTAGCGTGACTACCGGTCTCATGACACAACAATCCTCATATGCTGCAGGTTTTCCCTCTTGGCCAATGATAGCCAGCTCTTTTGAAGTTTATAAGGCAGTTGGAAATAGTGTGAGCTGGATAGTCTTGCAGACTTTTCAAGGTGCCCTGCCTGGCAACTCAAATCCTTCCCCTCTTGTTTCACCTCTGGTTGCCAAAAAGTTGGACAAATGGCATCGTGCACCTGCTCATTGTGAGCAATGGTGTAAATTTGACAAAATGTGGATGGTTGACCACCCTATTTCTGAACTCGCAGCTGGGCACTGGGTTGTCCTTGTGTGCAGTGCTGACTTCATCTACCCTGTCCAGCAACAACGCAGCAATGATGGATGTACTAAAGATGAGTGCTACCGTCCTGTGCCGCTCCATCCTTTAGCCTCCTGCTGCTCTTCTCCTCTTCCTACTTCAGTGTGCCTCCTGCTGCTCCTCCCCTGAGTCTCCTTCCTTGTACCTCCTGCTGCTCCTCCTCTGAGTCTCCTTCCTTGTGCCTCCTGCTGCTCTTCTCCTCAGTCTTCTTCCTTGTGCCTAACGCTGCACCTCCCCTGAGTCTCCTTCCTTGTACCTCCTGATGCTCCTCCCCTGAGTCTCCTTCCTTGTGCCTCCTGCTGCTCTTCTCCTCAATCTCTTCCTTGTGCCTCCTGCTGCTCTTCTCCTCAGTCTTCTTCCTAGTGCCTCCTGCTGCTCTTCTCCTCTTCCTACTTCAGTGTGCCTCCTGCTGCTCTTCTCCTCAGTCTCCTTCCTTGTGCCTCCTGCTGCTCTTTTCCTCAGTCTTCTTCCTTGTGCCTCCTGCTGCTCTTCTCCTCAGTCTTCTTCGTTGTGCCTCATTCTGCTCTTCTCAGTCTCTTCACTGTGCCTCATGCTACTCTTCTTCTCAGTCTCCTTCGTTGTGCCTCATTCTGCTCTTCTCAGTCTCTTCAGTGTGCCCCCTGTTGCTCTTCTCAGTCTCTTCAGTGTGCCTCCTGTTGCTCTTCTCAGTCTCTTCACTGTGCCTCATGCTACTCTTCTCCTCAGTCTCCTTCCTTGTGCCTGCGGCTGCTCTTCGCAGTCACTTCAGTGTGTCTCATTCTGCTCTTCTCAGTCTCTTCAGTGTGCCTCATGCTGCTCTTCTCAGTCTCTTCAGTGTGTCTCATGCTACTCTTCTCCTCAGTCCCCTTCAGTGTGGCTCCTGTTGCTCTTCTCAGTCTCTTCAGTGTGCCTTATGCTACTCTTCTCCTCAGTCTCCTTTGTTGTGCCTCCTGCTGCTCTTCTCAGTCTCTTCAGTGTGCCTGGTGCTACTCTTTTCCTCAGTCTCCTTTGTTGTGCCTCATTCTGCTCCTCTCAGTCTCTTCACTGTGCCTCATGCTACTCTTCTTCTCAGTCTCCTTCGTTGTGCCTCATTCTGCTCTTCTCAGTCTCTTCAGTGTGCCTCATGCTGCTCTTCTCAGTCTCATCAGTGTGTTTTGTGCTGCTCTTCTCCTCAGTCTCCTTCAGTTTGCCTGATGCTGATGATCTCCTCAGTCTTCTTCCTTGTGCCGCCTGCTGCTCTTCTCCTCAGTCTCCTTCCTTGTGCCTCCTGCTGCTCTTCTCCCCCGTCTTCTTCCTTGTGCCTCCTGCGGCTCTTCTCCTCAGTCTCCTTCCTTGTGCCTCCTGCTGCTTCTCCCCTGAGTCTCCTTCCTTGTGCCTCCTGCTGCTCTTCTCAGTCTCCTTCAGTTTGCCTGATGCTCATGTTCTCCTCAGTCTCCTTCCTTGTGCCTGCGGCTGCTCTTCGCAGTCACTTCAGTGTGCCTCATGCTACTCATCTTAGTCTCTTCAGTGTGTCTCATGCTACTCTTCTCCTCAGTCTCCTTCAGTGTGGCTCATGTTGCTCTTCTCAGTCTTTTCTGTGTGCCTGGTGCTACTCTTCTCCTCAGTCTCCTTTGTTGTGCCTCCTGTTGCTCTTCTCAGTCTCTTCAGTGTGCCTCCTGTTGCTCTTCTCAGTCTCTTCAGTGTGCCTCCTGTTGCTCTTCTCAGTCTCTTCAGTGTGCCTGGTGCTACTCTTCTCCTCAGTCTCCTTTGTTGTGCCTCATTCTGCTCTTCTCAGTCTCTTCACTGTGCCTCATGCTACTCTTCTCCTCAGTCTCCTTCGTTGTGCCTCATTCTGCTCTTCTCAGTCTCTTCAGTTTGCCTCATTCTGCTCTTCTCAGTCTCTTCACTGTGCCTCATGCTACGCTTCTCCTCAGTCTCCTTCGTTGTGCCTCATTCTGCTCTTCTCAGTCTCTTCAGTGTGCCTCCTGTTGCTCTTCTCAGTCTCTTTAGTGTGCCTCATTCTGCTCTTCTCCTCAATCTGCTTCCTTGTGCCTCATGCTACTCTTTTCCTCAGTCTCCTTCGTTGTGCCTCATTCTGCTCTTCTCAGTCTCTTCAGTGTGCCTCCTGTTGCTCTTCTCAGTCTCTTCAGTATGCCTCTTGTTGCTCTTCTCAGTATCTTCAGTGTGCCTCATGCTACTCTTCTTCTCAGTCTCCTTTGTTGTGCCTCATGCTACTATTCTCCTCAGTCTCCTTCATTGTGCCTCATTCTGCTCTTCTCAGTCTCTTCAGTGTGCCTCATGCTGCTCTTCTCAGTCTCTTCAGTGTGCCTCATGTTGCTCTTCTCAGTCTCTACAGTGTGCCTCATGCTGCTCTTCTCAGTCTCTTCAGTGTGTCTCATGCTGCTCTTCTCCTCAGTCTCCTTCGTTGTGCCTCATTCTGCTCTTCTCAGTCTCTACAGTGTGCCTCCTGTTGCTCTTCTCAGTCTCTACAGTGTGCCTCATGCTGCTCTTCTCAGTCTCTTCAGTGTGTCTCATGCTGCTCTTCTCCTCAGTCTCCTTCAGTTTGCCTCCTGCTGCTCTTCTCCTCAGTCTCCTTACTTGTGCCTCCTGCTGCTCTTCTCCTCAGTCTCCTTCCTTGCGCCTCCTGCTGCTCTTCTCCTCAGTCTCCTTCCTTGTGCCTCCTGCGGCTCTTCTCCTCAGTCTTCTTCCTTGTGCCCCATGCTGCTCTTCTCCTTATTCTTCTTCCTTGTGCCTCCTGCTGCTCTTCTCCTCAGTCTTCTTCCTTGCGCCTCCTGCTGCTCTTCTTCCTTGTGCCTCCTGCGGCTCTTCTCCTCAGTCTTCTTCCTTGTGCCCCATGCTGCTCTTCTCCTCACTCTCCTTCCTTGTGCCTCCTGCTGCTCTTCTCCTCAGTCTTCTTCCTTGTACCTCCTGCTGCTCTTCTCATCAGTCTCCTTCCTTGTGCCTCCTGCTGCTCTTCCCATGAGTCCCCTTCATTGTTCCTCCTGCTGCTTTTCTCCTCAGTCTCCTTCTTTGCACCTCATGCTGCTCTTCTCCTCAATCTCCTTCCTTGTGCCTCCTGCTGCTCTTCTCCTCAGTCTAGTTCCTTGTGCCTCCTGCTGCTCTTCTCCCCGTCTTCTTCCTTGTGCCTCCTGCGGCTCTTCTCCTTAGTCTCCTTCCTTGTGCCTCCTGCGGCTCTTCTCCTCAGTCTCCTTCCTTGTGCCCCATGCTGCTCTTCTCCTCAGTCTCCTTCACTGTGCCTCCTGCTGCTCTTCTCCTCAGTCTCCTTCCTTGTGCCTCCTGTGGCTGTTCTCCTCAGTCTTCCTCCATGTGCCTCCCGCGGCTCTTCTCCTCAGTCTCCTTCCTTTTGCCTCCTGCTGCTCTTCTCCTCAATCTCCTACCTTGTGCCTCCTGCTGCTCTTCTCCTCAGTCTCCTTCCTTGTGCCTCCTGCGGCTCTTCTCCTCAGTCTTCTTCCCTGTGCCCCATGCTGCTGCTCTTCTCCTCACTCTCCTTCCTTGTGCCTTCTGCGGCTCTTCTCCTCAGTCTTCTTCCTTGTACCTCCTGCTGCTCTTCCCCTGAGTCTCCTTCCTTGTGCCTCCTGCTGCTTTTCTCAGTCTCTTCAGTGTGCCTCCTGCTGCTCTTCTCCTCAGTCTCCATCCTTGTGCCTCCTGCGGCTCTTCTCCTCAGTCTCCTTCCTTGTGCCTCCTGCGGCTCTTCTCCTCAGTCTCCTTCCGTGTGCCCCATGCTGCTCTTCTTCCTTGTGCCTCCTGCGGCTCTTCTCCTCAGTCTTCTTCCTTGTGCCCCATGCTGCTCTTCTCCTCACTCTCCTTCCTTGTGCCTCCTGCTGCTCTTCTCCTCAGTCTTCTTCCTTGCGCCTCCTGCTGCTCTTCTTCCTTGTGCCTCCTGCGGCTCTTCTCCTCAGTCTTCTTCCTTGTGCCCCATGCTGCTCTTCTCCTCACTCTCCTTCCTTGTGCCTCCTGCTGCTCTTCTCCTCAGTCTTCTTCCTTGTACCTCCTGCTGCTCTTCTCATCAGTCTCCTTCCTTGTGCCTCCTGCTGCTCTTCCCATGAGTCCCCTTCCTTGTTCCTCCTGCTGCTTTTCTCCTCAGTCTCCTTCTTTGCACCTCATGCTGCTCTTCTCCTCAATCTCCTTCCTTGTGCCTCCTGCTGCTCTTCTCCTCAGTCTAGTTCCTTGTGCCTCCTGCTGCTCTTCTCCCCGTCTTCTTCCTTGTGCCTCCTGCGGCTCTTCTCCTTAGTCTCCTTCCTTGTGCCTCCTGCGGCTCTTCTCCTCAGTCTCCTTCCTTGTGCCCCATGCTGCTCTTCTCCTCAGTCTCCTTCACTGTGCCTCCTGCTGCTCTTCTCCTCAGTCTCCTTCCTTGTGCCTCCTGTGGCTGTTCTCCTCAGTCTTCCTCCATGTGCCTCCCGCGGCTCTTCTCCTCAGTCTCCTTCCTTTTGCCTCCTGCTGCTCTTCTCCTCAATCTCCTACCTTGTGCCTCCTGCTGCTCTTCTCCTCAGTCTCCTTCCTTGTGCCTCCTGCGGCTCTTCTCCTCAGTCTTCTTCCCTGTGCCCCATGCTGCTGCTCTTCTCCTCACTCTCCTTCCTTGTGCCTTCTGCGGCTCTTCTCCTCAGTCTTCTTCCTTGTACCTCCTGCTGCTCTTCCCCTGAGTCTCCTTCCTTGTGCCTCCTGCTGTTTTTCTCAGTCTCTTCAGTGTGCCTCCTGCTGCTCTTCTCCTCAGTCTCCATCCTTGTGCCTCCTGCGGCTCTTCTCCTCAGTCTCCTTCCTTGTGCCTCCTGCGGCTCTTCTCCTCAGTCTCCTTCCGTGTGCCCCATGCTGCTCTTCTCCTCAGTCTTCTTCTTTGTACCTCCTGCTGCTCTACTCATCAGTCTCCTTCCTTGTGCCTCCTGCTGCTCTTCCCCTGAGTCTCCTTCCTTGTACCTCCTGCTGCTTTTCTCCTCAGTCTCCTTCTTTGCACCTCACCGCCAACATTAAGACAAGTGACAAAAAAACACTACTCTGTCATCTCCTCTACCATCCACCAGGCAACACCGATACATTTGGCAAACACTTGTCTGACCTGATTACCAATTGCTCACTTCGAGACGCAAACAGCCTAATTCTGGAGAGTTATCAACCTACACTGAAATGAAGAAAACAACTTGCTAATCCAAACCCTGAAGGATCTCCTCCACACCAACAACCTCACCCAACACTGCTCAGAGGAAACTAACAACGGATCACTGAAATAATATCGAGGGACAAAATATCGACTTGCCAAAATATCGTGGACAAAATATCGACAGTCAAAATATCGAGTTTGTATCTACAAACAGGTAAGTACAAAAATATCGAGTACAAAATATCGTTAACAATAATATAGATGTAAAAAATATCGACTTTATTAAAAACAGTGTTAAATTAAATTAATATTAAATTTTAATTACTAAAATATACTTAAAACTACTTAAATTAAATTATAATAAATAAATAATAAATGAAAATAATAAAAATATTTTTTTACAATCTTATTTGTTGACTCTGAACCCTAAAAATACCCCTTTACCCAAAAACCCCAAACTGACCCTGAACCCTAAAAATACCCCTTTACCCAAAAACCCAAAACTGACCCTGAACCCTAAAAATACCCCTTTACCCAAAAACCCAAAACTGACCCTGAACCCTAAAAATACCCCTTTACCCAAAAACTGAAAACTGACCCTGAACCCTAAAAATGCCCCTTTACCCAAAAACTGAAAACTGACCCTGAACCCTAAAAATAGCCCTTTACCCATGAACTGAAAACTGACCCTGAACCCTAAAAATACCCCTTTACCCATGAACTGAAAACTGACCCTGAACCCTAAAAATACCCCTTTACCCTAAAACTGAAAACTGACCCTGAACCCTAAAAATGCCCCTTTACCCAAAAACTGAAAACTGACCCTGAACCCCAAAAATACCCCTTTACCCTAAAACTGAAAACTGACCCTGAACCCTAAAAATGCTCCTTTTCCCAAAATGTATCAATATTATTTAATTACCAATTAATTATTAATTAACAATAACAATAAAGTAAATATATTAGAACATTAGCTGTAATTATTTTAATAATTAATATTATTTTTTCCAAATTAATTACTTAAAAATAACACATATATATTAAAAATTTGCTCTAATTAATGTAATTAACTAATTACAATTAATTAATTAACAATTAATTACTAATACAAAATATGTTCAAAATTATATTAATTAATTAACTAATTAATATTAATTAATTATCAATTAATTATTAATTAAAAATATTAACACATGTATATTAATTAATTAATTATTATTAAATTACTTCCCACCCTATTCCCCTATAAACCCACAACCCGCTACAGAATTACATTACGCAATTATTATAAAAACAAAAATCATTTAATAAAATATTTTATAACATTAATACACACTATTCACACATATTATTACATAAAAATACACTATAACATATTATATATTATTAAAAATTCGATATTTTTGCTATCTATATTTTATACAGTCGATATTACTTCACTTACCTGAAAAACGATATTTTTGTAGTCGATATTATGTCCAGTCGATATTTTGTCCAGTCTATATTTAAAACTCGATATTATGTCCAGTCGATATTTTGGAGTCGATATTTTGTCTGTACACCCTAACAACAGAGGAGCAATCCTAGCTTGCCATTATTGCCTAAATAGACACAGTCACGATTAGCCACATCCTGCCTGACTGGTCCGACCACCACATCATCCTATTCCACATCAACCAAACAATCTGAGAGCAATCCCTCACGCATGACCCCCCAAATGGGTGAGACATCTAAGTCAGATTCCCCTGGCTGACCTAGAAGAAAAGGTAAGGTCTTTCCTTCCCATCCCACAGAGGATCTGTTCACAACAGAACTAGCCCCCTTGATACTAAAAAGAGTCAGGAACGTTTTATCCAGATCCTGGTTCAACACAGACATCAATGATGAAAGGTGACGACTTAGAGCTACAGAAAGACTCTGCTGGAACAACTCTTTCAAAATCCTCCACGATCAACTGACATCAGTTTGCACAAGTACAAAAACTACATAAAGAAGAAAAATCTGCATTTTTCTGCAACACTCTTAACAACGCAAAAAACAGGCCCAAATGACTCTTCAACCTTATTAGGCAGCAAACTTCTAAGTCCCCTACATCCACAGGTCAGGCCTCCAAAGAGCAGTGTGACAACTTCGCCATCTTCTTCAACAACAAAATCACCAAGATCGATCTTTCACAGGACAACAAACTATGTCCCCCTCAGAAGATCCCTCCACCAGGGACAGAAGAACCCACACCCAAGCACCCCCCAAAACCCTGGAAATCATTCAACCCCATCCCGGAAGAGGAGATAGTCAAATTAATCTACTCCTGCAAACCTTCTTCTCACGTCCTCGATCCTATACTGGCCCAAATGGCCAAAACGTAAACTCTCCCTAGACCCGCTCTGGAGCAAGATAATAAATAGCTCTCTAAGAACCGGAGACATACCCGACTGCCTGAAAGTTGGCCAAGTCACACCATTACTGAAAAAAACAGGCCTGGACAACAATAATCTGAACAACTTCAGACTCGTCTCCAATCTCACTCTCCTATCCAAAAACCTAGACAGGTGCGTCCTACTACAACTGACTCAACACATGGACAGCATCAAACTTCTATACCCCCACCAATCGGGTTTTAGAAAAGGCTGCAGCACTGAGCTCATGATCCTCAACGTCGTAGACTATATTCACAAGTTACTTGATATGGACCAATGCTGCTTACTCATTCTCCTGGACTTATCGACAGCCTTCGACACGGTTGACCATAATCGACTCATTAAGGCTCTTCAAGAAAAGGTAGGTGTGGATGAGGTGGTTCTACACTGGTTCTCCTCCTTCCTTCACAACCGCACCCAAAGAATAAAAATCAAAAACCTCATCAGCAGGGGTGTCCCCCAAGGATCAGTACTTTCCCCGCAACGTTTCAACATCTACATGGAACCCCTCACCAACATATTCAAAAACGTCAGCATCCCCTTCCACCTATATGCAGACAACACCCAGATCTATATCAAAACCTCCTCCATTTTTTACATTTAGAGACTCAACGACACTCTAAGAAAAATCTAACCCAGGCTAACAATAATTCATCTAAAACCCAACCAAGATAAAATGGAAAACCTCCTTATTTCCAACAAAGAACTGAAATTGCTGGGAATCACAATAGATCCAAAACTCTACATGGAAAACCACATCAAGAACTCAGCAAAAAGCGTTTACCTCAACATGAAACTACTCACCAAAATAAAACCCTTCATTCTGCCCAGGGACCTCAAACAAGCGACTCAATCTCTGGTGTTGTCTAAAGTTGATTATGGGAATGCAATCCTACAGGTATAGCAAAATCCCACTTAGCTCCCCAAACAACAACTCTCAACGCATCTGCTAGAATGGTCACTGGAGTTAGGAATTGTGATCACATCTCACCCGCACTCATAGAACTAAAATGGCTCCCAGTTGAAATGCGTGTCAGCTTCAGAACTGCCTGCCTTACACACAAAGCTGTGCACACAGGAAAGCCTGAATACCTGGACTCCAAACTCAAGAAAGCCGGCACTGCAAGGAACGTCAGGAGCACCAATACTCTACTCCTCATCCCTATGAAAACACGCAAACAAAAAATCGCTGCCCGGTCCTTCACTGGATATGCGCCAATAATCTGAAACTCCAGTCCAGTCCATATCAGGACAATCAACTCCTTTGTAAAATTCAAGAGACAGCTTAAAAATTGTTCATTCCCAAACCGATAGCTGCAGGTGAAGCTCACAAGCCAGCACACTGCTGCACTCTGCTATTGGGACAATAAGTCTTTTTCCTCCTCCACCTCCACAACCCCTGACTATATCACCCATCCCCAAAGGAGGCTTGGTGCCAGTCAACATGCACACAACTTAAATACTACTTAACCTCCATGCATTAATGATGTATATTGTGCTGAGATTTTCAAAGCGCCTTGAGCCAGTATGTGTACTTTTTGCAATATTGTAGCACTCTTGCATGACAACTGTTGCGAAGTGCTCCGATACCTTCGGGTCTGACCAGCGCTATATAAACCTCCTAACTAAATAAAAAAATAAACAGACACATCTGCATCCTGCATGAATGTACCCAAAGTAGTATTCATGGACGCACCGATGTGCTCACATGAAAATCTCCCGAGGGACGACACATGTGTGGCTCTCTTGAGTGGGGTTTCTTCTATATGTGCACGTCCACATGCTGCAGCCAAATGCATTTTGAAAGCAGAGGTATTCTCAGTAGAAAGATGTTCTCTTGGTGAAATCCCACCAGCAGACTCCCTTCTCTCACCTGTAATGGGGCACTGTACCCTTTAAAATAGAAAGGCACCAACACCGCTCGTCTTATGGTAACACATTGGTCTCTTCTGGGAATAATGAATACAACCTTACTCCCATTGTACTGCTTTGCCTAGCCTTCCCCAGCTCATTTCCCTCCTTATTCCATCGTAAATAAAAAGTACTGGAGTCATCTACATACTAAGAAATCAGAGCTTTTCTTAAATAAAATCAATACTATATGCAAATATTTACAGCTGGCATTGATTACATTGCACCTGCACCCATTTTAAGGTGGTCGCCTACGCAGTAGAATTAGTAGAACTAAGGATGCAGCACAGGTTTCACACACACAAAAAAAGTGAAAGCCTCATGTGACTGATATTTATAAGAAGCCCTGGTAGCAAAAAGATCACATGCAGAGTGCACGTAAAATATCAGGCTAGCAAGGAAAAGTGGGAGAGCAAAACACAGGAGGAGCCTGAAATACAACTGAGACAAGCATGTAACCGTAAGCTCAGTACAGAATGAAGGACCACAGGAGCATCTGAAGCTTTCACCAAAAGTGGGAACCATGTTCTTTCAAATGAAGGTTCAGGATGTTGGTTCCAGGATCTCAGAACGTTGAGGAGCAGTGATCTGATTGGCTTGGATATTCACCTATTATGAACATGGTTATATGAACAAGGCGTATTAGTTTGAATGAAACCCCTTTCTTGACTGGAAGCCATTGCAATCCATTTAAGGCTAGACTGATAAAATGAAAGAAATGTATCTAAACCTTTTATTGGACTAAGCAGAAATGCAGTCCAAGAAGAGACAAATGACAAGTTTTCAAAGTAGCAAATTAAAGTGTTTGCCTTTAGACCAATAAAGGGGGAGAGCCAGGAAACCCCCTGTAGTACCAAGCACGCATTACAGTTACTAAGCTCAACTGTCGCAAATTCACAAAACTGGCCTCCTATTCCCAGGTGCGAACTATCCCTGCAAATATGGAGGTGCAGATTTTGAGCCCAAAGGTCCTGGCCGCTGGCTAGCGAGAGGGACGTGTGGCAAGAACAGGTGCTTTGTTCACATGCGTGACTTGCCTCAATTCAAAGCAGCTAATCATTGAAACTCCTTGAGGCTCTGAAATGCCAAACCTCAGAAGAGCTCCACTACAGACTTTGGAGAGCACTGCTGAATCAGATGGTGGATGGGTACAGGGAACCAGCAGGAGAAGGGTCGGGAGGCTTTTGGGCCCCAAGCAACTGCAACAGGACTGCTTCTAGCAACAACTTTCAGGAAGCACCCATAAGCTTATGTAAGGAGAAGCACAGACTGATTGTGGCTCCTGGCAAACAGCCAGTAGGTTTGGGTTTCACAAGTGCCCGAATCACCAAAACAATTTGAGGATTCTGAGCATGTACCAAAACCTATAATAATGTGGCGGTGTACTTCCAAGACCCACAATATGAACCATGCTCTGTATAAACCCCTGCATCAGGACAAACCCACTGAATCCAGAAAAAAACATCCATTCTAGCCTTCTCTAGCAAAGAGTCAAAGGTGTGGCTTTATTACTAATGCAGTCCTGATTAAAATCCCATTCATTCATCTAAGGCATTCACTCATTCAATTCAGAACTACCAGCACATGTGAAGCCTCTCTCAAAGAGGTGGCTGCCGGAAGTTGTTTCCATGTGGGTCAGGGGCCAGGGCTGCCTTATCTAGCTAAGGCAGAGGGGGGCCACGGACTGCAAAATACAAACCTGCTTCAAGAGCAAGCTGGCTTTATAGGAGTCTCTTCCTGCCTGTGAGGGTTGCCACTTTGTTGGATTCGCACAAGTACAGCATTATAGGCTAGTTGGGGAAGATGCAGGACAAGTCAGGCTTGGAGTTTGGCCTTGTGTGTTGTATTTAAGAGGCAGCTGTCATATATTCAGTGTTGGCTGTTCGAACCTCAGCAATGTTTGGCCTAGCTCACAAGCAAGGATAGGGCCCTAGGTCTAATTAATCGATTCTTACCAGTACACTAGAGCAAAATATTTATACAAAATTCTCAACTAGCGAACTCTGCACCTTTTAGGTGGAGCTTGGGCAGCGCATGCGCTGGTCTACGAGGCTTGCTGTATTGAGGTAGGGACTTGAAGCTCTGCACACTCTCTGCCAACATTTTTCATTGGCTTATGTCATTGTCCACTGTAAACTGTGGCTGTTCATTGGTCAAAAGGCTAAGTAGTGCTTAGTAATCTCTCCTTAGTCCTGCCGTGTCTCATTTTGAAACCTGGGCGACACCCCGTTACGTGTATTGTTGCTCGGTAGGCTTTAATCCTTTGCGAGAGGTTGGGCTGTTGTCGTTGTGGGTGACAATGCCTTTCAGTTCTCTGTTTGAAAACAACACATGGGGGTGTGGCTTGGCGCCCAGCGGCATGGACGTGCCAGGGTGAGAGCTCCGCTGATACTGGTGCGAACCCGTGGCTCGAGCGGTTTTCCAGCCTCGAAGATTGCAGGCATCGCCCTCGGAAGGTGACGGGCATGCCCTGATGTAACCTTCAACAACAACCGAGGCTTCCTTAACTCCTTCCAGACGGAGTAAGTTCTGACGCGGCTCACTGTTGATCGCGGATGCCATTTTGTTTTCTTTGGTTTTTTTCTTCCTCAGCGCGATGCACTTGAAGCATTTTTATGGTTTGGGACTAGCTCCTGAATGATATGACGATTTGCAACACCTTTCATAGCGTTTTTCTTACTAATGAGCGACCCCACTCAGCATTTAGGTGCCTCTTCTCCACTTTTTGCTGTCTTTTTGGAGGATATATTGTATTTCATATATGGCAGCCATTTTTAGACCCTCCTCAGCATCCACCCTTCTCTTCAAGCTGCTGTCTCATGTTTGACTTTGAGATTTGATGCGCAGGTTTCATTTTCTCCTCGTACCTTCTTAACTTTTGCCAGCGTTTGTGGTTCCCGCCACTTTACTTAACTTTCCAGTTTGCTTTGAGATGCTTACCTGGTGTCTACATCTTATGGGCAAGAACAATGTGCACTCTGCTTCCACCAACCCGACGAAAAGTTTTCTTAAGAGCTCCAAATTGTTTTTTGACCTTGCTAAATTTGAGGCTTCTCAGCTATCTTCACCTCAAGATACAGTATTCATGATAGATCCATCGGTGCCAGTCACGGGGAAAGTCACATTCAAGCGATTGAAAAAAGACCCCCCCCCCTCCACCTAAGAAACTATCGTCAGTCTCTGTGAAGCTTTAATTGGAGGAAATAAGGGATCTTCGCCCCTTCATGGAGGAAACTAATGCCAAATTGCAAGTGCTGACAGATGCTTGGTCGCAGATGGATGCAAGAGTCTCATCAGTAGAAAAAGATGTCTCATCTCTTCAAGAAACATCCTCTACGGTCTCAGATCTGCACTCGTAAGTTTCTTACCTTCAGTGACAGGTGGAGGAGCTTGAAAATCGTAACAGGTGAAATAATCTGCATATTTATGGCCTGTTGGAAGGATGTGAGGGGAATGATCCTATTGCCTTCTTCAAGTCTTTTCTCCCTAAGCTCTTGCATTTGAGCATTTGCCAGAAGGCATCATGCTCAATATTCAGCGTGCTCACAGACTTGGCCAACTTCCTTCTTCAACATCCACATCGTCAAGACCGAGAGGAGTTATCATGTATTTCTTGGAGTAAACAGATCTTTTGAAAGTCCTATCAGCGGCTATAGCCTCTCCTCAGCTCACTTGGTCTGATCTCCCCTGTTTTCTGCGCAGGACTATGCTAAAGCTACAGCAAGCCAACGTAAATCTTTTCTTGATAGGCGAGCTGATCTTCGAACCCTAGGTGCCAGATACAGACTCTTCCACCCATGTTTCTTCAAAGTCCCTATAACAACAATACTACAACATTTGAAGATCCTGTACGTCTGCAAAGTTTCCTGAACTCATGCAAACCAGCCGACATGGACCTTTCTGGTCCCTCTACTTCCTCTCCTACCTGAATCCCTTGACTTTTTGTTGAAGCTCTTTTCCTAATTTATATTATCACTCACTTTGCTCTGCATGTTCATGTGCCTCTTGGCATGATTTTCTAACAGTTGTCACTTTTCCTGTTTATTATTCACGTTTCCAGTACTTTTGGCAAGATGGTTCCCTTTTTACTGTTTCATGTTCTCGCTCGTTATTTCCCTTATGTCTCCGTAGATTTTGAACCTAGTTCCGTGGTGTTCTCCTGGTTGTGCACCTTGCTGACCCTGAAACTTCCACTTGCTCCATGTGGTTCCACCCCTCCCTCCTTTAGTTCCTGGTTGTGCTCCCTCGCCCTCCCCTTTTTCTAGGTACATTTTTTCTTCAAATATTTCACATATTCGTTTCCTTGTATGTCATCCTTCTTTTCCCATATCCACTTTTCTCCTTCCTTTTAGTATGTATAATTTCCTACTATTTCTTTTCACTTTTTCTATTGTTCTCTCTTTTCTATTGTGGTGTCTACTTATTTTTTCATGTTCATTCATCATCATTTCATTTCTCATTTCCTAGCATATATTTACTTCTTCTTATTTCTCTCATCTCCTCTTCTCCTCGTTTATCTGCTCTTTTTCTCACTACATCGTGCTCCATTGAATTGCTCTTTCTCTTCTTCTTTTTTTCTTTCACACAAACTTTCATCTGTTTTTTGTTTTCTTCTTTTTTTGGGCTTTTTCTATGAATTTGTTCGATTTGTCTGTCATAATTTGTATTATATTCTATGTCGTTAAGAATTAGTATATGGAATGTTAAGGGTATTAATTCTCCTATCAAAAGACAAAGAATTTTATCTCATCTCATTGCATTTTTGCAAGACATCCATCTCTCAGATGTGGAGTCTGCAAAACTCAAAAGGGGCTGGGTGGGTGAAGTTTATTATTCTCCTAGTGATGGCAAACATAATGGGGTAGTAATTTTATGTCGCAAATCCCTTTCTTATTCTTTCATAACCAAAGAATCAGACACCGAAGGCAGATGGATACATGTCAAGCTATCTCTAAGGGGTGTTAAAATTTCTCTATTTAATGTTTATGCCCCTGCTGGGGGCGACCCTACTTTTTGGCACGTGATGTCCACACACATCACCAAATTTGTTGATGATAATTTCATTTTAGCGGGAGATTGCAATCAACCTCTCGACTCCTTTCTTGACAGACACTCCAAAGCTTCTTATATTCCAAACAAATCTCACAAACTTTTTGCCCAGGCAATCTCACAACACAAGCTCATTGATGCTTGGCACCTTTGCAATCTGACGACGAAAGAGTTTACTTTTTACTCACCCACCCATCATTCCAAGTCAAGGATTGATTACATTTTTGTTTCACACAACATTGCCCAAACTCTTACTAATGCTGAAATTGGTCCCATTTTACTGTCGGATCATGCCCCTGTTTTAATTAATAGTGACATTCTGCCTAAAAATTGCTGGACCTATGAGATGGCGCTTTTATAATACTCTTCTCTTAGATCCTAAGTTTACTGCCTCTTTCACTGAGAGAGAGAGAGAAACTTGTTTATTTAGACCATGGTCTTTTAAACAGCACAAAACAAAACACGATCAGGATCCAAAAAGTATGAACACACAAAATTCTACTACATCATACATAGTTAAAATTCAATACATGTTAAAAGAGAGTTATAAGAGGGTGACACCTTCAAAAACACACAATTCATTGAACCCAAGTTTTACAAAAGTCTCAAGATCCCTAGAAGAATAAAAGGAAAGATTTACACTTTATAAAATACTTAAAAAGACTTAAAATCAATGCCCCTCTGTCGATATCTCCCTTCCAAATTCTTTTATGGCCTTCAGGAATTTACCCAATCCGATTGCAATTTCTAACGAGTGCATATCTGTAAGTAAACAGACCACCTGGGCAAGTGAATTTATCTTATGTGATAAGAATATAGGACGTAAAAACAATTTTCCTATATCATGTACAAATGTTCAATCAAGCAATATGTGCAACATTTCATTTCTTAGGCCACGCCCACAGTTACAATTACCTTCTGGGCCAATCAGTGCAGACTTTATTTTTCCGTCTATTTTCCAAGGGTTAACCCCAATCCGGGTCCTTAGAATTTCATATCTGAACCCTTGGTTAGGCAATATATCCAAATACAGAAACCAACCTTCATTGACCCATGAATTCTGTAACCCCTGGACCAATTTTTTCGCTAACATATAATGTAGGTCCTGTGCCCTTGAGAAGGACTGACCTTGTTCCCTAAGCATTCTCTTTGTAAAATCGGCTGTCAAGGCGTCCTAGCGGGAATCTCACATTAAGGCGCCCTGTTACTTTCTGGAGAATTCTTCTCACATCCTTTGCCCAGCCAAGATTACTTATTTGGATCTCCTCTCCACACCATTGTGAGACCTTTGGTGTCACACCTGGGTCTTGGCACTTCAAAAATCTTCCCAGGGCCATTTGGGATTGTACACTCCAAGAAGTTAACCCTAGTTCCATTCTAATTGCTTGAACCATTGTACAATTAGGTAAAGACAATAACGTTTTTAAAATGTTTCCCTCTTCCTGATCGCACTCATGTTTACCGCTCAAGTATAACACCTCTGCCCCATACAATACCTGGGGGGGGAATCATTGTTTCAAATGCCTTTATCATTGGTTTATGTGTCATATCGCCATATTCTTTATTAAACCTTTTCAACCCACATGTGGATGAAAAAGCTTTTGCTGTTGCCTCTTTCACTTAATTTTTTGATGAGTTTTTTTAGATTAACGATACTCATTCCACACCCAAGCATACCATTTGGGATGCTTTTAAATCTGCAGCAAGAGATTTTATAATTGGATATGTCACCAAACACCTAAAAAATTGCCCACAAATTTACTGAAGATCTTCTTCAGAAAATTAAGAGATTAGAGCACAACTATTTTACTTCACATTCTCAAGATTGTTTGACAGCTCTTGTTGATGCTAAGATACAATTTAACAAAAAATGTACGGAAGATTCTTCCCTGTACTTATTGAAGTCAAGTGCAAAGTTTTAAGGGGGTAGAAATAAAGCTGGGAAAATCTTAGCTAATTTTTTGAAAGTTAAGCCTAATAAGTTGAATATTGAATCTGTTTATAATAACAATTCGGATCTTAAATATAAAGATGTTGATATTTTAACTGAATTCTCTCTCTTTTACAAAACCCTTTACTCTTCTGAAACTCAGACTTCCCCAAATCCCTATCGCATTTCTTCTCTCTCCAGCATACACAAACCTCAACATTTTCCCCTTGTTCTTACTTCTTTAGAATCAGATGTATCCCAGCAGGACTTACTCACCACACTTCAACATCTTAAAAAAGACAAGGCCCCTGGACCAGATGGTTTCACAGTTGAATTCTATGTTCATTTCTCAAAACTACTAATACTGAAATTGCATTCTCTAAGAGGCACATTTGTTACCCTGGGTGGTCCCTCAGGCTCCTTTTCTGATGCTCACATTTGCCTTGTACCCAAAGAGAGAAAGGATACCAGATATTGCAAGAATTACAGACCCATCTCTCTGGTTAACATCGATTATAAAATATTTGCCAAATTGCTTGTAGCAAGGTTAGACCTCCTACTACCTGACCTGTTCGGTGCAGAACAGTTGGATTTGTCAAAGACGCTTTTTTACTGACAATACTAGACTTTTGTTTAACTTCCTATCGAAATCCTCGTGTTTACAACACCCTCTTGCAGCGATTGCAGTGAATGCCGAAAAAGCATTCAATAGGGTTGAATGGACCTATCTTTTTTCTGCCCTCAAATGGTTTGGTTTTGGCCCTAAATTTATTTCTTTAATATCCCTTCTTTATTCCAACCCATGTGCGGCAGTCTGTGCCAATGGTTTGATGTCCCTTGTTCCTGTTTCTATTTAACTTGGCTTTAGAACCTTTCCATTCCAAGCTTCGTCAACACCCTAACATTCATTGTTTTCAAACCATGAATTCTCACATCAAACTTTCTGCCTACGCTGAAGATATTTTGCTTTTTATATCTAATCCCACTGAATCCATACCTGCCTTTCTAGATGAGGTACGTGATTACTCCCTAATTTCCGGCTATAAACTCAACAATGATAAATGTGAGATTTTGCCCTTAACAAAGTAGACTTTCAAGCCTGATGTTAGTGCTTCCAACTTCACTTGGAGTTCTTCTCACATTAAATACTTAGGATTACACATTACTCCCTCAATTTTGGACACAGTCTCTCTCTGCCTGAACAAATGCATCCAAAGAATATCAGATTTAATGACCAGATGGCACCCTCTTTATCTGTCATGGTGGGGTCGCCTTGATACCATTAAGATGATGTTGTCCCCCATAATTCTCTATATGATTTCTAATATCCCAGGGCCCATTCCCTCAAAATATTTCAAGAAAATTAATTCAGTCTTTTCTTCCTTTCTTTAGAATGGCAGGAAGTCTTGGATGTCCCTCACCAGACTCATACGTCCAAAATCGGAAGGTGGAGTTATTTTTCCAGACTTTCCCGCCCACCAAAAAGCATTTCTATTGCGACAAGCTTCTTTTTGGTTACAAGATCCTGTTGATCCCTGTCCTTTATGGGTCAAGGTTGAGCGTCTTTCACTCTCCCCTTTCTCTTTTGCTGAATATCTTTCCTTTCCTCGCAAACCCTTTTCAATATCCACTCCCTTACACAAATTCAACACCAAACTGCTTTTATCCTCCTCTCCCCCTCCCCTTAATACAGTTGCTGATTTCCTTAATTCTACCATTTGGCACAATCTGAACCTATTAATTAACAATAAGCCCTTTCACTGGAACTCCTGGAGGCAAAAAGGATTAATCTGGGTATCTCAATAATTCTCACATTCTACTTTCCTACCTTTTTAAACACTTTGCCAATCTTTTCAATTACCTACTTCCTTTGCTCGCAAGTACCTTCTACTTAAAGAGGCAGTAATGTCCGCTCATACTCGACTCTCACAATCTTGTGCTCCTCCCACACCTCCTACTTCCACTTCACAACTCCATTATTTTTTGCGAACCACATCCAAAGCTTCTGCTATTTACAAGCACTTTCACACCATAGAGTCCACTAGGCCTAAAGCTAAGGTGAAGAACAATGGGAATGCGATTTTGCCACATCCTGGTCAATTTCTTTGTGGAATAAGATATGGACTAAAATTCGCAAATCATCCAGAGCAGCGACCTTGACGCAATCCCTGTTCTTCATCTACAATAGACTTCTCCTCACACCGTTTGACCTTAACAAGTGGTTTTCCACAACCCCGGACCTTTGCTGGACTTGCTCTTCTCCACACGCTACTTTATTTCATATGTTATTCTCATGTCATGCTGTCCATGACTTCTGGATGCAGGCTTGGTCCCAAATTAATGTAATTTTTCACACTCACATTCCTTTCTCTTTCACTCACATTTTCCTGGGCAGTCTTTTTTCTTGCTGGGAGGATGTCACACTCAATGTTCAAATTTTTGATTTGCTGGTGGCTGTTCCATTTCAGCAGATTACAGCCAATTGGAAAAACTTTTCAAACATTTCCTTTAGAGCATGGTGGTACAACGTATGTCATAATCACAGACTTGATACTGCTTTTGTCTTTCCTATTCATATGGCGACACAATGTATGGATTTATGGCTTCCTATCACGCTATACCTTGATGTATGTGCTAAACGTTCATTTCATTTACAACCTGCTCAACGAGAAGTCTCCAAACCCCCTTAACTACCTTTGACGTTCCTTATTTCTTCGTTATTCTTTTATACCTCCCTACTGCTGCACTGTCTTACATTTACAACCTTTTTATCCCCTTTGTTTTGCTTTAATGCCCGTTTTTAGTTTTTCATTATTGCTTTTGATGTATTGCTTTACTTGATTGTTACTATTTCTTTCTTGAATTGCTTTTGTACTTTGTATTGACACCTTGCTTTTGACCAATAAAATTCTTTTTGAACTCAAAAACAACACATGGCTGAGGGGCATTGTCATTTGCAGTGCCTGTGGCTCGAGCTCTAATAAATGTGAGACCTACTGCATTGAAAATGCTTGCTAGTAATAATGCCCTTACTACTTTAAGCAGATGTAGTTGCTGTGGATTTAGTATGTGTCTTTTTGGTAAGATATTTTGTGACTGTTGAGTTATTTGTAGGCAATATCCCTGCCTGATTATCTGTAGTACCATTTTATCACCTGTTTTGTGTTTTAAACTTGTGGTTTTCCCTGCCCATGATTGCTTCAATTTAACGTGTTGAATTGTGGGATTTGCAGTCCAAACTCTGTAGTTTATCCCTCTCATTCCTGGTGACAATTCAGTTTTCCCTTCAAATTTCTCCTTTGCTCTGTGCTAAGACCTGTATGTTAAAAGAGTGCACCGCCAGCCTCCATTTTGTGTTCACAAAACAGTGAAACCAGCACCCTTGCATATCCCCCCAGCAACAGGCATATTTTACATCAGAGGGTGCTTCTGTGAGCTGTTTAAACTGTGTTTACTAGGGACTGTGCACTTCGTTTTTTCGCCAGGAGAGGGAGTAAAGTTTTATTCAAACAGTATTGTTAGATTTCAAGTTAGTGAGGCCCTTTACCTGCAAAAGTCCAGAGTGTGGATTGAGCCTGTCTGTCTCCTAGGATATTCTGAACAGCAGAAGCAGCTTCCAACTCCCTGGCGAGCAAACCTTGTCTGAGTTCGCTAGGACCTTATATGGTCTGCTAGTGGTTCTTACACGTGTACACTGATAGGTGGTTGTATCTGGTTTTTCTATTGGATTAGGGTTAGTGTCCTCATTGGTCGGGTATTTGAGGGTTCTGATTGGTTTCTGGATCTGTGATTCAATCAATGTAGAGTTGGGACTAGGACTAGGGTTAGGATTTCTATTGGAAGTAGGGACTAGAGCTTCTGGTGTGATTGATTGCTGGACTAGTTGTGGGTCTAAGAGTAGGGTTAGTCTTTCTATTGGAAGTAGGGACTAGGGCATCCAGTGCCATTGCTTGCTTGGACTTTGGTTGGGACTACTGGTGGGGCTAGGGCCTCTATTGGACGTATAGCTCAGGGTTTTTGAACTGATTGGGTGCTTGGACAAGGGCTAGGATTGGCTGTAATGTCTTGGTCTCCTATTGGCTCTAGATATTAGGGCTAGTGTTGTGATTGGATAGTGTTAGGGCTAGGGTTTCCATTGGCAGAAGGGGTCACCTGATTACTAGGGCTATAAAAGGTCAGGTTTAGGGCATCTCAACCCGGGCGTCGCGGCTAAGGGCAGAGAGGACAAGGGCAGTTGCCTGTTTCAGCCTGTTTGAGACTGACCAGGGCCAGAAGTGCTGCCCAATATACTTACCTCCTTTATGTATCTATATACGTTCAATGTACTTATGGGTCTATATATTTATCACTTTCTTCTAATTTAGCATTTCCAATGCACTACCCTATTCCTCAGCCTATACTTCGCTCAATATATCTTCTAGCCCAACCTCCTGGCTCATCTCAAACATCTTTCTACTACTCTTTCCAATGCACTACTCTATCTCTCATCCTATACATCAATCAATATATCCTCTACATCCACTCTCATTTATCCCAAACCCCACACCACTACTATAATCCCCAAAATACCCCTTTCTAGACTCTCTCTTACTCTACCCCTTCTTGCTTCATCTGACACTTCTTTTACTATACCGATCCCTAAAACAACCCTCTCTAAACTCTTTCCTCTGACTCCTCCCCTCCAAAACCCAATTTTACTCATACAAAAGACACCTCCTACTGCAAAAAAAACCCCAAAAAACATAATTCACTCTTTTATCCCTCCACTATCCTTTTCAAGCAAAATTAGCAGACTTGTTCACTTCTCAAATTCCAGATTCAACTATACCTATTCACCACTATTCCTTTATGGGTTCCGGAGTGGCGTGCTACTCGCCAGAAAAGTGCTCCAACACCCATCAGGGGTAACAAGTGCTAGATTAATGCAAACGTTTCTTCCCCTTTTATCCCTACACTATCCTGCTCCCTCCAAATAACTGACTAAAATCCTCCACTGAAATTACTTCATATTTCACCATATTAATTCACCACTATTTCTTTATGGGCTTCCTGAATATCGTGCGTCAATAAGCGCTATATAAATACAAACCTTTGTCCTCCTCTATCCTTCTGCTATCATTCCAAATCCAAATAACTGACTAACCTATCAACCACTTAAAATGCACTTGCACGTTTCACTATACTAATTCAACACTAATCCTCTGGGGGTCCCAGGGTAGCGTGCTAATTGCCGAAAAAGTGCTTTGATGCCTTGTCAGGGGTAGTAAGCACTATATAAATGCAATTGCAATACAATACAATACAATTTCTTTGAAAGTGTTATATGTAAATTTCAAAGACCGGAAGAGCCAACAGTTCATTGTGGGTGGCAGTCTGGTGGAAACAGGATTGTCAACACACACACCCAAGAAGAGCGAGAACTACATTTGGAGAATTCAACTTATCTTTGTCCTTCGCACACAGAAATATAATTGTAAGTCGTGGGTACATTAACACTGATCTGTAAAAAAGAGAGTAAATGATTTCACCTGTGGGTGGAGGCGCGGTGGGGTGGGGGTGGTGAGTAAAGACATGATTTAACAAGACTGATCGAGTCTTGAGATAGACTATGAGTAAATGGGGATGTTGCCTTAAGTTTTGGTGCCTGTGATCTTGTATCACTCCGCTCACTCAATTCATTTACTTTTTCTGCCCGTGCCTTTATGGTTTCTTGGCCAGCCTATCAAGAAGTAGGCTGCCTTAGTGGACTCAATCCCGTAAAGAACCCTGCAATAGTGGGTTGAGCGGGTTTAAGAGCATACCTCTTCTTCTATTTTGTATTCTGTTCACAGATTTTACTCTAAGAAAGCTCTTCTCTACACCGTTACGTCCATCCTTTAGTACACTCACCTCAAAATGTTTGTTTAACCCTAATGAAATTATAATTGCCAACAGAACACTGCTTTAGAATATGCAGTCCATTTTTGGTTTTCCAGGAACATTGGAAACTAAAAGCTGAATATGAGTTAGGTGATCCTATAGGTAAATTGAGATGGAATCCTCATCGGCTCTCAAATTCCAGAGGGCCAGCCCTCTGAGACATTTATCCACTAACAAATGGCAACTTCCTGAGGGAACAACCAGGGTCAGGGTACCACATGATTTCTTGTCAACAAGGAATACTATAATGCAGTCAAATTGTAGTTTTTATACATCTTCGGTTGGTTCAATTGAGGTGACACAGGTTTATAATATGGAGTCATGTGATAGCCTTCGACCTTAAATGTGATCTCATAGATGCTGTGGGACCCAAAAAAGCATACTGGTCTTCATGAATAAGTAGTACTTTTCAACAGAGTGAACGGAGAGATAAGATATCCAAGTACTTCAAATGATGAGGCTCATAGGGTGTAATAATACCAACTGACTTTGCCTGTATTTTATTGGTAAAAGGTTTGCGGCCATTTGAGTCTAACATGGCAGCAGTAGAGATGTACAATCCAAAGACACATGTTCCAGGGAGGCACACTTGTGAAGTTCAACAGCATAATAGCAAAGAGCAATTTAATTAGATAAAAGAAGAAACTATAAACAAGGTTTTATCTGTTGATGTTTTGAAGTGCATCTTTCACTACAAATACTTTTCACTTTCCTCGAGCTGTGGACGGAAATGAAGCAGCGCACCGGACACTCTGCAAACTCTGGTGAAGTAATGTGTTTAAATTACACCTGCACACATTTTATTTCAATGATGCTCTGGATCTGCTGTGGAAGTGGACATACAGACATGCATCATTTGCTAATTGTATTTTCTAGCCTGCAGCAGTGTGTTGAGACCCCCCAGCGCTCAGCAGCGCTTTAAAACTCTTCTTTCCCCCCTCCCTGCAGCTCCGGTCCCACCCTCGGCTGAGTGTTGACGCCGAGGGCTGGGCGCCGGTTTTGGCGGCCATCTTGGGTCGGGCTGGGTTGGGTGAGGCCATAGACTAGCGCTATAAAAGGCGCCTGAGACTTGGAAGCGGTAACTTCAGAATTTAGCACACACCTTTCCCCTCCTGAGGCGGAAGCCGGGAGGTCTCTTGCTTTTCTGTTAATTTTAAACCCATTTTCGTGTTTTTACTCGTTTTTACACTTGTGGTTGCTAATTGTATTTTCTAGCCTGCAGCAGTATGTTGAGACCCCCCAGCGCTCAGCAGCGCTTTAAAACTCTTCTTTCCCCCCTCCCTGCAGCTCCGGTCCCACCCTCGGCTGAGTGTTGACGCCGAGGGCTGGGCGCCGGTTTTGGCGGCCATCTTGGGTCGGGCTGGGTTGGGTGAGGCCATAGACTAGCGCTATAAAAGGCGCCTGAGACTTGGAAGCGGTAACTTCAGAATTTAGCACACACCTTTCCCCTCCTGAGGCGGAAGCCGGGAGGTCTCTTGCTTTTCTGTTAATTTTAAACCCATTTTCGTGTTTTTACTCGTTTTTACACTTGTGGTTGCTAATTGTATTTTCTAGCCTGCAGCAGTGTGTTGAGACCCCCCAGCGCTCAGCAGCGCTTTAAAACTCTTCTTTCCCCCCTCCCTGCAGCTCCGGTCCCACCCTCGGCTGAGTGTTGACGCCGAGGGCTGGGCGCCGGTTTTGGCGGCCATCTTGGGTCGGGCTGGGTTGGGTGAGGCTATAGACTAGCGCTATAAAAACAGGCACTTTCGGCTCCGCGCAGCGGACGCGACCAGCGGACGCGCTGGACCTGCGCCGGAGTCGTGCCAGAGTCCTGCCCGTCTGCGCCTGTCCACGCCCAGGCGGGCCCAGGACCTGACACCATGCCTCACACAGTGACGCCTTTCACCTCCAGGTTCCAATACGGGAGAGACGCCCTCATCGCCTTGCGCCCGCCCCACCCTACTAGTTGTAGCTTTGCACAGATGGGATTCATTCCATTCTTACCTTGTAGAGCGTGTTCCTCCGGCCACAATTCAGTGGCTGTGAAATCCGTTCTTTCCATGGCTTTACTCAACTGCCGGTCCTTGCCGAGACATGCCATTGAAATCAATTCACTTATCCTAGACCACGAGCTCGATGTGTTGTTTCTCACTGAGACCTGGCTCTCCCCCAGCTCTGGCCCTGACATGGTCAGAGCACTCCCCCCAGGCTTTCATATACTCCATCTTGATAGACCTAAAGGGAGGGGAGGAGGAACTGCAGTTCTCTATAGAGACACGCTCGCCTGTAAGATCCAGATTGGAGGGGTGGCTGATTGCGAGAGCCTACAGTTCTCCCTCCGGTTGTCACCTACAGTGTCTCTGGTAGGAATGTTGATCTATCGCCCTCCCGGTCCCCTGGGTAGTTTCCCTAACTCTCTCTTGGAAATTACTGCACTTCTTGCCTCTTCAACTGCCAACTTTGTTGTTCTCGGAGATTTTAATATCTATCTTGAGGACCCCGCTAATGCCACAGGAGTCGATCTGCTTAACGATCTCAGATCCTTTGGACTCAAGTTGGCCATTCGGGCGCGACCCATGCGAAGGGCCACCTGCTTGATCCCATATTTTCTAATCTGGACCATCTTACTCCATCTTCGGCCCTTGCCCTACCCTGGACAGACCATTATCTGGTGTCCGCGTCATGGCAATTTGACAGCCGAGCTGCGGTGGTCCCACGGGTCCACACCCTGGAGAGAGCCTGGTCGAGGCTCCCAGTTGATACCTGGGCGGCACACTTGGAGGCCACGCAGCCCTCTCAGGGAGCTAATCCAATAGTCGCTGACGCGAACTTCCACACCTGGCTCGTGGATTCTCTGGACACTCTCCTACCCAAAAAGAAACAACTTACGAGGGGGAAGAGAGTGGGCTCGGCACCTTGGTATTCACCAGAACTAAGAACCCTGAGGAAAGGATGCAAGAGGCTAGAGCGGTCCTGGAGGAGAGACTGGAGTGAGGCTAGTCGGATAGAATATCGTGCGGCCCTGAGCAGGTACAAGTCCGCTATTCGGGTGGCAAAATCAGGATTCTTTGAAGAGCGCATTGGCTCTGCGGCCAACTCTTCCAAAGAGGCATTCAGGGTCATTAAGGAGCTACTCAATGCCCCCGATCCTCAGGTTTTCCACGAGGACCCTCGCAAAAAGTGCATAGAACTGGCCTCGTACTTTAAAAGCAAAATCGACAACATACTGGCTTCCCTTCCCCGGCTAGGTGAGATCTCCCCCTTGGAGGACAATCCTAGCTCTCAACCTGAGTCACAACTGGTGGAGCTGGCCTCTCTCGGTCCAGTCACTAAGGAGGAAGTCTTGTCGGTGCTGAGATCTATGAAGAGCGGCTCCCCGAAAGACCCAGCACCTATTAAATATCTTAAACAGGTGTCATCTACTATCGTTGGCCCTGCGACTGACTTGATAAACCTGTCTCTCGCCCATGGGGTGGTCCCCCCCAGTTGGAAAGGGGCGGTGGCTAAGGCCCTTTTGAAAAAGCCTAACCTCGATCCCGCCGATCTCGCCAACTTTCGGCCTATCTCTTTGCTGCCGGGTATCAGTAAGGTGGCTGAGAAGCTGGTGAATAGCCGCCTTTCCAACTTCTTGGAAGCCAATTCCCTCCTGGGCGACTCCCAAACGGGTTTTCGCCCCGGTCAGGGGACCGACACCGCTCTGCTGGCGGTCGTGGAGAACGCGAGGAGCATGCTGGATTTGGGGGGATCAGTGGCAGTGATCCTCCTGGACCTCAGCGCTGCTTTTGACACCGTGGACCATCAGGTGCTTCTCCAACGGCTGTCGGGGGTGGGGGTCACGGGTTCGGCCCTCAAATGGTTCGCCTCCTTCTTGGAAGGTCGTACATTTGAGGTGTGGGAAGGCCAGGAAAAATCATCTTCTACCCCTCTCCAGTGCGGTGTGCCACAGGGCTCTTCATTGAGCCCTACCTTATTTAACGTTTACATGGCCCCCCTGGAGAATGTGGTACGACCGCTGGGTATCAAAATCATCAGTTACGCTGATGATGCTCAGCTGGTGGTAGGCCTCTCCCAGTCGGCGCACCATCCCGACCGGCTGCACACGTGTCTTGAAAAGATCTACACGTGGATGTGCAGCTCAGCCCTAAAGTTAAATGGCTCCAAAACAGAACTGATGCTGCTGGGGAACTCCTCTCCATCTTTGCCCCCCAGCAGCTGGCCAGACTGTTTGGGACAGATGCCCCCCCCCAAGCAGGAGATCAAGAGCTTGGGGGTATGGCTGGAGCAGGACCTATCATTTAAAACCCATGCCAAAAAGACTGCTGGCGTGTGCTTTGGCCTGCTCCGCTCAGCCCAGAAGATTCTGCCCCTGCTCCCAGTGGCCACTCGTAGGCTTCTCATCCAGGGACTTATCATCTCGCGGCTGGATTTCAGCAATGCGCTATTCCTGGGCGCACCCGAATCTACCCTGAATAGACTGCAGCAAGTGCTGAACGCGGCTGCCAGGCTTTTGACGGGTCTCCCTAAGCGTCAATCTGCCCGCCCAGCGTTGAGGGCACTGCACTGGCTCCCTGTGAGGGACAGGGTGAAATTCAAGTCACTCTGCATCGCCCACAAAGTTCTGCACGGGGTGGGTCCACCTATTCTGGAGGAGATGGTCCAGCCCTATAAGGCCTCTCGCTCCCTTCGCTCTGACCACCAACATCTCCTTCAGGTTGGCAGGGTGAAAAAGGCAAGAACTGGTGGCAGAAGGTTTTCAATAAATGTGGCCTCCCTGTGGAACTCACTGCCCTTACAACTGCGCTCCGAAGCCAGTCTTCTTAGGTTCCGTAAACTTTTAAAAACTTTTTTGTTCTCTGTTTAATTTGTGCATTCTTTTAGTAGTGTTATGTTCTGATAAGCGCGGGGATGCATATTGGTAACCAGGCGCTATACAAAACTCAGAATAATAATAATAATAATAAACTCCGGTGAAGTAATGTGTTTAAATTACACCTGCACACATTTTATTTCAATGATGCTCTGGATCTGCTGTGGAAGTGGACATACAGACAGCATCAGAAATGGAACTCCCAGTTGGAGGGAGCCCTCCTAGCTCTTGCTCACACTGCATTTCAAGTCACACCTTCTGCTTAGCATTTCAGTGGCAGATACCATCTCAGAAGATGGACTGATGACGTCCTAATTCTTTGGGTGGGAGATGATAAAACTTCTTTATGTAATATCTGAAAGAGATCTTGAGACATACACGGTCCTGCAGTTAATATGGAAGTGAATATTTTAAACATAATGATTAGGCATATGGACAGCAAGTTATATACAATATACTGAAAACCTACGGTGGTACCACATTACTGAGTTATTCCAGCCACGTACCATCAGGAGTAATCTCCGCTTTGGGCAATTTTTGAGAGTCAGGTGCAAGTGTGCCACTAAGTCTGACTATTCTGATCACAAAGTGCTTCGAACTAGGATGCCCTAATAGATTATTGAAAAGATCCAGAAAAAGAGCCTGTTATTATCCCAAGGATTCTGTGCATTACCCCCCCAAAAAAACAGCAAAAAGAACATTCCTGTATAGCCACTTCCTGCATAAGAGTGATGCTTTTAAAAATGTCCCTAACCAACATTGGCATTTGGTAGAGGATGTACTTGATATGAACAGCCCACCACTTGCTGCATTCAAAATGGGTTGGAATGTGAGCGCCTGTATTGTCTGGTCCTTTCTACTTGTTACCAAACAACCACCATAGAGTTAAATCACTTGTAACAGTACAAATGTTATTTATGTTACAATATGTCCCTGCAACTTGCCATACGTGGGGCACACAAACCAACACTGCAGCCGTATTTGATGCAAGACTCCAGGAGCGCCTTTAGTAGAACATTTGAAAGTGAAGAACCACAAAGCAGAAGACATGCTGTGGCTGGCTTTAGAAAAAGTACAGCAGAACACTCGCTGCGGGGATATTGGAGTGATATTTAATTTACAGGAGTCTAAGTAGCTACACTTGTTGGAGTCGGTGAACTTGTGACGGAATGAATGGCTGTGTGTACACATATATCTGTTTTGAGTTAAACACCAAATGATGTGTGTCATACTAGCCTGGGTACACTGAGACACACACACATGTGGTCTACATTTTGGGGTGCGGGGCTGGCTGGTTGTGTTTGGGAACCTGTACCCATGCATTGGTGTGGGTTTTCTGGACATTGCCTGCAAGTCAGGTGTAGGTATTGTCATACTGTCCCTGGGACTCCTACCTCATCTTTCAGCACATTCCTCATGGGTATTATGTTCCATGGCTGCCATGGTATGGGTCTTGATCACCTGATGGCTGCAATCTACACAGGCTTCCTTGGTATGTGTGTCTGTTTGTGTGCAAGCATTCAGATGGGAACTACTTACATTGTGTAATTGTACATTGAAGGCATTGTCAGCCCCCATGTGCTCTGCTACTCTGCACATGTCGGAGGGATGTTAGTCGACGCTGGTCACTTCCACTCCACAGATCTGTGTTTGTTTTCAACACACCCATTACTTAGCCACTACATTGCTTGTGGTGTTACAGCCAGAACTATGACCTGCAGAGTTGCATTGGCTGTTAATTTTGGACAGGCACTCACATTTGTTTCCCTGAGGTGTGTTGGGGTTTTGCAACATCGATGCTATGTTCACGATATGAATGGATGTAGGATGCCTGAAGCAGCTTTTGGTCATAGTAGGGTGGGACGGATCAAGCCCCATTGGCATAATGTACAACATTTGGTGGTGTTTTTGACCCCACATCCACCTTTTGCTCACAGATGTGATATGAGTTACAGTATGTGTTCCCTTTCCGTGTCACTGTTGCATGTACTTCACAAACAATACACAATATTGGCATGATAGTAGGGTGAGGGGTGTTTGGCTTGAAAAGATGTATGGGTGGGACTGTTGTTGGTGATAGGCACTCAGCCCATGCAGGTGGAGTATGCTGATAGTGATAGGCATCCACCCCATGTATATTGATACTGCTGGTGGTAATGGGCATCCCCCTAAGGCTTAAGGACTAGAGATCTATCCCCTATGTGCTGGAGAATGCTGGGGGTGATAGGCACTCACCCCCATGCAGGTGGAGTATGCTGATAGTGATAGGCATCCATCCCCAAGTAGAATGGGACCACTGGTGGTGATAAGCATCCCACCAAGGATTAAGGACTGGGCATCCACCCCCTTTGTGCTGGAGCATGCTGGGGGTGATAGGCACTCAATCCCAGGCAGGTGGAGTATGCTGATAGTGATAGGCATCCATCCCCATGTAGATTGGGACTACTGGTGGTGATAAGCATCCCCCCAAGGATTAAGGACTGGGCATCCACCCCCTTTGTGCTGGAGAATGCTGGGGGTGATAGGCACTCAATCCCAGGCAAGTGGAGTATGCTGATAGTGATAGGCATCTACCCCATATGGGATGAGACACTGCTGGTAATGATCCCACCCATTAGTTGTGCCTACTGGTAGTCATGTAAAGCAAAAAAAATGGTTCTTTCGGGTATCACATATTCCTTCAGTAGCTAAAAAATCAATAAATTAAAGGAACACACACCAAGACCATCTGGGGTATTGCGTCATTTTTGATAAGTTTATAAATACCCCAACATTCTTTGTATGGCTGTCAACACACAAGGTGAAATATATTGTGATATGTGACAAAAGTGACATCTAGTGCTTAGTGATACAGTAAAGCGGTTATGGTTCCGGCTCATACTGAAAAAGTTGCTGATTTTGGAGCCTATGGCTCGGTCAGCAATCGGACACATTTGGGCATCGTACTTCCTTGTACAGACGGTCCTGCTTCAGAACCAAGTCGGTCGCAAGGTACGGCTACGGATGGATGCCGGAGGGCTGTCCGACCAGGATCAGAATTTAGCCCTTAGTGTTTATGGCACTATTTTTATTTAAATCTTTATAACATCATATGTTCAGCTCCCCTTATTGCATTTCTGTTGTTATGATATCATTCTGTTTCCTAAAATGTACTCTATTATCCGAATTTGCTTTGGGATTTTTACAGTGTTTTATTCTGAGTACATTACTGCTTTTGTATTGCATAAATTCTTCGCTCATTACACTGTCTGCACTGGGCCATAGCTACCAGGGGAATGAGCTCAGAATACTTTACTGAATTTTAGTGTTTACCAATATTAATTGTAATCATTCCTCGAGCAAGGTAGTAGCCCACACCAAATAATAATCCAATTCCTTCCAGGCCACATTGCTTTCCCATATGTTATAATTATCGCATTTTTAGAATTCATCGTTATTCATTCCAATTTGATGATCAAATCTAATTGAATACAATTACAATATTGAATCTAAATTGAATTATGAGCTATAAGTACTTTTTTCAATTATAAACATGAGTACAATCAAAGTTGAAAATGTAATTGATAGAATATTATAATTTTATTAGGATTAATATTATGATTAAACATTTTCTTATTATTATCATTATTATTGTTATCATCATCATCATCATCATCGATCAAGGTAGACAAGAAAAGCAGATGATGCTATTACTAGAACATTTGCCTCATTGTTCAAAGCATGTGTGAGGGTGTTTGTGAGTGGAGAAGTGTGGCTCATCGGTTACAGGTGGCAAACCTGGACGCAGAGGTCAGCCGGGACCAGGGTTCAATTCCCGATGCGGCCGGGTGCAGGACCAATGTCAGCGGGCCCGATAAATCTCGCCTCGGTGACACTCTAACCATGGGATCCCATGCTGCAACTCTGGGCAATAGCTTGCTTAATCTCCCCTCCGGCCCCCATCACCGCTGGGGATGCCCAGTAAGGGACCATCTCACAGGGAAAGCCAGGACAGGTTTCCATAGTGGTACAGCGCTGGGACGCTTCTGGGTAACCACGCGCTCTATAAATCAAATATTCATTCATTCATTCATTTGGTGCAAAGATTATGTCAGTTAAGGATACATGAAAAGGGTGGTGGACATGCAAGTAAGGGGGCCCTGATAGGGCCAGTTTGCACCTGGTAGCGCATGTGGGGGGGCAGAGATTACTAAATGAGAAGGAAGAGATGATATACTATGACAATTAGATTGTTGTTTTCTTTAGGTAAAAATGCACCTTCAAAAATGAAAACATGACAAATATTTATACATATAGAAGCATGAACACATGAGGTCAGAGTTGCTCAATGACACACAGTTATCTTACAATCCCAAATCCACTAGTGATTCCCGCAAAACCTTCAATGTGGAGGATACTACACATCTTCTCCCAGAGCAAGAGGTTCTTGGGATTCAGAGAAGAACCTCCAGTCTGCTGAGACTCTAGGTGGGATTTCAAAGCCAGGGAGTGAGTGAACTCTCCCTTGCAGATTCCCCCTGTGAGTGCCTGTTGTTAGCAACAGCATTCACACTTGTGACAACTCTCTCACATTTGCCTTTTCTGGGTAGAATGTGTACACGGGCACCAACAATTATAGCTCTGTCCTAAATAGCTCCTCTAGCATAACATTTAATTCTGTATCTGAAAATCTGGTGTTCCATTTTTTGGACATGGGCAGATAAAAATAACATTTTACAAATATCTAGATTAGTGGAGAGAACCAAAAAAAACAAAATAGTAGTATCACAAAACAACAAATACACCCTATTTTAGCAGCTTCCAAAAGAGAAAGGTACAAGTTCATGATATGAAAGGAGGTGTGATTTAAAGTGTGGTCTGCTGGTGTGATTACTTTGCCCAGTCATCTCAAGTGTGTGAATTACATGTCTATTTGAAGGCGCATGGATCGAACCCTCCATCACAGAGGATGGATGGGCAGCATGTCAAAATAGAAGTCAGTCCCATAGATCGCCAATGAATAGACCATTGTAAAATGTCTAAACAATACATAAGATGTCTGCAGGGAATGAAAGGAGCAGGGTGGCTAGGGTGGGGGGATGGGTAAAAAGGGTGGTTGTTCAGAGGAAAGGAAGGGTGAGAGGAGGGAATACAGTTGGATGGAATGTCCTTGCTGTTGCAGTATTTCCGTTGATAGACAGACTTTTAAATATTTATTAAAAAATATATAATCTTAAAATGAGTCTGCAGAAGTGAATGATTCCACCCCATTACTTAGTGTACTACAAAATATTGAAACACATGATTAGAATTACTAATATTACACATTTCAATAGTGCGTTTCACAGCTATATTTAAATATAAAATGCACATTTGGAATTCATTAATCATAGATCAATGTTTAGATCAATGTTTATAGATAGTGGAAATAATGCTATATCTTTTTCTCTAAAAGGAAATGTCAACTGGATAGCTGAACCATCTATTCATGACCATTAATGGACACACACACACAGCTATAGCATTGTACAACAAAACACACAAGATTTTATTGTAAGATTTAATTAATTTTTTCAGCTGCAAAATGGAATCAAATGAAAGATCAAATCATCACTCTTTCCAGTTGTTATTGATTGAACCACAATCCATTTTACTTTGCAGTAAAGAACAAGGGGATATTGACTGAAACAGAACCTGGCAGAGCCAAGGGAAAGTGGTCCCAGCAAAAGCAGTGAGGAGATGCAGAGAGCAGAGCACCACTGGTGTCAGAAGCATTATGGTCAACAAAGGAGAAGACAGAAGAAACTTGATTCAGGTGAGGAACAAACTATTCATTTCCTCTTTGTAAACGTTATGTCTATCAATTATGGTTTCTGTGTACATGAAACAGGAATTGATTTTATTGCATGAACAAGTATTACACTACTGTAATCTGTCAAATCATACAATTGATTACACTTCCTAGGAAACACCTGCAGCTCCTCAATGACATAGTCAGCCTCACTTAGTGCTTTCCTGACAAAACTTTCATCAATACATAGATGAGGAAACTTAAAATCCGCAACAATGTAAAAGGTTTGTTCGAGGGCCGCTATCAGAATTAAATTGCCTCCATTTTTTAACAGTGTTGAGGCATTTCTTAAAGCACTGCAGAACCCTTCTTTATCTGTCATGTGGATCTCCAAACAATGAGGCAAAATCAAGCAGTCAGCTTGAGGCAGGGTGGTGGGAGACAAGGGGTTAAGATTAGTGATGTTATATTTAACAACGTGCGTGACTTTTCCTTGTAGCATAGTGTTCTTCTCAGGCCAAGCATCCCTAAAAAAGAAAAAAAAAACAATTTTGATTTATTATTGATAAAAACATGTTCTTTTCTCACAAGTTATTGGGGGAAAACATGTTTTTGCTCCATTACCCTTGAGATAGAAATGTGTATTGCATGCAGTGATTAAATACAGCTCAACGGATTTGGATGAAATTTGACAAGATTATAAATTATGGTGTGAAGATTATCCTATGAGTAGTAGAGGTAAGTAGGGTAAGTATTTTTAAACTTATAAGTCATTTGAACTTATTGATATTTGTGGCCACATCTCATTTTTAGGATGTTGTCTGATGAAGGGGCTGGATATAGAACGCTACAACGCATGCTTTTACCACGCATGCCTTTACAACGTTGTTTTTACAATGCATGCCTTTACAATGCATAGTGCTTTGGGGCGCTGGATAGTGAATAGTTTAATTTACTATTCCAACTCCAGTCCCCGTGGATAGCAGGGAAGTTGTTGGATAGTAAATTAAACCTATTCCCTATCCTAGAGCGCCCCCCCAGCGCAATGCGTTGTAATGGTTTGCATTGTAAAAGTTGCGTCGTAAAGGCACTGCGTGGTAAAAGTTGCTTTGTAAAGGTTGTTTACCTAGGGGCTTATATATAGATAAGGTTTCATATTTTCTCCCTACCTTTTTTCTTTATTAAAGTGTTAATAGATAAGGAAAATTACATAAGGATTCTATATATTTTCTATATATTTTGGTATAAATCACAGAGTACTACCTAGGACGTATTAAAAAATGTAATATGAGCGGTACTCCGTAAACCTTTTTAAATGTATGTAGGAATATATAAATTTATTACCCTACCAATCACCACTTTAATAAAGTGGTAATAGGTAGGGACAACATAAAAGCAAACTGACCTATATTTTTGGTGTAACCCAGAACACAGTGTAGTAAAAATAATATGGATGCCTGTAATTTTGCAAAGGCAGTCATTAGCAATTTACATAAAAGGTTGGGTGGAACTTGCTGAGTTCCACTCTGCAGATTTCCATTGAGTTGTATAAGAACTCTGCAAGGTTCTGCTGAGTTCGGCAAATGGGTGTAAATATGCATGTTGCACTGTTTGTGCTGCAATTTAGAGCCAGTTGTATAAACAGCACTGAAAATTCTGCGTGAATAGCACTGTGTGGTGTACAAGAGTACCCAGCCATTCCAGTTGATTTTGCGGCCGCTCGAGTAGAAAATCTTCTCAAGCACTAGCAAATCTACTCATAAGGCATCCCTCTGGTTGCAACCTCTGCAACTGCCCATGTTGTAAAATGCCACTAGGGGATGTCAAATCTCATTCTCAATCCTGGAAACTTATGGGGAAAAAATTCTGCCATGCAGCGGATGGAAGAATTTGTCCAGAACTCTGTCTACAAATGTGCGAGTTGCCAAATTCTGCCATTTCCGCAGACAAAAGGAAGCATTCCACCCATCCCTAGTCATATACTGCCTTGTCATTGGCATGTACCACAGTTTACCACAAAGTCACTGTGGTGCACCCTGCAGAATACATCACACAATACTTAGTCAGATATACCAAGCAACGCAAGGCCATCATGTGTCACCCTAGGTTGCTTGGAAAATCTGGAAAAACACAATGCAGCGCATGGCACTGCCTGCCATTACTCTGCACACCATATTCTACATTTTTGCCAAATTTCATGTACATCCATTCAACCATTTTCACACTACGTCTTTTTAAACTAGAATCTGTGACATGTCACCCCATTCCAATGTACGACAGCCAACTCCACTGTACGACACATCAGTCCACTCCACTCTATGACAAGTCACTTCACTCCAATATTAATTCCTATTTGTAATGCGCAAACATGTCCCCCATTAAGGGTTTCAAGCTGCTGCGGACCATCGGGCAGGTGAAGTGAGCTATTGCCCAGAGTCACATGAGGCTGACCTGAGCTGCCGCTGGTGCCGGGCATTGAACCTCAAGCCACATGCTCTAGAGTCAGACACCCTGGCAACTGCACAACACCTCTCCCTCAAACAAACTCTACAAGACACCATTCCAATCTACTCTCAGCCATTCCACTGTATGATATTCAAAACTATGACACTGCAATCTGTAGCTTGTCACTCTTATCTATTCCACTCAATACTAATCCACTAGATTGTACACCGCTCCATTATATGCTATTCTACTACATGTCTGTCCACTTTATGCAAATCCACTATATGCCATTTCACTCTATGCCACTCCAGTGTACATCAGTCCACTTGACTCTACCCTATTGCATTGTACGGTGCTTCACTTTATGGCACTCCACTCCAGTACAATATGTTACCTTATGCTACTCTACTCCGCTCCAATGTATGCCACTGCTATTCCACTATGTAGTACCACACTCTATGCCACTCCACTCCACTCTACGCTAAGTAACTGCAAGCCACAATACTGTACACCACAACACTCTAAGCCAGTACAATACTTTATGTATAACACTGAACTCTACACAACTCAAGTCTATGCCACTGCAGTCTACTGTGTTCGCCAATGCTATACTCCACTCGAGGACAATTTACACCTCTACAGTCTACCAAAGTCTGCTCCACTCTATGCCGCTCCTCTCGGCAACACTGTTCTATCGTCTATGTCACTATTTAACGCTCTATTACACTCAATACCACTGTGCGCCCTTCAATGACTCTCTGAGCAACTCTCTCTATGCAACTCCACCCTAATATACTACAGTCCACCCGATGACACACTTCTACAGTCTAATCCACTGCACTCCACTACTCTACTGTACACCACTCCACTCAACAGCACTTCATGCCACTCAACGCAATGACACTCTACAACAGCTTCTGACACACCATGCCAGATCACTGTATGACACACCACTCCATTCTAGGACACTTTAGTCCACTCTGTGCTACGCCACTCCACTCCACTCCACTCAACAGTACTCTACTTTACAACACAGCACCCCACTCTACGACAATGTACTTCACTCTATGCTATGCCACTCCACTCTGGTCCACTGTATAACACTTTACCCTACTCTGAGCCACTCTACATGACTCCTCTCGTTGCCGCTCCACTGTGCAACATTCTACTCTACTCTATACAACTCCAGACAACTAAAATCTACTGAACTCTTTTCCACTGTGAGACACTCTACTAGAATCTGCCCCTGCACACCCACACCACTCTACAACTCGGTATGCCACTCTACGCCACACTAGCAGATACTACGCAACTCCCTCTAGGCTACTATAACCCAGTTAATCCACTTTCCTTTATGACACACTACTGTACTTCACTATGCATTACTACTCCACTGTTTGCCACTCCACTGTATGTTACTGTATTCCACTCAACTCTACAACACTATTTACCACTCCTCTGTATAACACTGTACTGCATGCCACTCCACTCTACAACACTTTTCAGCACTCTACAACCTGCTACTCCGCTCTAGGACACTCCATTCCATGGAATTCTAATGTATTCCTTTCCACTCTGCACCACTTAACTCTATGCCATTGTACTCAGCGCCATTCCACTATAAGTCATCCACTCTACCTAACTCCACTCAGTCCCCTTTACTCCACTCTATCACACTCTCTTCCACTTAAAAACACTATAAGCCAATTCACTGTACCACACATTACACCAATTTATAGTGCTCCAAAGTCATACATTTGAAATAATGAGTTAGAACCTTTGCATTGAATGATACCGCAGTAAGTGGGTGCTGTCTTTTATTTGGTGGCATGGCTGTTCTTAGGCAAGCAATGGTTTGCCAGGAAACCAAAGACTTGGTACTCAGCAAAAATCAGAACACCATATGTATGAAGTATGGGGTCAACCATGTGTCAGGTGAGTGTGATAAGGAAGGAAGAAAATATAAAGGAAGATCAGGTATGGGGAATGTAGTCCACCAAGAATACAAAAATACAAACACGAATTTAAACATCAGGTGCAGTGCTCAGGGACTGGCAATCACTCTAACTTAATCTGCCATTTAACCACTTTTATAACCCCACTATCCCACACACTACATAACCTTGTAGAGATGTAAAGTGACAAGATAAGGAGACAGAAATCATCCAAAATCTAAGCAGACTTGTCAATGAGCATTATGATGGAAGCTGAGGGTCATAGAATAAGATTAGACAATATGAATCCGTCAAACCAACTAAAGACTCTGATCAGAAATAAACACATTAACATGTGTTCTGGAACATCAAGCTTGTGGAGGACAACATTACAGCAAGCTTATAATTGGTGCAAAAGGTTATGGCGGTGTCTACAGGATGCAGTATTGAAACCAGTGTGGGGCTATGTTTAGTTAACAACGCTCGTCATGGGTTGGTTGACGCTAGTTAAAAATAGGATAGCTAAAGCCCATGCTTTCAAAGGGCATCCCATCTCGGCTCTATCTTTTCTCAGTAGTTTCCCTTGAGGCCTTTCTTTCTCCTCCTGCCATGTGTGACAGATGCTAGAGAGGTCTCCAAATTTCTCAGTTACTTAGTATTCCTAATTTGTCCCTTCTACGATAGCCAAATGGATGCAGGCTCAAGCTCTGGTGGATCTCAGCATACACACATCCAGGACACTTCCACTTCCAAGTAGTGTGGCTCACTGGTTAGAGGCGGCAGACCCGAGAGCAGAGGACGGCCCGGGACCAGGGTTCGATTCCCGGCGTGGCAGGTTTCTGGACCAGGGTCAGCGGACTCGATAATTCTCTCGCCTCGGTGCCCACTCTGATCAGCGATCACACTCGGCAACTCTGGGCATTAGCTTGCCTCATCTTCACTAACGGCCCCACCAGACCGCCGGGGATGCCTGGTCTCACCCTGGAGATACCCATTAAGGGACCATCTCTCAGGGAAGCCAGGAAGGATTTTGCAGTGGTCGAAGCGCCTTGTGACCCTACGGGTAAGTAGTGCGCTATATAAATGCCAATACATTTACATTTACATTTACATTTACTGTAGACTGAGAAGTGTAAAGAAAGACGAAAAAAGGCAATAGGACGTTTCCATCTATTACCCGTGATCAAGAACTGCCACAAAGCTGCTGTACTTAAGGAAGAGTTGAGGAACACTGCATCACAATCATCTACAACCAATCTCTCTTATCTATCACTGGTTGAATTTATACCTATTGTTGACCATGTGCACATCCTCGTTTTGGCTAGTCTCACACTAGTAATACTGTATAAATACATACATACATACATACACTTTCATACAAGACGACATGAGGCAATATCTCGAACCAAGCTTATTAATGCCTGACTGTGATTAGTCTGAGTGATGAGAAGACCTAACATGTATTTAGAATCCAGATGGCAGAGGTAATTCCCACAACTTGATGGTTTGTTTATTTTTCTGCACAATTTTACACAATCAATTTTAACTGTCACGTCCTCTGGTAGGGTGGACCTTAGCGCGCCCACACCGCCGAGGTACACAAAACATGGTCCTGAAGAAAGCCCAGTAACTATACACATAAGGGCTGAAACATGTCGACCCCACCTTGAGTGGAAATAAACAATACATTAATTGGCACATTTCCCTACACATATTTTAACCTTGTCAGGCTGACCGTTGAATAACATTTTTTCTTTCTGATACAGCTCTTTGACAATTTTAACTTCACGTATTTTTCACATCACTGTCACAAAAACTAGCTCTGCAGTAATCTGGCGTTGTAGCACACCAGGGAGGCATTCGGCTTCTCCTGGTGGGCGTGATGATGATGCATGTCACCACCCAGGGTGGTGAGTGAGGGCTTCTAAGAAATCCCTTAAAGACTTCCAATGTGAATCTTATAGGAAGATCTTCATCTCTGAATTTGTGCTAAGTTTCTGTGTTATTTTGACACTCTCTTGTTCGTTAACCAAGATCAATGTTTACATCATTCAGGTTAGGAATGGACATAGACTTAAGGCAAGGATCTCACCTTTCTTTAGTTCCTCCAGGACGCCAGTGAACATTATGTTATTTCTCTGCCTCCTGTATTCATGACAATCAATTTATTGAGGTACAGGATGGCTCAGAGCACACCTGAAGTAAACGTATAATAACAGGAAATACAGTGCAATATCCTAATTAGTGATTAGTGAACAAGAAATAATCTCCAAAAGAATAGAATGAATCTTCAAGTTATTTGAAAAAAGATCCTTTTTTTATTCCTTTATATGATTTTTCTTCAATATAATGAGGATATTTTTTCAAATAACTTGAAGAGTAATTCTATTCTTTTGGGAGATTCGATCTCGTTCACAAATCACCAATTGGGATATTGCACTGCATTTCCTGTTATTATACTTTGACTTTAGGTGTGTGCTAAGCCATCCTCTACCTTGTGTTTTTGGTTTTCCAAAATTGTGGGAACTAGGAAGGTCAAGTTCCCAGCTCTTTGCACAACTATTTGTGCCCAAATTATTAACCATAAAACTTACTGGTGCAGGCTCTGAGTGCCCTGACCTACTGTCTCGTGCTTTAATCAATGTATTGAGTTAATGTCACATTTCTTGCCCCAGGACTGGACCTTTCTGTTGGCAATATCCATCCTCGACTGGTAGTAGACTTCTGCTGTAGTTAATGTTGCTTCCTTCTTCTTGGAGCTAATCTTAAATTGAATTGATAGATGCTCATATTATATAGAGTCTGGAGTGGTTTGATCCATATATCCCTTTGTTTTGTTCACCACTGCTTCTGTAAAAATTATTTGGCTGGGTTTCTTGCATAGAGTGCATTGCTGTAGTCCAGTCTGCTTCTGACGAGGGCCTGTGTCACCGTTCTTCTTGTTTCGGTCGGGATCCACTTGTAGATCCTGCGGAGCATGTGGAGGGTGTTGTAGCAGGAGGAGGAGACGGCGTTGACCTGTTTAGGCATGAGAGGGAGGAGTCGAAGAGGAATCCTAGGTTGTGTGCATGGTCGGTGGGTGTCGGTGCTGTTCCCAGTGTGGTCGGCCAACAGGAGTCGTCCCAGGCTGAGGGGGTGGGTCCGATGATGAGTACCTCGTTCTTCTCCGAGTTCAGCTTCAGATGGCTCTTTCTCATCCAGTCAGAGACGGCCTTCATTCCCTCATGGAGGTTAGTTTTGGGGGTGTGCGGGTCCTTGGTGGGGGAGAGGATGAGCTAGGTATCATCGGCATAAGAGATGATGTTGAGGTCATGTTGGCGGACCACTTGTGCGAGTGGGGCCATGTAGACGTTGAACAGCATCGGGCTGAGCCCTGGGGATGCCGCAGATGATGTCAGTGGCCTCGGATTGGAAGGGCGGGATGCGGACGCTCTGGGTTCTGCCGTAGAGGAAGGACGTGGTCCAGCCAAGGGCCTTCTCTTGGATTCTGGCTTCTAGGAGGCGTGTCTTTAGAGTGCGACAGCAGACCGTGTCAAAGGCGGCTGACAGGTCCAGGAGGATGAGGGCTGATGTTTTGCCATTGTCTAGTTCACGCCTGATATTGTCTGTGGCGTCTGAATCCGGACTGGGACAGGACTAAGATGTTGTTGTCTTCAAGGTGGTGGGCTAGTTGTATGTTGTCGATTTTCTCAATGACCTTTGCCGGGGATGGGAGCAGGGAGATTGGCCGGAAGTTCTTGAAGTCCTTGGGTCCGCCTTGGGCTTCTTGAGGAGGGCATTGATTTTGGCGTGTTTTCAGCTTTCCGGGAATGTCGCTCTTTCGAAGAAGATGTTGATGACCTTCCGTAGTTGGGGTGCGATGGCAGCGTCCGCTTTGTTGAATACGTGGTGTGGGCACGGGTCTGAGTGGATGGAGTTCATGACTAAGCATCGGCGGAAAATCCGTTACGCTCGCGGATTTTGCGGATTTTCGGTAAATTCGCAATCCGCGAGATCCGTGAATTTCCCGCAAAATCCGCAAATTCGCACGCAGCGGATTTTTTGCTGCGTGCGGTGTAAGTTCGCAATTGCGAACTGGTACAAAACCCTCACGAACTGGCAGAAATCCTTGCAAACTGGCAGAAATCCTTGCGAACACAAAAAAGCATTCAGCAGGTTCAAAAGTTCAAACTCCTCATTAGTAACCATTCCCTGTAGTGCTTCCTGACAAGGGCCCCTCCAGAGTTCAGTTGCTATTTGCAACAATTATATGACCCTGCTCTGACCCTCACAGCAGGCTCATAGAATAGCTACAAGTAGCCCACAAAGGTCCTGGAAAAAAAAATTGCACTGCAACAGAAAGCAAATTACAGATAAGGAAGCAGGTGCCAGACTTGAATTTTAAAACAGTGACACATTAATAAATCAACCACAAATTAATTCATGTCAGTTGAAGCAGGCAGGTGTGCTTGCTTTTCCCCCCCATAATCTACAGTGATGATGAACCAGAGGGTGGCATTGATGCACCAGAGGATGGCATGGGTAAAACAGAGGGTGGCAGGGGTGAAACAGAGGGTTCTGGGAACCTGTGATGATGAACCAGACGTAGAAACAACATAATCGTGACCATTGCGAGCCGACATGTAAGTTCGCAATTGCGAACTGGTACAAAACCCTTGCGAACTGGCAGAAATCCTTGCGAACTGGCAGAAATCCTTGCGAACACAAAAAAAGCATTCAGCAGGTTCAAAAGTTCAAACTCCTCATTAGTAACCATTCCCTGTAGTGCTTCCTGACAAGGGCCCCTCCAGAGTTCAGTTGCTATTGCAACAATTATATGACCCTGCTCTGACCCTCACAGCAGGCTCATAGAATAGCTACAAGTAGGCCACAAAGGTCCTGGAAAAAAAAATTGCACTGCAACAGAAAGCAAATTACAGATAAGGAAGCAGGTGCCAGATTGGAATTTTAAAACAGTGACACATTAATAAATCAACCCCAAATTAATTCATGTCAGTTGAAGCAGGCAGGTGTGCTTGCTTTTCCCCCCCATAATCTACAGTGATGATGAACCAGAGGGTGGCATTGATGCACCAGAGGATGGCATGGGTAAAACAGAGGGTGGCAGGGGTGAAACAGAGTGTTCTGGGAACCTGTGATGATGAACCAGACGTAGAAACAACATAATCGTGACCGTTGCGAGCCGACATGTAAGTTTGCAATTGCGAACTGGTACAAAACCCTCGCGAACTGGCAGAAATCCTTGCGAACTGGCAGAAATCCTTGCAAACACAAAAAAAAATCCGCAAATTCGCGAGAATTCGCGGATTTTGCGGATTGCGAGTTCGCAAATTCGCAAAATTCGCGAACGCCAGATTCGCAAAATTCGCCCATGCTTATTCATGACCTTGCGTATCTCGTCGTCATTGATATTGGACCAGGAGGTCAGGCGGTTGGCGCTGGAGCTGGAGGTGTTCACAGGCGAGGTGGGGTCTGGCGTAGTCGGGGAGGTCATGGTGTTGAAGCTGTCATGGATGTCAGCAATCTTGCGGCAGAAGAAGATGGCTAGTGAGTCGCACAGTTCTTGTGAGGGCGGTATGTCGTTGCCGTTGGCGCTGGGGTTGGAGAGTTCCTTTACGATGCTGAAGAGCTCTTTGCTGTTGTGTGCATTGTTATGTAATGTATGTATGTATGTATGTGGTCTTGGAAAGTTCACTGCTGCCCTGAGGCGTCGTGGCACTGTAGACCGCTGGGGAACCTGTCCTGGCTATCCCTGTGAAATGGTCCCTACCGGGTATCTCCAAGGTGGAACCAGGCATCCCCAGCAAATGTGGGGGTCCGTTGTAGAGATGAGGCAAGCTAATGCCCAGAGTTGCTGAGTGTGATCCCTGGTTATAGTAGGCACCGAGGCGAGAATTATCGAGTCCGCTGATCCTGGTCCACGACCCTGCCGGGTCGGGAATTGAACCCTGGTCCCGGGCTGTTCTCTGCTTCCGGGTCTGCCGCCTCTAACCAGTGAGCCATACCACTCCATGCGGTCTTTTGAAGGAGGTTCTCTTGGCTAATCTGATGAGGTGGTGATGTATGTGGGTGGCATCCTTGTGGGCTGCGTAGTTGTCGGGAGTGCATTCGTGGAGCCATATCTTCTCCAGTTTCCGTCTTGCGCGTTTCAAGGTCTGCAGCTTGTCAGTGAACCAGGTGGCTCTCTTGCTGGCATGGTTGTTGGAGGGTTTCTTGAGTGGGGCGAGGGTGTTGGCACAGTCATCGATCCGCTGTTTGAGGTTGCGGGCTGCGGTGTCTGGGTTGGTGGGCTCAGTGGGTGGGTTTTGGTCGAGGGTGGTGATCAGCTGGTCTTCGGTGACTTTTGTCCAGCAGCGGCGAGGTAGCTGTTGGGAGCGGTGGTCCGTGGTTGGGTTGTTGAAGGTGAAATGGATGCAGTGGTTAATGTTATGTTAAGGGACTCTTATAACACACATGACTCACCCAGGGGCATCTCAGCGCTAACTAGGCAAAAACCTGAAGGGGAAAAAAATAGGTACCAAAGCTGCAGAGATATATTAGAATAGGAAAGCCTTCAATAGTTTCCTAAAAACATGTAAGATGTGGACTAATGCATGGATTATGGCAGGGAGTTCCAACCAATATTTAGGGGCAAAATAAAAGAAAGCTTTGCCCCCTAAACACGCCCGCCAAATACGTGGAGTCATCAGCAGAGCCTTTTCATTCCATCTCAGGTTACGGCAAGAGGTCTGCTTACAGAGTTTGCTTTGCAGGTATTCAGGGTGGTCGGTCCAGTGGAGTTAGTTAGTGTGGTTGAAGGCGACGTGGGTGCCTGTGGAGAAGATGGGGTCCAACATGTGGCCTGCAGCGTGGGTGGGTGAGGTGACGAGTTGTCTGAGGCTGAGGTTGACGAGATTGTCGATTAGGGTGGTGGAGTTGGCGTCGTTGTTGTTCTCGAGGTGGAAATTCAGGTCCCCTAGCAGGATGTAGTCCATGGAGGCGAGTGCCTGGATGCTGGCGAGGTCAGCAATGGAGTCACTGAATTGAGCTCAGGGTCCGGATGGTCTGTAGATGAGTGTTCCTCTGAGAGTGGTGTTGAGGTTGGTGTGGATCCGGAAGTGCCGGTGTTCGGCGGTGTTGAGGGTGTTGTCTGTGTGGGTGGCGACCTTGAGGGTGGACTTGTGGACGATGGCTAATCCTCTTCCGATTCCGTTGGCGCGATCCCTGCGGGTGATCTTGTAGCCATCTGGGATGGCTATGGCGATGTCGGGCACCAAGGAGTTGTTCCACCAGGTCTCGGTCAGGAAGGCCACGTCTGGGGCGGAGGTGTGGAGCAGATCCCAGAGCTCGACAGCGTGTTTGCGTGTGGCGCAGGTATTGAGGAGTATGCATCAGAAGTGAAGCTGCAGGTGTGGCAGGAGAAAGGTCTGTGAGTCCGTTTCATGGTGGCTTAGAAGCAGGTGTGGTTTCGGCCGGCGTTGAGTTCGTAGAGGCTGCCGGCATTGTAGCAGAGTCGGGTGTTGTGGCGCTTGCGGGGTCCAGGGGTTCTGGGCACGGTCCAGGCGTGGACAGGTGCAGACGGGCTTGCCTTTGGCTTGCCTTCGGTGTGCCAGCGGTGAGCCCGCTGCGCGCGCCCGCTGTGCGGCCTCCATAAGAGGAGGATAGGGAGGGAGGAGCAGCTGGGAGGCGGGAGTCGGATGGCCAATAGGGAGCAGGGGGGAGGATCCACAGGGACACATCGGCGGGAAATGGTAGGAGGCAGGAAGCAGGGCATGAGGCAGCTGGTGGCCGTGTGGTAGTGTGGGAAGCGACCTGCCTGCGAGCAGGGTCAGAGGTCACTCCTACGCCACTGTGCGGCCCCTTAAGAGGGGGAGAGGGAGGAGGGAGCAGCTGGGAGGCGGGAACGGGTTGTCCAATGGGCAGCAGGGGGGCGGGGCCACAGGGACGCAGTGGCGGGAAGGAGCGTGAAATGGCAGGAACCAGGCAGGTGGCATGAAGCAGGACATGAGGCAGCCGGTGGCCGTGTGGTGGCGTGGGGTGCGACCTGCCTGCAAGCAGGGTCAGAGGTCGTGCTACTCAGCCACACAGCAGTTGGCCTGCAACATCTTCTTAACAATCAACAGCAAACGAAAAAATAGCTACCTATGGAATCTGGGCGACAAACACATTGCATCAGAGGAGACTTACAAGTATCTGGGAGTTTATCTAGACAAAGAAGGATCATTCACCCGACAACAAGAAGAGAGCAAAAGGAAAGGGGTGATCCTTGCCTTAACCATGAAAGGTTTATCAGCTAAACTACTAGGTCCAATGCTGAGCCCTCTCTTAGTGGTAGCCCAGGCCAAAATCCTACCTTCTATTACCTATGGTAGCGAAGTACAGCGCGGGAGAGATACCAATCTTCTGGACAAAACGCTGGTAAAAGCATAAAGAAACATGTTCAACCTCCCGACTTACACCTCACTGGTGCAAATCCGACTGGAGTTTGGTCTAATAAGCACTAAAAACAACAATCCCTTTGGGTTTCTGATTTTATCAAAACATCACACACATGCTACTTCCAATCATAGTTCACTCTGACAACACTACTAACAGCACCAATTAGAACTCAAGAAAATAATGTAGAAAAATCATGAATCTTGATTAATTATTAGATACAAAACTATAGTCTCTTTGTTAAAAAACTTCTCTTACAAGAGCTTATTACAAGATTAAAAAATCTATTTTACATTAAAAAAAATGTAACCAATTTTACAAATGTGGGGGAATTTAAAAGTGTAATCACTAGATCTCAAATCAACAACCTGTTCATCCTGGGAAGCCACTTAGAAAACAGAACCCTATACATGCTCAAACATCGCATATAATAAACACATGGGTATTAAATCAACTCCTGTGGCAAGATCTACAACAGAGGGAGAATTTGCCCGCAAGACTGTACCTTCAGGAGGCACTGACAAACACAGGCCTATCGCCCTAATGGGGCACACATCGTCACCATTCAGTTTTCCAAAAATTTGTGTGGAAGTCTTTGAAATCACAGTCACTGGTGGAGCATAAAGTTGCTTTTTCCGCCAGAGCGCATGCTTGGATGACTCTGAACTCGTACAAGACCCTAGCCCCACAACAATATTTTAGCTTGGGCTACTCAAAAGCCCTGAAATTAAAATTCCTAAAGTTATGCCTCAGAGTTATACCATGCACACAGCACCTTCCTCCATGGAAAAAGGTGCAGACTTTCACACTATGCAGTCTTTGCAAAAATGGCCAGGGAAACATCATCTACTCTTTCACAGTGATGCTCCAGGAAAGGAGGGATTCGGACAAGGAGGCAGGCAGTTTTGGCCTGCTTCGACATGGTATCACCACAATTAAACACTAGATTGGTCCGATTCCTGAAAGCGGCCGAGGCAAAAATGCCAAACTGACACTAAAGCTGCTGGGCATTTCGGTATTTGGACTATTAATCTAAGAAGGGGGAGCACTAAACGATACAGGCAACCGTGTTATTTTTAAAGTTGCTCCCACATGGCTAAATTTGTATTTCAACACTGAAAAGCTACAGAAGCCTTTTACACTTTTGGCATTATGACATTGTATGATGGTGGCCGAATATTTTATATATAGTTTTCTTTTGTATGTATTGCAATGGTTGTAAGTAACTCTTCAAATAAAGAAATTGTACCAATTGTACCTATGCCCTGCTCATTTAGTCAATCTACAAGGTCAAAGTTGTTCATCCCCTATTGGTCATGCAAGAAACTATTTTTCTCATCTGCAGGAGTTTAGTTCTGTCTGAAACAAAAGCCAGATTAAAAAAAAAATGAGTGAGTTCGTAGATTCATGGCTTTTAGATTATCTGCAATAAACCTAGAATGGAAGGTTAACTTTAAGTTGTCCATGTTCCCTGATTCTTGCTGGAGACCTTCAGGGGGGAAACATGGCGACCGCAGGCTAGGTGCGGATCGCACGCCCAGAGCTGAATCCTGAGCCCTCGCTGCAGCCTTGAACGGATATGCGGTAAATTAAGTTGTGACGAACGGTACCTGAAACGGAGCCTTCTTTGGAGAAAGCTGAAGTCTTCTCGCTCCAATATTTGGGGTAAAAACCTGTAAAAAAACGGCTTTGAATGTGCCTGCAGTTCAGCTCTCCCGCTGCCGCCACCAACTCTCTCCTCTGCTGGGGGCGGGCAGCCGTGGAGATTAGACGCGGCCGTGCGGCCGCTGCAAGAAGCATACACACTGCGGCTGTAGTTGGAAGTGGAAAAGGGGGAGAGGCGTTGAGAACCACCACTTCGATCGTTTTGGGAGCAGTGGATTCAAATGACACGACGGAAGCTGCAGAGGCTGGTTTGTGTTTTTCCAAAGGTCCAGGCGTCTCTGCGCAAGAATCAAGTAAGATCTATTGCTTGTTTGGGGAGGCTCCCAGCACAGCCTGTGAATCGAATAAAGGAGCACAAGATTTGCAAGTAAGGATTACGAGAAGTAAAACAAAGGGCAGGAACAGAGGGATAGAATTGGGGGAAAAAGGACTTCAACTCCCAGAGTGCACCTTGGAGGGAGCACAAAAAGAGGTCAAGCTCAAAAAAAAAAAAAATCAACTAGAGCCAGAGCCAATTAAAGACAGTAAAGATAGTAAAGATAGTAAACGTTCTATGTTAAAACAACCTAAAAATAAGAGCAGAAATAAAAAATTAAAGGCTCCAGGGGACATAACCCCATCCTTGCGTTCATACTTTAGAGCTCTGCCACAAGTTTTACAGATCACACAAGATATGGCGACAGCCATGAAAAATCAAAGTTTACAGCTGGGTAAACAATCTGAACAAACCGAGCATGGTGTGTCTACTCTGAAATCGGACTTATCAAAGGCTATATTATCAGTGGGGGGGCCAACAGTAGTCTCTGCGGAAACCACTCAGCCTACTTTGTCTGAATTAGAAACACACACAGAGAGCGTTTTAGTTGGTTCAGCAGATGCCCAATCAAAGGAAACCTCAGAAAGCATAGATCCAGTGCTTGGCAGTGCATTAGAAGCAATAGTCTCCTCAATCTCAGAGATGAGAGAGGAGATAAGACAAGACTTTGCAATTTCTAAAAATAATCAAGTAGAAATAAGAGCTACTTGTGAAGAGCTGGGACAGAAAGTTGAAGGTCTCTGCGAGAGGACGGAAGTATTGGAAAGTTCGGTAGGTTTATTGAACAAAAATCTGGAGGCGGCTAGATCAAAAATTTATAATCTCCAAAAAGACGGTGATGACATGAGAGAGAGAATTGAAGTTTTAGAGAATTACTCCAGACGTAATAATATTCGACTCCTGAAAATACCTGAGGGAAAAGAAGGTGGAGACCTAAAGGACTTCATTGTACGTCTAATAAAAGACACACTCAACTTGGAAGAGACAGTAGAAGAACTAAGTAAAGACATCCAGCGAATACACAGGGATCCGTTTCGCATGAACCCGGCAAGAACTAAGCCAAGGAAAGTACTAATCAACTTCTTGACATATGCTTTAAAAGAAAAAATTCTAAACCTAGCATTAAAAGCAGGCTCAATAAAATGTCTTGACTTCAGCTTTGAGATACGTTCAGACCTCTCAAAGACTACATTGGAGAGGCAATGGGAGCTGGGGCAACGTATGGACAAATTTAGATCATTTGGGGCAACGGTACAGATGCGATTTCCTGCGTTCCTCCGAATTATGTATAACAATAAGATGCATAATGTCCGTTCTATTCACGATGCTGACGAATTACTGGACTGCATTAGAGATCACGCCCAAGCTCAAGCACATAATTCAAATTAGCTAGAAGGGGAAAAAAAAAAAAAAAAAAAAGATACACATGCACATATACACAGGAGGAGAAATATAGATACAAAGATTAAATAAAAAAAAAAAAAGAGAAAAATATATATATATATATATATATAGTTAAAAAAAAAAAAAAAAACACGGATAATCACTTAGGATTAGAAACTCTTTTGCACCTAAACTCAATATTTCAAATTCCCCTCTTGCTGTGTTATATAATGGTGGCTCCTTACATTAAATGGCTCAGACGTGGCTATCTCTTTTTCCTTGTCCTAGATGTAAAAAAAGGCAGCAGTGGGGAGGCAAAGGATAGGCTCCTGATGGGCGGAAATCTGGCCCAACACCAAGCCAGAATAAGTAAGGGGGGGTTTCCTAGGGGGTGGGTGAAGGGGTGGGGGGGCAAGAAAGAAAAAAAACCTCATTTGTCAGCTCAATTTAAGACCTTAAAAATCAATCTCTTTCAAGTCTCAAAGTCTAGCATGCTAAACATCAGAAAATCATCAAGTTTTGGAAAAAAAAAAAGAAGAGTGATGGTGGGGACGGAAGTTAAAAATTATGACAGATATTAATTATATGTCCTGGAACGTCAATGGTCTGCGAGTACGAGGAAGAAGAGATCGGATCTTACAATATCTGAGAGACTCGCAGGCGCAGATCATTGTGTTGCAGGAAACTCACTTGCTTAAATCAGAGGCTACTAATGTAATAAAGAAACAAAGGTGGATAGATAAATTCTGTTCAACTGACCACAATGCGAATGTAAGAGGGGTAGTATTTATCTTTAAAAAATCTGTGAGAGCACAAATTTTAGACTGTAAGGAAGACAACACAGGAAGATGGCTGATAGTCAAAGCCTCTCTCATGGGTCAGATCAGGACATTGATTGGTTACTATGGTCCTAACTTAGATGACCCATCACATCTGGATGCTGTAAGGAATCAATTAATTTCGGTTCAGGAGCCAATAATCTGGATGGGAGACTTTAATATTGTTCTTGACCCAAGATTAGATAAGTCAACAAAATCTAGAATCTCTTGCTCCATAAAATCAAGATAAACCCTCAAATCAATCATGAAACATCTAGGATTGGCAGATTTTTGGAGGGAAAGAGAGGGTAATAAGTTAGGAGTCTCCCTTAGAAATAGTTGTTTCAAACACAAATCTAGAATCGACTATGCTCTTTTTAGTTATTGCCTAAAGGAAACTCTAATATCAATAAATTACCTGCCATCACACCTATCAGATCACTCCGCATTAGAATTTACTTTAAAAACGGACAATTTAGTTAAACACCCATCCTGGTCCTTTGTTCGGACACTTTTGCTGGAGGAGGAAGAGGTGAAATACCTTTCAGATGAGACCCTAACCTTTTTTGATATTAATAATAATTCTGCTGCTCCTACAGTAGTCTGGGAGACTTTCAAGGCCTTTTTAAGAGGACAGATTACTAATAGAGCCTCTTACAGGCGGAAAATATACAATGAAAAGATTGGGGCATTAGAAAGGGACATGAAACTTCTAGAACTAAGGATAGATCCGAATGTAGAAAAATCTGCAGAAAAGGAAAAACTGGCTGAACTGAAAAAACAGATAGAAAATACTCTACAAGAAAGAATAAATAAAAGGTGGGAAGTGAGTAAATCCTCTAATTTTGAGTTCGGGGAAGCCGCAGGAAAAATATTGGCATGGAAAATAAAAGCCGATAAAACACTAAATTATATCAGAGAAATTAAGATAGCAGGCGAGACAGAGACAAGATCAACCAATCAAGAAATAGGGAATGCATTCTTTGAATTCTTTGAGGAGATCTACAAAGAAGATCTCCCCAATGATCAACAAGCAAGAGATAGGTGGTTAGATGCTATTACACTCCATATTTTATTAATGAATCAGAGTAAAATGTTAGAGGAAGAGATCTCTGTAGATGAAGTAATAAAAGCAATTCATCATTCGAAAAAAGGAAAAGCGGCAGGGCCGGACGGTCTCCCTGGAGAAATTTACAGATCCCTTGAACATAGTATAGCTCCAGAGCTTACGGTACTTTTCAATGGTATCTTAATAAAGGGAGATCTGCCACCTAAATCTTGGGGAGAGGCAACAATCGTACTTATTCCTAAACCTGGAAAATCTTCATTAGAGTGTGGGTCATATAGACCAATATCACTTCTTAACAGTGATTATAAAATATTTACAACTATTATTTCCACAAGATTGGCCAGTGTCATGGGAAATATCATCCACCCAGACCAAAAGGGATTTATTAAAGGCAGACAACTAGCGGAGTTAACTCATGAACTTGTAGGGGCTATAGATATTGCTACTGCCGTCTCTGCACCCCTGGCTACATTGACCTTAGACGCAACAAAAGCGTTTGATAGAGTCAATTGGCTCTATCTAAACGACGTATTAAAAAAATTCAATTGTGGGGAAGGATTCCGCAGAACAATCAAACTATTATATAACAGACCTTCGGCTAGGTTAATGATTAACGGGAGTTTGACTGATGCCTTTAACATATCTAGAGGTACGAGACAGGGCTGCCCGCTTTCCCCTCTCCTTTTTAATTTGTATATTGAACCGTTCACTCAACTTCTAAGGGACGAGGCTAATATTCCATCTTTTAGTTATGGAGAGTGGGAAAGGCGGGTAGCACTGTATGCAGATGACATTTTGGTTTTTACATCTGACCCAGTTAAAGCATTTCCAGTTATTATTGCATGTGCAAAAGAGTTTGGCAATATATCAGGTTATGATATTAACTCCAGCAAAACGGAGATAATGGTATGGAATCTTCCAAATATACAGTTAGGGATAAATATCTCAACATCTATGCGCTACTTAGGAATAAGAATAACTCAGGAGGTGGGGAACATCGGACAAAACAATCTAGAAAGAATACATTTGGAAAGTAAAAAACTCTTAAAATCTTGGTCACATCTACCGCTCTCCATAATGGGCAGAGTAAACCTAGTTAAAATGTGTATCCTCCCCAAGTTTACTTTTATATTTAATACAATTCCAATCGCATTTGAGCCAAAGCAAATCGAAAAATCTCAAAGAGAATTAAACTCTTTTATATGGAATTATAAAACAACAAGAATAGCATGGAAAAAACTAAGAAGAAGAAGAGAGAAGGGGGGCCTTGCACTTCCAGACTTGCTGTACTACTCATGGGCATTTCAGATGTCACACTCAAGGATGTTATTAAAAACTCCATCCAATCTTACGTCTAATTCAATGTACAAAGCAATATTATTGGGGGCAAATCTAACATCAGAGGGCTTTATGTTTAAATTTGGAAGCCAAAAAATTTTGAAAAAAATCAAACTTAAAATAGCACAATCATGGGCTAAAACTTGGACTAACATAAGGAAAAAAATTGGCCTGTCATATTATTCTACTTATTCCCCAATTTGGGATTCACCCGGCTTACCACCATGTCTGAAAGATAGCCTCTCTAATATCATAAAGCAAGCAGGTGTAATAAGATGGGGCCAACTCTTTACAGACGGGAAATTAATAACTTGGAATGAATTATACGAGCTCGTAGGACTTGGTTTGTCTAGATTTACATTCAAGTAGATAGCTGGGCAAGATCACAGAGCCGTATAGATACCAGTATTGGGAAAATTAGTACACTAGAACAAATGCTGGTAGAACGACCAACCGGAGGGAAAGAAGTAGCTACATGGTATTGGCAGATGTTGGAGGAAAGCGATGGCGAGTTTAAACTACCAGATGAGTTATGGAGATCAGAGATCGGCACTCCATGTGAGGATATATGGCAAAAATCTTGCGAATTACTGTATAAAACTGTAAAACCTGCATGGTTGAGACCTAACCATCTCTTTTCAATACATCGTGCCTATATAACACCACTAAAATTGTCTAAATTTTTACCAGATAAAAAATGCAATAAATGTAATATGGCAGGTGCTAGTGACATACACATGTTCATAGAATGTCCGGATATTTCGAATTTTTGGGAAGAGGTTAAGAATACTCTTAATTCTATTCTACATACAACTTTGTCAATAACTTTACCACTTGTCATATCTGGGCTAGAAGAAAACATTAAGGGCAAGGCAAAATCTTTTCTCTTCTATGCGATGCTATTGGCGAGAAGACAAATTTGTATACAGTGGATAGAAAAAACACCTCCACTACATTCTCGGTGGCTTTCATCCCTATACGAAACATCCAAAATGGACCTTAAGAGAACCGCTAGTAAGCGCAATCTGGCCTTCTGGGACCTTCTAATTAATTGGAGGTGAACCCGGGTTTTTTTTTTTTTTTTTCCCGGGTCCGATGATTATGCCATCAATGCTCCTGGATCATGGCCAGCCTAGAATCGATTTTGGTCCTACAGGTTGAAAAATACCTAGATGGAGTTAAAAGATACCCTCTTTCCTCTTTGGGATATCTCTGCCACCAAGAAAACAAATCACGTTTCAAAACGTGCTGGGTGGTTGGTATTACCCTTGTTTGGAAGGGAAGGCAAATGAGGACAAAAAAAAAAAAAAAAAAAAAAAAACTCTTCAAATAAAGAAATTGTACCAATTGTACCTATGCCCTGCTCATTTAGTCAATCTACAAGGTCAAAGTTGTTCATCCCCTATTGGTCATGCAAGACACTATTTTTCTCATCTGCAGGAGTTTAGTTCTGTCTGAAACAAAAGCCAGATTAAAAAAAAAATGAGTGAGTTCGTAGATTCATGGCTTTTAGATTATCTGCAATAAACCTAGAATGGAAGGTTAACTTTAAGTTGTCCATGTTCCCTGATTCTTGCTGGAGACCTTCAGTTTTGATAATGTTAGATCATACTATGTAAAGGCATTGGTGTTTACTTCTGATCCAATGTGTTACTTTATTTAATAATGAATCCTCATCCTCTCTGGTTGGCTGTTTTAATCTAGGAACATTTGTCATAAAGACATTATAAGTATTCATCTTGGGGTTCTTTAGAAGTTGGGGTGCTGGATGAAGTTTCTGTAAATGCTGGATACTTGCGACCCCGATAGGCCTGGGCACTAAATTCCCCTCCGCTGACGGACATGATGAGATGTCATCAGTGATGTCATCAGGGATGTCACTGACCATGTCATTAATGATGTAATATATGACATCATCAGCAGTGCATTGCGGGGGCACGAGTTATAGTTAGCTCAACTAAGTATAACGGCCAAATTTCTCTGGTTTTGTATGATTTAATGTCCCATTAACTATAAAGTCCCTGAAACCTGTGTGACTTTCTTCTTTCTTCCAGCAGTGACATTTCCTTAAAGTTTCCCATTGAGAACAACAATAGTTCCCGACACCTCTTCAGCCCTATGCACCCGGCTTCCCTGGGCTCGGTAACTCTGGTACTACAGTATCCTACCTTCTAAGTTCCAAAGGGATACTTTGTAAGCCACTGGGAATGTGTTACATCCTGCACTGTATACCTGTCTTTATATCACTTCCCCTTTAATGGCATGAGCCTTTCCCCATGGTGTTCTGGTTCTCAGAACTTTCCTAGTGATGCATTCTGCATCTTAATGTCAGTTGTACTTGGACTTGAAGCCGTCTACACGATGCTGTGCTGCTGAATAAAACTACTTGGATTTTAACTTGTTTCCTGGATTATTACAAAAGGGTCCTTAAACATTAACACTGCAACTGCGACTCCCACATAGAGTTGTACAGGGCATGCAGTTGTGTTCTCACTCTGAACCCATGGAGTCCCTATGTACTCACCTTTAATATTATGTTTCCTTAAGAGAGGAAGCACTGAGGCTGCTTTCCAGGAGATAGGAAAAAACTCCATGTGGATAAGATAGTAGATAAATGGCATGCTATGATTTCTCGGAAAAGATGAACCATCTTAGAAGGGCATGGGTCATGAGGAGAACCTGCTTTAAACTTTGGGATAAGTTCAGCTATATGTGCAACTCAGGGAGTCGTAAATTGTCCAAAGCTAACTGACTTGGAGCTTGATCCTATAAATGTATTTGTGGAGCCACTGCTGATAAACTTTTTAAAAATATGCACAAAGAATTCCTGAGAGGAACAAGCTAGATAGTCACAGCATTCTTGATTAATAATTGTTAGAACAGAACCAATTGGCATGATCAATTTTTGTATAGTTTGAAAAAGAGTTTTAGGAACATTGAATTTATTGTGATGTGTAACATTTAGATTTGACAGAAAAAATGAGTGTCTTATAGTTACCTAGACATGTTTTCTACTTATCTGGCTCTTCTCTTTTATAAAAATTCCTGCTTGTCTGCATTTTGTGCTATGCATGGTTTGCCTGGTGTATATATATATTGATATATTAGTAGAGGAGGTTCTTCCATTGACCGTGATAGTTCCTTGCATGCTGAAGAATTACCAGGCGCAGTCTGACATCTCATAAGGGGTGTCCTGTTTGTTAGCTTCATTCTCTCTCATCAGGTAATGGGGTTGGATCATCCCATGGTGGGATTTTAGGCATTATACCTACACATACTCTCAGTACACTTAGAGTAGGGTTCACATTGAAGGAGTACGCTAGATTACTGCCTTATTTATATGCATGCATATGACCATTGTTCAAGCAAGGAGATGATCGACGGAGCATAGGACGGTCCACCTGGGACCAGAGCTGGCGGCCTGCAGAACTCGGACCATGAAATGACAAGTGAATGTAATCGCCACCTCTTGCTTCCACGCATTCTGCATGCACCACAGAATCTTAAGATGGATTCCAACCTACACCAGAAAGACTGTCACTCAGGCCCTCGTCACCAGCCACCTCGATTATGGTAACACCTTCTAAACCGGCATCTCCACCCAGCTCCTCAGAATAATCATCCTGGACATCCCCAAAATGACCCACATTACTCCCCACCTGAGAGGCCGCCACTAGCTCCCCATCCAGAAAAGATGCCAAAAGTGTGCCAGTGCCAGACAGGACAGGACTGCCCCATATAATATTACATTTAGTAAGTTCCTGACCTTTGATGCAGAGCAGCAAGGTGGTTAACTGCATTTTGCTATGTGAACAAAATGTAAAATATACCCCCACATTCATATTCCTCCTGTAAAGACCTAAAGGTTGCGTCTACTTAGAGAAGGGAGTAAAAGCATTGGCACTCTGCCGTGCTCTCCATCCCGGGTGGAAACCCACTACTTTTCTCATAAGGGCTGATTTACTCCTTATTGCTGGCCTGAATTTATATACTCCATGTCCTCCCATGTAAGGGTTACACAAAACCTGGGCATGTACCTTTATGCAAATCTCTCAACAACTTACAAGAAGCACGGGGCATCAATTATATTTTATTCAATGCTGGACCTTAGGCAACATCTTCCCTACATTGATAGAAGCTGGCATTAACTCTTGGTAAATCTTTTATTTCAGTTTAGGCTGAATTTTTCAAGCGAAGTTTAACTGGCTAATCTATGTTATCAATTATTATTAGGTATTTTAATAAACAATATATTTTCATCATCAATAAGATTTTTTTCATCGGACGCCTGTCTGCATCAGAGTTTAAAGTCCGTACATGTGTCTGCCACATTTCACATCAATGCAGTTCCTGACATCCAAATGTGTACCCTATACTCTTAAAAGGTACTTGTGCTCAGCCAACCAGTTTTTGCTTACTTGCCTTGAGCATAAATCAGATATTTAATGAGACAGATCTTATTCTATTTCTGCAGACAAAATGTGGAATTCTCTCCTATTGACCCTCAGTGCAGAACCTCACTTAGCCATCTTTAGGAAAGCGATTAAAACTTTGCCCTGACTTAGATTCCAATGGACAGTCCATTTTCCTGCCAGGGAGCGACTCCTTCGCCCTGGTGGAGGAACCGCCCTCCAGATTCATAAATGCCCAACAAGCAGGTGCTCATTTATAAAGTGTTGGCAGGAACCAAAATCACTGCAGTTTCTGTCAATTTATTTTGATATTTGGTGCAGGGCTCTGACACCAAAAAGTTTTCTTTTTCATTTAATAAACAAATACTACTGAGCGAATTAAAGAAGAAAAAGGTAATGCCCTCCCTTGCCCTGGGAGTCATTTCCCATGTGGAAGGGATAATTATTTATGTTTTACTGTCACTTACCACCACGGTGTGCCTGGGAGTGACACAGCTATGTGTCCGCCCATCCTAATTGTGTACATGGACATATAACCAATTCTCCACCAGCACGTATGCCTTTGGGCCTTTGGAGAAGTTTGTTCATGGTAATGATGATGTACTCACTGTTGTGGCAAAACATAATGTCTGCTCGCATTTAATTCAGGTGAGAGGTATGTTGGCCGGGGGGGAACTCTGTCACCAAGATATAAATCAGGCCCATGCCTTTGTCATCAGTTATTCATCTATATCTACCACTGACTTGTTATGTATTGTTCTCATCTTTATCAATATGGTAGTACAATCCAAAAAAAACCATAATTTGATACTATATCACATGATATATTAACGCAATATCAAACCCAAGCCGCGCCTACTCCCCAACACATATTTTCATTAGCTTGTGTCTTTGTCCTTCATAAATGCTGCCTTTGGATTAATTTATAAGGCTGTTAGTCCCTCCTTATTACGGCAATGTCAACATCTATATCCTCCCAGGGCTACTATCCTCTTTACTTGCTTGTTACCCAGTACGTGAACTCTTTCTTTATTGAGCCTGGACACTGGCGGCTGCATGTTTTTTAAACAAGTGGCTGGTTTTTGCATGCTGTGGGTAAGGTGAGTAGCAAGACATCTATACTATTTTCTATGGGATGGTGTTACATTATCAGTGGTTAGCCATGTGCGGTGCTGGGCTTACACCACCTCTGCTGTGGAGTACATATTGTTTTGTTTACAGTAACTTTAGAAGAGTGGTTTGTGAAAAGTAATGGGGATACTCTTTTGTAGATGGGTGAACATTCCTATCTTAACCCCTATCTAACCCTCCTTTAACTCTTCCATACACCTGACGTTTCCCTTCCCTTTAGGAGCAAGCATTCCCCATTTCTGGCAACTCCTCTTTGTCACTCAAATGAATACTTATGTGTGTGGAAATTCCATAGCTGGGGGGGATCTCTCCAGAAACAAAGATACTACGGAAGCATTTTGTAAATATGCCCCTGATTTTTTTAACTTGGATTTGGTATAGCATAGATCCATCTTTAACCCCTTAGGCGCGGCCGCCATTCTGCACCTGTGTGGCCGTTTTAATGAGTGGAAGGGTTCATGACGGCCCGCAGCCGTCATCAGCACACGCCCACCGTGATGCATGACGGACGGGTCCGTCTTCAGCATGGAAGGGGTTAATTTGATATGGCTTCTATTGTACAATGATAAAATAAGCAAAACATGTCCTTAGTTGTTCCATTTTTTAATGTTCTCTTACTATTTTGAATGCTAAAATATTGACTTTCATATTTGTATATGTCCTAATAAGCTAAGGGCATAGTATACAAACAGATAAGTCACAAATAGTAGTTGGGTGTTGTGCGCCAAGTTCTTTTAAACTATCTGCAATACACAATATGTATTATAGAGCTGCATTACAAAATGTGACATTACATTGGGTGTCAAAAAACCTGACCTAATGTATACTAAATAGGTAGTGCAGTTTTTTTGACTCCCAGTTACTGGCTCTAAACATGAGGATAAAGGTTTACAGGGAACAGCATTCCACAGTCCATGTATTTGAATTCCAAAATGGATTTTTTTTCAAAGCAGTCCATGTTCCTTACAGGAATATGTGATTACCACAATTTCTGTCACAAACCAGTGACAAAGCTCAACGCTAATCGTAAAAAAAAGAGGCAATGCACTCTTCATGGCTTCTATTTGTGATTCAGAATGAGTTAGTACCCCTTTTTGCTATACAAAAAGTCTTTTACCAAATCACAAAATGTGTTTAGTACATGGCTAACCACCAGTTTTATGACAAGAGAATCATTTTGTGCATCATTTGATGTGAGGCATTTCAAGAAATGGTGAGAGGCAGTGTTTTTATGTTTGCTCACAAACGGGTTCAAATATGTTTGACAAACACCCCAAAAATCCCTACTATCAACAACAACAAAATTGGCATGAAGCTGCAGCTCACATCTGGAAACTTTGACATTGCCTTCAGAAGACTCCTCAGACCTGGCTCTTCGAGCAGTAGCATCACCCCCCCCCACACTCCCCTCTGCGCCTTGGGACCCTCACGGGTAAGTAGCACGCTTTACAGGTACTCTGATTGATTGATTGATTGATTGATTTCATGCTAGGAAACCTGCTGCTCTCGGCACAACACATGCTGGCAAGGTAAACAAAGGTAGGCCTTTGCAATACATTATCAGGTGTAGAATACATACCTGTTGCCCTGAAGCTCACAAACCACCTGTGCTATATGACTCCAGTCCAGAGCTCCAGGTTCATTTTTCCGCCACTTCTCAATCAGTTCAATAACCTGATCAGTGGAGGCGCCAAGAACGATTTTTGAAAAATTGTCACAGGCTGGAATAACCCATTGGAAGAAAGGACCACAAGAAAGATTGATCAGCAGCTCTCCTTTTACACCACCTGGTAAGAAAAATGTACAGAAATTGATCAATGATTGCATATTTTGAAGTAATTAAATTTAATTTAATTACAATTAATTAACCTCTGGTCACCCCATGGTAGTTTGCCACAGAGCAGCCAGGCTTAATTTAAGAGGCAATGTGAAAAGTATTATTGCAACTCTTCTAACAGTGAAACAGGGAAAACACCACACAAAAAGATACCACACCTGGCAGCATATAATATCTAGAAAAGGCCATAGTGATCGCCAGGGCAAGGTATCAGCATTCTTTTTAGCGCCTCATTTACTGGACACTTTTTTCAATCTTATCGATGTATTATGAACACATCAGTAAGATGCAATAGTGTCCGGGAAAGGAAACAATAACTCCTGCAAACACGCGATAGGCATTCATGCGAAAGCAATGGATCAGCGCATTAGCGGTGCGTTAGCGTCAATATTATTTCAGCTAACGTGATGGAGTGCCTGAAAACCCCCTGTATGACCTGATCAATGGATGAATTATGCAGCAGGAACAACAGTGAATGTTACCATGTATGTAATGCTGTGAAAGGCCGGATCTGAACAACATACTGAGGGCCTGTGATGGTATGCACCTTCTGGACATGAGTAGAAGCAATGGCGGTAGCTGGCTAAAATGTACCTGTAATGAAGCATGACCTGTACCTCTTTGGTGTTTGTGGCTCCTGAGAAGGAGATCAGGGCTAGTCTCCCTTATGTACCTCCATGTGGCACCATTTCTAGTAAGGTTTTTATCAGAGTAGGCACACAGTGGTACTTATGACAATGCTGAGGTCCTGTCAACTGAAATCAAAATGCAGTGATATCTGACATCCACATCCTCAGGTAGCAGCTGTCCTACGCATCAATGAGAAACTGAAAGTGTCATGTCATGCTTTAAGCCCTGTCACTATGTAGACCACATCACCAATAGACTTCCCCATCTAATTGCAGAGGATGAATCCTTACCCCCTGGCCTGCACCTTGTCTCGGACATCAGTGATGATGACAATGATGACAACCTACCAACCATGGACCATGGCATCATCCGAGAGCTCCTGGACTCCGTAAGGTTACCATATCTGTACTCAGTGAGGGTCAGCAGCATTGTGGCATCTCCACATACCCCACCTCACAACAAACAGGTACCACCTGCCACCCCTAGGCTACCAGGACCCAACCAATACCTTCCAAGGAGTCCAGTGGGAGTTGGCAGATCAGGTGCGGTTGAGGATGGAGACTGTGGCAGCCCCTCTAGAGGGAGCCTGTGGGTGACTCAGTCCCAATAGGGACAACACTGCCCCCATCAGAGATACCTATTCTCTGCTCCCTGGGTTGCAGCAGTCCCTGATTGTTATCACTGGTATCATGAGGCAGAGGCATGAACAACTGCCCTGCCTTAGTGACTCTAGTGATGTGGCAAAAAATCTGGGTGCTATTAGAACCATCTTGGAGTTCATGGAGCGGAAGCAGGACTGACATATAGTTGCAATGGCTGCCTTTCACTGTGACGTTGCGGTTGTTTTGTAAAACCAGCAGATCCTCCTCGCCGCTGTGCTGCTTCATGTTTTGACATAGATGTATGCTGCGGCAGGCACAGGCGCTGCATCTTCAGCCCCTGATGTGTGTGTGCCTCCCTCAGCTGCCTTATCTACAACACCACCTTCACAGGAGACACCACACACATCAGAGGAGGAAGATTTCTTCACATGAAGAACTGTCTGGTAGCATTTATCTGAGACATATTCCCTGTTTCTCTGAGGCCCTTTGATGAATGACATACCAGGGAACCTCTATTGTCCCTGTGATCTCAAAGACTTTGCCCTGTCTACCTTTATCATCATTTCACTGACAATATGGCCTCTCCTCCCTAATGATACTGCGAACAGCTTCCTGAGTGAAGCACTCCTCAACTCAATATGTCCCATGACATGTTCCCCACATGGACTGTGTCTGAATATCCACTGGTGCTAAACATCCTTTTGAGCACTTTTTCCAATCAACTTTTGCTGTGATCTCCTACAAACATTAGCACTTGTAACTAAAGGCAGCAATAACTGCTACCTGTATGTTGTGTGTCTCGATGAATCAGGACAAGGTTCACAATTGGACATCCTGGGAGGCCACTACACCCACTACTGGCCAAAGGGACCTTTTTTTGGGCTGTGGGACAATGCTAGGCAGTGAGAGTGTAACATAGATTGCAATCTCTATGTATGTGGTATTATGTATTAAGTTCAACTCGGGTCAAGCAGTCATTGTGAATGGTTCAGTCTCTCCACATGTGTTGAGTCCATCCATTGTTAACAGCAAGCATACAACATTGGGCTGACAATTAAACACTGTAAGTGTGAGAGATTTTGGGATACCTACTAGTGTGTGAGCTCAAATGCCAAATGCCTACTATATGTGCAAAAATCATTGAGCACAACATACTTCCAATGTATGTTGCATTAGAAGCACACACATCGATCTTGTATGTGAACACAAGATGAGCTCTGTGTCATTAATCATCCGTGAACGCCAGGACTACTGCTCAATAATGTCTAATCGTAAGATCATGTAAACTCAAGGGCAGTCTGATAGATCCCTGTCTATAGATAAGAAACCTAATCACAAATATTGTCAGGCACTGCAAGTATAAAACTTCACCTGAGCACAGATGCTCACTCCCACACAGGAAATCACAAAGTACACCTGTATGTAGCAAACTCTTAGATTTAATGTAAATATAAAAGTTTGAATAGTAACAACAATAAATCCTACACTAACTTAGCCTATCTACTATTTACCCCGACCTTAACTTAACTTAGTTTACTCTATACAAATAGCACAACATGACAAACATCAACCTCCCACCCCCTCTTAAGTCCCATTTACACACAGGACAACAGAAACAGCACCTAAACATCAACTACCTACACATAGAAGCCTAAACAATCATACAGTTTTTGTAATGTTTTCACGTTTTTTTAAGTTTTTTCATACATATAAAACAAATCAACCCGACCCCTAACTATCTCAAAGTATTCTGTTGCACAATCTGGTGTAGGAGGCGGACAACAGACTCCCTCCTGAGCCTGTAATGCATAATGACCTTTTCCTCCATGAGGTCAATGAGGGTTATCCTCTGGCAGTATGTCCGCTCCTTTCTCCTGTGTTTCCTCTCTGGTGGTGCTGGTGTTCTCCTTGTTACTCCTAGCATCAAAAGCAGTTGATCCGAGGCATAGTCGAGCTTGCCAAATGGCATTGGGTCTGTTCTGCCTTTGTACCAGTGTGCTAGTGTCATTTTTAAGATCAGCGTTTCCCTAGAGGTTAAAAACTGGCAAAAATGGAACCTAGCGGCAGTTTTTGAAAAATAACAGGGTCTCCAAAAATCCTCGTACCAATGGCAGCATCAGTTTTGCAAGTGTTTTTTTGAGGAAACACCTACCTTCACATATCATTTTGGGGAAATGCCGCTAGCAGGACTGGTGTTGCAAAAAATAAGCACTAGCAGTGGAAAGGCGAATGCTACAGGGCTTTGTGGCCACTTTTTAAATAAGGTGCTAAATAAAACGCTACAGCATCAAAAAAGTAATACTATAGCGGTGTAAAGTCATTGTAAATATGCCGCTTTGCTCGGTAGTTAGATTTTATTTTGTTTTTAGATATAGCTTACATGTAGGGTAAGGTAGAGTTAGTCTTATATTTAGTAAGATAACTTAGTTATTTGAAGGGGAGACAATGTTAGGATTGTAGATTATATGTGTATGAATATGTGTTTAAATCAGTTGATGTTTTACAACCTGTTTGTCTATGTGTTGAATTTGTTCATACATGTTATGGGGATTGGGGATTTATGTTAAATATATGTTGTTTAGATATAGATAAGTAGTTTACGTTCCGGTTAAGATTCAAGTTTTAAAATACAGACATATGGTTTAGATAGCTGAAGTCAGGAGTTTAGTAATTTGCTGTGATCCTATAATTAGTTTGATGTCTATGTGTGCTTGATTTGTTTATGATGCAATCTACACATTAACCATATATTAGATGAAAAGGCAACATGTTTATTGGAAACAATGATGTTATCCAGCCGCTCCACATGATGTTTACATGTGTGTGAGCTTACTCTGACTTTGGGCAAATTCCCATACTATGCAGACACATTGCAGCCACAATACTCAGGGTGATTGGCTGCAATGTGTGAATGGTAGGGAGGAAAACATATCCTTATAATGTTAGATATGTTTCATTTAAAAATTCTACTGTCAGTGGCAGACTTTCACCTGACTAGTGGGAGTTCAGAGATTCATTCTTGATATGTGTAGGCTGTGTAAAGTTACAGAAATTATGAGTCATATTTATCAATGATTTCCTCACCCTTGCACCATGCAATGGGACGAAAGAGCAATGCTGCTCCTAAGTTAGACTTTTGAAGCCCCGCAAGGCCCCCGTGCATGGCCCGGTGTTCTTGAGAAGTCTAGAGCAGTGTTCTTCAAACCTTTTAATGCTGACCCCAGTTTGAAGATCCCTGACCTAGTCTTGAGAAACACAGTGCCAATCAATGTATTTCTCTGCTCATACCTCTTCCCATGCAGACAGGTATGCATAGCAGACTGTGGGGAGGAAGTGCCTTGTTTGCTGATATATCACTCTTGCATGGTTAGTCTATATAGCACAGTGGGGAGGGAGATTGGCCCCTCGCCTGTGACCTGTGTCTTAGGTGATGTGTGTATAAATTAGGCTGTGAAAATAAGTGTACCTCTCTGGCCAGAGTTGTTCTCAGCATAGCAAATATGCAATTATGGTGTGGGGATGAAATTACCTCTATGCTGAGACGTCATAACAACTATTATGTGTAAACATACTACTCTGTCAGCAGAGACATCTCCCCTGAGTAATATAGGTGCCATTTAGGCTGTGAGTAGTAGGGTATAGAAATATGTGCTGAGAACTGTGTCTTGGTTGATTGGTTTGGATTGTTGAATATGGGGACACACACCTCTCCCTCAGACCTTTTCACATGGGACAATGAAGCATACTGAGGTTTACACTGGGACAGACTCCTCCTACGAAAATTCTCTCCAGGGTCTGAAGTATAGTAACATGAAAAAGAAGAGCCCTCTCTACTATCACATCCCCACCAGCTGATAGCAGTGCGTTGAAGAATATGATGATACGCTGGCCTCTGTGCTGAAATCAGGGGTCTGAATGCTACAGTGAGCACAACAACTGATCTCTCTAGTGAGACCTCAATGTTACATTAGAAGTCACCATAGCTGAGTATCCATACTATTGACTTCTCCATTAACAATTCTCTCAAGCATAAAATATGTGCATAGTACTGTTTAGATATATATACATGCAGGAGTACTTCTGCACCCCCTGAAGATGGAACAGTACAGTACTGAACATATATTCCAATCTATAACAAATATTAAGGACTCAGATCAGTAGTAAAAAACAAACAATTTATTAACATTACAAAACTGCAACAGCTATATTAACTAACTATATCAAAACTTAAAAAACAAACAAAACAATGCACTTTACTAATACTTAAAAATAAGTTCTGATGCTCATCAGCAGGTACTAATGTTTCCACACTTTTTCTTCATTTTCCTACTGGATTTGATGTGCGTGGAACATCTTTTCCTGCCCTTTAGCCACCTTAGCCTGCCAAATAGCAGTCATAAAATAAACAAAACAACAAACTTTACTAATTCGTAATGTCTTCATTCCATTAGGATGAGCAGCCTGGTGTAGCTGCACCACCACACCCTTTAAAAAGTCTTTGGCAGTGTTTTGATTTGATGCCAGCTAACAAAAAGGACTCAGCATAGTTTCTCATACAAACATTTTCACCTCTCCAGCTATTACTTTTTTCTGACTTTTCACAGTCATTATTTCCCGTATATTTCAAAACTGGCCAAGACCTTCTTTTGTCCTCCATGTATTTTCTTACAATGTAGTTTTCTTGTTGACAACTTCTGTTTCCCAGTATCTTTCTTCAGAAAAATCCACACTCTCAACCAGTACATTTTGTCACAAACAAATTATAGCCAGCTATCAAACTACATTTCATACAAGTTAATAAAGTAAGACATTCCTCTTAGAGACACATCTGCCAAGAGGTTTCACTCGAGAAATCCATATATCTCATAGAGTTAAAGTGTATGTAGGATGAGGTTCATAAACAAAACAAGAGATTGTATTGACACATTCAACATTCTTTGTTTTAATATTGAGAAACACTGCCTCCTTTACTTACAAGTACATACAGTTGAAACACTTCATTTTTCAACACAATCTGCTATATGTGCTGATATTTCTACATTCCAGTGTCTACCTTGCAAAAGCTACAACTCCCCTAACAGTTTTTTACTCGGTATACATGCTGTAGAATATTGGGGCATATTACCAAGCAATAGCGATAATTATCGCTATTGCTTGGTTAGAGACAAAAATTTACCGCTGAGCTGTGGCGATTTTTATTGCAGATAAACCTTGGTATTGCAAATGCGATAAAAATTGTCCTCAATGCATGAATATCGCTGAAAAGTCAGCGATATTCATGCATTACCGAGCTAATGCTCTTAGCCATGTTATCCACCTACCATTGGATAACATGGCTAAGAACTGCTCAGGGCAGGTGTTAGCTTTTGGAGATATTTGCGCTTAGCGCGAATATCTCCAAAAGTTGGTAATAGGAGATAGCGATGTTAGCGACTGTTTCCAGTCGCTAACATCTTGGCACCCACTTGCTTGTCATTAGTGATAAATATCACTGCCATGCAAAGTGGGGCCCAAGATGGTCGCTATCTCCTACTAGCTGTCGCTAACTGGTGTTAGCGACGGCTAGGTAATAGGGAGATAATTTTATCTCCACTTAGTTGGCTTTTAAAGCCAAAAAAGCAGAGATAAACCCCCTTATGGTTACCAACATTAGCACACTTACTGACACTTCACAACAAAATGTATGCATGTACTTGGAGTTCTTTATTTAATGCAGCTGAAGACACCAGTCTCTTTCTCTTCTACTGAGCACAGCTCAAACAGACTTCCGTCTTCTCCAAAGTATCAATAAGAAATTGAGCTATCTCTGGTTCTTCACCCAATCACATCACAGCATCTTTGAGCCATGTAATAAGAATGGTAACTATTGGTTGAGTTTTGTACCTTTTTTTTTACTTCTCTCCATACAAATTTGTGAAACACTTGTGGGATCATAAAAATCCTTGTGGCATGCCCGGTAATTTTCCATGCACATCCTGCAAGTGTCTCGCAGTATCAAAGATCCCCAAACAGCAAGTCTCACTACCAAACACATGCAAGCTGCTCTTGCAGTACTCTTGTTGGCTGGCAACAGATTTGTAGTACAATAATTGTATAGGGAGGCACTAACCCCTTTACTAAAAACCCTCTGTTTAATAATAGGTGTGCACACTGGAGTAGGAGAAGGGCTACCCTCTGCCTTCAAACATCTCTCTCAAACAACAACTATGGATAGTAGGGCCTGTACAGGGATTGACCACTTTGCTGAGACCCCTCTCTTGCAAACTGGTTGTTCATAATAGGGTTTGTTGTGGGACTGGTCTTTCCTTTCAGTCTTCTCTCTCTGATGACAGTTGGGTATAGTAGGGTATGCAGATGGAGTAAACTCTCCTTTTTCCTGCAAGCATTTTTAATTACATTTTTAAAATACCTGCTTTTATCTTTTTGCTGCTCATTCTTTTCAAGACATTGGCTGCCTCCTGGGTTTGCTATCCTGCCTCCATTAGTCCCTGGTCCACTCCAGCTGTTGCTGAGAGAGTGGAGGGAGGTCTGGTCAGGCTTGCACCCACTTCTGTTGTGCAGTTCACAGACACCATCTTGGGAGTGAGACGGTCTAGTCTCCCTCCTAAGTCCCTTTGCCTCTGTCCATAAAAACTGAGAATGGCGCTGATGCCCACTTGCACCAGTCTTTGCCTGGACAACACTCAGCACCATGTCCCTCTGGCTGGTTGTCTCAAAACTCAGTGGGGATCCTCCGGTACACTCAGGAGGCACTGAGATCCTATGGTAAAGGCCCCCCTGACCTCTGCCCTAATATTCCTTCCCATTTCTCTCGCCCTAACCACACCAGGTGCTCTAGACCCAACTCTGCAATCAACTCAGTCTATAAGGTGGCATTTGACCTGCAATATAGAAAACGTGGTGGTCCAACAAATGCAAACATTTCATGTATGCTACTCAACACCAGGTCCCTAGTGAAGCATCTCCGTCCTCATCCAAGTGTAGCACATGGATGTCACCTTTGTATCTGAAATGTGGGCAGATCGTGGCTCTGGCCCAGAATTTGTTGCAGCTACCCCCATCCTGGATTTGGTATCCGTTGGTGAGACAGGCAACGAAAAAAGTGCAGAGGGAGGTCTGTCTTTTTTCATGACTATTTCAAAATAATTTTTGAGCCAGCAACCACCTCTGGCTTTGAGGCAATAAACTTCTCAATGTAGCTACCAGACTCATAGCTTTTTAAGGGAATGCTAATCTACCATCCACCAGGACCCAGAAGTGGTTTTGATTATGAGCTTAACACGGTCCATGAATCATCTATTCTTAATGAGAATTTCTCACTGTTAGGTGATTTTAACTTCCATCTGGAAAATTAAGCTGATCCAGACTACCTAAAACTGATTGATGTAATAAATGTACTTGGATTATATTTAATCTCCATAGACCCGACCCACAAGGCTGGACAAATGCTTGACGGGATCTTCTCCAACTACCCAAATATTAACCAGCTACCCTCTTTTCCTCTCATCTGGTTAGACCTTTGGGCAGTCAACTGGAAGATAGAGTTTGAGGAAAATACCAGGCACAGAGACACAATTCAACTAACCCCTAGTAGAGCCTGACACAAGCTACAGCTGGTCGAACTCAGAGACTCCCTTACCGCCTCACCCTGTCAACTTACTGATAATCTGGAACATAGCTTCGCAAAGTTTTCATGCTGGCTAAACTCTACTTTAGACAACAAAGCATTGGTCAAACAAAAAGTCATGGCTAATAAAGTATCCCAGGCGTGGTACAAATAAAACCTTAGGATATCAAGGTAAGAACAGAAATGGATAAAAACAAATATAAGGCTGAGGAGAAAATTATCTACCAAACTGAATAAATAAAAAAGGATCAACAAAACCTGTGGGGGAGAAGACGAACATGAGACACTGTACCATGTCAAGAACTAAAGCCAATTATACACAACAGCGCAAGGGTGCTTACCTGAACGATCGCAACAATAAAGTGAACACTAGGAGGTGTGATGGTTTCTCGTGGTTTGCCGGTACACAACTGGGCAACAAAGTTTCAAGTCTGTAAGAATAATGTCTCATGTTCGTCTTCTCCCCAGATTTTGTAACTCCTTTGTTTACTTACATTGCACATGGTTAGATTGTAAATATTGATATACTTTACAATATACTATTCATCATCAATGTGCTTTTGCCGTTTTAAAATTTGGTCATTCTGTCCACTGTCTATTCCGACTTTTGATTTTACTAGTATCAAAAATGTGAAATACATTTATTATTCATTCTTGTCTTTAAATAACCAGAAGCGATGAAACAATTAATGCACAGAAAGCAAAGAAGCTCTTATAACATTTTTTAGAATTCAATGCATAAACATATATCATATATTTGTACAACAGTAATATTTCTCCTTTTCTTCAGCTTGGATAACAGGAGTTATAGGAACATACCTGAGGCAAATATTTTGTTCAAAAGAGGTAACATCTTAATAACTGAATCATCGAGGAAGGCAGAATCCTTTGAAGTGTATGCTCCCACCGCCTTATCTGGCTTCAAGTATTGTTCATGGAGCTCTTTCAGATCAAAATATGATGACATTTTCAATTACTCAAAGTTTCCAACTCTACTTCTTCTGTGCGTGCACCTATTCTTATAGTAAACCATCTAAATTACAAATGATTGATAAACAAATGTCAGTTTTATTTGTGTGCGCTCCAAACCTCATCTAAATTCTATTCTTCTTTGATGTCAGCTGAGTGAAGCTTAGAAATATTTAGCATACTGTTTGCAAAGCATAATGTTGTGAATGGTGCCGCATGTCTCATCACCTTAATTGACACAAACACAGCAATGCTATTCTGCCACTAAAATTAGTCCTTCAAAATATGCACTTGCTATTCATTCTTTGAACAAGCTTGGTTTTGCAGAACACACAAGATGATGGACGGAATGTTTCACATTGGCAAAATATTCACCCCCAGTCACAAATCCGGGTTTAATCCAGCCTATTTTGCTCAACACGCCACCCCAGTTCAGACATGGACATATGCAAATCAGATTAAACCCAGATATGTGACTGGGGGTGAATGTTTTGCTAATGTATAACATTCCGTCCATCATCTTGTGTGTTTTGCTGTTCGCCCTATGTGAGAAGGGTATGCCCAGACATGGTTCCCGTGCTCACTATGCCACTGGAGTCAAGCTATCCTGGCTGAAGACGGCTGGTAGCCAGAAACCAGTCCTAGGATGCTTGATTCCAGTCCAGAGAAGACATGGCTTGGCAGTTCGGTCTGAACTGTTCCCATGAGGCACAGGGTCAAGACTGATTTGCATATGGCCATGTCTGAACTGGAGTGGTGTGGTTAGCAAAATAACAATGATTTAAACCCAGATCTTTGACTGGGCTGAATTTTTTCCCACTGTGCAAAATTCTGTCCATCATCTTGTGTGTTAAGTTTGTTTTGGGCTTTTTTGTTTGTAGTCTTTTTTATTGTACTATGAAAAAAAATAGTATCATAAAAATACCAAAAACTTAAAGTATAGCCATGTGGGTCCCATCAGATTCACTCAAAATCTGTTCAGTGTTCAAGTGTAGGAAATTGCCACATTGTCAATATTTCCTAAAAAAAATGAGTTACTAATTGGGAGTGGGTGCTCACACCAACTAAAAATTACACTTTGGTTATATAAAACAATGTTCTAAGAGCATCTCCATTAAACCCCTGGTAGCTGTTTTACAAGATGGTAACAGGCTCCTGTAGTGTAGTTCCTATATTCCCAATAGGCTCTGCGCATTGGAATAATATATCCTGTAGATGTGACGTAGGACTTATGTTGAATAGGTCTCTATCAAAATATATTAGACTTAATTGTGAGTGCCAGCTAGCTCAGAGGTCACTAGCAACTTTCTCGAGTTCACAAGAAGGGATTTAGTTTCTCACAACCGCATAAACATGACAACTTTTTTTCCCTGAGATAAAACTGATCTTCAGGGTCGTGGAAACAATAGATAGGTATTTCCCCCAGTCAATCGTGCATGCCTCGTTTCACCAGAGGTGCAGAGAAATAGATACACAGGCTTTTTCAATGAAAAGGATTTATTGAACGGTCTTCTTTCTCAAGCACAAGAAATGAACTGCTACAATCGTAAAACTGGTTGTAAAATATAATGCATACAGTAGAAAGAGTAGAATAAAATAATACTGTAAGAGTATTGTATGGTTCCTAAACCATAGATAAATACATACATAAATAATAGAGGCTAAAAGTACTCAACTGGTGCTTCTGAAATACGCCTACCCCGATGTACCTAACCTAACCTAAGCTTAGTACGAAGAAAGAAGTAAGTGAGGTGTAGCATATATGCAGTATTCTTTTCCAAGAATCTTTCTAAGATTTCTCTTAGGGTCTAATCAGCTCCGTACCTTGATTTGGAATGAAGAAGGTCAGGTTCGGGACTCAATTTTCCAACAACCCGCAAGGGTAGCTTGGAAACACTAGAGCTGGATTTCTCGGCATGAGAAAAGACAGCGTCTGTCTCAATGCGTCTGTTGGAGGGTCGGCTTCTTTCGGCACTTGCAGTAGCAGGGCGTGTCAGGCAAGTAGATAGTCAAACTGCTCCAAACCACTGTGTGTTTGCTTGGGCAAGGGTGGGCATTTTTAAAAGTTGAAGGTACTGAGTTTGACGTAAAGGTGGGCATAATAACATCTACAAAGAGTCTCAGTTCTTTAAAAACTCCACGAGTTCTTGGACAAGTCAGTATTCGAGCAAGGGGAAGCTGCCGAACCAGAGTTTTCCATTAAATTGTTGTTGATTCTCGGAACTAGTGGAAGTAGCTGTGCCGTATTTGGACTGCATGAGCTATGTCTAAATATGGTTATGATTCTTATGCCTATATAAGGATATTGTAATTTATACCTATCTAAGGGCATGAATTGTGTGAAGTAGTGTGGCTCACTGGTTAGAGGCGGCAGACCCGAGAGCAGAGGACGGCCCGCGACCAGGGTTCGAATCCCGGCGCGGCAGGTTTCTGGACCAGGGTCAGCGGACTCAATAATTCTCTCGCCTCGGTGCCCACTCTGATCAGCGATCACACTCGGCAACTCTGGGCATTAGCTTGCCTCATCTTCACTAACGGCCCCACCAGACCGCCGGGGATGCCTGGTCTCACCCTGGAGATACCCATTAAGGGACCATCTCTCAGGGAAGCCAGGAAGGGTTTCGCAGCCATCGAAGCGCCTTGGGACCCTCCGGGTAAGTAGTGCACTATATAAATGCCTATACATTTACATTTACATACAATTGGGAACATTACAATAGGATCCTAAAATATTATACACCACTCCAAGATATTGGCTGTGTTGAAGCAGCACCAACAATTTTTAAGTAAAAAACGAAACCAAGAAAACACCCCAGTCAAACCTTTGACCTTCTGACATGGAACGTGTAATATCCCTCAAAGACGTACGTAACATCATCAAGATGTGCAGGATAAGCTGATTTTTTTCAGTACCTGGTCTCAGTGGAAAAAACCTGGATTTTGCAGTGCTGGAGACTGGATCTCAGACAGAAAGATGTATGTCCTTGCCCTGGCTCAAGGTATAACCTTCAGACTTAGTAACTTTTTTTGAAGCAGCAATCATCTGTCAGGGCAGGGTTGAGCAAGGCTCCACAATGCTGCAACCTTTGATGCAATGTCCCACTCAACCGGTTTTGATCAAATCAAAAAGCTCTAGGTAGGATAAAACAGGAGGTTTTGCCCACCTACAGTGGGATCTCCATCTGTACACTTCAGCAATTTCCTCCACCCTTTGTTATGTATCGATTTAGATTCCATAAGAATTTCCCGATTCATGCCCTTATATAGGTACAATTCACATTGCCCTTATAAAGGCATAGAAACCCATACCTTATTTAGGCAAACTCCATGCTACCCAAATACAGGCATTGCTACTTACATCCGTTCATATACATCACAACGAATTCTTGGAAAACTAAACTCTTAAGCTTTAGGAACTTCCCTTGCCTGGATATTGATTTCTCCAAGAACTCATTTATTATGCATGAACATCTATTCCTTGGGGGTTCATCACTCTCTCCTCCACAGGTTCAATCATGGATGGATCAGTTGAATCAACTTAACAATAAACCCATCATTGTTGACAGCACAAAATCCCTGGGTATCATACTCAACAAAAAACTCAATCTAGTCACCCACATCAACTCCATTGCAAAGTCTGCTCCATACCAACTGAGCCTTCTTTGGGGAATTTGTTGCTTCTTCCCGGAGCAAGACCTTAAAACCCTGGTCTAATCGCCGGTCCTCTCCAGACTGGACTACTGCAATTCTATTCTCACTGGCCTCCCCAAATCCCACCTATCCCCCCTTAAATCTATTCTTTATTCAGTAGCTCGCTTCATTTATGGAGCCAAAAGAAGCGACCACATCTGACCCATGTCATCTACCCTCCGCTGGCTTCCCATCAAGTCAAGATCTATCTATAGGACTGCATGTATCACCCATAAAGCCTTGCACTCCTCCTCTCCTCGCTACCTGGCAAATAAACTGAAACTCACTGGAGGCTCTAGACCATCACGTAATGCGGAAAATGTACTGCTTGCACCTCCCACTTTCAAGAAGGAAAGATCAATGGCCCAATCCTTTCCTGGCAACGCGGTGGGAATCTGGAACTCACTTCTGCCTCAGCTCCGGACCACCACCTTCTCGCAGGCCTTCAAAACTGACCTCAAAGTTTTTCTCCTTCAAAGACACTACCACATGTAATACACACCCTCTCTATTATCTGAAGGAAGACCCTCCATTATAGAGAATCCTTTTCTCCATTACTATGGAAGTACCTTCCCAGTGTGTTCTGCCAATTATTGCAGTAGTATCCTTCTACCTGTGTTTGGGAATCATTTGTAACATACACACGTCACTTTTCTCTTGTAACACACTGTTTGCTACCTCTTACATTTTGTTTGCTTTAGATACTTGCACAAGTACCACCAGTGCCTACGTAACGTTTCTTCTTGTGCTTGAGTGTCTACCATTTATTGCAGTATTATACCTCTACTTGTACTTATTATGCTTTTGTAACCTGCACACTTGTCACCTTTTCTTCCTGTAGTGCACCGTTTTCTACCTCCTGTATTTTGTTTGCTCACAATTGTCATGTTTGCCTCATGTAACTTAACATTTGCTATTGTAATTTGTTCACTTGTAATGTTTCTCCTCGTGTATCAGTTATGTTCCTACTGTGAAGCGCTCTGACACATTCGGGTAAAGTCTGCGCTATATAAAAAGGCATGAAATAAATAAATAAACTTTGCATTCTGTCTTATGATTGTAGCAGTTCATACCTCTTGCATGAGAAAGAAGACTGTTCAATAAACCCCTTTTAATTGAAACTCCTGTCTCTCTATTTCTGTGCAAACTCTGTAGAAACGAAGCATGCACGATTGACTGAGTGAAACGGTTATCTATTGTTTCCCCGACTTTGAAGATATTGTTCCGACTCTAAGGGAAACAAAGATGTCATTATATGCGGTTGTCAGAAACTAATCCCTTCTTGTTCATTCAAGAAAGTTTCTAGTGACCGATGAGTTATCTGGCACACTCAAGTAATTAAGGCTAATGTACTCAATAGAGACATACTGACCTCAGTCTCATGTCAAAACTTTAGTGTATATTATTCCATTACGCAGAGCCTATTAGGGATATAGGAACAACACTACATGGCGCCCAACGTTTCGTAAGGCACCCATTTAAATCTTGATACTGAAGTAACTCAGTTGTGCTTTTCTCAAAGACCCCTACTCATAAAACTCCATTAGATGTCTTGAGTGGGTAGAGATAAATATCCGCCATAGCTGAGGAGGACAACAATCCTATGTATTACCTTTTTGGTTTGTTCCACGTTGAAGAATACAGTGTTCCAAAATATTGTGCACCTTATCTTTGTTCCCTTGAATCTTGCTCTGCAATTTTCATTAAACAAAAATGTCCCTAACCGGAGACAATAACACCAAAACTGTTAAAGCTACAGGTGACAATGCTGTTCCAGCTTTTAATTTAACAGGTTTTAATGAAACCAATGAGAATGCTATAATCATTTCTCCAAACTTAAGGAGAGCATCACTCTAAAACGTATAAAACATGGCCTAACACCAAGAGGTGGTAGAGCAGTTTTTGTGATAGAGGCACATGAATATCACCAGACAGAGGTATTCTATTCATGGATAGTATTCTCAGAATCAAATCCAGTAACTAAAATGTTTCACTGATCCACCCAAGGAATATATTCCTTTGGAGCATATTGAAATTCCACTCACATACCAGGAGCATGAGCTCTGGTTCAAAAGCACCATAAAAGATTTATTATACATGTCAGGATGTCAGGATTATACACCTCATCCTGACATTTAATAAATGTCAGACATAGAATTACTTACTGAACTCAAAGAGTTAATCAGAATGTATAGACAATTGGTACAATTTGTCAGGCAGACTTTCACTGTCCAACCTCCAGTAGTTATTCCACAACAAACCTCTCACCAGGGGAATACACTAAAAATCACACTACAGACTTTACACGCAGTCATGGGAAAATTGCCCCCAAAATGTGAACAAAATCCAGTCTAGATAGCTCAAAATATTACTCTAATCAAAACGGTATTTCCTAATACCAGCCCTTAAGAGAAACATAGAATTTTAACAATCAGTTTACCAATGGGGATAACACCACATCTGGAGGACTGCACCATTAGGAGTACAGTATTTGCTGCTATCTACACTAAAACACTGGTGTTTTGTCTGTGGTGGTAATATCTGATGTCCTAAAACAGATTCAAAACTATACGGAGCAGGGCCTGCTCTGAATTTAGGTATGAAATTACTGAAACATTTCACCCAGGTCTCAACCATATTATTATCTAATATGAAATGAGAAGCAGCATCAGTTGCAATCCACCAAAAATTAAGGGAATTTGATGTAACAGAATAACTACAAGAACTAGCCAGAATAATTGAAAAATCCAATGAAGAATTAGGCAGATACAGTTTAGGTGGGAAACCAGTTAAACCATAACTGTCTGAAAGTCATGAAAAGGCCTTTACTAAAAACACTCCTACATCTCCTAAAAAGAAGTGGGAGAATAGCAAACAAAGTTCTAAAGAGACGCGTTCTCATGCCTGAGGTAGTTCCCCTCAAAAGGAGCCCTCCGAAAGGAGGTATAACCTCAGGAATAAGGATAATTTGAGAAAACCTGACAGGTATCAAGCTACTGATGCACGTTCCTCTTGTAGCTTTCAGATATCGTCATAAACATCCAAAAGAAGAGGATGGTCAGATCAAAAAAAAGAACGCGTGAAGTCCAACGATGACCAGAAAAGTAAACCAACAACTCAATTCATCAAAAAGAAGGTTGCAGGTCTAAAAATCATACATGCCGCTGATCTTGAGGACACAACTTAAGAACAGAGAATTGGCTCAGACAATGTTGGACAGCGCAGCAGAAGTAACAATAGCTCTCCAGAAGCTGAAGGACTTCTGGACACAGTGGACTTGAATGAATACATTCAAGTTGAAACTGCAGACACTAGGGTTAGCACTCTACATAGGTTATATGAAAGAACACTCCGGATGGAGTAAGACATACCAAGAAGAGTGAAAGCACTCTTTTGGCTACAACTTTCAAAGGGTTATGATTTACTTCTAGCAGAACGGGACTGGCCACCATAATTCGTCAGGGAGTGCCCACATAGCGAAGACATCACTATGCCAGCCTTCTCTAATCATGTTCCAGTACATTTAAAATATATACTTATGCCAGGAAATGGTCAGTGGTCCATGCCCCAGCATTATACAAAAATCATGTAGGAGGGGATGAGGATACACCTCACCATAAAATCCAATTAAAAAATCAACCAACTACCCAGATAAGCAAGAAGCTAAAAAACAGGCCAGGGAGACTATTGAATATAAAGGGGTGATTGAAGCTTGTACCTCATCAATGAACAATCCTATGTTTCCTGTTTCCAAACTAGACAATACATATCGTCTAGTTTTGGATTACTGACATTTAAACTAATGCTGTAAAACATTTGTAGTGCAAAATGTACACAGTACAGCATTAATGAATAACATTGTGTGTAAAAACTTGAAAACCACATTAGATATTTCTAATGTTTTTATTTGTCAAAAAATTGCACCTGAAAGTAGGTATTTGACCACTTTCTCAATAAGGGACACTGCATCAATTCTACTGTCTCCCTCAAGGATTCAAGAATAGTCCAGGGTTATTCTCAGCAAGGGTGACAGTGTTACTACAAATTTATGATGACGAGGCATTGTCATATGTTGATGATATCTATATGACTTGAACAGGATGAACACCATTAGACTTGGCTTCGCCTCTGAAGGGTACAAATTCAATTTAAAAAAATCAAGAATTGCCTATCTCAACTTCCTTTTGCTAGGAAATGCATTTTCAAAATCCTTGCAGCCAACTTTCAGAAAAGTGGGCGCTGCTCCAATCTCCAAAAACGCTGAAGAATTTACAATCGATTCTAGGTTTCTTTGATTTTTGGAAGAACTTACATTCTAAACTACGCAGAAAGGGTTAAACCTCTCTACAAATTAATCAAACCTGATTTTAAAACAGTAAATTGGACACAAGAACACACAGAAATGTTGTGTTCGCAACAAAAATACATGTTAGCAACTAAACATTTACAAACACGTACGCAAATTAGTGATCCGAATCATTGCGGGTAAATGCGGATTCACCAACTTAACTTTTAACGAAGGTGAAAAAGTATCAATTGCACACAAATCACATTTGTACACACAAGCAGAAATTAAATTCACTTCTACAGAAAAAGTTCTGACAGCAGTTCAAACCGCTGTAGCAATAGAAAGAACCCTGGCACAGGGGAAATGTATGTTGGCCATAACTCCTGTTCCTGCCTTAGAGGCAGTGACAGAAGTGAGCATTACAAATACTAAATTGTTACCTCTGAGATGGATAGAAATGGGTTTATGCTCTTACTGCAACTGATGTTGAATACGTTTTTGATCCTTATTTGAAAACACAAGCATTCCAGCAATACGGACACAAATGTCCTCTGCCTGATGAAATTCTACCTCTAGACCAGTATGAATGTATATTTTATACTGACGAACCAGTAGACACCGCTACGGAAGTCAAGCAAGTTTAAAGTGCTGCATGTGCGGTTGTTAAAGGTCATATGCTCAATGGTACATTCAAATCGATGGTCACTAAAAAACCATTCTCTAAGAGATTGTACAGCTCAGCAAGGTGAACTGCAAGCATTCACAATGTCAGTTGAAAATACGGATCGAGGAGTCCCCACACTCATACTGTGTGATTCTTTGTATTGTGTTCAATCTTAAAATTAATATTTACAGAATTGGCTTCAAAATGGTTTCAAGGATTCAAAAGGTGGCACAATCAAGCACAACATGCTTTGGGAACAAGTAGTTCAGTTGCCAAACGGACTACAAAACACTCATGTGATGCACATGCTCAGTCATTCAAGTTGAAGGGAAATAATTGTCTGATGAAGCTGCAAAGGGGGCTGTACAATTGGCTTTCATAGCTGCAATCACTTGTTCAAAAACAAAAATAGACAATGAAATAATGCTTCCTGTTAATGCTACAAGCAAAGTCCGCGGTACAGCGTTACTTAAAGGGTTTCCACTCAAATACTCATATATACCTGATGCGAACAATTTACCTTTTGCTCAAATCCCTGGAGTGGGCGATAAGGTAATTCCAAACATGAAACATAGACTAGGACTAATCCTTGCAGCACATGAAGTAATCTCCTCTGCTTATGCAGGTGTTTCAGCCACAGTAACCTTATTAAAAAATAGGTACTGATGGCCAGGCATTAGTAAGCAGACCAGAAAAAATGTTCTGGACTGTGAAATATGTAAAAGATGAAAGTCTCAACTGTGAAACTTCCTGCACAGACGCCCCTGTTATTTTCAGATAAACCATTAGCTTGAGTTTACTTGGACCACTGCGGTCCCTTACAAAGGGATGGTAACTACAAATATATCATGGCCACAGTGGATTCGTGTTCAAGGTTCCTTTGGATGTGGCCTCAATGCTCGGCTGAAGCTCAAACTGTTATAAAAGATTTGCGAGTCTTAATCAGCACCCACGCAATTGGCAAGCTACATTCTGACCAGGGTCCTGTGTTTAGCTCCCAAGATTACAAAGAAGCCATGGCCCGTTTGGGCGTTGCATTGCTGTTCTCTAGTCCATTCCATCCTGAGGGAAATTTGGTTGTGGAAAGAAAAAACCGGGACGTAAAGCAATCTATACCAGCTAGGGGATTAGTTTTCGGTGAGGGTGGGTTAAACATCTAATAAGTGCCCAACGTAGTCCTAACAACTTGCCAAGAAGTTCTCTAGTGGGTATCAATGCACAATAGGTCCTATTTGGGACAAGAATGTTGGTCCCGGACCTTGATTGTCACACATCAGTGCTGGAAATTGAGAAATTTGATATCAAAGATCGTTTGGCTGTTTAACAGGACTTAAACGAACTGAGAACAAACCAAAGCAACGTGTTCCTGAAGCCAACTACCACTGGGGAAAAACCACCCTTCCAGGCAAGACCTGTCTGGATCCCAAAGTTAGGTGATCTAGTCAGAGAAAATATTGCGGACAAGAAGGAATTTGGGCCTTCTTACAGACAACCAGTACCTGTCCTAGCAATCCACATAACAGGAACAGTGATAATGCTGCCCTTGCTGGAAAAAAGGAGAGCATCCACTTGATCAAACCACACTATGTGGCCGATACTAAGCAGTAGACCAAGAGGACTCCGACAATGTAGCAGACGCACTCCTCTAGCTACAATCCAAGCGGTTCAAACTGAGAGACTCATCACCATTGAAGAATCTGCAGTGAGAAAAGAAGAACTATGCAACAAAGCTATGAACTCGTTCCTCTTGAGACCCAAATAACAGTTTGACAAGGAGCACCCGTCTACAATGAAGTAACAAGTGATCAAGTGGTTCCAGTGAATTCAACAAATCCAGATGCAATTCCAGCCATTGACAGAACTGTCTCTGGCTATTTCATAAACGTTGATACTTTTTCTGAGGATCCCAGCGGACCTGAAATAACGCCATCAAAAAGAACTTTTAAAGAACAGACTTTTGCCATCACCTGGAAAATACTTATCTGGTTTCACCAAGGAATGAATTATGGATTGTGTTGGGAATATTTTTTCTTCTACTTTGGTAAACTCCAGTAATTACTCTGGGTATGCTGATAAATGAAAGATATGTAAGAATGGACGCAGCAAGTCAGAAAGTCAACTTACTCCTCCATCCACCCAAATCATCCCATCGTGAACAAAGAGACTTGTCAGCAGTGAACATCACAGCTGTTCCTATACCTGATGGTATAGCTGGGACAAAACAAGATAGGACATTTTTGGCCCGTCGGGGCTGTGAAGATTCCACACTTATTTAAGTTTTAATTAAGTGTCTTTATTACTTCTAGTACCTTTTCTGATGATTGGGACTTCGAGATTATTAATATGATGTCTGATCTAGAGATGTCACCAGTATTCACAAATAATGAATATTCAGAAGGTTAATTAGACTATGAATAAATGTATTGTTATAACCAGTAAGGTCATACTTTCTTGCACAAATCAACAATGCCTAGAAATGTATATATGTATAACCAATGGGAACATCATCCTATGCCTCCAAAGGGTAGCTCAAAAACTTTTGTGAATAAGTTTCCATATTTTTCAGGGATGCAGTATATTGAATGCAGAAACATTTTATTTTAGAAATATAAACAGAACAGGAATAAAAATTATGTTGACCAATACAAAACATATTAATTCTGCATCCTTTGATACCCAACTGTAGAGCCAGTATCATCCCTGAGCAAATTATGTTTTAATGACACTGTCTGATTCGCATATGGCCATGTCGGAACTGGGGTGGTGTGGAGTGCAAAAAAATGATGGATTTAGGCCCAGATCTCTGTACTGGGGTGAATGTATGACATTGTTCTGCATTCTGTCCATCAACTGTTGTTTTTGCATTTGTCACCCCAAGTGGGATGGGTATGCTCAGACGTGAGTCCCATGCTCTCCACATCACTGGAGTCAAGCTATCCAGGCTGAAAACGGCTGATAGCCAGAAACCAGTCCTCGGAAGATTTTTTTCCGGTCCAGGAATGACATGGCTTGGCAGTTTGGGCTGGACTGTTCCCATAAGGCACTGGGTCAAGGCTGGTTTGCATATGACCATGTCTGAACTGGGGTGGTGTGGACTGCAAAAAAACAATGGATTTAGGCCCAGATCTCTATACCTGGGTGAATGTATGACATTGTTCTGCATTATGTCCATCAACTGTTGTTTTTGCAACTGTCCAACAAACGTCTAGCCTTGGGTTAGCCAAGATCAAGGACTTGAACACACCAACCATACCAATACCTGCGAGCAATAGCTCTACACGGGGGGAGGTTGAATTACATAATATTTTGCATCACAAGGGATCAGATCCAGATTGGAACAAATGGTTGCTTTGGCCACTAGACACAAATAACTATCAGGATCTCTATATATGCTTCACATAATGAAATATGGAAGATTATACAAGCAGAGACTGCAGAACGAATACGAGAAATTGATTGTATTAATTTAGAGAAATCTCTATCTGTAGTTGACAATGGGTTAACAACTCTGTCGTCCAGGATATATTCATTGGACAGCATTGTATCTTCTGCCATAAACATCATGGAACGAGACTTGGTCATGTTGCAACATGGTCGGTTTCAGCTACGCTCTATCAAGCAAAATTATGCTGCTGATGTACGGGAGGAAACAACAGGCATGCAGGTAACATTTGATATGAACATTGCTGATCCAAACAATGCTGAAGGGGATGCTTCTCATCTATGTGCGGTTAATCTTCTGAACAAGGCAATCCAACTTTCACCTGCAATGACAGATGATTTTTTGTCTACAGGATTAGAAGATTTCATGTTTTCTCCAATCCCTAACACAGACTTCTGTAATCTGAGAGACTTTTGAATTTGACCTTCATTTTTCAAATACAATGGACTAACTTTAGAACTTTTGACTATGATATATTGTCTTTTTTCCAAATTTGTATTTTTCATTTTTGGCACAAGTAATCAGCTTATAGTAGAACTATTCATAGAGAAGAAGAATTCTTTGAATACTTCCAGAGACAATATATGACTTTGTCCTTAAACAACCAGTTTTAAGTAATCTGACATGAAATGGTTTTGGCCTTTTTTCTTCTGTATTTATGAGCCATTTCATAAATGTATACTTTCATGGTTCATTCATTTAGCATTTCAAATGTAAATATGTGCTTAGTATGAAACCTTGATTTAATATACATCTGTAATTGAATATCGCTTGTAGAACTTACGAATTGTGTGATATTCATTGTATATTTTAAATTCCTAAAAACTACATTTTACTTTATTTTTAAACACTTACCTGATAATTTGTGATGTGTTGGGCATTAGGGTACCAAGGGTCTCTCCGGTCCACCGTGACTCTGTAATAGCCGTTTGAGTGGAGAAAGATAACCCCCTCGGAGTGACAAGGAACTTTGGCGCCATGTTGGGCAGTTAGCGCTCTAGTGCCAGGCCGCCTAAACACATATAAACACCACATTCTCGATCGCGCAGCAGACGTGCGCAGTGGGCGCACCGCGGGCACGCCGAAGGTGCGCCAAAGGTAAAAAAAAAAAAAAAGGTAAGCCCGTTTGCGCCCATCCACACCTGGACGCCGCCAGATGGCAGGAAATTCTGCTTCACTTATTATGCCGCCCATGATCCAATCATGGGAGGAGCTGTTTAAGGTAAAGATCTCCATGCATACCTCCAGCTGTGAAGGCAGGATCTTGTTAGATAATGAAGGTTTAGCTCATTGTAAATGGAGTATAGGCCAACTACGAACAGGACAGAGCAGTGAAGAGGGGAGGAGGACTGGCGATAGACACCCGCCCTACTCTAGATTAAACGTTCTGGACACCATCTCCTCACCTAATATGGAGTTGGTGATTTTTTCTTTGGAATTTGCTCATTGTCAGAAGGTCACAGGGGCTGCAGTGTACCACCCGTCGGAGGAAAACAGAAAGATGTTCTGTACCACACTACTGGAAACCCTTGCCCCCCATGTTTTATATGGTGATAATTTCTTCATCAGGTGTGACTTTCATTTTCACTTTGATACCATCACGGACCGTGACACAGAAGATATCTTGGCATCCATGGACATGCTAGATCTTTTACCCATAATTAGTGAGCCAACCCATATAGCAGGCCATACTCTGGATATTATCTTCACCAATATTTCTACTCTTTTAACTGAACCTCCTCAGACAGTTAGCTGATCTGATCATATGGGGTTAAGCTTCTCTTTCTCTGCCTGCAGAAGCCAGTCCCAGGCCCAGGGACGTAAAGTTACTCGCAGACAATGGAGGAAAATTACTCTGACTACATTTGGCCCAGAATTCTGCCCTCCATCCTTTCAGGAGTGCAATGATGTAAACAAAGCTATAACTATTCTTGAGACAGAGATGAGCAGGATCTTTGACATCATTGCTCCCATAAAAACAACAACCATATATGTAAAACCCTTCCCTGTACAGTTTGGAATCCGAGAAAACGGACTGCAGAGTCAAAGTATACAAATGGAGGAAAAGAAAATCAAATGAAGATAGACCGGCTTATAATGTATTACACAGGCACTATCCCAGCAACTGTAACCTGGCCAGGAGTTCACAATTAGCCACTCGAATAGTAGAAGCTAAGGGCTCCTCTAAAGAACTTTTCAGAATTCTTAAGTAGTTCACTACCCCTAGTGTGAGCAATCTCGCAGGTCCTACGGTGCAAGATTTTGTGAGGAGCTTGCTCTACATTTCACTAGCAAAATAGATAACATCTACAACTCCTTGGCATAAAATCCGGAGCAAATGTGAAAAACCCGGGTTTCAGAAAAGCCCATGCTCTCAAAACTGGAGCATTTCAATCCCATAATGTTGACCAGAGGGAACAGAGAGTGAAGCTGGGGGAGTTTCTATCTCCATCCCTGTCTGTGCTTTGTGGTGTCCCTCAGGGGTCGGCATTAAGTCCGACCCTTTTTAACATCTATGTGACCCCACTTGCCAGACTGATAAGATCTTTTGGGATGGAGGTAGTCTCCTACGCCGACGATACCCAGATCCTGGTCTCCCTCTCCCAGCCTGTCAGTTCGGCTGCCTCCAATTTTAGATTCTGTATGGAGGCAGTTGCTCAATGGATGATTTGCAATTCATTGAAACTAAATGGTGAGAAGACGGAGATCTTGGTGTTTGGAGGAAAGGAGGACATCTGGTCGGCGAATTGGTGGCCTGCTTCATTGGGAGTCTGCCCGGTACCTGCTGCTCTAGCTAAAAATCTAGGAGTTCTGATCGACCCTACCCTCAGTATGCGTCAGCAGGTATATAGAACAGTGTCCTCCTGATGGGGCATAATCCACGTCTTGAGGAAGATTAAACACTATCATTCCCAGCAGGCGAGAAAGCAAGTCGTGGTGGCACTCATAGGCTCCCAACTTGATTACTGTAATGCGCTGTATGCAGGACTCAACAAGGGGTTGCCGCAGCAACTATAAATGGTCCAGAATGGGGTGGCCAAGTTTGTGTTAGGTTTACCCAAACGTGCATCAGCCACTTCCGCAAGGAAATCTCTACACTGGCTCCCAATTGAGGAAAGGATTTCCTTTAAAATGATGTGCCTGACCTATGGCACCTTAGCTGGAAATAGGTCAGCCGGGATTGGAGCTCTCCTGGCTCCTTACAGCCAATCTAGAAATTTGCGTTCTGCGAACAAGTCTCTGCTATCAGTACCCCGCATTTGCAGAGCTAAATGGGGTGGTAGAGCTTTTTCTACCGCAGCACCAACAATGTGGAACGCTCTACCTGTGGAAACTAAGTCAATTCCCACTATGCAGTCCTGTAGAAAGGCCATGAAGACTCGGCTATTCGCGAAAGCCTACCTGTAGTTCTGTTTTGCCTTCTTTGTGAATTATTTTGATAGGCGCCTTGATGCCTTCGGGTTTTGGTTGCGCAGTACAAGTTTTCTTTCATTTCATTTCATTTCATTGGAGCAAGTCCTCGTGTTATTAAAACATAGTAAATCAGGTTCTCCGGCGGATGTGGCTCCTTCCCAATCATTTAGTCAAAGGGGAATCCCTGGGGTCATCTCATTAAATGATGACTCCTACCCTATCTTATTAGGGAAGAAAGTCGCACAGTGCAATATGTGTTAAAAAATATAAAAAAGGGTTTCCACAGAGAAATAGAATTGTTAACAATCTATTATTTATTAAAAGCCAAAATCAAGCAAAATAAGAAAACAATAAAAAAGGCAAAGCAATTTCATACAATTTTTACAATACAGTTTAAAATCCAAGGAAAAATACCTTGAAAAAATAAAAGTTAAATAGGGACAGTGTTATACAAGCATAATCATATTATACAGACACAATAATAGAATACACGACCAATAGAGACATATCTAAAACAAATTGACAATGAATAGACAGAAAACGGAACTACATATAATCACAGAACCCCTTGTATCGATGTGGCTCCCAGATATCTCTGCCACTGAATATAACCAGATCCAATGGCCTGAACCACTTTAACTACTATAAAGCTTTAGTGAAGGGGTTGGATGTCCATCTAAAGTTTTACCCGGCCCTGACTGGATTCTTTTAAGCAAAAAACAATGCGTCGACGCGTTTCGGTGCAGTACAATTGATTCTGTGGCACCTTCCTCAGGACTTCTCTTGCTGGGGTTTCAAGAAGTGGATAGTTACACCGTATCTGTAGGTATATGGGGAGAAATGTACAGAGTCATTTATCGTACATAATGCCAGTTTCTCTTTCTCTTGAATCAATATGTCTTGGCTTCTCTTGTCTTAGATGGCTGTTACTTCTTAACTCACTATAGATACATCAGACAACTTAACTTTGTTTGCATTGTACACTACATTGAGGACAAGGCCCTACCACATTTACAGTAGAATTATTAAGCAGCTAGCGTGACATACCCTCCGAATCGTTTTCAGTGTGGAAAACCTGTTTATCTTTACTTTAAACTAGGGAGGGATTCTATTGGAAGGAACCTGTCTAAAGTAGATAAAGTATAATCTCACCCCCAAATGATGTAGGAGACGTTCCAAAATAGGGTCTGCTTTGCGTCACACTTTGGTTCTGCAAGCTCTACTGTGGATATTTTCTGTCAAATAAAATCCTACTGTTAAAGGATCGTTCTAGCATTTTATAAACTGTATAGGACAACAGTTTTTATTATAGTTACCTCTCTCCTGACCTCGGAGCTCCTTCTCTTGGGGTGTCTTCTTTAAATATTGTCAGGCTATTTCACTGTTTTTTCATATATCTATAGGGGTAATGAACATAGTATCTTAACTGTGTCTTGCCTATGTGCCTGTTTCTAATCTAATACTTTATTATATCTTTCTCTTACCTCTTGGTATATTAAAACATTCCTTGAACGGGCATAAAATGTCGCCGGTATTTCCAAGAACTGGATGTGTTCTGTTGGTCAAAAAAATATATATAAGAAGGAGCCGTTACTGTTTATACTCCCATCATATCATGGTTTTCCTACTGCTAAGCTTATTACTGTAAAAAAGGGGACTCTCTTCTCTTCTCTTGTGCCACTCTTATGTGTTTGCTGCTGTTATCCACCCATGATAGTTGGCCCAACACCATCTATTTACAGAGCAGGTCTTGCATTTCTATATATTCCTACTATTGTCAGTGGTAATTTGACATGGCCTAGATGGGGTGCTTGACTACTTAGTGTAATCCCCCTACATACCGGTTTAGGTGGGGGTTTACATCTTGGTTCTAGTTACCGCTGGAAGGATTCAGAAGTAAATGCTAAGTCTGCTCCCTCCCACATGACATTTAAAGGTAAGGGGTTTAGGGTGTAAAATCTTCCCTCTCCTTATTCCACCTAGGACCCTTTAATCCTCTAGTTGCAATGAACTAATTGGAATCTCCCATTGTGGTGGACCCCTCTCATAGGGAGACGTGGACTGGCGAGTCACTTACCCGGAGTACGCCGTAACTGCGCTTCTGCCTCGTTCCTTCACTCGTTGTCCCAGCCCCAATCATGTCTGGCTTGGGGCTGGAGCTGGCAAACCCTATTAAAGAAATCTGTAATCTATCTTTATCATCTGCCTCTTTTCCCTTAAAATGGAAAAAGCCATTTATTAAACCTTTGCCAATAAAAACCTCGGCTGATCAGGGGATCTTCAAAATTATAGGCCCATTTCTCTTTTACCCCTATGCTCAAAAATCATGGAGTCTATGGTGAACCTTCAACGTGTAGGTTTTAGTACGGAGTCTGCACTAACTGAAGTGTCAGACACGATCAGGCTGCTGTTAGATGAAGGGACACCTACTATGCTAGTTCTTCTGGATCTATCAGCAGCTTATGACACCATCTCTCACAGGATCCTTCAAGGAGACTGCGAGTGATTGGTGTCAAGGGGAGGGTGCTGGACTGGGTACAGAGCTTCCTCTCTGAAAGATCTTAATGTGTGCAACTGGACACCTTTGTGTCCAGGACCACAATTGTGGACAAGGGAGTCCCCCAGGGCTCTGTGCTAAGTCCCACACTGTTCAATATCTATGTGTCGTCTTTGGTCTCCTTTATTAGATCATGTGGGTTCCATACCATCTCGTACGCCGGCGACACGCAGATCATTGCCCCGATGGAGAAGGACATTGGAGGTACAAAAGGCAGATTCAAGTCATGCATGTCCAAAATCGCAGTAGGGATGAAAAATAACTTCCTGCAATTGAACTCAAATAAAACTGAGACCCTAGATTTCAGCAAAGCCGAGCAGATATGGACCAAGGACTGGTGGCCAGAGGAACTTGGAGAAGCTCCCCGCCCCAAAAATTGGGTAAAAAGCTGGATGTGCTAATGGATTCTAAACTATCCATGGTGGAGCATGTGAAGACATTAACTGGTAATTGTTTTGGACTAATCCGCATGCTAAAAAAGATCTTTCCCTGCTCGCAGGCAGGTAGCTCCCCACGCTGCTGCACGGCTCTGCCTGCATTGTTTTTGCCTAATCTTGTATTTTTCCCCTGTGCCTAACTTGCTTTCTTGCCCAGACTTGTTTATATTCCCCTATGCCTGTATTTGCTTTCTTTTCCAGACTTGCTTTTATTCTCCTGTGTCTTTACTTGCTTTCTTGACCATGTTGCGTGCTTATCTAGGATCCTGATCGATACTGTGACCTTATGTCCCCATTCGGCTATAAATCCATTTATTCCCTATATTGGCATAACCGTTCAAGTGCGATATTCAGAAAGTCATCTCTGGCCTCACACGAAGAGAGCCACATTCCAGAATAGTTTTCTGCCACTTCCTTTGCAACCAATTAGTGCAATGACAGAGCAGAAGTCACTATCTGATATTCCTAGATTAACACTCCGAGTTCTTCAACAAGATAAAAACTCAGCAAACCTGGAAATCCCTGCTTGCTGTGTTTTGATTGGTAATGGAACTCTAATGAGCAACTGATAGCTATCACTTCCTAGTGACATCTTTAATTGACGTCTTATGTCCAGCAAACTTACGTCAAACCTGGCACCTGTCAGGTATAAATATTACCAACGTTGCCTTAAGCAATTGCCCGTTGTTAGCTGAAGCTAGCACCCTGTTGCTGCAGCCTGCTGCCCGTTGCCTGAAGCTGCTGATACCATTATCGCTGCTAAAGCGCGAACGATGGTGTGGTGACACTAGGAGCTGAACAGCCGTCCCTCTGCGAAGAGCCCAAGCAGATGCCAGCTGCCCGCGGACGCTGTCCCCCCTCCTCCTCCTCGACGCGCTGAAGAGAGACGCTGCCTTTCTCCTGCAGAGAAATCCAGCTCCAGCGTTTCTGGTCTACCCTTGCGGGTGACTGGGATACCGAGACCCCCTGAAGGAGATACCAGACCTCCATCATTCTATTCAGAGGTATGGTGTTGACTAAACCCTTAGAAGAGACTTCTTGAAGCAAACCTTGGCAAAACCAACTTAACTTAGAGCTACTTACTTACTCCCCTCCCAGGTGTTAGGCTTAGGTCAGGTACACTGGGGTAGGCGTAGTTAGAAGCACCAGTTGAGTATTTTAGCCTAATGTATATATGACTGTATATATGTTTTATTACTTTTAAACCATTGTATGGCTAAGAAACCATATCAATGCTTTTACAGTATTATCTCGCAATACTTATCTTACTGTACGTACTTTTTATCATAACAAGTCTTGCAATTGTGGCAATACATTTCTCTTGTACGAGAAGAAAGACTGTTCAATAAATGTTAACCTTTTATTGACAAACGCCCGTCTCTCTATTCTCTACATATCGTGAAAGTAAACTGCACTAACCTGACTGAGTAAAATAACTGTCTATTGTTTCACACGACCCTAGAGATCGACTCTTGATCTGAGGAGCAAAGTTGTCATGTTGCACGGTTGTTGGAAAACTGAATCCCTTCTTGTCTGTGCCAGGGAAGCTGATCACTTCCTATGCAGAGAAGAAAGTTTCCAGTGACCTCTGAGCTAGTTGGTAACAAACCCAATTAAGTTTTGCATAGTCAGTAGAGGCCTGGAAGATCCGCACTTCTACGTCGATACTACTGTTTATGTTATTCCAATGCGCAGGGCCTAGTGGGAAACTAGGAACTACACTACATGGCGCCCAACGTTTGGTAAGGTGATAAACTAACGCAAGACGTTAGAGTCTCTCAGTCGTGCATATTTCACACAGACCCCTTTCTCCCGTAAATACTCCAATAGACGTCTGGAGTGGGTGAAAGGTTAAAATCCGCCCGACCTTAGTAGGAAGAGATTCCTATGTAAAGCTCTGGTTTATTCAACGTTGAAGGATACAGTGTTCCAAAATATTGTGCACCTAATCTTTGTCTCCTTGGAGACCAACTCTGCAAAGCCTGCATTAATAAAATGACAGACAGTGAAGAAGAAAGGAAAGCAGTTAGACTGGCAGCCCTACTAATAGAGGAAGACTCGAGTCTCCTACAGATTGACCCGGATGCTATCGACATCCCGGTCCACTTGAGAAAATCTATAACTTTAAAACTTATAGAGAACGGACTGACACCACAAGGTGGTACAGTAATTTTCGTGATAGAGGCTCACGATTATCGGCAGAGAGAGGTATTCTATTCATGGATAAACTTTCCAGCGGCAAAGGCTACAACAAAAGAGTTTCACTATTACAAAATAGAGGAACCTCCGGAAGAGTACGCTCCTTTCGAGGAGACTGAAATCCCACTAAAATTCCAAGAGCACCTGCTCTGGTTTAATGGCGCCCTAAAACATAGTGATCATATTACCAGGCTCGGTCTACTAGGTAGACCAGGAGCAACGTGGCTGGTTCTAGCCGGCTACACACCACATCCGGACATTGCAAAAATGTCAAAATAAGAACTCTTAGTTAACATAGGAGAATTAACAAACGCATATAGAGAGTTAGTAAAATTATTTATTAAAAATAATTCAAACACTCCTAAAAAGAGCTAGGATGGAAATAAACAATCCACTCCCAAGGAAAACGTTTTCCAGTCCAGAGGAAGGTCTTCTCGATGGAGGGAAAGAACTCCGACTCGAGAACACCAGTCTCCCCAGAGGGAGCCCTCTGAGAAAAGATATAACCTTAGAAATAGGGATAATCTGAAAAAACCTGATAGATATCAAAGTATTGATACACGTCCCTCTCGATTTTTTTCGCAGAATTCGGAAAGAAGAGGACGGTCAGACCCAGGAGAGCACACCAAGTCCAAAGACAAGGAACCTGCTCAAAATAAGAAATCACAATTTCCTAAAAAGAAGGTAGCCAGTATTAGAGTAATCGAACATGCCGAGAATACTGAGGACACATTTGAAAAACGGGGAGTGGGCATTGACAATGTTGGACAGAGCAGTCAGTATAGCGCGCAAGATCTTTATGAGTCATCTGGAGACAGTGGACACGAATGAATACATTCAGGTTGAAACTGCCGACACCATACAATATACGAAATAACATTGCGTATGGAGGGTGATAAGACTAGGAAAATAAAGGGTCTATTTTGGGATAAACTCTCAAAAGGCTATGATATTCTGTTAGCTGAAAAAGATTGGCCCCCAGAGTTTGTCAGGGAGTGCCCTCGTGGCGAACAAGTGTTTATGCCTGCCTTCTCGAATCACATTCCGATTCACAAAAAATATACATATGCAAGGAAATGGGCAGTAGCCCAGGCACCGGCATTATATAAAAATCATGTAGGATGGGATGAGGACTCACCTCCCCACAAAATCCAGTTAAAAAGTGAACCAACTGCCCAACAGCAGTATCCCATTAAGCAAGAAGCTAAAAAACAAGTCAGGGAGATTTTAGATCAACTTGAATACCAGGGGGTGATTAAAACATGCACCTCCCAAATGAACAATCCTTTGTTTCCTGTCTCCAAGCCAGACAATTCATATCGTCTAGTTTTGGACTACAGACACCTTAATGCATGTTGCAAAACTTTTGCAGTCCAAAACTCGCGTAGTGCAGCCCTAATGAATAACATAGTTAGGAAAAAATATAAAACGACATTAGACATATCTAATGGCTTCTTTTGTCAAAACATTGCACCAGAAAGCAGATATTTGACCGCTTTCTCAGCATTTGGGTCGCAGAAAAAATTCTGTCGACTCCCACAGGGGTTCAAGAACAGCCCAGGACTATTCTCAGCTAGGGTAACAGAGTTACTACAAATGTATGATGATGAGGCATTATCTTATGTAGATGATATTTATCTCACAGACGACGACTTGGATACTCACTTGAAAAGAGTGAACACCATTATACTTGGGTTCGCAGCAGAGGGTTACAAATTCAACTTTAAAAAGTCTCGAATTGCCCATCTGACAGTACTATTTTTAGGGTGCGAATTATCAAGTGAAGGGAAAAGCCTAGTGGACAACTTCTTAGAGAAGTGCGCTGTACTCCAAGCTCCAAAAACGCTGAAGAATTTACAATCCATTCTAGGTTTTCTGAATTTCAGAAGAACTTACATTCTAAATTACGCAGAGAGGGTTAATCCTCTCTACAAACTAATTAAACCTGATTTTAAACAAATCAATTGGACTCAAAAACACACAGAAATTTTGAGATCACTGCAAACAGACATGTTAGCAAAAACAAAATTAGATACGCGTGACAACACACGCGATCTTGTAATCCGAGTCATCCCAGGAAGATGCGGATTCACGTACCTGACCTCTAATGAGGGAGAAAAGGTACCAATTTCAATTAAATCTCACTTGTACACACAAGTAGAAAAAACATTCAGTCACACAGAAAGAACTGTGAAAGCAGTGCAAATTGCATTAGCAAATGAACGAGAACTAGCACACGGCAAACGGATTAATATCCTCACAGCGGAATCCGCCTTCGAGGTGCTATTCAGCCCAGTAAACCTGCCTACAGTGTCACTGGATCCTAAATGGATACAGTGTGTAGATTCTCTAGGAGCGGAATATGTAAAATACTATTTCGCCCCGCAATTCGAAGAACTGAATGATTTAGAATATGAAGAAGAATATCCTCTGCCAATCGAACTTCTGCCTCTCCCACAGTACGCCTGTATAATCTATACAGATAGCTTTGTACAGCATTTCAACGTAGAGAGCAAATCCTACGATGCAGCCTGTGCGATTGTTAAAGGTCGTTGGCTGTGCGGTAAATTCAGACCGAAAGTAACAAAAACTGAATCTGTAAGAAACTGTTCGGTTCAGAGAACTGAAATTAGATGTTTAAAGATGGCGCTCGAAAATGCAGAACGTGAATTCCCGACACTTATCGTGTGCGATTCTCATTTTTGCGTCAACTCTTACAACAATAAATTGCAGAGGTGGATTGAAAACGACTACAAAGATGACACAGGTGCCACAATAAAGCATAAATTGCTCTGGAAACAGGTAGCTCTTTTACAGAAAGAACTACAAAAGACTCACGTGATTCACGCACAGAGTCTTCAACGTGATGGCGTTCACGTTGCAGGGAATTAATTGGCTAATACAGCCTTAGCGGAAGCAACTAAACCGGCTTCCGTAGCCACAAAAAAGCGTACAGAAAAATACACAGACGGGGAAACCATGCTGGCAGTAAAAACGACCGTAAAAGGCGACTGTGCAGCACTGCCCGTGAACTATCCACTCAATTATGCATACGTAATCGATGCAAACTCCGTTCCTTTTGCTTGAATCCCTGGAGTGGGGGATAGGGTAATTCCAAACACGAACAGGAGAATATTTTTAATAGCAGACGCACACATGGGATTGGGTCTGAGACACCAAACAATCAGGGACTCTCTGAGAGAGTTAGAATCAGTATACTGGTGGCCGGGAATGAGTGTACAACACCAAATATATGCAAACAACTGTGAAAACTGCAACAGGGATCGCAGTGGTGAACCATGCTACCGGCTACCGATCAGAAACAGCGTAACGCTGTCTACACCCCATCCTGCATCCTATTAATAGTTAAGGCTAAACACACTTAAAAAATGAGGTCTCCAGCGCTCGGCTGACGCTAGAACGGTTATAAGAGATTTGCGAGTCTTTATCGGCACATACGCAATTACCACGTTCCATTCTGACCAGGGTCCTGCTTTCAGCTCTCGAGCTTATAAGGAGGCCATGGCCTGCATGGGAATTGGGTTGCGGTATTCTTGTCCGTCGCACCCCGAAGGGAATAGTGTGGTTGAAAGAAAAAAACGGGACATAAAGCGATCTATAACAGCGAAGGTATTAGGTTCAGGCACCTGGGTGTGTCAAACATCTAATAAGTGTCCAGACTAGTCTTAATAAGTTGCCAAGAAATTCTCTAAAAGGTTTCAGCCCATACAAACTATTGTTCGGAATTAGAATGAACATTCAGGACCTCGATAGTCAGATATCAGTGGTACAAGAAAAAACAACAGACTTTGACATCAAAGATCGTTTGGCTGTTTTACAGGAACTGAATGAAACAAGAAAATCCTTAAGCAACATAAAGTTAAAGCAACAGCCATCTACCACTGACGAGGCACCACAAGCAACAGCCCCAGCAAGGCCTGTCTGGATTCCAAAGATTGGGGATCTAGTCAGAGAAAAAATCGCGGTGAAGAAGGAATTTGGGCCCTCTTACAGAAAAGCAGTACCTGTCTTGGCAGTCACCGGAACAAGATCAGTTGTACTACCGCCCCTTGCTGGTAAAAAGGAGAACAGAGTCGTGTCTATCGACCTGGTAAAACCACAAGCATGTGGCCTATAATCAACAGTAGGCCCAGTGGACTCCCAAGAAACAACAGAATACCCAAACTTGCAACAATCCAAGAGGTTCAAGCTGAAAGACTCACCACATTCGATCAGCCTGCAGTGCACAATGAAGGACTATGCAATAATGCCATGGAACTCGTGCCTCTTGGGACACAGATTGAAACAGTTGGTCAAGAAACAACACCAGTCTACAATAATGTGGCATCAGAAAGTGCTACCGAAAGACAGATTGAAAGAACAATCCCAACAATTGACAGAACTGCCTCTAGTTATTTCATCAACTTCGACAACTTCTCTGAGGATCAAAACGACCCCGAAGTGATGCCAGAAACAAAAAAGACTTTTAAAGAAAAAGCAACGGAACTCTTTCATCAACTGAAGGAAATCTACCTTATTTCACCTTGGTTAGAGTTCTGGTTCGGTCTAGATGTATTTTTCCTCCTGCTTTGGCTCATCATGGTACTTTGTTTGGGAAAATTCATTAAGGGAAAATATAGTACAACAGACAAAGCAAGTCAGAACATCAACTTAGTCCTGAAACCACACAGATCATCCCACGTGGAGAAAAGAGAACTGTCAACAGTAAATGTCACAGCAATTCCAATACCTGGTGGGGTAGTATGGGAGAAAACTGACTATGAGATCTATGGTCCGGTCGAAATCCTGAAGTATCCTCATCAACTGAAGGTTTCCTTAAGTGACTTTGTAAATCCTAGTACATTCTCTGATGATTGGGACTTTAACAGTAATAATGACATGATGTCTGATTTAGTAATGTCAGCTAGATTCACAGATCATGATTATTTACAAGGTTCATCTAGTTATGAGAAATTATTCTGTTATACACATTATGGTGATCATTATTTGCATAAATCTGCACAGCCTAGAAATGTTTTTAAGTATAATCAATGGGAACATTGTACTACACCACCTAAAAGCAGTTCTAAGACATTCTTTGAGAAATTCAAGTACTTCTCAGGGTTTAACACCAGTGATGCAGAAACGTTTTATTACAAACTGTTAGATAAAACAGGAATGACAACAATGCTGACAAATTCTAAATTGATATATTCAGAAGCATTTTATGAAAACATGTTGACATTTGGTTTTGATTATTGGAAAAATAACATTGAAACGAAAACAATTTGGGGTACAAAAGATTGGCAGGTACAAGGCCTTGAAGCACTATTCAGAAGCTGCATGATACCAGAACAAATGATGTTTTTAAATGACAGAATACACCAAACATCCTGTCTTGGCTTAGCTAAGATCAAAGACCTAAACACACCGTCTATTTCAAAGCCAATACCTGAAAATACAACTACAGATATTGAGTTAGACGTGTCACAAATTTTACATTTTAACAGAACACATCCTGATTGGAAAAAGTGGTTAATCTGGCCTATTGACACAAACAACTGTCAAGATAGATTCCTGAACAAAACACAGCGGTTAACAATGACCAGACTAGACCCTAGATACTCCTAGAGACAACATCCAGGGATAATAACAACATACAGTGTAGGGAAACTCTGCCTTGAATGGCTAACATCATCCACACTGGCTGAAATTAAGCAACACTTGTCTTTACTAAAAGATGGTGCTGATTTGCGCGATTTCATTCTTGGACCACGCAAACAGCGTCAAAAGCGTTTCATAGCGACCAGTATCTATGCTGCGTACAACGAGGCTTGGAAAGTCACACGAATTGAAACAGCAGAGAAAATACGAGAAATTGATCGTATTAATTTGGAAAAATCACTTTCTGTAGTGGACAATGGGTTAATGACTTTGTCCTCCAGAATATATTTGTTGGACAATATTGTATCTTCTGCCTTTGACATAATAGATAGAGACTTGCTAATGTTACAACATGGCCAATCTCAATTACGTTCTATTGTACAATTGGGCTGGATGCTGCAAAATCTTCGTTCAGGCTATGTGCGTTGGCGTTTAATCAACACAACGTCATTATTTTCCATTTTTAACCTTACTGATAAACAAATCAGTTTGGCACAGAAAGGAGCAGACTATACAATCCTGAACATCGAAAAACTTGAGAGATTACCATTGACAATGTCAGAAAGTCCTGTCATTGAATGGATAATACACGTAATTATCACCATTCTGATAACAACTTTCCGATTTAAAAAGTGCCTTGAGTACATATTTACTGGCCAGTATGAACGATTGGGTAAAGGATATGTAAAATCAGAATGGAAATTACCATACACACATTCTTGCTATAGTGACAGCGACAAAAATGTATTTCTTAGTGGTGAAAATTATAAACATTCACTAAGCGGTATACTTTTGTGTCAGGGTATTAATTTACACGGAGCTTGTGATGGAAATTCTAACAACCTTTCATGCCACCAGCTTGTCACACCTGCAACTCAGATAGAGCCCTTCTTTATGCAACTTGCAAACGGGAGTTACATTCTTAGAACGGATCACAGATGTTGTGGCCTTGTGCCAGGGAAAAGTTATCTAGTAAGAGTAACATCCATGGTCAAATGCTGTATGCCAGCATTGTTCCCGAGTGGGCCTGTAAACACAGAGACTCCCATCTGGCCTCGTCTGAATCTCTATTCTATACGAATTGATAATTTAAGCAAAATGAAGTCTGTGCTTTTGCAGACAACAGTGCCCATAACGTCATCAAAAGAGACGTATGATCTTCTAGTTGCAAGGACAGCTACGGAAGTTCATGAACTTTTATCAACAAATTGCCCCGTGCATTTCGTAGAAATGCTTAGCCAACTCCTTAACATGTCTAGTGCCACAGGCATCCCAGGCATATTTAAGACAATTTTTACGGGACTGCTAACACCTTTTCAAGCAATTTTGGGAATAGTTCCTAATTTTGTCCACTCTGTTTTTAGCGGCATACCCCTATTTTTGGGACTTGTAGCAGGGATTTTATTTTTGACCATCCTGCTTCGTTATGGCAAGCCAAAGCTCAGACATAGCTCCCATGGGAATGGAAGAGACAATCCTAGCAATGCGCTACCGGGACAGGATAACTAACGTCCTTGGATTGGCCAACGCTGAGAGATCTAAACATGACCTGGTTCCTTTCATTCAGACCTATATGGCAGAACTGTATCTTACCGGTACTACGATGTATGCTATGCGGAGATGAGTGCGTGTTGGACATCTGTCTTTCACTTCCATCAGCAGTACCAATGGACGTCGATACTTTGCTCAGTCCGATAACGGCTCACGCATTGTGTTGTTCCAGCGGCTACCAATCCTGATGACGGCATTCGTTGAGACTCCTGTGCTACGACTAGGTGGTAACAGTGGAGCGAGTGACAAAAGCAACATCACCCAGGTACGACCTACTGTGAGCATTGCTGATCCCGACTATGATGACAGCAATCATTCTCACACCTGCCAAGTTACAGCACTATCGAATTTGGTTGAACTGTTACCTGATTTTGTAGACCAATTCTTTGAGAGCCTGTCTGATACGATGTTCTCACCCGAACAGAAATAATAACTTTGAGAAGCTTTCCGACACACAGCGTTCCCATGAACTCTGAATTCGGCCTTCAGTTTTGATCAACAAAAACTGCTAAAAGCGATGGAACTCTATTTCCCCGTTCAAGCAATAATTCTTTTGAATTGAACATTTTTTAATATTCACCTTTTTTTTGGCACAAACAAATTCTTTGCTTAAAGTAAAAACTATTCTTAGAGAACAGAAGCTTCACACTTCTATTTCTAAACACATCTAGAGACATAACAACCTTACACCAGCCTCTAGCACATTTATTGCAATGCATTTATATGTGATGATTTATCTCGCCCTTCTTCTGTTTCTGAGATTTTTCATGTGTAATTCTTTTTGCATACTCGTTCATTGATTTCATATGCTATAGTTTTTGATTGATTTCTATGCTTAAAAAACGTACAGTACCTAAATTTCACGTATTACATTATACGCCTATTTCAAATGCATATATGTATTTTGGGGTGGGCAATGTTACACATGCATCTTATTGCTCTAGTTTTAGTAATTTGATGGACATGAACCCGTGGAGTGGGTGTTGCGTGCTTATCTAGGATCCTGATCGATACTGTGACCTTATGCCCCTATTCGGCTATAAATCCATTTATTCCCTATATTGGCATAACCGTTCAAGTGCGATATTCAGAAAGTCATCTCTGGCCTCACACGAAGAGAGCCACATTCCAGAATAGTTCTCTGCCACTTCCTTTGCAACCAATTAGTGCAATGACAGAGCAGAAGTCACTATCTGATATTCCTAGATTAACACTCCGAGTTCTTCAACAAGATAAAAACTCAGCAAACCTGGAAATCCCCGCTTGCTGTGTTTTGATTAGTAATGGAACTCTAATGAGCAACTGATAGCTATCACTTCCTAGTGACATCTTTAATTGACGTCTTATGTCCAGCAAACTTACCTCAAACCAGGCACCTGTCAGGTATAAATAATACCAACGTTGCCTTAAGCAATTGCCCGTTGTTAGCTGAAGCTAGCACCCTGTTGCTGCAGCCTGCTGCCCGTCGCCTGAAGCTGCTGATACCATTATCGCTGCTATAGCGCGAACAATGGTGTGGTGACACTAGGAGCTGAACAGCCGTCCCTCTGCGAAGAGCCCAAGCAGATGCCAGCTGCCCGCGGACGCTGTCCCCCCTCCTCCTCCTCGACGCGCTGAAGAGAGACGCTGCCTTTCTCCTGCAGAGAAATCCAGCTCCAGCGTTTCTGGTCTACCCTTGCGGGTGACTGGGATACCGAGACCCCCTGAAGGAGATACCAGACCTCCATCATTCTATTCAGAGGTATGGTGTTGACTAAACCCTTAGAAGAGAATTCTTGAAGCAAACCTTGGCAAAACCAACTTAACTTAGAGCTACTAACTTACTCCCCTCCCAGGTGTTAGGCTTAGGTCAGGTACACTGGGGTAGGCGTAGTTAGAAGCACCAGTTGAGTATTTTAGCCTAATGTATATATGACTGTATATATGTTTTATTACTTTTAAACCATTGTATGGCTAAGAAACCATATCAATGCTTTTACAGTATTATCTCGCAATACTTATCTTACTGTACGTACTTTTTATCATAACAAGTCTTGCAATTGTGGCAATACATTTCTCTTGTACGAGAAGAAAGACTGTTCAATAAATGTTAACCTTTTATTGACAAATGCCCGTCTCTCTATTCTCTACATATCGTGAAAGTAAACTGCACTAACCTGACTGAGTAAAATAACTGTCTATTGTTTCACACGACCCTAGAGATCGACTCTTGATCTGAGGAGCAAAGTTGTCATGTTGCACGGTTGTTGGAAAACTGAATCCCTTCTTGTCTGTGCCAGGAAAGCTGATCACTTCCTATGCAGAGAAGAAAGTTTCCAGTGACCTCTGAGCTAGTTGGTAACAAACCCAATTAAGTTTAGCATAGTCAGTGGAGGCCTGGAAGATCCGCACTTCTACGTCGATACTACTGTTTATGTTATTCCAATGCGCAGGGCCTAGTGGGAAACTAGGAACTACACTACAACCAGACTTATTTGTATTCCCCTGTGCCTTACTTGCTTTCTTGCCCAGACTTGTTTTTATTCCCCTGTGCCTGCACTTGCTTTCTTGCCCAGACTTGTTTTTATTCCCCTGTGCCTAACTTGCTTTCTTGCCCAGACTTGTTTTTATTCTTCTGTACCTGTATTTGTTTTCTTGCCTAAACTTGTTTTTCCTTCCTGTGCCCTGTTCCCCCGTGGCCCCCGCCCGATTTTCCCGCCACTGTGTCCCTGCGGCCCGCCAACCTGCAATCCCATTCGCGCCCCGCTCCCGCCTCCCAGCTGCTCCTCCCTTCCACATCCCCTCATATGGAAGCCGCTACAGGGCCGCGTGCTGCGTGCGCGCCGCTCGTATGCCAGTGATGCACCTAAGGCATGCCCGTCTGTGCCTGTCCGGCCTGGACAGCGCCCAGCGCCAGGACCCCTGGACACCACGAATGCCATGACGCCCGACACCGCTATGATCCCAGAGCCCTTCACGCACTCACCACCGGACAATCACACACCTGCTTCCAGGCCACCCCGAAGCGCACCCACGGAGCTTTCACCTGCCGGAACTGCTGCTTCACAAGCATCCGTCCCACCGTGCTGCCGACCAGGAAAGAACCCAACCACCTCAGATGCATCCTTCTCAACACCCGCTCCACCCGAAAACATGCTGTTGAACTCTGGGACCTACTCGATTCAACCTCCCCAGACGTCGCCTTCCTGACGGAGACCTGGCTGAACCCTACCTCAGCACCGACATAGCCATAGCCATCCCAGAAGGCTTCAAGATCACCCGCAAGGACCGCACCAACAGAGTAGGAGGAGGAATCGCCACCGTCCACAGGAACACTCTCAGAGTCTCGATCAACACCGATGACACCCTCAGCACTGCCGAACACCTGCTTTTCCAGATCCACACGGACCCCAACACCACCCTCAGAGGAACCCTCATCTACAGACCGCCCGGACTCTGATCACAGTTCAGCGACTCAATTGCCGAATTCATCAGCACACATGCCCTCACCTCTACGGACTACATCCTCCTCGGGGACATGAACTTCTACCTCAAGAACAATGTTGACACCAACTCCACCACCCTGAATGACAACCTAGACAATCTCGGACTCACACAACTCATCACAACACCCACCCACTCCACCGGTCACATGCTTGACCACATCTTCGCCGCAAGCCCCCACGTCTCCTTCAACCATACCATGGTACTCCACTGGACCGACCACCGCTGCATCCACTTCAAACTTGGGAATCTCACTATAGATTTTAAACCCCCAGCATACTTATTCTCAAAAGTTTGAGGCACTAGATCGCAATGGAGCTACTCTCAATTCCCACACTATTGCCCAAATTCATCCTTGGCCATCTGAGTACCTTCAATAGTAACAAAATGTTATAAAATAACCACTAGATAAGGGGTAAAAAATAAGGCTTTATGAACTATCATTGTCTATATCTTAAAGAATAATGACCTATAAGATAGATATTAGTTATTAGGGCATGGAGCAGGAACACGTCAGAGACGACAAGCTGGCAATACATCATGCCAGAGTAAGTTGGGGGGGTTTCCAGGGGAGGGCGGCATGGGAAGGGAAGGGGTGGGAAGGGAAAGGCAAAATATAAAGTCCTCATAAACCGAATCTTATAATCATGAAGAATATGGATCCAACAGTGTTTCAAAGTGGCTGTTCGTCCAAAATAGAAAGAGATAGAGATTTAGTTAACAATAGGCATTTTTGCAAAAAAAGTATCAGAGGGGAGGGTTGGGAAACTTTGTTAAATATTAATGTCAGATATTAAATTCCTATCCTGGAATGTAAATGGTCTGCGTGTTAGGGCGAGGAGAAATAGAATTTTACAATCAATACCTACGAGATTCACCCGCACAGATCATTGCAATCCAGGAAACACATTTGAATAAACAGGAGGTCACAGATATATTTAAAAAGCTCAAATGGGTTGGTAAATTTATAACTACGGACCATAATACTAGTATCCGTGGCACTGCCATTATTTTTAAAAAAGCAGCAAGGGCCCAGATCACGGGCTGGAAAACAGATGCGAGCAGCAGATGGTTGATAGTCAATGCTCTATTACACTCAAATGATGTCACTATTATCAGCTACTATGGTCCTAACCAGGACGATTCTTCTTATTTAAACATCCTGCAGAACCATCTGATTACCTGCTCTGACCCAATAATATGGGTTGGAGACTTCAACCTTGTCTTAGATCCAAAATTAGACAAATCTCCTACTTCTAGAGCTGTTGCCCATAGTAATATGAGGGATATACTACTTAGATGTATGTCGAATCTTGGCCTAATAGATATATGGAGACAAAGGGCTGGTAATGCAATGGGAGTCTCTTACCACAACTACAAATACAGACATAAATCAAGACTTGACTATGCTCTATTCAGTCTCTCCATTAAAGATCAGGTTAAAAGTATAACATATCTGCCTCTACATCTGTCAGATCATTCTGCTATTCTCTTCTCTGTAAAATTAGAGCAGAAATCCACTCATCCATCTTGGTCTTTCGACCGAACAATTTCATTGGAGGAAGAGGAGAGAGACTATCTGACGCAGGAAACTGTCTCCTTTCTAGAACAAAATTTAGGCTCTACCTCCCTGGTCATGGTATGGGAGGCTTGGAAGGCCTTTATCTGGGGTTGCATTACAGACAGGGCCTCATACAGGAGAAAGAAATATGAAGAGGCAATTCGACATATAGAGCAAGAATTGATTCATCTAGAATCATTAGATCAGCTCCTCTCAGACAATCAAGAGGAGAAAACAGAATTAAAAGCCAAGCTAGACATACTACTGCAGGAGAGGATAAACAAAAGATGGCAGGCAAGCAAACTCGCCCACTTCGAATACGGTGAAGCTGCAGGAAAATTGCTTGCCTGGAAGATTAAAGCTGACCAGTCTAGAAATTTCATTAAAGAAGTGAGGGTCGTTGGAGAAGCTAAAAGTAGGTCAACAGACATCGCCATAGGGAAGCCTTTAATGAGTTCTTCCAGAATATATACACAGAGGAAATTAACGTTAATAAAGAGGAAGGGAACGAATGGTTGAATAATATAACTCTCCCGGAACTGGAAAGTTCTCAAACTGAAAATATAGATAAAGATATAACGGAATTAGAAGTCTCTAATACCATCAAGCAATTATCACAGGGCAAAGCCGCGGGACCAGACGGTCTCCCAGGAGAATTATATAGGGTACTTAACTCTACTCTTACCCCAGTCCTTACGAACCTTTTTAATGATATAATGATTAGAGGGCAGGTACCACCTAGTTCCTGGGGGGAAGCCAATATAACCTTAATACTAAAAACAGGCAAGGACCCAGCCGAATGTGGATCATATCGCCCAATCTCGCTTCTTTATAATGATTACAAGATTTTTACCTCAATTTTGGCCGCAAGATTGGGAAGCGAGATTGGGTTGATCATTCACCCTGATCAAAAGGGATTTATCAGAGGCCGGCAACTTACCGACTTAACTTACGATTTGGTGGGAGCCACGGACATCGCCTCAACTTTTGGCCTACCCCTGGCCATTATGACCCTCGACGCCACAAAAGCGTTCGACAGGGTAAATTGGGCATACTTGAACGCAATAATGATAAAATTCCATCTGGGGCCCAACTTTTGCAGGGCCATAGGCTTACAATATATTAACCCTAGAGCATCACTATTAATGAATGGTACACAAACAACTCCTTTTAAAATTAGCAGAGGAACTAGGCAGGGTTGCCCCTTATCCCCCCTTATTTTTAATTTATATGTAGAACCGTTTGCACAGTCTATTAGGGAGAATACCAACATTCCACACTTTACTTTTTCGGGCTGGGAAAAGAATATCGGCCTTTATGCCGACGATATACTTATCTACACAACGGATCCTTCGGTGGCATTCCCCATAATTATAAAAAAAGCGGAGAATTTTGGAAAATTCTCGGGATACGAAATTAATGCAGGGAAAACGGAAATTATGGTTTGGAATATTCATAATCTTCAACTCCCGGTAAAATCCTCAATGAGGTACTTTGGAATTACAATAACTAAAGAGCTAGAAAACTTAGCTCAAAACAACTTAGCACGTATCTCCCGAGAATCCCAAACTTTTATGAAAGCCTGGTCTTTCCTCCCGCTTACCATCTACGGGAGAACTAGCTTGATAAAAATGAGTATTCTCCCGAAATGTACTTTTATCTTTAGTTCCATCCCGCTAGTTTTTGATACCAAGCAGCTTGCAAAATGTCAGCAAAACATTAACTCATTTATTTGGGGATATAAATCCAGCAGATTAGCTTGGAAAAAATTGAGAAGGAGAAGAGAAAAAGGGGGGCTTGCATTGCCAGACCTGGAATATTACGCCTGGGCATTTCATCTGTCCCACTCAAGGATGTTACTTAAGATCCCCTGGGAAAATGCAAATGGGTTTATGTACAAGGCAATGCTATTGGGTTCAGACCTGCCAGTGAACGGCTTTCTCTTCAAGTTCGGCCACCAGAAGTTTTTAAAAAAAATTAGATTGAAGACACTATTGAGCAGTTTAAAAGAATGGTCTCAAATAAAATCTAAGGCGGGATAGGATATCTATCTGAACATGCCCCGATTTGGGACTTACCTGGACTAGCATCACAAGAAGTTAACACAGCCAAAAGAGTCCTACTAGACCAGGAATCATAAAGTGGGGTGATTTGCTGGTAGAAAGATCAATCATTGACTGGGATATTTTCAAGCTTAAGGTAACATCGTCTCTCTCTTGGTTAGTATACCTACAAATAGGAAGTTGGATTCAGACTCAAATTAAGAATAAAGGAATGATGGGAGAAGAGAGTCCTTTAGAAAATATCCTAGTTGACAGACCGGCGGGAAAAAAGGAAGTTGCACTTTTCTATTGGCATATCATAGAGGATGGAGAGCAAGATCTCAACCTCCCGGAAAAACTTTGGGGCGCGGAGGGAGAACTGGATATGGAGGACATTTGGGAGGAATCTTTTACCCTTCTCTATAAAATCATTAAGCCAGCATGGTTGAGGCGCAACCACTTCTTCACACTTCACAGAGCATATTATTCTCCTAAACGGTTGTCGAAATTTCAATCCGGGAAGTGTTGCTGTAAATGTTCTTTACCAGCAGCCTCAGATCTTCATATGTTTTGTGAGTGTCCGAACATTGTCACCTTTTGGCACGAAGTCAGAACAACTCTTGAATCCATTCTTGGAGTACCTATCCTGTGCTCATGGTCTTTAATCATTTTCGGTCTAAATGACAACATCAAGGGTTTAAAGAGAGATTTTCTGTTTTACGCCATCTTATTGGCTAGAAGAGAAATCAGCAAAAATTGGGTTAACATTAACCCTCCAACACATGCAGAGTGGCTGTCTTCATTATATGCAACATCAAAGCTGGATCTAGCGAGATCATGTAGCCTTCGATCTCTTAGATTTTGGGATTTCTTGATCGATTGGAGAAGGGACAGTTAGCCAACCCGGGTTTTTTTTTTTTCCCCGGGTCCGAAGATTAGGCCTAAAATCTCTCTGTCCAAAAGGGAGGTACCGTACAGCTACTGGACAACTGACCAAACTGGTCCGAAGGGAGTATGTCCGTCCGAGCTCTGCTGGGGACATTGGGACTGACTCTCTGGGCACCTGGAGCTTAGTACTGGGCTTCTAGGGGCTACAGGGGGGTCGGCACTTGTGTCTGTGCAGACAGGAGCACAGTTGGATCGACTTTATGGCTAATGAGGACAAAAAAATAAATAAATAAAGAGACAACAGAGGTGCAGAAAGAATCAAAACATGTGAAGAAAGAAGCATGGGAAGTGCAGAATGAAGCAACAGGGCTGCAGAAAGAGGTAAGAGAAGTGCAGAAAGGAGCAAGTGAGGTGCAGAAAGAGCCATCAGAGGTGCAAAAAGAGCGGAAACAGGCAGGAGATGTACACAAAGAGGCAAGAGAATTGCTAAAAGAAGCAATAGTGGTGTAGAAAGAAGTAAGAAAAGCTAAGAAAGAGGCAAGTGAGATACAGAAACAGGCAGGAAAAGTACAGAAAAAAAAGGAAAGACGAGTGCAGGAAAAGAAAACAGGGTTGCAGAAAGAATCAAATGAGGTGCAGAAAGAGGCAACAGACATGCAGAAAGAGGGAAGAGAGATGCATAAAAAGGTAAAAAAGTACAGAAAGAGTCAAAAGAGGTGCATAAAGAGACAACAGGGGTGCAGAAAGAAGCAAGACAAGTGCAGAAAGAAGCATGGAAAGTGCAGAATGGAGCAACAGGGGTGCAGAAAGAAGCAAGATAAGTGTAGAAAATAGCAATTGAGGTGCAGAAAGATACAACAGAGGTGCAAAAAGAGGCAAGAGAGGTGCGGAAACAGGCAGGAAAAGTGCACAAAGAAGCCAGAGAATTGCTGAAAGAAGCAAAATAGGTATAGAAAGAAGCAAGAAAAGTGCAAAAAGAGGCAAGTTAAATGCCCAAACAGGCAGGAAAGGTACAGAAAGAGGGAATACGAGTGCAAAAAGATAGAACAGGGGTGCAGAATGAAGCTAATGAGTTGCAGAAAGAGGAAACAAACATGCATAAAGAGTGAAGAGAGGTGCAGAGGAAGGCAAGAAAAGTGAGGAAAGAGGCAAAAGAGGCAAAAGGAGCAGGTGAGGTACAGGAAGAGCCAACAGAGGTGCAAAAATAGGCAAGAGAGGTTCAAAAAAAGGCAAGATAAGTGCACAAAAGAGGCAAAAGAATTGCTGAAAGAAGCAACAGATGTGCAGAAAGAGGCAAGTGAGGTGAAAAAACAGACAGGGAAGGTACAGAAAGAGGGAAGACAACAGGGGTGCAGAAAAAAGCAAATGAGGTGCAGAATGATGCAACAGACGTGCAGAAAGAGGGAAGAGGGCTGCAGAAAGTATAAGAGATTTTCAGAATGAGGTCAAGAGAAGTGCAGAAAAGGATAGAAACATGCATAAAGTAGCAGCAGAAATGCAGAAAGAGGTAATAAAGGCATAGAGGGAAGCAAGAGTGGCTTGAACACCATTAGTAACAATTTAACACCCACATTTACCACTAAGTTAACATGTGTTCATTCTAGGTTTGCAAAGGGCCTTCCACCACGCTGTAATACTTTTCGCTGTATTGTTGGTAACGATTGACCCATTTCAGCTAGAAAGAAAGCTTTTTTTGTTCAAATCTGTAGGGTGCTGATGATGAATTATGAGGCTAATGCAGAACATTTATAATTGTGTGAAAGTAAGTGCAGCCAAACAGTCACATAATTCCAGTGGCACTGCTCATACCCTCGACTGGATCCACATGTGCTCCTCAGTGATTCCAATCTTTTTCACAATTCCACATCGCTGGGCACACACTCGACCCTATCCTCACCTCCAGCAAACATGTCTCCTTCAGTCACACCACTACTCTCCATTGGACGGACCACAGCTGCGTTCACTTTATCTAAAAAAAAAAACACATCTCACAACCATCCTCAACCCACTATGCGAAGAAACTGGAACAAAATCACCATCGACCAGATCTCCTCATCGCTTCTCCAAAACCCCCCTGCCCACTCCCCTAACCCCGACCAAGCAGCCATTAACCTCACCCAATGGCTATCCAACTGCGCCGACATCCTTGCACCGCTGAAAAAACGTCAAATCAAACTAGGCAGCAAAAACGCATCCTGGTTCAACGATGATCTTAAGAAATCCAAGAAACTAGGTCTGTATTAACATGATACTATTCCTATAAGTCGAGCTTTAAATGCATATACATACCTATGTAGTCCCTGAATGTGGCTGGACTGTGTCTGCACATTCCTTCAATTGCTGGTTGGTCTACTCTGTGTTTACGTCTTTACCCTTGTTCACGAGGTTGCTTTTTCTTTTCGTTACCTAAAGATAAATGTCATTTTTAATGCACGCCTATTTGAATAAGGAGATCACTTGGCTGACTATTGTGACCTGACACCCTTAATAGTGACTAGAAACGGTCTTGCATTTTTTTGTTATGATCCCTTATAAAAATTCGGGTCTATATTTGATAAAGACCAGATCTTATGATAGTTTAAAACACAGACTCCTGTTCATTTAAAGTGAGTTTGTGTTTTGAGATTAATTTGGAATGCTCTTAAGCCCAATCTCTCTATTACCGTTTATCTCGGAGTTGGTTTGCATGTTCTAAATAGCCACATGCTTTGCCTCATATCCTTTATTTTTGTGGCAGTGTCTTAGAGACCATGAAAATAAAGAGTAATTCTAGCCAGCAGTGAAGCTCAGATTGCCGTGCGTAAGGTACAGGGGGTGGTCAGGAATTTGATCAAAACATGTAACTTATCAGGGAACGAATGACAGACCTCAAAGCTATAAGAACTACGACAGAGATGGATCTTGTAACAAAACAAGTGCAAACCAAAGCTCATGAATTCCAGCTAGTAGATATACGTTGGAAGCTGGAGGAGCACGAAAGCTGTCAGAGATGCAACAACTTGCGCGTGCTAGGGGTTCCTTAAGAAGTGGAGGGGTAGGACATTCAAACCTATGTATTGGAGCTAATATGGACTACCCTCCCAGAACTAACTGACTGGAATTGGGCACAGGAGGTGCAGCAGGCTCACCGAGTTCCCTTTAGGTTGAGGTACCCGTTGAAAAAAGACTCTAAGTCTCGAGCCATCCTCTTGTACTTTGGGAACTCTTTCCTGTGGCAAGCAATCTTTGAGAAAGCCAGGCCCAAAGCGAAGAGAACAAGTGGGAGAGTCGTATTCTTGGTACGCTTGGACTGCTAACATCATCTTTCTCAGAAGCACCATGGACATACACTGGATGCAGGGTCTCTTCCTTTTAACAAACTTGAAAGGACTGATTTCAGTGGTGGTATGTTGAGTGATCCTATAAAACCATGAAAGCTCTCTCAACACACTTAACCAATCAGTACCTTGTTTCAGAGCATCTGAAACAAAATGTTTGAGAACTATGTTAAAACGCACCACCTGTCCATTTTTCGTGTGGTTCATAAAGACAAGTACATTTATGTTTAATGCCACAATTTTTGAGGAAAACACTCATCTTGGAAGATGTAAGCTATACACAATTATTAGATATTAATATTGACGGACATACTTCATGGGCAAATACTTCTTTGAAAAAACTAATGACAGCATTGATGGTAGCTTCGGAAACAAATTTCACCTCAGGCCTTTTGGAATGATAATCAGTAATGACCAATGCAAACCTTGAATTCTCAGGTAACATATTAAACGGTACAGATATGTTGAATGCAACCTTCTGCCAAGGTTCTTTAGGCCAAGCAACAACTTTCATGGGTGAAGTATTTACCTTCAGCATTTTCTCACTGGATACACATTCATTGCACTCTCTGACAACATGGTCAATGAAGCTGTTCATACCTGGCCACCAGAAGAAAATTCTGATTAACTCTTTCTTTGCAGAAATACTTGGATGAGTTTTATGAGACAAATTTAAAATTGCCTCTTAAACTCCTTTTGAAAGAACACATTTTCCAGCTTTGAAAATCAAATCACCTTCCATTTCCGGCTCCCAGCCATCCAACGGGTGAAAGGGGTTAACTCAGGAGACATCACAAATTGTAATAGCAGAGGAACTCAGGGTTATCCTTGATTATCAGGTTAAGAATGAGTTAGATGAGCATTTTACACTTGAGAAGGTACTAAATGCACTGCACAAATTACCATCAGCTAAGGCGGCTGGCCCCAACAAGATTCCTTTGGAATTGTATAAGGCAATAAAAACAACAATAGTACACTTATTTTTGGATCTGTTTATCGGAGTGCAGAACAGTGGACGTCCACCAGAGTCCTTAAAGAAACAGATATTATTATATTTCATAATAAAGATAAACTATTGGACAATCCAGCTTCTTATAGGCTCATATCTCCGATCAACTCAGATACCAAGATATATTCTAAACTGTTGGCTACTCTGCTTGGGAGGGTCATAGGCCATCTGGTTTCACCCATCCCAATGAATGGGACAACTGACCATATTAGGTAGGCTATGACACTCTTTGATATTCAGGCTGGAACAGGGGACCGATGGCTGTGATCCTACTTGATGCCGAAAAGGCATTTGACTGGGTGGCCTGGAGGTTTTGGTGAGAAGTACTTTAGCTAAAATGCTTTGGCCCTTGGATTATTACAGCCGTTAAAGCAATGTGTACTCCGACCCCAGAGTCCGGCTGCAGCTCATGTGGAAGGAACCGGGAAATATACCAATATCAAGGGGAACTAGGCATGGATGCCCCTGCTCCCCCATTTTATGTGCTGTATATAAATCTTTTGATAAAGAAATTCTTAAGACGCCAGGTTATGAAGCCAATTTTATGCAAAGGATTTGAGACTAAGGTGTTAGCAAGTGCTGAGGATACAATCAGAGAGGCTGTTGCTATTACAAAGAATTTGGCCGAGCATCAGGGTGAATGAGGGGAACACGCTGGTAATCTGTACAGACAGTATAACTTTTAATGACCCTCGGCGAGTAGAAAATGCAGTGTATCTTGGAGTCTGCATTAGCCCAAATAAAGATACAATAGGCAAGGGTAAGTTTAATCTATTGATAAAGATAATGTCTATGAACCTTAAATGGATAAATGGTTTACACCTGTTTATTATTGGCTGAGGGAATGTTTTAAAAAATGACAATGATGCCAAAACGATTTTGGTTTATTCCAGTAGCAATTGATGTATTAATTTTCAAAACACTAGAATACATATTTTCAAACTGCATTTGGCAATATGGGAAAGTGAGGATCTGACCCTCCCACAAAGATGGGGTGGGCTGTCTCTCCCGCACATTACACTCTATCATTGGGCGGCCCTTTTATACCAGACGTCTATTTTATTTTGTGTGGATACAAATAATGTAACAGAGAAGGAAAGATATTATAGAAGTCTGACGATATATACGAGCTCGCCCTAGGGAGGGATGCTGTGGGGCTGCTACTCACTGCTCCATCAGGATTTCTGAATCGTTTTTGGCCACTATAGGTGTGGCAGGGTATACTCAGACATGAGTCCCTTTCTCACTGCTCCATCAGGATTCAAGCAAGCCGGGCCGAAGACGGCTGAAATGCCAGAAACCGGTCCCCGGTACCTTGTCTCCTTTCTGGTGAAGAATTGGCTTGGTAGTTTAGTCTGCCCTGTTCCCATGATGCACTGGGCCAGGGACAGACTGATTTGCATATAGCCAGGTTCTGAGCTGGGATGGGGCAGTGAGATAAATAACGGTGATGGATCAAGCCCTGATCTTTGGACTGGGTAAGAGTGGTCTGTTTAATTCAGACACTCTGTTCTTCACCACCCCCTTTTCTGAATCATTTTTGGCCACTATAGGTGTGGCAGGGTATACTCAGACATGAGTCCCTTTCTCACTGCTCCATCAGGATTCAAGCAAGCCGGGCCGAAGACGGCTGAAATGCCAGAAACCGGTCCCCGGTACCTTGTCTCCTTTCTGGTGAAGAATTGGCTTGGTAGTTTAGTCTGCCCTGTTCCCATGATGCACTGGGCCAGGGACAGACTGATTTGCATATAGCCAGGTTCTGAGCTGGGATGGGGCAGTGAGATAAATAACAGTGATGGATCAAGCCCTGATCTTTGGACTGGGTAAGAGTAGTCTGTTTAATTCAGACACTCTGTTCTTCACCACCCCCTTTTCTGAATCGTTTTTGGCCACTATAGGTGTGGCAGGGTATACTCAGACATGAGTCCCTTTCTCACTGCTCCATCAGGATTCAAGCAAGCCGGGCCGAAGACAGCTGAAATGCCAGAAACCGGTCCCCGGTACCTTGTCTCCTTTCTGGTGAAGAATTGGCTTGGTAGTTTAGTCTGCCCTGTCCCCATGATGCACTGGGCCAGGGACAGACAGATTTGCATATAGCCAGGTTCTGAGCTGGGATGGGGCAGTGAGATAAATAACGGTGATGGATCAAGCCCTGATCTTTGGACTGGGTAAGAGTGGTCTGTTTAATTCAGACACTCTGTTCTTCACCACCCCCTTTTCTGAATCGTGGGGCTGCTACTGCAGCATGTGGAACAGAGCCATTACAAAAAGGTGCAATTTAAGCTGGATTATAATGCCTAGGAAATCTGGAATAAAGTTATTAATGCTATAGGGGTTCCAAAGTTCTCCAGGTGTTCCGCCTGGTGGAAATCCTCTTTCTTTTCACCCTTTTTTAACAACAATATGGGTAGGCAGTTGGAGCAGCTAGGACTAGTAAATATATGGGATGTATAGACGTTGGATCAGCGATGCTTTGCAACATGTCTATGGGCTCCAATAGCAGCTTTTTAAATATATGCAAATCTGAAAATTTCTTATTACCTGCAGCCCAGCTATATCTCTGGATAATATACAGGTGATGGAGGTAATCTCTCAGAAGAGCAAAAGAATTAAAAATATCTACAGTATATTGCTCTATAATATGCCAGACAACCTGTAAAAAACTGAAACTAACTGGGCTAGGAAGCTGAACAACCCGGATGCTGATATATATATGTATTTTTTTCTCATCAAAAAGTCTTAAAGCACAACACTATAAGACTGTTTTAAATTTGTATTTTAAGCCTGCTAAGCTATTTGACGGTGCAAGAGAATGGATAATAAATTCCCTAGGTGTGGGGAGGGGGCAGCCACAATAATACATATGTTTTATAAATGTGCCCGATTGCTTAGCCTGAAGAATGGGAGGGATTGTTTGGCTTTAAGATTAACCTATCCTATTGTGAAGGTTGCATTGGTCTGGATATCACTGAGACATTGTGTTTTAGTTGTCACAGCTGTATTTAGGATGATAATTGTAGCTAGATTGAAAGACCCCACCCTCCCACCTTTCAGATATGGCTCGCACGGCTCCTGGGAATATACAATCGAGAAACTGCACTGTATGCATGTATTGGCATGCAGGTGTTGAAACTTGGGTGAAAAATCTGGTCAAAGATTTCAAAAAGGAGAAAGGATGTTGGAGTCCTGACAGTTTAAGCGGCAGGAGTCTTTGGGATACACCATAATCTTGTATTCATGAGGTCAAAATAATGAATCAGTAGCTAAGAATATTTGAGCACAAATCAGTTTTTTGAACTTAACTATGAAATATTGTCTTCTTTTTAACAACCTTGTATTTATGGTTTTTATTACATCTTTTGTTTACTAAATATTAGATTTATGTGGCTTACATGTATTTTTCTAGGTTAATTAAAGTGTCTTTCGTTTTATATATGTTCATATTATATATTGTAACTGATTCCCTCTGGGTATGTAATAATTTTCTATTTTTTTAAAAACAAGCCAAAGACAAAGGAACATTGGCTGGATGCTCAAAATGGCTGCCAGCCTACTAGCACCAAATGGTCAACAACAACACTGAATGGAGAAGAAAGAAGACATGCAGGCCTGAGGCAAAAACACACTGCCAGCAAACACAGAATGGCCATGAACCACATCTTCATGATGACAACAACCAGCAAGGAGGCAGAGCTTCAACAATAAATACATGCTTTGGAAAAGCACACTGGTTGCCTACACAAAATGGCTGTAAGCCAGAAGTTCACAACAACAACACCAACCAGCAAGGAGGCATGGCCAGAACAAAGAACACATGCATCCCTATGCAAAATCACTCTGGCTGCCTACAGGCATGGAAAATAAAAAATACATACAGGTCTTTGGACACAGACTATACAAAAAATTGACCCGAGCCACATAGCATGGGGAACAAAGACAAACGGTTAACTATGGCAAACACCCTCACACACTGGCCAGACAAAGGAGACATAGAAATGGTAACAGAAAAAACTAAATTAATTCAGCAATGCCAAAAATGAAAATTAAATGGGCCCAAAAAATACCAACACATATCCTCCAAAGGCATCAAATATATTTACTCAACTCATACACTGTTTGCAGAAAAAAATGAAATATCCCCAAAAAAACACATATTTTGTAACTTAATCAAATTCCATCCATGGCTTAAATGAGGTTTCAATTCAACAGACACAAGAGAAACAGTTGTTTCATGAATCCATGGCTACTACAGGGCTTACTGGCTGGACGGCTGTTAGGCAGATTGGGCCATATAGTGAATTAAATGAATATTGCACATTTTTTTAAAAAATGAAGAAAATGAACTAAACTGCGCAACATTTTTCCTTTACAAAAAAAGAAAAATTACATGCCAAAAATAATGAGGGCCCTTTTGAAACTGCAGGCCACCACAACAATCAATTTTAAAAATCAAATAAAAGTACAAAAACATCCTAGTGCATGCCCCCAATCTAACAAACAACACCCCAATACACCAGTTTTAAACATATTTGTGAAAACTAAAATACAAAGTCTTTAAGTTGAATAGTATGTAGGCAGCAGACAAGGAGAGTGATCCTTCAAGCTACAAATCCCTATGAAAGGTGACCTGAAGATGAAGCACTGGAAGGAACCTGCTGGATAGGAACAGGGAGTTGGAGTCTCTTGGGCACTTCCTTTCTGTTAGAAACGACGTTTAAAAAAAGGCTTTGCACAAAAAAACAACTCCAATGGGCAATATGAGAAGAAAATCCACTCAACAAGCACCTCACCTGCTTCTTGAGCATAAAAGCTGCTTGAGCGCTCCATTCACAATTGGAACTACATTGGCACCATCACATCAGAAGTAGTGCAAATGAGAATGGAGTATCTTGCAAGCTAACTAACATCCTGAGATTCTTGTGGCGCTTGCAAGCACCAAAAGAAACCTTGTGCGTGCAAACAAAAAAAAACTTATGGAGTACACAAATCCTGAAAACTCTGTGAGTGAAGCAGATTGTTAAGCCTTGGCCTACTTTTAATACTGAAAATGATGCTGTACTCTTTCAGCCAAGGTTGTGCCACCATGGCATAATTTAAATATTTTTTTATTATTTATTTTTCTGGGAGTAGAGCCCTCGAACTCCGACAATCTGACATCAATCAGATATATGTATATTACTAGTATACTGGAATTTGCTACATCTTAAAAGAACTATGTTTTTTTTTTAGTTCACTTGACTGAACAGCTCATAACTGTAACAATTAACCGCAGTGCTGTTTAATGCAAGCTGTACTGAAAAAAATTGAAAACATTTCCTCCACCACAGTTTGTAAAGTAATGTGTATGTGCTGTGTGATGTAGTGTGGAAGAATTCAATAGACAATTTTATATAATTTATTGTATGCAGCATATTCAATCTTATTTTTTGTGCAGTTTGAATACTGCAAACATTATGTATATTTCCCTTTTCTTGCTATCAAAGTCTTACCATTTCTCTATCCATTGTTGATTCCTATTTTATGCAATTTTGTAAAATGGTATATTTTGCAAATGGATTGTTAATTCTGAGAACGTCCATGTTGATATGAATAATTATACATTCATGACTAAAAAGTAAATTGAATCTTTATTAACGAATTTGCTCCTTAGGAACTCCACATCTACCCAGACTCAGAAATACGTAGTCAGGCTCTGAGACCTAGGCTCAAGGTCACTGATTGATAAGTCACAGGTTGGGTCATAACGAACCGGTAGACAAATGTGCAAGCAGGAAACCCAGTTCAATCCCACAGATAGGCCCGGCGACACCCCAATGGTCAAGGGAGATTGGCCTCAATAAAGGACAAATGGCTAGATGGTACGCACATTTCCAAAACACCATAATATCAGATGCTACATAAAGTTAGAAATAAACACTGTACACTCATTAATCATGTGCTCCTCATGCCAGACATCTGGACACAATACCCACTGGCAACATTCTTTCCACTCAAGGTCGAGGCCCTGGATTTCTCATCAAATTCACTAATTTAGCACTCCACAGACAATGTTACACATTTCTTGGCTAAAAAAGAATCCACTGAGCTGTTTATGACATTCAAGGATCTGTATATAAATGCATCCTAGACCAATTTTTAAATGAGAAAGTTTTAAGTTTAAGTTTAAGTTTATTGTTTAGTTAATTAAAACCTTAACAATGTTAAACCAGCATTTAAAAAACAGAAAAGGAGAAAATCATTATTATGCAAAAAGAATTAACCATACATCATTTCTTCTAATGCTTCCAAAATTCATTATAAAAATACAGTACAGTATGATCAACCGTTTTCCAATCCTTTTAACAGAGCTTTGTAAATGCTTTAAGTAATTTAATCAGACTGCCATTCAGAGGGGGATCCTTTGGATTTAGGCACGCCGATATTGCCGCTCTGCATGACCTAATACCTCTTTCATTAAGACTTGATTTTAGAAGCATAACTTGTTGATTATACAGTTTTTTGCATATGCAAAGTATGTGAATGAAACCTTCTTTGTAGGAGTTGCAGAGGGGGCATAATTTAGAACATGTGTGCACCCAGGCTGGCTGATCTTCCAAAGATGGTAGTTTACCAAAGCGTAATGTCATTAATTGTTTTTTTACATTCATTCAGAATGGTACGCTCAAATATGGTGCCGATACAAGGGACTTATAGTTGTTAATCACCATCCAGGCGTGTGACCTTATTCTAAAGATATTTTTGTCCAGTTGAGATGAATGAATTTTTTAAACTTTGTTTACTGCTTGTTTAAATGATTGGTACGGGTGGTTTTTGTTCCATATCTCTGATGTGCATGTGGTTCAGAGAAATTTGGATAGGTATTTATAAAAAGGAGCAGTTTTGTCTTCGTTTACTTCCGACCAAAGTGCTTAGTTGGTTTGTGAGGTAGCAAAATTTTGTTTCAAATGATACCAAGTTTTGACTGTCGCATACATTCTGCCTAAGACTTCATTAGTAGGCCAAATTCCAGCCGAACCTCGGCCGGGGAAGCCGATCTTTGTATCTGAAATGTTTTTTTCATAGATGGAAGCTACCAGTTGATTTAAAACGTCTCCATCTTCTCCATGAAAAGCAACACTGGCATATGTTATTGTTGGCAGTAAGCTGAGGGCAAATGTAGGGGTTGTTCTCTGTGCCATATACCCTTTTTGCTCCGTGAAATTTCTTGAGTAATCAATATAGAAACCCAGGTACTTGTATTTTTTTACCTCCTCTAGTTGGTTACCGTTAAGCCAGATTATCTGTTTATGTCTCAGTTGGCTCCCAATCACCATTGTTTTAGTCTTAGATGTATTTATTTTAAGTTTGTTTTCTGAAATGTAAGCTGACATTTAATTTACACTTCTTTGAAGACCAATCTTTGTGTCGCTCATTAGCACCACGTCGTCGGCATATGAGAGATGGGAGAGTCTCAAGTTTCCGAGTTCCGGTGGATGGGTTTTGTTACAGTCCAGCCTTTGTGAAAGATCTGACAGAAACAGGTTAAAAAGGTAGGGGGCTAGGACACACCCTTGTTTAAGGCCTCTGGTAGTTGTTAACTTCCTTGATCATCTGGACCCGTCGCCTATCTTAATTCTTAGCCACGTGTTTGAGTAAAATAACAGTATGCCTTTTAATAGCCTTTCAGGAATGGCCCATGCTCGAAGCTTTTTCCACAGGAGGTGGCAATCAACACTATCAAAAGCAGCTTTTAGATCCGTAAAGCAGAGGTAAAGCTGTTGTTTCCTCTGCTTACATTTGTTTGCAGTTATTGCTAGACCTAAGATATTTGTTGTCGTCCCTATACCTTGCCTGAAGCCTGTCTGGTTGGTTGGGATGAGACTGAGGTTATCGGACCAAGCCTTAAGCTCTTCTAACAACAGAGTAGCATAGTATTTGGTTTCTACATCCAGGAGGGCTATTAATCTGTAGTGTGCTGGATTTGATCTGTGTCCTCCTTTAAATATAGGGGTCAGTATTGAACCTTGACAATTTACTGGTATATGATTTAAGAGTTCTATTTCTTGGTATAGGCCAAGCAGATGATTACTCCAGAACGATGTGTTGTGTTTAAAAATAGCTTGAGGGATTCCGTTGGGGCCAGGCGCACCGTCACTTCGGCCATTCTTAATTATCAGTCTAACTCCTTCACTTGACAGGACCAAGTGACTTGTCAATGGTATCGATAGACCATTTTCCTCTATACGCTTTAAGCAATCGTTCGATTTTCTTTTCCTTGCTGGTGGTTTCTGTGGTAACGATGGGATTGTCATTTCCCTCGACTAAAGTCTGGTGGTTTCCTTCAGATGTGTCTTGGGTAGTTGTTTCATAAAACGTCAAGGACAGGAATTCCGCCCACTCGCCTTCCTAGATATTTGACGATAATACGTTTGCTGGTCTATGCAGTTTGTTTATGGTAAGCCAAAACTGTTTTGAGTTTGAATTCTTAGAGCTACTAAGCAGTTCTGCCCAGAATTTGTCATTCATTTTTCTTTTATCTTCCCAGAGCTCTTTTTTATACCATGTTCTTAGCTGCCGTACTCTGTCCCAGGCTGCTGTGTCAGGTAATGTTCTTTTTAGCCTCCTTATTTCTTTTTTGAGATTACATTTCAAGGCCCTGCCCCATTTTTGTTTTCTCCGGGCCATTTTTTTGGCCCTGATTTTTTGTCTGCCTTTGTCCAAACGACATTAGTGAAGATAAATCCGCCGTACATTTTTCCCAGGCTTGGATGATAGTCAGGGCTCCTGCTTTGCTGGCTTATCTTCTTTTTTATTTGTTGTTGAAGTGTTTCTATTGTTTCATTTGACCAATTGAGGCACTTTAGGTCAACTGTTTGTGTGTTTCCTTCAACTATTGTATTTGCCTGATGTTAGTGATTTTTAGCCTGAAGTGTGTGAGCTGCAATGAATGATCACTCTTGGTTGTGTACTTAATAGAACAATGCGAAAAAAAGGCATCAATGATACTGAAATGGCTGTATAGTCCAGTCTTGATCTTGTCTTTCCCCCATGAAATGTGTGTTTAGGTGGAAAGTCATCTGGGCTCTGCCATTTATTACTCTTAGCCCAAGAAACTCTAGAACATTTACCAAGCCTTGTCCTGTGTGATCCAATTTAAACCTCGTTGGTTGGTATTGTTGTGTAAAATCTCCTGTAAGTATCAAATCCCATAAGGGAAAGGTACTCCTGATGTTTGTGATGATTGTAATTAGTTGCATGTTTTGCACTGCTTTTTTCTTAGCTGAGGGATGCGCGGATGTATTTATCAGCAGGACAGTTTTTGATCTACATGCCGACCCGGATGTTAGTTTGATCAGTTGGATGTTTAGTCCTACTGAGGCCATCTGTTCGGTGTCAATTTGTAACTCTGTGGATATGTAGACTGCCAGGCCACCTTTTGGCCGGCCATAAATTTTAGTTTTAGTTGCTGGTATTGTGTAGTGTATGTAGTTTATTAGAGGGAGGTCTTCTACTGCCCAAGTTTCCTGCAATGCTATTATTTCATATTCTTCCCATTTGTCTGATCGGGACCCGTTCTCTAACCATTTTTTTGCTCCCGCGATATTGCATGACAGCATTTGTATGTTTCTTAAGTCTTGAACGGCTAGTTCCTTTTCCATCGGTCAGTTGCATGAGTTCGAATTTAGCGCTCCTGGCAGCCAGCCCCAGTTATCCTTAAACCCCTCCGTTCTGAATGCCGGGTCATTCTGTGGGACTCTATTCAATGCTGTAGAAAAGCTGCTGCCGATCGCTCCTTTAAGCAGTTTGAATATTCGTCGAGATTTCTTTTTGCCTTTGACCGATAAAATTGATGTTTAAATTTCTGTTTAAAGGGCCCGAATAGCGAGGTTTCATTGGTCTTGATAGTTTAATTCACCAAGCTTCAAATTGCGCCTTAGGGTTCTTGATGTGCTGAACGTCCATTTCAGGCAGCCAAGTTGTCAATGTTTGTTCCTTATTTTTCTGATCTGCCATAGCTATGACTTCTACTGCCAATAGATTTGCAGTCGTCAGATGATATAAGGCTGGTATGTTTGCTGTTAATTTCAATATATTCCCCCTGTTCAGATTGTCATGCCGACTTTTCGACTCGTTTTCTGGAGTTAGCAAAAATTGTCATTTCGATAAATATTGCGATCACAAGACAGTTGCATTGCATCTTCTCCCTTTTTTTCGATTTTAATTTGCTTTATGTCATCTTTTATTTCCACTTTTATATTTACCTGTTGGATACTGTCTCCCAGCACAGGGTGCGAGGCATGGGTGTCGTCCAGTCTGCGTCCTGAATAGTTGGGAGTTATTGATTCCTGGTGCAAATTCATTCGGATGTTATCACCTTTCTGTTGGATAGATGGATCGTTTGATTTTCAACTAATGGCTGAGTTTCACCATAACCAGACCCCTTTGATATATCTATTTTGTTGCCTTCTATTGTGCTGTCTCTGCACTTTTGGATCTCCAGGTTTAGGTTTTCTTGTTTGTCATGAGCATTTTTAGTCTCACGCCATCCAACCTCACAATTTCCTATAATGTTACGTTCCCTGTTTATTTCATGGGTTTTTGTGTTGACTTCATATACTTGCAGCTTTTTTCCCCAGTTCTATGTCGAGCCGGGCGTTGTGGGATGATATGTTACTGGCCCTGAGTCCAAATTGTTTGTGACTTTTCAGCTCACCTTTGAAGGAGTCAGTGCCTTGCCCACTTTTGCTCTGTCGATCTTTAGATTCCTTTAACATCCTTCTTTGAGAATTTCCGGTTGTATTCCCCGCTCGAATGAGCTTTTTCTTAGGCCCATGCTTGTTGTCAACATTTCTTTTAGTAGCATTCACTTGATTCCCGGGTTATTTCTCCACCATGTTCTGTTGTCTGATTAACTTCTACTGGTTTGTCCTTATTGTGAGAAGTTGGCCTGATATTCAGTGTTCACTCTTCTAGTGATCACTATGTATCAGTCAAAACAACCCTTATGGTGATTGGTTGTAAGTCAACCGATAGACCAGCTATCTTAGTAGCATGGACAAGAGCAGTCTTCGGGCTAAACTCTAGAGGGCGTGTTAAGCCAGCTGTTATACCATCACATATATCCCTTGAACACCAAGTGAAAGGACACCACACAAGTGTTATGAAAATAAACAGTGTATTTATTTAGATCACAACAGCCCTGTACTCTTTATGAGGACAGGGTACTAAGCACACAACAAAACTCTTACGAAAATACTTTAAGTTGCACAATTTACACAAATGCCCGAGGGGCACGGAAAACCATATACTATGAAAGTGGAATGCAAAATTACTAGCAGGTAAGTACTGGACTAATAGGCTTTGGAATCGCTAGGACTACGTTACTGAACCTTCAGACTACTAGTAGGAGGCCTAGGGGACTCGGGTGTAGAGTGTGCACTCTCACGCGGGATGCGGGACAAAGTCTATGGAGGCTAGTAAAAGCAAAGTTAGTGTTCTCGGGAGAACCCGATAAGTTAGGTTGAAAACGAAAGTGGATCTGGACACTTGGATAGTGAGGCTATGCTGGGGCACTGAAATGCCGAAGTTACCTAGCCCAGGGGCTGCGGCTGCATTGGTCTGAAAAGACGTCGGGAATCCTCGTTGACGAACCAGGAGCCTGAAAGAAGGAGTTGCTGGCAGGCGACCAGTGAAGATTGTTCGATGGATCCAAGCCTGGATCGAAGATGGAAGACACCTGTAATCAGAGGGGACCAAGTCCTGAATCACTAGCCAGTGATCAGATGGGCACCAGGATGGCACCGGATGGAGTCACCTCGATCAGGTGAGTGGGCGACGCTGGGCTCTGCAGTCTCACGGACCAGGAGGCGTTGTCGGCGACCAGGATGGAGGTGTGAGCTGTCCCACGATGGTTGATGCTGTCGACGTCGCTGGACCCAGGATTGGGGCAACAAGTCTTGGCAAATTCAAGCCCACGCGGTGGACCTAAAATGGCGTCTGGAGTGGACCAGGAGGGTCCGGAGTGCTCCTCTTTTGGAAGGGAGCAAGGGCCAGTCTGGAGCAACCAGACTAGCAGTGGTGATGTTGTCGGTCGTCGTCGGGAAGGCCAAAAGCCAGCGGGCTAGTAGCCAGACAACGCGGTGAGCAGCCAAAAAGCAGAAGGGCCCCACGCAGATCTCGTGGATGCTGGGGGGCTGGTCTTTGTGCTGGAGCTGCTCAGGGTCGGGGCTTCTCGGACCCCAAAGCACTCACCAGAGGATCCCTCGGCGGTTGTGCTGGATAGAAGTCGTGTAGTTCTGATGATGGCCGGTCCCTCAAGGTCTCCTCGCACCTACGGTTCTCAGCTTAGCTGTAGAGGTAGGTAGAGGTCAGAGGTTCCAGGGAAGCCGGGTCCCGTCGAGCTGGTCAGTCAGATTCCGGAGGAAGGACGTGCAGCAAACTGCAGAGTTCTTAGATGGTGCCTGCGGATGCATGGTGACTACTCCTTAGCCACAAGGGAGAAATCTTGAGAAGAGTCGAGAGTTCCTTTTGTGGAAAGTAGTTTCTTGATTCAAAGATGATCTAATTTGGAAGGGTCCCCGCTCCTGCCTTTATCCTAAAGAAAGGGGTGGGTACGCGACTAGGTCCTGCCCTAGGGGTGGGACCAGGAAGGGGGGTGGTTACACCCCTCTCCCATCCCGGACTTTCCCCAGCTCAGGGGCTGGTGTGCCCCTGGAACTGGTTCTAGCCAGCAGATGCGTAGTGAGCACCGGGGTGCCACTTGCAGTCACCTTCCTGTAAAACCCTGCCTACCCAGGATACACAAAACCCTGTCTGGGATGTTGCTAGCACCGCCCCTGACAGGAAAGCCTTTGTCCAAGCTCCCCTCGCTGGAAGGACTCCCAGCTGCAGGGGGTCAGACTCGTGTCTGTGGTGGCAGCATCCATTTTGTGATGCTGAGGCTTGAGTTAACTTTAACCGGGGTTCACAGTTACATACATGTCGTGTCCCTCTAGAAGGGTGGAATGCTAACCCCGTTGCCAGAATTGGCGAGGGGTTAGTATTCCAATTCATATGACACCTTACTCGACATGTTTTGATAAAGCGATACCAGAGATTTAACCGCGAGGATTATAATGCACTTAAGAGTATATGGTATGCGTTATCATGGAACAGCTATTAGGACTTGGTTCCGCAAGCTGCAAACGGGCTCAGCTCATGCCAGAGCACCATCTCACACGATTCCAAGCACTCTGCCTTCAGGATTGTCAAGGCCTGCCATAGGAGTGACTGATAGGAATCTGTGTGTCCATTTTTAGGGTTAGATATAGGTATACTATATCTAAAGCAAAGGGTGATTACACCACCTTGCCCCAGCTGTCGTGCAGCCAGTTGTGTCAGATTTAGATTGCCACCCAGGGGTGGCATAATACATGCTTCAGCCCCTGGTAGGCCCAGGGTACACCTATGCCCTGAGTTACAGGGTCTGATAAGGTGGCCCAGTACCAATTGGATAATGCACCTAAGGTACACATGTCAATTTAGTGAGAGAACAGCTAGGCTGTGGGTCTGATTAGCAGGCCCACAGCCAGAGAAAGCTGTAAACTAGTGAAACAAAAGCAAAACAATCTGGATGATCATAGGATTGCAGACCCTACTCTCCTACATGACCCCCCCCCAAACTTTGGGACAATAAACTAACCTTGACCAGGTGAGTCTTCTTGCTCTAAGTGGAAATACCTGGAGAGACCATCTGCATTGACATGATCAGTGCCAGGTCTATGCTCCACTGTAAAATCCATCCCCTGTAGGGAAACGGACCACCTAAGCAGTTTGGGGTTTTCACCCTTCATCTGATTTAGCCACAAGAGGGGCTTATGGTCGGTCTGAATCTTGAAATGAGTGCCAAACAAGTATGGCCTCAGTTTCTTCAGGGCCCAAACCACAGCAAAGGCCTCCCTCTCAATAGCTGACCAATTTTTCTCTCTGGGGTCAGCCTTCTGCTTATAAAAGCAATGGGCTGGTCATTACCATCAAAATTAAGTTGAGATAGAACAGCTCCCACACCCAACTCAGAAGCATCTGTTTGGACAATGAATGGTTTGGAGTAGTCTGGACTCTTGAGGATAGGTGCTGTGCACATGGCCTGCTTTAGATCATCGAATGCCTTCTGACAGCCTGCTGTCCACTGAACTTTCTTTGGCATCTTCTTACTTGTCAGTTCATTAAGTGGAGTCACAATTGATCCATAATTCCTGACAAACTTTCTGTAGTAACCAGTCAGGCCCAAGAAAGCTCGAACCTGAGTCTGGGTGGTTGGAGGAGCCCAATCCCTGATGGATTGTATCTTGCTCTCCAGTGGCTGAACTTGGCCTCCACCTACAAGGTGGCCCAAGCATACAACCTGTGTCTGCCCTATTTGGCACTTTGTGGCCTTGATAGTGAGACCTGCTTTCTGCAGAGCCTCTAACACTTTCCTCAGGTGGACCAGGTGATCCTCCCAGTTGGAACTAAAGACAGCTATATCATCAAGATATGCTGCACAGAAGTCATCCAGCCCAGTGAGAACTTGATTCACCAGCCTTTGGAAGGTGGCAGGTGCATTTTTCAGACCAAAGGGCATTACCACAAATTGATAAGGCCCACTAGGGGTTGTAAATGCTGTCTTGGGCTTGGCATCCTCAGCTAACCTGATTTGCCAATACCCAGCTGTCAGGTCAAATGTACTTAAGTAGTTGGCAGAAGCCAATCTATCTATAAGCTCATCGGCCCTTGGTATTGGGTGGGCATCAGTCTTAGTGACTGCATTGAGACCTCTGTAGTCTACGCAAAACCTCATCTCTTTCTTACCACCCTTGGTGTGAGGCTTTAGCACTAGAACTACTGGACTAGCCCAAGGGCTATCTGAGGGTTCAATGACTCCCAACTCCAACATTTTCTGCACCTCTGTCTTGATGCAGTCTCTTACATGATCAGGCTGCCTGTAGATTTTACTCTTGACTGGCAAGCTGTCACCAGTGTCAACCTCATGGGTGCACCAATTGGTTTGACTGGGTGTTAGAGAGAACATATGTCTGAAGGATTGAAGAACCTGTTTACAATCCTTCTGTTGATGTTCAGAGAGGCTGCCACAAAAGACAACACCATCTACTGATCCAACATCAGGATTCTGAGTGAGCAGGTCTGGGAGAGGGTCACTCTCCTCCTCCTGTCCCTCATCTGTGGGCATGAGCAAACTCATGTCCTTCCTGTCAACATATGCTTTGAGCCTGTTCACATGAAGCACCCTGTGGGGGCTTCTGGGAGTTCCAAGGTCCACCAGGTAGGTGACCTCTCCCTTCTGATCAAGGATTGTGTGGGGCCCAGACCATTTGTCTTTGAGTGCTGCTGGGGCCACTGGCTCCAACACCCACACCTTCTGTCCAGGCTGATACACAGTCAGGACAGCCTTTTGATCATGCCAAGCTTTTTGGAGTTCTTGGCTGGCCATAAGGTTTTCAGATGCCTTTTCCATATACTCAGCCATCCTGAAGCGGAGACCAAGTACACAGTCCACTATGCTGCTCGCAGGCTTTTTGAGAGGTGTCTCCCCTCCTTACTTCACCAAACACAGGGGTCCCCTTACAGGATGCCCATACAGAAGTTCAAAAGGGCTGAAGCCAACCCCCTTCTGTGGGACCTCTCTGTAAGCAAATAAAAGGCAGGGAATCAGGACATCCCATCTACGCCTGAGCTTTTCAGGTAGTCTATGAATCATCCCTTTTAGGGTCCTGTTGAACCTTTCAACAAGCCCATTGCATTGTGGATGATAGGGTGTAGTGAACTTGTAGTTGACACCACATTCCTTTCACAAAGCAGTTAAGTAGCTTGACATGAAGTTTGCATCTCTGTCAGAGACAACCTCCTTAGGGAAGCCCACTCTGGAGAACACTCCAACTAGGGCTCTTGCCACAACAGGTGCTGTAGTGGTCCTAAGGGGAATAGCTTCAGGATACCTGGTGGCATGATCCACCACCACCAGTATAAACTTGTGCCCTGATGCTGTCTGGGGTTCCATTGGTCCAACAATGTCAATCCCCACCCTTTCAAAGGGCACCCCACCACAGGCATTGGCATAAGGGGGGCCTTTGTTGTGCCACCTGACTTAACACTGGCTTGGCAAGTGACACAGGAGCGACAAAACTCCTTGGTATCTTCATTCATGTGAGGCCAGTGAAAGTGTGAGACAATTCTGTCCCAAGTCTTGTTCTGGCCTAAGTGACCTGCAAGGGGAATCTCATGGGCCAAGGTGAGAAGGAAACCTCTCAGAGACAAGGGGATGACCAGTCTCCTGGTTGCACCAGGCTTGGGGTCTCTTGACTCAGAGTATAGGAGTCCATCTTCCCAGTATACCTTGTGGGCACCTGTGGCGTTCCCTGCAGCCTCAGAAGCAGCCTGCTGTCTGAGGGGTTCAAGAGAAGGGTAGGCTAACTGTTCCTTCCCCAGGTCTGCTCTGGAGGGTCCCCCTGAGCCCAGAAATTCAACTTGATCAAGTTACAATTCTTTAGGCTCAGTTTCCCTCAGCTCCTGTAGGTCAGCCTCCTCTGAGACTTGATCCTCAACCTGGGGCAAGGGGGAAGGCAATGCCTTAACCCTACTGCTCTTCTTCTTGGAAGGTGTCTGGTCCATTGTTCCAGGATCCAGCACCTGTTCAGTGGGGCATATTCTGGCCTGTGACCTAGTCACAGCAAGCATGTGTGCTGGCAAGCCTAACATCTCCATGTGAGTCCTATGCTCCACTTCTGACCATTGTGATGACTCCAAATCATTGTGCAACAAACAATCCACTGGGAGGTCTGAACTAACTACAACCTTCTCTTGGCCATTTACCCCTCCCCAGGAGAAAGCAACAATCGCCATACTATGACTGGTAGTGACGTTGCTGGCATTGGTCACCAGGAAATCTGTACCTGGCATGATCTGTCCAGGGTCCACAAAGTTAGGTGTCACCATGGTGACACTGGCACAAGTGTCCCTATAGGCCTGATCCATTTTGCCGTTTATCAAAGGTGTCTGCCTGTATTTGCCCAAAGTATTGGGACTGACATCAGGGGATATATCCATATCCCCTGTACAGACAAGGACAGCCTGAGTGAGTGTGCCAACTAAGTTGTCATACCCCTCAGAACCCAGGGTTAACCCAACTAATCCCTTGGTAGGTGCACTACCACTGCTGGCTGTACTAGGGGGTGCAGTTGCCTTAGGGGCTGCAGTGGCAGGAGTTTGCCCTCCTTTCTTGGTGCACTCAATAAACCAGTGAGTTTTACTTTTACAGTATTGGCACCACCTTTTAGATTGGCCTTCTTGATTTTTCTTTTTCTGGGAAGCCTGACCCCCACCCTCTTTGGGTTGTTGGGGACCTGTTGAAGACTTCTGGTCATTTTGTTCACCTTTGGTATCTTTACCCTTCTGGTCTGCTTTCTTCTGACCACCCTGGTTCTGGCCCTGGTTCTGCTTAACCCTTGTTCTGACCCATCTGTCTGCCTTCTTTCCCAATTCTTGGGGAGAGGTCAGATCTGAGTCAACAAGGTGCTGATGCAACAACTGGTTCTGACAATTGTTTAAAATCTGTTCCCTCATGATCAGATTGTACAATTCTGTATAATCAGTAACCTTACTGCCCAGCAACCAGCCCTCCAAAGCCTTAGTGGCACAATCCACAAAGTCAGACCAATCCTGAGACTGAGTTTTCTGGGTATCCCTGAACAGCAACCTGTACTGCTCAGTGGTTAGGCCAAACCCATCTATCAGTGTATTTTTCAGGACTTGGTAATTATTAGCATCCTCAGCTCTAGTAGTGAGGAGCTTGTCTCTACCTTTGCCTTCAAAGGAGAGCCACAAGATAGCTGCCCACTGACTTTGGGGGACACACTGTACAGTGCAAGCCCTCTCCAAAGCAGTCATCCATTTGTGGATATCATCCCCTTGTTTAAAGGGGGGCACTATCTTACTCAGGTGTCTAGTGTCTAAACTCCTGTCTTTTTCTCTTGGGAGAATGATGCCACGAGTGAGATCTAACCCACTTAACTTTTACTCTCTAGCAAAGGCAAGCCTCTCTTTGGCCAGGGCAAGTTCTTCCCTTTCAATCCTCAGAGTGGCTTCCCTCATCTTAGCTTCATGCTCCCTTCTCTTAGGGGATGACATCCCTCTACGACAAGAGGTCTGAGAGCTATTGGTTCGAATGGATCTGTTAGAGCCTCTAGACAGAGACCTATCTCGTCCATTCCCAATGTTAAGTCTGCCTGAGAGTGGCCCTGGGGGTCCCCCAAATCCATTCTCATGCCTACTTAAGTTGGTCCTAGTGAGTCTACTGACTTCTACCTGACCTTTGTCTGCCTCCTCCCCTGATAACTCATCTTCATCCTCCTCCTCAGCATCATCTGCCTCCTGGAGGGGGTGGTCATGGTTATCAAAGGGACCCTGTAAGGGGGGCATGTTCCCATCTGGATGAGAAGGATCTGTGTTAGCAGCCCTCCTAGCATCATAAGTCTCTAAGAGACCAATCAGAAAAGGAATGGTAGGGTTTGAACCCTGTTGTAGTTTCCTGGAGGTACACACTTGTCTCATCTCCTGGAAACTAAGAGCAGCATATCTGGAAGGGACCTGTGGAGGGTCCACAGCCACAAGAGGGGTCTCTGAAGACTCTCCGTGGTTAGACATGCTTCTAGTGTGGTGTAAGTGATGCACCTACCTACACTATTTGTTTGCCTACTGATCCCTTGCTAAGAGTTGTAGTCAGGGTGTGCTAAGCCTTGTTAAACTACAACAGCTGGTTCAGTAGAACTCACAGTATTCTAAGCTAAGTTATATGTACCTTAACTTATGTGATCTTTCACAAAGATATTCTTAGGATACGTGTGGTAAAACAACAGCAAGCTCAAATCCCAACCGCTGCTCACCAATGTGAGAAGTTGGCGTGATATTCAGTGTTCAATATTCTAGTGATCACTATGTATCAGTCCAAACAACCCTTATGGTGATTGGTTGTAAGTCAACCGATAGACCAGCTATCCTAGTAGCATGGACAAGAGCAGTCTTCGGGCTAAACTCTAGAGGGCGTGTTAAGTCAGCTGTTATACCATCACATATACCCCTTGAACACCAAGTGAAAGGACACCACACAAGTGTTATGAAAATAAACAGTGTATTTATTTAGATCACAACAGCCCTGTACTCTTTATGAGGACAGGGTACTAAGCACACAAAAAAACTCTTACGAAAATACTTTAAGTTGCACAATTTACACAAATGCCCGAGGGGCACGGAAAACCTTATACTATGAAAGTGGAATGCGAAATTACTAGCAGGTAAGTACCGGACTAATAGGCTTTGGAATCACTATGACTACGTTACTGAACCTTCAGATTACTAGTAGGAGGCCTAGGGGACTCGCGTGCAGAGTGTGCACTCTCACGCGGGATGCGGGACAAAGTCTATGGAGGCTAGTAATAGCAGAGTTAGTGTTCTCGGGCGAACCCAATAAGTTAGGTTGAAAACGAAAGGGGATCTGGACCCTTGGATAGTGAGGCTATGCTGGGGCACCGAAATGCCGAAGTTACCTAGCCCAGGGGCTGTGGCTGCATAGGTATGAAAAGACGTCGGGAATCCTCGTTGACGAACCAGGAGCCTGAAAGAAGGAGTTGCTGGCAGGCGACCAGTGAAGATTGTTTGATATTGTTTGATGGATCCAAGCCTGGATCGAAGATGGAAGACACCTGTAAGCAGAGGGGACCAAGTCCTGAATCACTAGCCAGTGATCAGATGGGCACCAGGATGGCACCGGATGGAGTCACCTCGACCAGGTGAGTGGGCGACGCTGGGCTCTGCAGTCTCACGGACCAGGAGGCGTTGTCGGCGACCAGGATGGAGGTGCGAGCTGTCCCACGATGGTTGATGCTGTCGACGTCGCTGGACCCAGGATTGGGGCAACAAGTCTTGGCAAATTCAAGCCCACGCAATGGACCTAAAATGGCGTCTAGAGTGGACCAGGGAGGTCCGGAGTGCTCCTCTTTTGGAAGGGAGCAAGGGCCAGTCTGGAGCAACCAGACTAGCAGTGGTGATGTCGTCGGTCGTCGTCAGGAAGGCCACAAGCCAGCGGGCTAGTAGCCAGACAACGTGGTGAGCAGCCAAAAAGCAGAAGGGCCCCACGCAGATCTCGTGGATGCGGGGGGGCTGGTCTTCGGTGCTGGAGCTGCTCAGGGTCGGGGCTTCTCGGACCCCAAAGCACTCACCAGAGGATCCCTCGGTGGTCGTGCTGGATAGAAGTCGTGCAGTTCTGATGATGGCCGGTCCCTCGAGGTCTCGTCACACCTACGGTTCTCAGCTTAGCTGTAGAGGTAGGTGAGGTCAGAGGTGCCAGGGAAGCTGGGTCTCGTCAAGCTGGTCAGTCGGATTCCGGAGGAACGACGTGCAGCAAACCGCAGAGTTCTTAGATGGTGCCTGCGGATGCAGGGTGACTACTCCTTAGCCACAAGGGAGAAATCTTGAGAAGAGTCGAGAGTTCCTTTTGTGGAAAGTAGTTTCTTGATTCAAAGATGATCTAATTTGGAAGGGTCCCCGCTCCTGCCATTATCCTAAAGAAAGGGGTGGGTACGCGACTAGGTCCTGCCCTAGGGGTGGGACCAGGAAGGGGGGTGGTTACACCCCTCTCCCATGCCAGACTTTCCCCAGCTCAGGGGCTGGTGTGCCACTGGAACTGGTTCTAGCCGGCAGATGCGTAGTGAGCACCGGGGTGCCACTTGCAGTCACCTTCCTGTAAAGCCCTGCCTACCACGGATACACAAAACCGTGTCTGGGATGGTGCTAGCACCGCCCCTGACCGGAAACCCTTTGTCCAAGCTCCCCTCGCTGGAAGGACTCCCAGCTGCAGGGGGTCAGACTCGTGTCTGTGGTGGCAGCATCCATTTTGTGATGCTGAGGCTTGAGTTAACTTTAACCGGGGTTCACAGTTACATACATGTCGTGTCCCTCTAGAAGACACTCAGCACCAGGCCATTGAGCCTCCAGACGGGACCCCAATTTGGCCCCACTACGAGCATAATACGGTAAGCCTTGACTTGATCAACCCCCTGACCCTCACGAGGGACGGGTCCAGTCCAATATGTCTTATGTGTGCCTTCCATATTCCTCCCTTGCAGGCTCGCATGGAAAAGGCCCACGCCATTGAGCGCCCTGCGGAGATAACATACCGCAACTCACGGTAATTACCTGCCTGCATCCGCCGCCTTCACCTTCACCTTTATGCACTTCCAAGCTAAAAATCGCTCATCCCCTTTTTTTCACAGGTTATAATTCTATCGAAGTTTCCCGCCGAGCCAACGCTAGAGACGCTAGGCTGTAACGGTAATATTCTGTTCCTCCACTGCACTTAAACTCGCCACCCCGGCCTCAACTAACAGGTCTTAATCTCCGACCTAACCACTCTTTTTCAGGCCTAAATCGAACCGACCCGACTGGGTAGATACCGATATCCTTCCTGAACGCCGCGCGCCAAATGCAAGGCGAAAACGGTAAACCCGGTAACCCTATTCCAACCTTATTCGCCAAGTGTATGACTAAATTACTTTCTTATAGGCATCGGCTACTTCGGAATCTGAATGCCCACTGAAGTGTTTTCAGCCACGTCCAGCCCACCGTGCCTCGCTCGTGGTAACTAGAATCTCTTTTTAACTTTAATTTTAGGTTAATTCACAACCATGTCGAACTCCTGGCCAACACTCCCCCACCCTGTCAATCTTCGCACCAACACCGGATATCACGTCCCCGAGCACTTTTTTTCAACGGGCAAAAGCGGTATGTCCTACTTGGTCACCCACACTCCAAATACGAGCACATATCCATCCGTGCCCTTTGGATCAAGCAACTGCATGTGCACGTGTTGCACCCTGCATGAAGAGAGTGGCTACTGACTAGTTGTTTAACGAATTGTTGTTAGAATTTTCATTTCCCTTTCTTTTCCTCCCTGTTTAAACCCTACAGGCTCACTCAACCAATCAGACAAAGCTCACTTTAGTCCTGAAGATGATCCCACTATATTTTTGGAGATAGGGATCGAAACGTTTGTCGACTGTTTTGCAGTACTGCTCGTTTTATGATTTACAATTTTTACGGTAGTTACTGTGGGTTTGTGCTTATTCAAAAATTGTTTGCATTGTATTATAAGCCACCCTCTTCTCCTTGTTTGCCTGTTAATTCTTTCTCCTTTTCCCCTGTATTGTTTTCCTCTGACTAGGTACAAGCTTGTGCCCAGTTACTCATGTGCGACCTGGTTTCACCTAATTCTATCTATACTTATAAATTGTTTTCCAAAATAAACGTTTCTAGGTCCGGCTGGACTCTGAAGAAGGAAAAACACAGCCTTTATTTCGAGCCTGTGTAATTTATTTCTCTAATTATCACTTTAACCTAGGACCTTTGTAAAATAAAAATATTCAGGATTGTCAAGGCCTGCCATAAGAGTGACTGATAGGAATCTGTGTGTCCATTTTTATGGTTAGATATAGGTATACTATATATAAAGCAAAGGGTGATTACACCACCTTGCCCCAGCTGTCATGCAGCCAGTTGTGTCAGATTTAGATGGCCACCCAGGGGTGGCATAATACATGCTTCAGGCCCTGGTAGGCCCTGGGTACACCTATGCCCTGAGTTACAGGGTCTGATAAGGTGACCCAGTACCAATTGGATAATGCCCCTAAGGTACACATGTCAATTTAGTGAGAGAACAGCTAGGCTGTGGTTCTGATTAGCAGGCCCACAGCCAGAGAAAGTCGTAAACCAGTGAAACAAAAGCAAAAAAATCTGGGTGATCATAGGATTGCAGACCCTACTCTCCTACACTTATCTATAATTTCTGAGTTCCTGTTGGCAATGAAGTCTTCATCTATAGAGCTGTCGGAGTCCATTGTTGCATTGCTTGTCTTTGCACCACAGAACATTGAATAGATCTTAGTTGTTTGCTGCTCTGTAGTTAGAGACTGTTTGTTTCATGCTTTCCTGTTACATTTTTGTCCTGTAATCTTTTTTATCTCCTGTTTGGATATTTCACTTTTTCTAGATGGGTGGTTGCCTATTTCATCCTTATAAGATTCCGAACTTAGGAGAACTTTGATGTTTTCTGCCTTATCTTTTTTTGATTCTTCTTTGTTTGTGTTACCTCAGAAGCTTAATTTATTAATTAATATTATCTGCTCGAGAAGTGTAGGAAAAAGACTTAATTGTCAATTATTGGGCTACAAGCGCACTGAGCAGAGTACTTTGCAGAGTCACTCTGGCTCGATTTTTGCCAAAGCCATTGATCAATTGTGCTATTTAGATTTTGCATCGATTTGTTTTGTATTCTGTTTTTTACGGACCGTGGCGATAAGACTGTCTGGGGTGCTAGAGGAGTCATGAGGCCAGGAATCTCTGCTGATGCGGAGTAAATGGCAGCTCCAGGATCCTTAAGCAGCAGCAATCTATCACTCGGGGCTGGCTTTCTTTTGGTACCTTCCTCTATGCTTCTAAACATTTGTTATGAGAGGAGATACAAGTGTGCTTTTTTGCTTAGAGTCACCACCTTCAGATTTTAAACTTTGTTTTTTTCTTATTGGTTTGTTTTTCTCTTTTGGCTTTCTGGGCTGGGGTCTGTCTGGCTCTTCCTGATCTCATTTCAATGATTTGGCAACCACTTTCAAGGTCCAGCTACTGCCCCTTTGGCCAAGGCACTAGTAGCACAGGTTCCTCCTCTTTGCCTCTCCTGTGTCCCCCTCTGCCGACAATCATGTATGGGGGCCAAATGCTCAGCTGCCCTATAAGCTCTTGTGGGCGCTTAAGCCTGTTACCTTATTGCCAGCATAGGTAAGCGGTTTACTTTGAGCCGTGTGCTACCGTGCAATTTTCTAAGGAGCCAGGTGACTGTAGGCTGAGGGCTGAGGGCAGGAGGCTGATGTCGATTTGCAGTTTGCTGCTGACTGTTAGTTAGTTAGTTAGTTTCTGGGCTTGCCTTTACTAAGAGGAAGCTGTTGGCTGAGAAAACAAAAAAAACTGTGCCTGCTTGGTTGTCCAACAGCCACACTGCGACCTCCACAAGGCTCACCGCAAGAGCAAAAAGTGAGCAACAAGTGAATACCACAAGCTGGAGACCAGGTGATACGTAGGTCTCTCCGCCAATTCAGGTTTACGGCCCGACATTAGGGTTCAGGGCTAGGGTCTAAGGTTCGGCGTCAGGGTATAGGGCTCTGATCTAGGGTTTAGGGTTTGGGGGTAGGTTTAAGGACTCATGGTTAGGGTTCAGGGCTCGACGTTAGGGTTGTGGGCTCCTGGTTTGGGTTTAGGGCCCGGCATTAGGGTCAGGGCTAGGGTTGAGGGTTCGGCGTCAGGGTTTAGGGCTCTAGGCTGGGGTTTAGGGCTTGGGGTTAGGTTTAAGGGCTCATGGTTAGGGTTCAGGGCTTAGCGTTAGGGTTGTGGGCTCCTGCTTCGGGTTTAGGGTCGAACATTAGGGTTCAGGTCAAGGTCTAGGGTTTGGCGTCAGCGTTTAGGGCTCTGGGCTAGGATTTTAGGGCTTGGGGTTAGGTTTAAGGGCTCATGGTTAGGGTTCAATGCTTGGTGTTAGGGTTGTGGTCTCCTGGTTTGGGTTTAGGGCAGGGCATTAGGGTTCAGGGCTGGGGTCTATTGTTCGGCGTCAGGGTTTAGGGATTGGGCTAGGGTTTAAGGCTTGGGGTTAGGCTCAAGGGCTCATGGTTAGGGTTCAGGGCTCGGCGTTAGGGTTGTGGGCTCCTGGTACGAGTTTAGGGCCCGTCATTAGAGTTCAGGACTAGGGTCTAGAGTTCGGCGTCAGGGTTTAGGGCTGTGGTCTAGGGTTTAGGGCTTGGGGTTAGGTTTAAGGACTCATGGTTAGAGTTCAGGGCTCGGCGTTAGGGTTGTGGGCTCCTGGTACAAGTTTAGGGCCCGTCATTAGAGTTCAGGACTAGGGTCTAGGGTTCGGCATCAGGGTTTAGGGCTCTGGTCTAGGGTTTAGGCTTGCGGTTAGGTTTAAGGACTCATGGTTAGGGTTCAGGGCTTGGCGTTAGGGTTGTGGGCTCCTGGTTCGGGTTTAGGGCCTGAGACAGTAATCAGACCCTACACCTGTAACAGTCTCCCGGCCTGTTTTCCTGTTTTGCCAAATGCTTCTTGTCTCTTGTTTGATTCAAGGAATTTCATGTTAAAGCTTGTTTGTTGAAGTATACTCTCTCATAAGCTTCAGCACATTTTGGGGCCTTAAAAGATTGCTTTCTGAAGAATCCACAACTTCAACTTTTAAAGATCTTCGATTGTTTACCATTGTCTCTATGTCAAAGAACAATTTTGAAATCCTTAATTATTTGTTTCAAATTTCATAGGAAAGCGATTAAAATCTGGCAATTAGGGCTGGGTAACATTTTAATTACACAGAAGTGAGTAGAGTAATCCAGTGATTACGCACTACTATTGTGATGTCAAATTACTGAAATGACACTATTAGTCCAGTTTAAGTAATTGAGCATAATTTGGGGCAAAACATCCCATAACAATTGCACAGGAACAATGAGCTGAGAAGGAGTGGGTGGCAGCTGGCTATCGCTGGCTACTGCTGTTCATGTCCTGAAACGTTTAGTGCTATTTTCTTAGAACACAAAAGATGCTAAATACTGCATTGTACTTATCACATAATAATGCATAATTACAAGTAATTATGCTAGAGAGAATAAATTCAGTTATGCTCACCCCACTACTGGAAATTAGTTGCTCATTTCTGTGCAGCAGTGCAAACTTTGTCAGCGATCTCGACATGCTTTTTTTCTTTTAGCAACTTTCCTTGGAAAAATAAGGAAGGATGTAGTATCTTATTGAATAAGAACAATAATCTAAAACGTACCCTGCTAAATGGCTCAATTAATGAAATTCAAAGCCGATTGTAAAAATAAGAATCATGAAGATGATGAGGTGCAACAACTGAATTCTTGGCTGTGCCTTCTGAACACATGAGTCCAAGGAAGCAGATATAGGTTTTGCATGGAGTTGAAGCCTGAAATGGGAAGCAGGCAGAAGTCATAGGGGTAATTTGGATGAATTTTAATGGTGACTTCCAGTTTGTAAATGTACAGCACCCAGAGAAGCTGGACTGTCCTATAATGTGTGGAAACTGCACAGTCATAGATATACTATTAGTAAAATGCCCTTGTGAACATCAAACAATCGAAAACTCACAAAAAAGGATAATTTTACCTTTGTGAATCAGGCAAATAATGAAGAAATGATTTTAACTACATGTTGCACCAAGAACAGCACATCACCAGTGATAGTCATTGTTCATGGTAGAACATAGTGGTTTAGATACACTAACCAGGTTAATTCTGGTAAAAAAATGTCCCCTCTGACGTTAGCTCATTTAAGTTCCATTTCACCAGAGAGGCATTCAGAGATTCAAGGGGTGGCAGGCAATGACTTTTGAGCGGGTGCAGTCCAGGTCCATTTGCTAATGGCAGCTGGACAGTTGCTGGAAAATGCAACTTATAGATTTTAATGCCCCTATAGCTTGAACTGGAGGTCAGCATTGGACCAATTGGAGTTCATATCTTCGTCCTGGGTACACAAGGGATAGCAGGTCCAGTCTTCTAGGCTCTTCTTAGGTCTTAGAGAGCAAACTGTGTCCTCTTCTGATCTTACACTGGTCCAGGAGTGTTCTGAAGTGGAGATAACACATTTGTCACATCTTAGCCAGGTAGAAGCTAGTCCCCTGAGGAAACCCTAACCAATGAGATTTCCGGGGCTAACTTTACCTACATTTGGCTTAAGATGGCTTAAGACTTTGGCCACACTAGACTCAGGCTTTAAGGGCGGTGTGTGTGCACGCTGGAAGTGTACTACAGTAATCGTAGTGTCCTCACACATAAAAATCTAAAAGTTAGTTGTAGGCAATCTCTCTATCCATAAGAACACATTGTAAGAAGTGTGGTAGGAAAAGCTGAGATTTCAGCAACCAGACAGTGGAGATAAATAAAATGATTTGGCAATATGTTTCCTCCTTTGAAGTGTTCTCCTAATGTTTTATGAAAAAATCCCGGAAGACATGCCAATCAGGTTTTGTCTCTCACCAGCAGGATCTGACAATGTGATGTCAACAAGAGTCCAATTTCTACTTGCCCCATTTTTAAACTCTCAGCACCCTACCTTGTGGATTAAAAGACCTACATTGGATCAGGAGTCAGTCTACACTGGTAGGCCTGAAGCTACGATATCCAAGTCCAACAAGTAGATGCGGTCCACAGGTGATATTTAACCTTTCCATGCCATTGTTATAGTGTCTACACCATTTGTGATGGCTTTATTGGTAAGTTAAGTATGTCAATCAGTCATTATCAATTTCTACATGTTTTAGGTCTCAGAGTGCATACACTGGTTACTAGACAGCAGTGCCACAGTGTATGGAGTCTAAACAACAGCAATACACTTTGGAAAAATTTTTGTGACCAATTAAGAAGGAACATTTTTCATAACTCTCATCAAGAAATCCACTGCATTCAATAGTGTCACCCTTCTAACTTCCCCGGCTGCAACTTCACCCTCCATCCAGTTTGACAGTAAACTGCTCTGTGGACCCTTTGTCTGTGGGTATATTGCTGTTTGCCAACACCACCTTCATAAATGTCTTAAAGTTTATTGCCGCCATGTCTTGCTGTCTATATTGCCCATGTCTCATAAATCATTTCATGAAAGGCCTTTGAGATATGAAACCATGTGCCATTCTCTCCAGTATAGTCAGTACATGTGCTATGAGTTATGCTCTATACATCTGCCACTTCAGCTCTCAACCTGATCTATCCCTCATCTCCAGGGATCCTCTATGATTCTGTCCACACAGGTGGTACTGATGTTACACAGATGCCTTTGTGTCACTTTCTCTCTGAAACCATGTTGTTTTCTTTGGCTAACCTCAACATATAAATCAGTAAAAGAGAGTTTCATCCAGTGTCTTATATTTCTTCTACATTTAATTTAGGCATAAATAAACTAAAATCTTTATGACTGTGACGTGTTGGCTGTTAGGTAAGCATTCTGTCTACTGGGACATTATTTGGTAGGTGTAGATTTTCGCAGGACCCTTGAGATGCATGTTGGTCTCTCATCGTTTTACGGTTACAGTACAAATTATCAGATCACCCTAATAATCTATTAATAATCACCCAAAAAAAGCAGATGTACTCTCTAGGACTTTGTCTGAGGCTATCCCTGTAACAGAACATCTCCTAATGTTTTTGTAAAATTGGACAACTCTATGGGACGTTGATGTAATAATTTCAAAAATCAACTTCAACAGAGAGCTGGAAGAATGGATTCAAGATAAACTAGGAGAGCATATCACCAGCCTTTTAGTAACTGATGTTTCTTTTGACCAAACCATTTTACAATGGTAGCAGGGCAATCCAGCATCAGGCAATAATCCATTTTGTAGGACTCAAGAATTGTTCCGCAAAAATGTTGATATCTATGCATTTTATGACAGAACACCCAGAATCTGTGGAAAGAACATTTTCTGGTTGTTGAATATTTTCCAAAGCAGCATATGTTATTCTTTAAAGCACGCTGCTCACTGCCCCTGAATAGAATTAATTTTCCTTAAAGCTACATGGGTCACTTGAGGCCATCATTACAGACAAAGGGGCCGATCTCATTGCTCATTTTTGGCAGGAAGTGATGAGGCTGTTGGATTTTGTTATATTCACTAGTTACCATTCGAGATGGACAGTCCAACTGAAACATTAAATCAGACATGAGAACAACATTTTTTTAGCCCATGCCACATTCAACAAAGGATGTACAGTGATTATCCTTAGAATGCTTTGCATACAATAACTTATAAGACTCAGTCATAGGCTACTGTGGCACGGTTTGTGTCATGTTTTCTTCTAAACCAAAGCAAACACCAATTTGCTTTGATTTGCAATTCCCCAAAAAACATTTAGCATTTTGGCACGTTAAAAAAGTAACACAAATCTGACGCAAGACCTTTGTAAATCTACGCCTTATTGTTCAGATATGGACAGTGACCTGTAATCCTGGTCCAGGTCTTCTGCTGTCTGATACATGGGTGACTGTTCATGGAAGCCTCAACACACTCTTCAGGAGTGAAGAGTGAGGATTAGCTAACAGAGTGATACAATATGTGAAGGGAAACAGTGTTGCTGTGGTGAACCGGAAAAAGGAAATTATATCAGGAATCATAATGGATTGGAAGAGTCAGAAAAGAAGTATGGATCGATACAGCCTTAATAAAAAAGAAAAACAAAAAAGAAACCTGATTCCGACTATCTGCAGAATGTCTATAAAAGCCCTCATGCCGGTGGGTATCATTTTAGAGCTGAAGGAACAAGAAGCATCAGCAGCCCCAGCCCAGAAACATGAGGTCAGGCAGACACAGGTGAATGAGGCTGCCAAACTGCAGCAGCAGGCCTCATGCAATGTTTCCTGAGACATGGATAATGTGGGACTGCACAAAGTACTATGGTTCTCAGGATCCCAGATTTCTGAGCTGCAGTGGTCACAATAAATATTTTAATTTCTATCAACAACATCCAGGTTTTTTCAATTCACGGATTCTCACGTTAATCTAATTTCACTTGTTATTTTCTGAATGACTTCTCAGATATCATCATCCGAGGATACATTGATGCAAAAATGTGTTCTGTATTATTGAGGGTTTAGAAAAAGAGATTAAAAGATGTATTTATATCTGAATATATTGTAAAACATCCTGATTGCACCCTGCCTTTTATCCTTGACCGGAAGTTGTTAGCAATTAACGCATTTTGGAACATTGAGGACATTATGTGTAAGGAACACAACATTGTATTGTGTCCAGACGGACGGAAGGACACAGAGAGTCCGTCTCCCTCCGTTCAGATCTGAAGCCACCGAAGTCATCTGCGGCGTCCCTCAAGGCTCCTCGCTCAGTCCAACCCTCTTCAACGTCTACATGAGCCCCCTCGCAGACATCGCACGCCAGCACAACCTCAACATCATCTCCTACGCCGACGACACCCAGCTGATCCTCTCCCTCACCAACGACCCCGCCACCGCCAGAGCCAACCTTCACGAAGGGATGAAAGAGGTAGCCGAATGGATGAAGAACAGCCACCTGAAACTGAACTCGGACAAGACGGAAGTCCTCATCCTGGGATCCTCACCTGCCGCTTGGGACGACTCCTGGTGGCCCCCCGCCCTAGGCAGCGCACCCAAACCAACAGACCATGCACGCAACCTGGGCTTCATCCTGGACTCCTCCCTCTCCATGACCAGACAAGTCAACGCCGTCTCCTCGTCGTGCTTCAACATACTGCGCATGCTACGTAAGATCTTCCGGTGGATCCCCACCGAGACCAGGAAGACGGTCACCCAGGCCCTCGTCACCAGCCGTCTGGACTACGGCAACTCCCTCTACGCCGGAACCACCGCCAAACTTCAAAAGAGACTCCAGCGGATCCAGAACGCCTCAGCGCGACTCATCCTGGACATCCCCCATCGCAGCCACATCTCTGGACACCTGAGAGACCTGCACTGGCTCCCGGTCAGCAAGAGAATCACCTTCCGCCTCCTCACCCACGCACACAAAGCCCTACACAACCAAGGCCCAGGATACCTCAACAGCCGCCTCAACTTCTACGCTCCCAAACGCCAGCTTCGATCGACCAGCCACGCCCTCGCCGCCGTCCCCCGCATCCGAAGAGCCACCACAGGGGGACGGTCCTTCTCCTACCTCGCCACCAAGACATGGAACACCCTCCCCACCCACCTCCGCCTGACCCAGGACCACCTCACCTTCAGGAAGCAACTCAAGACCTGGCTGTTCGAGCAGTAGCGGACCCCCCTCCCCCAGCGCCTTGAGACCCTCTGGGTGAGTAGCGCGCTATATAAATGCGATGATTGATTGATTGATATTATTGATCAAACCAACCTGCAATAGTGGAAGTCTTTGATAAGGCAAACACCTGGATACCCTCTCCAGGTTAGATAATATCTGGAAATCCACATCTCAAACCAGATGCCTTATCTCACCAATGGAAATGCAACTGGTCAGCAAATCCTCACTTATTTTAGCTCTTCCAAAGAAAGCACCTGAGTCATGAGAGTAGTTCATACAGAAATTGTTACAGAGCTTCTTAATCAGCAATTAGGCAGATGGAGTAGCAGAAAGTCCACAACTACAAAACAACAGTAAGACACAACCAGAAAGTGTTCATTGAAGATAAGAGCATACAAAACATAAAACAGATGTGAAGGACATGAATATCCTACATCTGGACATTCAACATTGCGAAAGACTAGAGACAAACTGAAATCGAGGAGGTGGAGGCAAGATGGCGGCCGTGGTGTGGGCTGTGTAAGTAGCTCGATCCTCTCGCTCTGGATTGTAGAGAGAAAAGCATGACAGTTTACTATTGGGGCGTGTGTCGAGCTTACCCCTGTCTAAAGGTATGATTTTGCGGTGCTGGTAGCATTCAGAGTCGCCTTTTCTCCTTTAGGTGTCCGAAGGTGGAGGTTTTTTTTTATCTGGCTGTTGGTTCCGTGTTGAGCCTGAGGAGGAGCCTTCTGTTTCTGCCGGACGTGCTGCTTTACACCGGCTGCGCTGGTAAAACAGCCCGATGGTGTCTTGACTATTGTTTTTTTGTTTGATTGGAGCTCCGGCTTAGCGGCTCCCGGTCCTGTTTTTTGGGATTAAGCAGAGAGTGGCTCGAGGGCATGGAGGCAAGCAAGGAGCCACATCGAAAAAAATGTCATCCAAAGTAGTGATTCGGGTTGGAAAAACAAAAGCTCAGCCGGTAGCAGTGGAGGATAATGAAGAAGGCTAATACGGTGAGAGGGGGGAAGGCGGGAATGTTACCCCCCATACTGCTCCTAATGTCAGACAAAAGAAAGTATGAAATCGAGTGCGGCTACGTGTACGACAAAACAAGGGGCTCAAACTTTTCTGGCATTATTTGAGAAGCAGATATTGAAAAATGCCCCATTACAGTCTTCATGTAGTATAGCAATAGCCGCTGGCAGTATTGATACATTGAATCAGGAAGCAGATGTTAGGACACAAACCGAAAAGCGACAACAACACACTGCTAGGATATTTCCGTTCGTGGAACTACAACCCCCAGGACAAAAGCTCGGTAGGAACTACTTTTCCCAGGGGGCAGTGTGCGGAGCATGCACAGATCGCGCCATCATAAAACGGACCATGGTGGCAGCGGACGGCGTCGGATATTCAGAGTTCGCTTCGTCGGAACACACCCCCTCGAGCTTCGGAAGAGGTGAGACATTGTTGCCGGGAGATCCTTTGTTGCCCGCGGGTTGGAAAGCAGGGGAAACTCTGTTGCAGCACTATGGCGGTGGAATCCGCAATCCCTCGCTCGAGGGCTGTTGACACCAGGGCAGCCGCAGTCCCCGCTCGAGGGTTATCGAGCGTGTGGGACGCTCTCAGCCTTGCAACATATTCCGTAGTCCTCGCTCGAGGGTTATCGAGCATGTGGGATGCTCTCAGCCTTGGAACATATTCACCAGTCCCCGCTCGAGGGTTATCGAGCCTGTGGGACGCTCTCAGCCTTGGAACATATTCCGCAATCCCCGCTCGAGTGTTAATAAGCTCGTGGGACACTCTCACCTTTTGGAACATATTCCGCAGTTCCCGCGTGAGGGTTATCGAGCGTGTGGGACGCTCTCAGTCTTGGAACATATTGCGCAGTCCCCGCTCGAGGGTTATCGAGCGTGTGGGACGCTCTCAGTCTTGGAACATATTGCGCAGTCCCCGCTCGAGGGTTATTGAGCATGTGGGACGCTCTCAGCCTTGGAACATTTTGCGCAGTCCCCGCGCGAGGGTGATCGGGCGTGGAGGACGCTTTCCTCTTTGGTTCATGGTGCGCAGTTCCTGCTCGAGGGTTATCGAGCGAGGAGAACGCTTAACGACATAGACCTTGTTACGCAGTTCCATCTCGAGGGTTATCGAGTGTGGAGAAGCTACCTATTGTTTGCATTGGTTGTTTCATCCATATCGCAAGGAGAAACAAGCCGTACCAGAAACGGCCTTTGAACCAGTGTTTTGCCCTCTGTTGGAGAGTGTCGGGACCAACACTACTGCAGAGGACCAACTCAGGAACACAGCAAACCAGTGCACCTTATTCGAGTGGGATTGTCGTCCACTGCTTAGCACGGTGTTTTCTGTTGGTGAATGCCGGTACCGGTATTCGTGCAGAGGACGGTTGGAAGGAGAGTTTCAACACCTATACGGGGAGCCTTAACCCTGTTTCCATTCATTGCTGTATTTCCTATGGCAGTTCTGTCATCCATTAAATACGGTTTACGTGAACCAACAAGTCTATTCTGTTTCCTTGAACAACGGGTGTATCAGGGTGTTGATCGGAATTACCCAATCCTGAGGACCTATAGGATTACATAATATCTGACCCCTTACAAAACATTAATCGACCTCCTGGTTGGGTACATTGCCATGGCCGCCATGGAAGATGTGTTGGCTGCCTTGCTGGATGTCCAGAACGACCTAGCTGCATCCCGCCAAGAAACAGCGGACTTAAGGTCTAGAGTGGACCACCTTCAGAGGAAGCCGTTCAACGCAGGGGCTCCTAGTACAGGTCAGCCTGCTGCGGTTATGGTAGAAATGCCAGTAGCAATATCACTTGCCACCCAGGAAAGATATAGCGGGGACCCCACCACAGTCCAAGTGTTCATAACGCAGGTGGCCCTCCACTTCTCCTGCAAGAATAAATCCTTTCCTACAAACCAGGCGAGACTCGCCTTTATGATCTCTTATCTGGCGGGGAACGCAGCTCAATGGGCTGTGCCTTTGGTGAGCAGAGACGATCCACTGTTATACGATTGGGAAGCTTTTCAAGAGGAATTCGTAAAGGTGTTTGACAGGAGAGCAGACTCCTACACCGCTGATAGAGAATTACTTGAGCTGAAACAGGGCTCGTCTAGTCTCGTCCAGTATCTGAAAGCATTCAGGCGCCTAATCGCGGAAACCAAATGGCCACCAGCAAAACAAACAGCGATATTCCACCAGGGATTGAGTGAAGAGCTAAAGGACGTGATAGCTCAGATCGATCCACAACCGGTGCAGTGCGAGGACCTGATCAGCCTGGCCCTTCGCCTTGAACAATAATTAAGCGAACGGCGAGGGGGTGGTCCAAAGAAGGACAAGACACCTTTAGCATCTAGTCATCCGGTGGCCTCAGATACACCTCCTGCTCACCATAACGAACCCATGGATGTAGATGCTGTTAGAGCCAGCCTTACGGCAACAGAAAAGGAGTCTCGCAGGAAACAAGGCCTTTGTTTGTACTGCGGGAAGAAGGGACATTATGTTGCGAGTGTCCCGCAAAACCAAGAACCGGATGTGGAAAAGGGGGTGGAAAACTAATTGGCTCAAAGAACCATGAAGGGGATTCCCGGAGTCATGGATACATCCCTTCAGCACAGCTTCTTGCAGCAACTGGTTCCAGACACATGTTTATTACTCTACAGCTAAAGGTGCGGGAAGAGTGGGTGTCGGTCTCAGCAATGATCGACTCAGGAGCCACTGGGCTGTTTATGGATGAGAAAGAGGCACAACGCATTGGGGTTGCACTACTGCCATGTGTGGTCCCAGAGGAAGTCTTTGCAGTAGATGGGGTCAGGTTGGTTTCAGGACCCATCAGCCAACACACTGGTGACATTGAGGAGTGTTACGGAAAACATCATCAGGAGGTCTTGGACTTCAACATCATCTGTGCTCCCCAGTATGGTATCATACTAGGGTTACCATGGCTGAAGAAACACAAACATTCTATCAACTGGGAAACCCAAGTTATTTGGATGGACTCCCCTTATTGTTCCCGATCCTGCAGGTGGTCTTCGAGGTCTTACAACAGGGACAGCGTGTTCGGGGTTGGAGGTGGTCACAGAAGCGGAAAAGGAGGTGTTACTGTCCAGGGTCTATCAGGAATACGGGGATGTGTTCGATGACAAACAAGCGGAAGCTCTCCCACCCCATAGAGTCTATGACTGTCAGATCGATTTGGTCCCTGGTGCTAGTATACTTGGCGGGAGGCTGTACGCGTTGCCAGAGCCCAAAAATATCCACCTCCGTTCCTATTTGGACAAAATGTTGAGCTAGGGTTCATAAGGCCCTCAAGATCACCGGCGGCATCAGCTCTGTTTTTCATCCCGAAGGCCAACGGTGAACTCCGTGCTTGCGTGGACTTTAGGGCGCTCAGCGCCATTATGGTAAAGAACCGATACCCCCTTCCACTCATCAACGTGCTCCTGGAACAAGTCAAGAAGGCCCGTGTGTATACCACGCTTGATCTGAAGGGGGCTTACCACCTTGTCCGCATGCGATGCGGAGACGGGTGGAAAACGGCCTTCATGACTCGTTCGGATTGTTTGAATACAGAGTGATACCGTTCGGGCTCTGTAATGCCCCTGCAGCGTTTCAGTTCTTTCTGAACGACGTTCTACGAGACATCCTGGATGTGTACGTCCTCGTCTACATCGATGACATACTGATCTATTCGGACAGCATTGAAGACCATGTGCGTCATGTATCATCAGTTCTACGGATCCTACGGGAAAAGTCACTCTACTGCAAACTCAGCAAGTGTGACTTCCACGTAACAACAGTGGAATTCCTGGGGGTCATGCTGAGCCCCGAAGGACAAACGATGGCCGAAAGGAAGGCGAAAGCTGTTGTGGACTGGCCGGCCCCATAGACCATAAAGGAGGGGTTTTCTGGTCTAGTGGATCCAATCTCAAACCTTCTGAGGAAATCATCAGATTTTCTGTGGTCAACTGAAGCTGAAGTAGTGTTCCATGCTTTGAAACAAGCCTTTGTTTCAGCTCCTGTTCTTGCTCATCCCGACCCTGAACAGCAGTACACCGTGGAAGCAGATGCCGCAGATCTGGCGGTGGGGGCCATCCTATCGCAGAGGAACCCTGTGAAGGGTTTGCTACATCCCGTAACCTTCATGTCTAGGAAGCTGAACATGACGGAAAGGAACTACCATGTTGCCGAAAAGGAGCTCCTAGCCATAAAGGATGCCTTCACCGAATGGATACATCTACTGATGGGGGCCAAGCACATGGTATTGGTGTTCACTGATCACAGGAACCTCCAGTTCATGACGGCGGCCCGACAGCTGTCCCCCCGTCAGATGAGATGGATGCTGTTCTTCTCTGTATTCCACTTTACCATCACGTGTAGGCTGGGCTCCGAAAACAGGAAGGCGGAGGCACTTTGAGACAGTCCACGGATATGGAAAGTCCTTCACCGACCATCAAGTCCATCATTCCTCCAGGTGCTGCTGTGGGAGCGATCCAGCCGGGGGCCTCCATCCAAGGGATACAGAGAGGCATCTGCTCCTTCGAATGGAGGCACTGGCTTAGTCGGCACGAGGAATGGCAGGTTAGAGATGGTATCCCGGTGAAAGACCGTTGCGTATTAGTGCCTACCGTAAAACTGAGGAAACAGGTCTTCAGGTAGTGTCACGAGTCACCCTGTGCTGGGCATTTTGGTCTGGACAAGACGGTCGACTGCGTCTTGCATCAGTTCTGGTGGCCGTCGGTGATGGCTGACGTTAGGGGATGGATTGCCACATGTATGATATGCTCCGCCATGAAATTTAATCATTGCCGCCCTCAGGGACTCCGACAGCCGCTTCCGACACCCACTAGACCGTGAGACAACATATCCCTGGATTTCGTAATGGGGTTGCCCATGGACCAGGGGTGTACCGCCATACTCGTGGTGATAGACTATTTGACCAAGATGCTCCATTTCATCGCCTGCAAAGGAGTACCAACGGCAGGGCAATTAGTGGTCACGCTCCTGAAAGAGGTAGTGAGGGTCCATGGCCTACCAAGTGTGATCGTTTTGGATTGGGGATCGCAGTTCACGGCGCGATTTTGGAAAACTTGGTGTTCGGCGCTGCAAGTTACCTCCGCGTTGTCCACCAGCTATCAATCCCAAACGGATGGCCAAACCGAGCGCCTCAACCAAACGCTGAAGCAATACCTCTGTTGTTTTGTTGACCAAGGCAAGGAGGAATGGGTCGATAAGTTGTGGCTTGCGGAGATCGCGTACAACAACCTCATGCATACCTCCACGAAGGTGTCGCCATTTTACAGCAACTACAAGCACCATCCCAGATTCCTCCCTCTGTTGCACCCCTCAACAACGACGGGCATACCTAAAACAGCCAGACGGGTGGCCCACATTAGGGACACGGTCATGAATACTAGGAGGTGTTTGGAGGAGGCCAAGAAGGTCTACAAGGCTTATGCAGACAGGAGACGGCAGCCGGGCCCGCTCTACAAGCAGGGGTATTACGTGTGGGTGTTCGCAAAGAACCTAAGGTTCGGTAAACACAGTGTTTTCCATCCACGGTTCATAGGACCTTATCGCATCAAGGAATGCATCAGCCCAGTGAACATGCGTCTGGAGTTGCCAGACAGTATGCGAATCCACCCGGTGTTCCAATTCTCTCTGCTCAAGCCCTCTCGCTCGTCCAGGCCTTCTGTCCCTGCACCGGTGTTGGTGAACATTGACCGCGACTATGAGGTTGAGGGTATCAGGGATTCAAGATGGAGAAGGGGCAAACTATGGCACCTTGTTGCCTGGAAAGGGTACGGGCCGGAAGAACAGTCATGGGAGCCTGTCTCCGGTATCTGTGTGCCGCTTTTGCTGTCCGCATTTCACAAGAGGTTCCCGGGAAAGCTCTGTCCTCTTGTGTGCCCCTGAGTGAGGGGGAATGTACTGTTAGGACACAAACTGAACAGCGACAACAACTCGCTGCTAGGATAGTTACGTTCGTGGAACTACAACCCCCAGGACAAAAACTCACCAGGAACTACTTTTCCCAGGGGGCAACGTGCGGAGCTTGCACGGAACGCGCCATCATAAAACGGACCATGGGGGCAGCGGACGGCGTCGGATATTCAGAGTTTGCTTCGTCGGAACACAACCCCTCAAGCTTCGGAAGAGGTGAGACATTGTTGCCGGGAGATCCTTTATTGCCCCCGGGTTGGAAAGCAGGGGAAACTCTGTTGGAGTACTACAGCAGTGGAATCCGCAATCCCTCGCTCGAGGGCTGTTAACGCCAGGACCGCCGCAGTCCCCGCTTGAGGGTTATCGAGCATGTGGGGCGCTCTCAGCCTTGGAACATATTCCGCAGTCCCCGCTCGAGGGTTATCGAGCGTGTGGGACGCTCTCAGCCTTGGAACATATTCCGCAGTCCCCGCTCGAGGGTTATCAAGCGCGTTGGACACTCTCAGCCTTGGAACATATTCTGCAGTCCCCGCTCGAGGGTTATCGAGCGTGTTGGACGCTCTCAGCCTTGGAATATATTCCACAGTCCCCGCTCGAGGCTTATTGAGCGTGTGGGATGCGCTCAGCCTTGGAACATATTCCGCAGTCCCTGCTCGAGGGTTATCAAGTGTGTGGGACGCTCTCAGCCTTGGAACATATTCCGCAGTCCCCGCTCGAGGGTTATCGAGCATGTGGGGCGCTCTCAGCCTTGGAACATATTCCGCAGTCCCCGCTCGAGGGTTATCGAGCGTGTGGGACTCTCTCAGTCTTGGAACATATTGTGCAGTCCCCGCTCGAGGGTTATCGAGAGTGTGGGACGCTCTCAGCCTCGGAACATATTGCGCAGTCCCCGCTCGAGGGATATCGAGAGTGTGGGACGCTCTCAGCCTCGGAACATATTGCGCAGTCCCCGCTCGAGGGTAATTGGGCGTGGAGGACGCTTTCATCTTTAGTTCATTGTGCGCAGTACCCGTTTGAGGGTTGTCGAGCGAGGAGGACGCTTAACGACATCAACCTAGTTACGCAGTTCCATCTCGAGGGTTATCGAGTGTGGAGAAGCTACCTATTGTTGATTGTTTCGTCCATATCGCAAGGAGAAACCAGCCATACCAGAACTGGCCTTTGAACCGGAGTATTGCCCTCTGTTGGAGAGTGTCGGGAACGACACTACTGCAGAGGACGAACTCAGGAACACAGCGAACCAGCGTACCTTATTCGAGTGGCATTGTCTGCCACTGCTTAGCACGGTGTCCTCTGTGGGAAACATCACTTACAACGCAACTTTTACAACGACATACCATTACAACGGAACTTTTACAACGCAAAAACTTTTACAACGCATGTATTTACAACGCATGTATTTGCAACGCAGGTACCTTTACAACGCATACCATTACAACGTAAGTATTGGTAAGTATATAATTATATTTTAAATGTTATATGTTTGGGGTAAAGGGGTATTTTTAGGGTTCAGGGTCAGTTTGGGGTTTTTGGGTAAAGGGGTATTTTTGGGGTTCAGGGTCAGTTTTTAGTTTTTGGGTAAAGGGGTATTTTTGGGGTTCAGGGTCAGTTTTTAGTTTTTGGGTAAAGGGGTATTTTTGGGGTTCAGGGTCAGTTTTTAGTTTTTGGGTAAAGGGGTATTTTTAGGGTTCAGGGTCAGTTTTTAGTTTTTGGGTAAAGGGGTATTTTTGGGGTTCAGGGTCAGTTTTTAGTTTTTGGGTAAAGGGGTATTTTTGGGGTTCAGGGTCAGTTTTTAGTTTTTGGGTAAAGGGGTATTTTTGGGGTTCAGGGTCAGTTTTTAGTTTTTGGTTAAAGGGGTATTTTTGGGGTTCAGGGTCAGTTTTTAGTTTTTGGGTGAAGGGGTATTTTTGGAGTTCAGGGTTAGTTTTTAGTTTTTGGTTAAAGGGGTATTTTTGGGGTTCAGGGTCAGTTTTTAGTTTTTGGGTAAAGGGGTATTTTTGGGGTTCAGGGTCAGTTTTTAGTTTTGGGGTAAAGGGGTATTTTTGGGGTTCAGGGTCAGTTTTTAGTTTTTGGGTAAAGGGGTATTTTTGGGGTTCAGGGTCAGTTTTTAGTTTTTGGGTAAAGGGGTATTTTTGGGGTTCAGGGTCAGTTTTTAGTTTTTGGTTAAAGGGGTATTTTTGGGGTTCAGGGTCAGTTTTTAGTTTTTGGGTAAAGGGTAAAGGGGTATTTTGGGGGTTCAGGGTCAGTTTTTAGTTTTTGGGTAAAGGGGTATTTTTCGGGTTCAGGGTCAGTTTTTAGTTTTTGGGTAAAGGGGTATTTTTGGGGTTCAGGGTCAGTTTTGGGTTTTTGGGTAAAGGGGTATTTTTGGGGTTCAGGGTCAGTTTTGGGTTTTTGGGGTACAGGGGTACAGGGTAAAAATAAATTAAAATTAAATTTAAATTAAATTACATTAAATTATATTTTTTTACATGTATTTACGATTAAAAAATTAATATATATTTACCAATACTTACGTTGTAATGGTATGCGTTGTAAAGGTACCTGCGTTGTAAAAACATTCGTTGTACATACATGCGTTGTAAAAGTTTTTGCGTTGTAAAAAATGCGATGTAAAAGCATGCGTTGTAAAAACATCATATATCCGTCCTCTGTTGCTGAATGCCGGGACTGGCATTCGTGCAGAGGACGGTTGGAAGGAGAGGTCCAACACCTACACGGGGTGCCTTAACCCCGTATCCATTCATTGCTGTATTTCCTTATGGCAGTTCTGTGATCCATTAAATATGGTTTACGTGAATCAACAAGTCTATTCTGTTTCCTTGAACAACCGGTGTATCAGGGTGTTGTTCGGAATTACCCAATCCTGAGGACCTATAGGATTACAGCAGACAGCGCTTCCCTATCTTGTGACACTGTATCTCTGGAAGTTAGAGATGGAGCTAAAATGTTGTCGATAACTAGCTCTGAGCAGGAGAAATAAATCCCAAATAATGAAAGTACAGAGAGAGGCATTGTGGGAGATGTGGTCCTCAAGGCTGTTTTATCTGGAGAACTGCTTGGTAGTCTGGATTGTCTGGTGGCAGAGACTAACGTATTGTCACTTAAGGAGGGCACATCCTTACAAGATTTGACTGGGTCACAAGAAATAGCCGACAATTTTTATTCTATGTCGGACCATTCATCTGATGAAAGTTCTAATCTAAGCAAGGACTGGGTTAAGATCGATGGAGGCCTCCCCTGTTACAACGGTTAAGAAATTGAAAACCAGAGCAGCACAAGGCTCGAATTCAAAGAAAGAGCAGCGAGATGGTGAAACAGTACCTGCTGAGAATATGCCGGTTGAGATAGAGCCAGTAGAAACTATAAATCTTGATCCAGGACTAATCAGGGAGGAGCAGAGTTCGGCTCAGGAAATAACTTTGTCGATGATATACAACACTATGATGGAACATAGAGCTGAGATAAAGTTAGCGAATACTCGCACACAAGTGACATGTAAGGTTCAAACTGCTGTTCTGATACGGCCTTGAGAGTCACAGCAGCTGAATCTAGAATTTCAGCTCTAGAAGATGATTTGGCTGCTCAGAAATCGGAATTAGGTTCTATTAAAACTCATCGCGATGACACCAACTACAAATTGTCTGAGTTGGAAAATCAAGCTGGACTCAATAACCTGTGCATTTTAGGTATCCCAGAGAAAAAGAAAGAATCAGATGTTCGGAAAATTGTGTGTGAACTTTTTACTGAGGCATTTCCTGAATTGACTCTTTGGGACTGGTCTGTAGAGATATCAAGGGCACATAGATTTCCATTAACTGTGAGGAAACTAACGCAAGGGGAAGAAGATCACCCAAGAGCGATTCTTGTGCATTTTTATAATTTCCTTGCAAGGGAGGCTGTCGAAAGAATAATTTTTTCGGCAGACCTGATTTTTGCCAGGCAACTGTTACTAAACGCTGGCATTTGCGTCAGCTTATACCTGGGTTCCAGGAAAAAGGAGTTATTGTTTATCTCCAAAATCCTGCTAAACTTAAAGTTATAGCCAAAGGTTAGACCAGGTATTTTTTTCCGAGATTGAGGCTAAAGAGTTTTTGATTTCTCTGTAACCAGTGTTAGATCTTGTATTCAGCGATTCCGATTCTTTCTTTTGTATAACGTATTGTCTAGAAAAAGCTTTTTTGTATATTAAGAATGTGGTATTCTCTCTCCAACCCATTGGGGGGGGGCACTCCATCTTTTCAGGGACTGACAGTCCTTGTACCTCATATGATGGGTTGGGTGAGGAGGGTCGGAGGGCGGTGGAAATGGATCACTGGGTGGGGGATGAGTGGAACGGGTGTGGGTTTGTGTGGAGGGGAGGTGAAAAGTCAGCAACAGTCATGATGGTTTTCAAACAAAATTTATATTTTCTTCGAAAAGTACCTTGTGGGGATGGGTCAGATAAAAATGGTAGAAATGCTGATAATTATAGTTTCTCAGGCCGGGCATTTATTTTCACTTGAGACATGGATATAAAATTAAAGATATGTTCACTTAACATCTGTGGGCTTAATGACTTAAAGAAAAGGGATACGTTAGCTAAAATTGTGCAGCAGTCATCGATTGATATACAATGTCTGCAAGAGACTCATATAGCATGGGGGAAGAGGGGATGTTTGAAGAATTTGGGGTAAGAACTGGTAGCTTGTTCCAAATAAACTGGTGTGAAGCAAGGGGCAGCTATTCTCATGAAACATGGTCTTGGTTCATGCATAAGGCTCCTGGAAGACAAATGGGGCCATTGGGCAATTGTTGAGATTAAGATTGGACAACAAAGATTTACGTTATGCACCGTGTATGGTCCGAATCTGGCTGATTCCGAGCTCATGAGGTTTTTGAATATTGAATTGGCTCAGTGGCCTCAACCAGTGGCTTTATGTGGTGACTTGAATATCCATTTTGAGGCTACTTCGATATTAGAGTGAATAAGCGGCATATGGGGAGAAAGCAGCGGGTATTTACAGCTGTTCGAGAATTTGTGATGGATCATGGATTGTTTCAACTCTGGAACAGCATACATGCAGATCAGTCAGAATTTACATTCTTCTCGGCTCCGCATAGCAAATTTGTTCGGTTGGAATACTTTTTTACCTCATCACAATTTAGAAGGAAAATTATTTTGGAGATTTTACCCAAAGTTATCTCTGATCACAATCCTATAATCCTAGAAGCTAAATTGGACTCCCAGATGGGAGAGGGAATTCAGCCTTGGCCTTTTGACAGAAGTCTGTTACTGGATGATGAATATTGCCAATTCATGGTAAAGGTGCTTCAGGAGTTTTTTAGATTTAATAAAGGGACGGCTCTGATTAAAATAGTCTGGGACGCTCTCAAGGCCACTGTTAGGGGAGAAACTCTTAGTGTTGCAAATATGCGGCGTAAAAAAACACGAAACAAACATAAGAAGGACTGTGTAATGGTGATCTTAGCAGAACTTAAGTTAGCAGAAGTAATTAGACAAGGGCTGGATGCGTCCATGGCTCTAAGAGAACTTACTATTAAAAGAGCAGCAGTGTACTCTAATATGGCTGACCAATTGGTGGTAAAGTATTGCCAAAATAAAAAAGAAGAGTATGAATTTGGGGAAAAAACTGCAGAATTTTGGCAAAAAGACTAAGGCAAAAAGCAGCGTTTAGTGACATATCCAAGAATATTGATATAAATTGTGTACGTCAGGAAACTAAAGAGCGCATTTTAGAATCATTTCAATGCTTTTACAATCACTGTATAGTGCTCCGATTGATGAGATAGGGCGTTCAAGAGTTGGGGAATACCTGAGAGATTTAGTAACTATAGAGCTTACGGAAGTGCAAAGAACACTCTTGTCTGCACCTATAACTTGGGAAAAATGTGAAATAGCTATACTAGGTTTAGCTTCAGGCAAGGCTATGGGCCCTGACAGTATCCCTTTAGAGTTTTATCGCACTTTTAAACATATACTTAAAAAAGAATTAGTAGAAGTCTGTCAGCAATCCTTTATGGGTAATCCCCCTGATTCATGGTCGGAAGCAGGTATAGTAATTTTTAAGAAAAAGGGCAAGTCAGAATTGGATATGGGGTCATACAGACCAATTTCACTACTCAAGGCAGAAACAAAATGTATTCTACCATCGTTGCCAATAGGTTAAATGACCTAATGCTCTGCCTGGTTTTTAAAAGACAGCATGGGTTTATAAATAATCGAGACATAACAGACCATATTAGAAGTATTATCTCCATGTTAGATTGGTCTCAAGCCATCAATTCCGCTGTTGCGGTAGCCCTGTTAGATGCTGAAAAGGCATTTGACAGGGTTTCCTGGGGGGTTTTATGGTCTGTCCTAGTTTGGAAGGGTTTTACGAGGGAATTTATAATGGCAATTCAGGCTTTGTATGCTCAGCCAAAGGCTTCTATCCGTATTTCAGGTAGGCTCTCTGAAAATATAGTAATAACAAGGGGGATGACACAAGGTTGTCCCTATTCCCCCTTGTTTTTTGCGTTATACATCGAGCCCTTCTTGAATAGATTAGAAAATAATACCGGAATTGAACCTTTCAGGATACATAATGTAGCATATAAAGTGTTCGCATACGCGGACGACGGTACCATAGTTACGGCAGACATTAAGAAGGCAATGCCCATGATAGTGGAACTGCAGACACATTTGGGGAGCAGTCGTGGTATAAATTGAATGTAGCAAAGACACAGTTACTTCATTCAGAGGCTGGGCGCCCAGATGATACGGATTTTAATCGAAGTGCCCTATATTTAGGAATTAACATTTCACCAAAACTAGATGAGATTGTTCGTTTAAATTTTGACCCCATTTTAGGCTCAGCGATGAAGTCCTTAGCGCGTTTAAATAATCTTCATCTTTCTTTATATGGGGGTAGTAATGTCTTAAAAATGCTCATATTTCCAAAATGTTTGTATTCATTTTGTACAATTCCTTTACTTGTCTCCAAGATTGTTTTCGCACAAATTGATAGAATGTGTGGTAGGTTCTTGTGGAGCTTCCGTAGGACTAGGAGGGCCATGAAATGGTGCATACTACCTAGAGCTAGAGGAGGCTGGGGGATACCTAGCTTTCGCTTAAATTATTGGGCTGCTCTCCTGCAACATATGGGTGTATTGCTGTTGCCAGATGTTGATAGGGAGGAGGCAGTTAGCCCTTCAATATACGAGATGGTACTGGGTGAAGAGGTCCGACAATATTTAGTATGTATAATTGATCCCAATTACTACAAAAAGACCAGATTTAAAATTATTTTGACGGCCTTTCACATATGGCGTAAGGTAAATATGCTCCTGTTTCGAGAAGACCGTCAACAAGCAGCTGGCCACCTTCCTCGAGACAAACGGATCCCTCGACATCTCACAGTCTGGCTTCCTGGCCAACCACTGCACCGAGACCGCCCTGATTGCAGCCACTGATGACATCCGAGCCCTGCTCGACAATGGAGAAACAGCGGCCCTCATCCTCCTAGACCTCTCCGCGGCCTTCGACACTGTCTGCCACCGTACCCTAGTGCGGCGCCTCAGCAACGTCGGAATCCAGGAGAAGGCACTGGAATGGATCATCTCGTTCCTCGCCGGAAGGACACAGAGAGTCCGCCTCCCCCGTTCAGATTAGAAGCCACCAAAGTCATCTGCAGCGTTCCTCAAGGCTCCTCGCTCAGCCCAACCCTCTTCAACGTCTACATGAGCCCCCTCGCAGCCATCGCACGCCAACACAACCTCAACATCATCTCCTACACCGACGACATCCAGCTGATCCTCTCCCTCACCAATGACCCCGCCACCGCCAGAGCCAACCTACACGAAGGGATGACAGACATAGCCAAGTGGATGATGAACAGCCGCCTGAAACTGAACTCGGACAAGACGGAAGTAACATCCTGAGATCTTCACCCTCCGCCTGGGACGACTCCAGGTGGCCCCCCGCCCTGGACAGCGCACCCAAACCAACAGACTACGCACGCAACCTTGGCTTCATCCTGGACTACTCCCTCTCCATGACCAGACAAGTCAACGCCGTCTCCTCGTCGTGCTTCAACATCCTGCGCATGCTACGTAAGATCTTCCGGTGGATCCCCACCGAGACAAGGAAGACGGTCGCCCAGACCCTCGTCACCAGCCGTCTGGACTACGGCAACTCCCTCTACGCCGGAACCATCGCCAAACTCCAGAAGAGACTCCAGCGGACTCAGAACGCCTCAGCATGACTCATCCTGGACATCCCCCGTCGCAGCCACATCTCCGGACACCTGAGAGATCTGCACTGGCTCCCGGTCAACAAGAGATTCACCTTCCGTCTCCTCACCCACGCACACAAAGCCCTACACAACCAATGCCCAGGATACCTCAGTAGCCGCCTCAACCTCTACGCTCCCACACGCCAGCTTCGATCGACCGGCCACGCCCTCGCCGCCGTCCCCCACATCCGAAGAGCCACCACAGGAGGAAAGTCCTTCTCCTACCTGGCCGCCAAGACTTGGAACTCCCTCCCGACCCACCTCCGCCTGACCCAGGACCACCTTGCCTTCAGGAAGCAGCTCAAGACCTGGCTGTTCGAGCAGTAGCGGACCCCCCCTCCCCTAGCGCCTTGAGACCCTCCGGGTGAGTAGTGCGCTATATAAATGCTTTGATTGATTGATTGATTGATTGATTGATTTCGATGTCCTAAACGGAATCAATTTATTAAGGATATAGAATATTTTTCGAATATTCCTTTAGGCATTTGTATTCAATTATCGTCGGGACTGGTTATATTTGGTTTGCAAGAACATGTAGGGGGGTTAGGTCTGAAATTGAGGAAGGGTTTATTTTCATATGTATGTTAATCTATCGATTATGTATACCGACTCAATGGCTTGATACAGATCCACCTGTTTTTAATACCTGGCAATCCAGACTACTATCGATATATCATCTAGAAACTGCAATGTATAAATCAAAAGGCAGGAGAAGAAATATCATTGGTCAGAAATTGTGGTCCCCTGTTTCAAAATGGTTATGAAATTATAAACAAATGACTTATTTTGTCTTAAGGGGGTAAAATTGTAAAACCGTAATTAGGAATCAAGGATTGTTTGCATGCTTTGTTATTGGTATTTGATTTGTCTCTTTTTTGGTACTTTCGTACTCTTCTTTGGCTGTTTGATGACAAAATAAAATAAAAACATATATATAAAAAATAGAGAAAGACTAGAGACTGGAAGACATGTCAATTCTGGTAGGAACAAATTAGAAAAGGCATAACTTAGTATATAAAACAGTGTACGATACGTGAGATCGCAAATATACCCCAAATTAAATCAACAAGTACACTTTATAACAGACGTGCCTCTGACTGATAGAAAGTAAGTACGTGTTGTTATAGACTGTTTCACTAAAGAGTAGATTGAATATTTTTAGCTCCTTGCAACACAGTATCTACAGTTACTGCATTGCTTCATACAATGACAACAGCACAGTGCCATGTGGCTGAGCAATCTGCTCACTGCCACAACCGTGATATAAAAGTGAGTGCTGTTTTAGTGTGGCATTTGTACTAGATATATGCCATTCCAGTTCAAAATCCTATGTTTAGAAAATCTCTTAAACAATATTGTATGTGTGTTGTAAACTGGTTATACATAAAATGTGTGGAACACAGTCGTAGAAAGTCAAATAGTCTTCCTGGAAATCTGCTGCTTCATGGAGTTATTATTAGTTGTTGTAAAGCTGAGTCTGGCTTTGGTAATAGTTCGGCAGTGCCCCCACACTGTGTTGACTGAGCTGCCCAAGTTACACCCAACTAATTCATACATTGGATGCAAAGTGGCACAAACTGGAAAGTAAATATTCTTGTGAGAGTATAATCTACTTTGCATGATTTTACCCAGGAACAAACCATTGTATATTTGGGCAATAGAGTGGATATTTCTTTCAACTCACGAAACTGCTTGCAACCCCTTATTGGCATTAGTCTTTTCAGAGGAAATAATTAGGGTCCATGGAGGACCATAAGCTATTCTAATAGACCGAGGAAGCCCGCTCATTGCCAAATTTTGAGAGCAATGTTGCAAAATATAGGAATCATGCACTTCAAGGTATCACAGACAGATGGATGGACAAATAGAGATTCAATCACACTTTGGAACAGTATTTAGGATGCAGAGTCCTAATACAATCAAATCTTATATACCTTGTATGTTATATTTGCCTTGCTATCATTCCTCACTGTTCCTGTCAACATTTGTCCTCCATTTTCCACAGTTCCTTTTATCAAACCTTTCTTTTAGAGATTAGCACAATCTAAGAAACTAAAATTCTCTTGAAACATGCAGAAGACAGATACAAAACGTTTTCAGAGAAAAAACAGTCCACTGTGCACCAGAGGAATGTAGCCTACACCAATGTACTAAAAGTGCATCACCAGACTTGAATCGCAGGTTCCTTCCTATTGTTGTGCCTTACGGCCCATACGGGGATTTGCCTCACTTCGTCTAGGGTGGTACTCGGTCCCTCAGTCCTGTACAGCAGAGGGGCGGGACATACATTGACGTGCTAAAAGCACATCACCAGAATCCACAGCATAGGTTTCTTCTGATATTTGTGCTTCATAGTCTATCCTGCGACCTTGCCTCACTTCAACTGGGGTGGGACTTGGTCTCCTAGTCCACTGTGCACCAAAGGGGTAGGACCTAGACAGATACACTAAAAGGGCTTCACCAGACCCACAGCGCGGGTTGCTTCAGATTATTGTGCCTCATGGCCCACCCTGTCAAGTCAAGTCAAGTCAGAAAATTTATATAGCGCGCTACATACCCAGAGGGTCTCAAGGCGCTTGAAGAGGGGTGGGGAATTACTGGTCAAATATCCACGTTTTAAGTTCCTTTCTGAATGCTAGGTGGTTCTGAGTAAGGCAAAGGTGAGTGGGAAGTGAGTTCCAGGTTTTAGCTGCCAGGTAGGAAAAGGATCTACCTCCCATGGTGGTTTTGTTGATGCGAGGTACAGTGGCCAGGGCTTGGTTGGATGATCGTAGCTGGCGTGAGGGGGTGTAGAAGGACAGTCGTGTGTAGAGGCATTCTGGTCCGATTTCGTAGAGTGCTTTGTGTGCGTGGGTTAGGAGCCGGAAAGTGATCCTCTTATTGACGGGGAGCCGGTGGAGGTTTTTCAGGTGACCAGAGATGTGTTCTTTGCGCGGGATGTCTAATATGAGCCTGGCTGAAGCGTTCTGGATTCGTTGGAGTTTTTTCTGGAGTTTAGCAGTAGTACCGGCGTAGAGGGTGTTTCCGTAGTCCAGTCGGCTCGTGACCACAGCGTGGGTGACCGTTTTCCTAGTTTCGGTGGGGATTCAACGGAATGTTTTTTTGAGCATGCGAAGAATGTTGAAGCAGGATGAAGAGACGGCGTTGACTTGTCTATTCATTGAAAGTGAGGAATCCAGGATGACGCCCAGGTTCCGTGCGTGGTCCGTCGGGATGGGAGCTTTTCCAAGGGCTTCTGGCCACCAAGAGTCGTCCCAGGCAGAGGGGGAGGTGCCTAAGATAAGGACTTCTGTTTTATCTGAGTTCAGTTTCAGACGGCTGTGTTTCATCCATTCGGCTACTTCTTTCATTCCTTCGTGTAGGTTAGTTTTGGCGGTTCTAGGGTCATTGGTGAATGAAAGGATCAGTTGAGTGTCATCCGCGTAGGAGATGATGTTGAGGTTGTGTTGGCGTGCGATGGCCGCGAGGGGGCTCATGTATACATTGAAGAGGGTGGGACTGAGTGAGGATCCTTGGGGAACGCCGCAGATGACTTCAGTGGCCTCTGAGATGAATGGTGGGAGGCGGACTCTCTGGGTTCTTCCGGTGAGGAATGAGGTGATCCATTCCAATGCTTTTCCTTGTATTCCGATGTTTTTGAGGCGCTGTAGAAGGGTGCTATGGCAGACTGTGTCGAAGGCTGCGGAGAGGTCAAGGAGGATGAGGGCGACTGTGTCTCCATTGTCCAGGAGAGTACGGATGTCGTCTGTTTCTGCGATGAGGGCGGTTTCAGTGCTGTGTTTGGCTCGGAAGCCGGATTGTGAGGAGTCAAGGGATTTGTTAGTTTCAAGGAAGGCGGCGAGCTGGTTGTTGAAGGAATCTTCCATGCTACTTTGCTAGAATGAGTAGCAATTGCTGGACTGCCTTAATGTTTAGAAACAAACTTGCTATTACGATTAGTGCACAGTCAGTCAATTTCTTTCAGTGGTGAAGAGTTTCCTTCCCACAGCCTTCAGTATGAACCTTGTTTTATGTGTGGCTTCTCCAGTGTTGCATGCCCTGCTTCTATTCAGGAGAGAGGCTGTTCAGTAAGGGGGCTACTTCTTTGGGTGAACAACTCACTGAAATGTAGAATTATCATTCATACTAGAAAGTACCCCTGACCTTTTTGGTCTTCAATTATATAGAGATAATACTTGTATTTATCTTGTCAATGTTATAATAGGCTTATGGGTAAGAACAAAGAATCCTATACTCTATCACTCGTAGATAAACACTTAAGTTCCCTGCTGCAAGAGGTGTGTGATGTTGGTAGCGATGTGGTTGGTGGTGTGGGTGTGGTGCCTGGGTGTGTGATGTTAGTAGGGGATGTGGTTGGTGGTGTGGGTGTGGTGCCTGGGTGTGTGATGTTAGTAGTGGATGTGGTTGGTGGTGCGGGTGTGGTGCCTGGGTGTGTGATGTTAGTAGCGTATGTGGCTGGTGGTGTGGTGCCTGGGTCTGTGATGTTTCTAGTGGATGTGGTTGGTGGCATGGGTGTGGTGCCTGGGTGTGTGATTTTAGTAGCAGATGTGGCGAGTGGCATGGGTGTGGTGCCTGGGTGTGTGATGTTAGTAGCAGATGTGGCTGGTGGTGTGGGTGTGGTGCCTGGGTGTGTGATGTTAGTAGTGGATGTGGTTGGTGGCATGGGTGTGGTGCCTGGGTGTTTGATGTTAGTAGCAGATGTGTTTGCTGGTGTGGTTGTGGTGCCTGGGTGTGTGATGTTAGTAGCAGATGTGGTTGGTGGTGTGGGTGTGGTGCCTGGGTGTCTGATGTTAGTAGCAGATGTGGTTGGTGGCGTGGGTATGGTGCCTGGGTGTGTAATGTTAGTAGCAGATGTGGCTGGTGGAGTCGGTGTGGTGCCTGGGTGTGTGATGTTGGTAGAAGCTGTAGATGGTAGTGTGGGTATGGTGTCTGGTTGTGTGATGTTGGTATTGGCTGTGGCTGGTGGTTTGACCATGGTGTATTGGTGTGTGATATCGGTAGTGGCTGTGGCTGGGTCTGGGGGTGTGGTGTCTGTGTGTATGTCAGTGGATATGGTGGTGAAGGCGGAGAGTTCCTAGTGATTGGTTGTGCTGCCTTTTTTCTTCTTATGTTCGTCTTTGTGTCTGCTGCGTGCGGATGTTGAGGTCAATGTGTGCTGATGTGTGCATATGCTATGGCAGGTATGGGAATAGGGATTGTGGATTGGGAAGAGGCAGGACGTAAGGTAGAAAGCTGGAATTGTTGGAATTCTACTGTGCATGTAGAAGCTAGAGCCAGAAAATATCTCTGGTAGCCAGACATGTTAGCGTGAATGCCTTCCATGTATGACACCATCTAAATTAGCAGTAGGTTTTGCACCTGGATGGCATTCAGTATTATAGAGGTCTGCCTCAGGATGTCAATTGCCTCCAATCTCAGGTCAGCAGGGGAGATAGGGGCAGGGGGTGAGGTCTCTGGCTTAAAGGGGGAGTGGACCCGGATAGCTGGCTGGGTAGGGATGGACCAAGGGTGGCAGACGTGGATTTTACGGATGCAGGACTACAGAGGTCCACCTCCACCAGGGAGTGTCCACTGTATCTTAAAGAGGATGATGATGGTGATGAGTCAATGTGTTATTCCTCTTAACTTAACATGTGCATTCCTAGCATTCAATTTCTATTGTTTAAACATCTATCTTGTCATAATTCTGCAGACGTTCCCCCACAAATTAAGCTGTCTTGTTCCAGTGCCCCAGGACCGTGAACTTTCACCCATTCATTGCATTTAAAGTACTTTGAAATTGTAATTTTTGGATAGTTAGTTTACTCATTTAAGGTTTGCCTTCTAGGCACTTGCATGTTTATGAATACATATTTTTGTGTTGCTATTTCTGACTGATTGAAATTATGGTTTGATTATTCTCTTTAAACTAATGAATTGATGAGATATATTTTGCTGTGTTAATGACTTAATGAATAAAAGTGCCACTTCAACGTAAGACCTTTGTTTCACACCTGTGTTAATTATTTTTAGACAAGCAGTGTGCAGAGGGGAGGAGCCGGGAGCCGAGCGGACGTGGATCGTCTCGACTCCCGGGTCACGAGCTGCTCAACCCCGGCTCTGGGCTGCTACGGCCCTCTTCTGTGCACACCTTTTTTCCCCATGTGAAGCAGAGCGAGTGGGGCTTCTGGAGAGCATCGGCGATTGCCCCTAGATAGGCGGACAGGTCCGATCTCCGGATGAGGGTGAGGAGAGGACGGTGGCGCTCAAGATGGCGGGCGGCACCTCGCCTTCGTCTCCGCCGACTGCGGCCGCCGTTGGGAGGTAGGATTGAGACCTGCGCTCCCCCGGCCTGGCCAGACTCTCGCTGACTGTAGCGGCGGCTGCTGATGGGAGATGGCACCATCTAGCCCTACCGGGACGGCGACACTCACCGGGGAATCATCCCAGCGCCTGCCTGACTCTAAGATGGCGGCCGGCGGTGACTTTAGAATGCCGATCACCGTTTCCTCTGGCTCACCCCTGCCTCTCCCCGGCCTCTGGTCTAGCCCCAATTTCTCCGCCTGATTCCAGGCTGTCCCCCAGGGTGGGTCCTTGCTCCATCAACTTTGCCGACTTGGCCCAGCAATACCTGCCTCCAGCCCCAAACAGCGTTTAGTAAAATAACTTCCGAGGGGGGCCTTGCTCGAGGGGACCCTGGCCCTCGCGCCCCGCAGCGCCAGCGACTACTTCAGCTGGGCACAGGTCTACCGAACCGATCCACCACCTTCTGCTGCCTGTGGCTGTGTCCGGTACGCTGTGAGGATAGTGCCTCTGGTGAACTCTGATGATCGCAAGCTCTCCAAGATGGCGATGCGCCTGCAGCTGGCCTCCATCTCCCTCCTGGGCTCCCACCTTCTCTCCTGGACTTCTCGACTTGCGTGCTATCCTGAATGACACTTTGCTGCTGTCTTCGGACAGTTTTCGCTAGACTCTAGCCCTTCCCTCCATACCTTGCATCCCACCCACCCTTCCTCCATGCTGTGACTGCATCTTTGTCCTATTTCAATAATGCTAAGCTTTGGTATTCGCTGAAGTCCTTACACCATATACCACCCCTATGCATCTCTTAGAGTTTAACCAGTCATATCCCTTCCTATGTGTATGTAGTTGACTCTTATCACTAGTGTTTGCAGTGGACCTTTGTACTCTCTACCACCCCTATGTGACCCTTAGAGTATTTCCAATCATATCCCTCCTGTGTAGATAGAAGATAACTCTAATGACTAGTATCCTATGTGATTTTTAGATTGTATCCATGTGTATCCCCTCCCTGTGTTTAGAGAAATAGCTTTAACGACTAGTCGCCTGTGTGACTGTTGGAGTATAGCCAGGTGTATCCCTTCCCCCGTGTGAAGAGATAACCCTATTCAATAGAACAAAAAGAAATGTGTTCCTTATGTAACGTAACTGATTCTATGTAAAGTGCTTTGATAACATGTAACGGAACTGGTGCTATGTAAAGTGCTCTGATAACCTAATCGGTTCAAGTTCGCGCTATATAAAACTCTAAAAATAAAAATAAAAAAAACTGGTTTAGGCTACCTCAGGAGGGTCTAATTTATCCCTAAAACAAATCCCAAACATGTGGGAGTAGGGTGCCTGTGTTACGTTATTGACACACAGTGACATTATGGGTCCATGTACAGAAGACTTGGCTCTGGGAATCTCATCATGCACCATACCAACTGTAGTAATAGTAGTTGCATTTAGGCCTTATCATGGTCCTGTGCAGGGCAGGACTGGCCGAAGCGGGCACCGGTTTTGGACCAGTCAGGGGCGTTTTTGTAACTGTGGGCCGGTTTTGCAGCACTGCTGCAGAATCGGCCACTTGTAGCAGGAGCACAGCTGCAGCGTTCCCGTCGCAAGCACCTCCTCCCCCCGGGCGGTCAGATGTAATTGCTAGGGCCGGTTTGTGATCTCAGTCTGGCCCAAGTCTTCTGACACTAATTTAGGTCACATCTCAGGATCAGCAGATCTACAGGGAGAGTAATCTGTGCTTCAGGTCCATTGGCACATTATCTCAGCTACAGCCTCTGCCATGGACCATACAAGGCACAACTCATTGTCAGGTCTTGCTCTCTGCAGGTTGAGCATACAGTTCCCACATGACCATCATATGCCCACATTTTCAATACTGAACAGCACAACTTTAGGCCATCCTATAAATGACATGACCTTGTAGGTCACTCAGAAGGGGGTTTTCTGAGGTGTTGATTTCTTCCAGCCAACAGTTTGATGAGGTCTCATGTTTGTTGAGCGATATGCGAGAATGTACACATAGCTCACATTATCCTCACATGGTACACTGAGGATACATATACAAGTTATAGTGTAAGGCCTACACATTTGTTAGTGCACCTGCCATGTTATGTTACGTTATGTCTGAAGTCAAGATAGCTATCTGCCATCTTATGTTATGTCTGAAGAAAAGAAAGCCTATAAATCATCATTAACTCGTTCCGTCAAATAATAAAAATCGGCCGATTCTCATATCTTGGCAACCAAATTGAACAATCCAGAACGAATGCTAAAGCCTTATCTGACAACGTTAAGGAGTTTTCCTCCCTACAGCATGTAAACAATCACCTCCTGAATCCCGAATACTATGTGAATCCATAGCACATTTTTTCCAAGAAAAAATGTCCATAATCTATGCCAATTTCCCTGTCACACGCACTAATAACTCCAGACTCACTGCAACTCCGGACAATTTTTCCATATCTACCACATGTACTCTTAATCAGTTTGAGACCATCTCTCTTGCCGACACAAACAACTTACTGCTAGCAGCAAAATCAGGCTCACCGGCTGATTTATGCCCACCCAGCATAATGGCCCTTCTCTCTCCAACATGCGCACCAATAATTAAAACATTCTGAACTCTTCCATTCTTACCGGCCTCATTCCGAGCACCTGGAAAGAGGCCTATGTCGGTCCCATCCTAAAGAAACCATCGGCAGATCGCCAGGTGCTCAGCAATTGTAAACCTGCTCAGCAAAATGCTGGAATCAGTAATGAACAAACAACTTAGTCAGTATTTGGAATCCAATGACATCCTTGACCCATCCCAGTCGGGCTTTCGCCCAGGCATTAGCATATAAATGGCAATCTTTGCAGTAACTGACTCACTGAGACTTACCCTTGATGTTGGAGGATCCACAATCTTGATCCTCATAGATCTCTCCACGGCATTCGATACTATCTCCCATAGACGACTAGTGGAGAGACTGCTTGAATGTGACATCGGGGGTATGGCCCTGCAGTGGCTGAGAAACTTTTTAACGGATAGATGGCAAACCACCACGCTGGGTCCGTTTGTATCTCAAAAAAAATTCTTGCTGGACAAGGGGGTGCCTCAGGGTTCGTATCTAAGCCCCACCCTCTTTAACATGTACCTGGCACCCCTGGCCAAGATTGTCCAACCATTCCGCTTCAAGATAGTCTCGTATGCCGATGATACACAGCTGCTGTTCCCAATAGGCTTAAATCCAGCTGATGAGAAACTGCGTTTCTCGGGTGGAATGTTAGCAATTTCAGACTGGATGAGGGAGCACTGTCTCCAGCTTAACCCAGGAAAAATGGAGCTATTGATCTTAGGCAGAGCTGCCCACTCCTGGTCATCTGAATGGTGGCCTCCCCAACTGGGTGAAACTCCCAATCCATCTTCCTCAGTAAAGAGTCTGGGAATCCAGTTGGACTCTAAACTCACCATGAAAGATAATGTTAAGAACATCTCTGGGGCGTTCTACTGTAGCCTGCACCTACTACGTAGAATAATCTCCTATCTACCAATAGAACACCGCAGAACAGTAGTCCAGGCAATGGTTATTAGTCGGCTTGACTACAGTAACGCCCTGTTGGCTGAAGGAGGGGTGACTACCTTAACTAAACTTCAGGTGATACAGAATACCTTCACAAGGATGGTTCTCAACCGCCCCCAGGATCTCCATCCCTGCCCTTATTTAGACAACTGCACTGGCTTCCGGTGAAAAAAAAAATATTTTTAAGGTCTGCTATCTTTCTTTTAAAGCACTCAAGGGTTGGGGACCCTGCTACCTGCAAAACACACTTTTCAAACAGATGCAATTTAAGATCGAATGCATTGGCCATCTTGAAGGTCCTTCATATCTGGTTAAGTCCCACAGGTGGCAGAGCTTTCTCTTATATCGCACTCAAATACTGGAATTCACTCCTAGAGGCCTTGTGTAAATCCACTTCCCATCTGTCTCTCAGGAAACAATTAAAAACGTTCCTGTTCTAAATCCGGTCTCTCCTGAATAACTCTTATCTGGAACCTATCTTGGTATCCTCTAGGTAAGCGAGTCATGTCCTATATAGGGCCCACCCTATCTGACTTACAAAATTCTGATGTCAGTCTGGGACTCTGAGCCAGATTGTGCCGTATGGAACTGGATAGGAGCTTTTGCTGCAGAGTACAGACAGTATTGGCAGTACACCTGCTCCTCTAGTGAGCCATAGAGCTGGTGATACATGGGAAGGACCTCATTCACCAGGGTATTCAGCTCCTCTGGAGTGAAGTCAGTCACCCTGCTCCTTGTACAGTGTGCCATGAGACCTCCTAGAGATGGTAAACAGCAGCTGAAATAGAGGAAGTTGCAGCAACACTGGATTGGAAATAAACTGTGCTCTGAAACATTTGTTCTGCCATGTTTTGGTTCTTGGCTTTCAATGAAGTGGGATTCATTGTGTGAGGTTGTCAATATCGCCCGAACTGATCCCATTAACCAATTGTCAATTGTCTACTCTTTTTAGCATTGTCAGATATATACCCTCTGACCATGTTGTTGAGATCTGCACATGACATTTCTGATCAATAACTGTCTGTGTTGGGCTTAAACGGTTGTGATACTCAGTTGCACATTGTTGACATTCCACACTTCCATGCTTACAGAAGTTAGCTTCTACTTACATTTGGTAATATACAAGGGGATGACTTCATAATTTGCTAGATATGAATGATGCTACGTGAGCTAAAATATAAAAGAAAATATAAAAATATATAAAGGGAAATAATGACAACCCAGTAGTGTAGTTGTCATTGTTGGTAGATTAAACCATTTTTGTAGGAATCTGAAGTCCAGCATACTCCTCCCATCAGAAATGTAAAACTGTAGAGAAATAGTCAACCAAGTTAATGTATTGCACACAAATCAACGGGTGACATTTCTTACTGGCGGTGTTGGGTGCCTTGCCAACTAAATGTCCTGGTGTTTTGTCTTGGACATCCCTGCCCATGAGGAGGGATCCACTACTGCAGGGTCAGGGGTGTCTGAGGTGTCTTCTCCTGCCAGGGCCTCCCTTCCTGTGGCTGATGCACATATAGAAGGGCCAGACATAGTTGGGCCACAGGAAGGCATGGGAGGTGGGGGTAAAGCACTGCAGCGTGTGGTGTTAATGTCGCTCAGCACCTCTATGAGCTGGCCCATGTTTTGTTGTGGGTGTCAATCCTCAGGTCTATGGACCTCTGCAGCTGCTTCATCTTTTGCAGTTTACTAAGTCCCTGACCCATCACTCTTTGGTAGTCCTCATAGACTCTCAAGACTTGGGTGAAGTTGGCTTGGGCATCAGTGGCACCAGAAGCCTCATTTAGCATGCCCACAGTTACTCTCTCATCACTGATGCCTTATGGGCCAGTGACTTTGGGCCAGCCAGCTCCATCCTCAGTGAGAACATGTTATAAGTTCTCAAGTGGCACTGGCATGCAGGGGATGTTGCTGTCCACACTAGGTCCACCTGTTGTTTTGCCAGTGGTCAGCTGAGATGTTGCAGCTCGGGTGGGATGTGTGGTTGTGTGCACAGTGAGACTCACTGTTTCCATCTGCCCAGGCTGTCAATATGGGCCGGGTATGTCATCTATATCCATGTGTCCAGGAGTTTCTACTTCACTGGAGGTTTGATCAAGGGGGGGGGTAGGTGGAGTCTGGGCAGTGTCCTGAGTCTGGCCAGATGTATTACTGGATTGACTTGTTCAGACATAAAGTAAATTGTTGTTGACATACGTGTGTAATGTACATCCACATCATTTGGTACACAGTAAGGTCAGACCTTGGAGGTACACGAAGGTTGGAGGTTAACACAGTGAACTATCCATTACCTGAAGTGTTATTGGCCTGATGTTTGGCTGTACTGATATCCTTCATGTTGACTTGATATTGGCCATGGCATCTCCAAATGCAGTATTGAAGTTACTTGTGTTCTAGTAACTTTCAAGTCCCAGGTGTGTACACAGAAAATGTGTTAGTAGATTAAGTATTGGTAATCATGTGTACTGCATAGTATCAATGGCTCCACAGCCATTTAATAACATCTGGATTATCTTCATGCGTTACTGATATTTTAGGTACACACTTGGTATAGTGTCTATCATGTTATCATTCTTTTAATTTATGGAGACCAAAGGAAGCTTAGTCTGATTAGGCAGACATGTACCCGATAAGAGCACTGTGTCTAAGGTGCTCAGTCCATATAACCCGAGGATCAGTGGTGACATGGTTGACAAGTGAGTAAGGACAAACAACACTGGTGCCTCCTGTTCAGAATTAGAGGTAGCTGGACTGATGGTAGTTGTAGTCATTTCAATCGCTCCTACCCAGCACTCTACCAATAGCTAACTGCCTGTGAGGTAATCCTCAGTAGACACGTTGTTGCCAATGGAGCAAGGACAAATGTCACTAGTATATGTTTTAAAGTGTTCAAGCAACAGGGCCTCATGGTTAAATAAACATGTGTGGAGTGTGTGTGCGGCGGCATTGTTGAGAAAAGGGCAGCCATATGTGACCAATATTGCTGCTCTGACTTTGTTTGCTGCAGTGTAATGGCAAAGCATTATGTTGTAGGACAGGGTGTTGTTTAAACTTTGAATTTTAGATGTGTCAAATTTGGCAATCAACATCAGCTGTCTATCGCTGTGGTATAGGGACCGCTAGTACAACAGTGTGATCATAATCTACCTGACGCAGGTACCACAGACCATGTGGGAAACAGTCTGACCACTGCAGTTGTTCAGTATTGGACCACAGCCACGGCAATAAGATGGTCGGTCTGACAGGCATCTTAATCAGGCCCATAATTATCCAAATTTAATAGAGAGAGGTATCTCCTTATGAACTAAAACAATAAACATGCGTGTAAATTATGTTACGTAGAAAATGAAATAGAACAGTCTATGTTGATCTCTGGGATAAAACCCTGCAAAATATGAGTCATATTCACTTCGCCTGACAGAGTCAGCAGAAGTGCATAGGGCACAATTGCATGCATGAGACACATTCCCAATCTGGACACCAACATAACCTCAAAGAACAGTTTGCACAATCAATAAAGAACAGCTCAATCTTTAAAAAAAGCTATTTCAAAACTGCTGTTCTATGTCTTAAAGACTTGCATCAGAATGGTGGTAATACCCTGCTCTGCAGCTTGAAAACATCTCGTTGTCATCCTTTAAGTTCACTCCGCATCCCACAGCATGTCTGATCCATGCCCTAAATAAATCTGATCACATCATGCAAATCCTGATGGAAATCCATTGGATACCACTGAGTTGGCAAAACTAGTTTGTACTGTCATCATCATATCTAGAAACTTTACAAAATATATATGATTCCCAAAGTTCCAGAAGAAGAACTAACTGGGTAACTCCTTCAGATAGAAATCTAAAAAGACTACTAAGTAGAAGAAGGAGAACAAACAGAGAAACACCAAGATGACAGAGAACATATTAATAAATACAGATCGACAACATTGAAAAAGAACATTTATTAACAAAGATCTCTGACTACATAACAATGAAAACAAAAACAAAAGATTCACTGTCATTGCAAATAGCAACACTTTATTAATGGTAACAAAATGCAACGCAAGGATGATGAATAAGGCATTTTAATCTTGCTCGCCATTAAAAAAATATAATATACATGGGCAATAACATAAGACAAATGTACCTTTAATATATGCTCTACTGACAAACAAACAGGGGACCAACCTACAAGGAACTCTTAATACTTGTCAAGCAACAACAAATGCTGTCCCGCAAAAGATTTTGAATAAGTCATCATTCTAACTATGCTAATCTTTTATCCACAAGCACAAATATAAAAGTGCTAGTACTATTTCAACCAAAGAATATGGAGGCACTCCCCAAAAATTACACTCAGTACAGAATATGCCACAAATGCAGAAATTGCATATGAAGTAACAAAAGAATAATCGCATTAACCAGTATCCCTATCACAGAAAAAACTAATGCTACGGCAGGTTAATAGAATCCACTTAACATTCAAAACCAAAAATATCCAGGCAAACTAAACAAATTCATGAAATGCTAGCTATTTTCTAACTACCGTGGCGTACCCAAGTTTTAAGTCATAGCCAGAACACTAATCATGAGAAATTATCAAGCACTGTGAATATAATATTAAGAAGGAACATTATTTCAAAATGATAATAATATTCACAATAATGTTTTATATTAATAAATACTTTCTTGAAATGAGCATAGAATATTATAAAGCACACATCAATACAAAATAGCAACATGTAAAAAAACACAATACAATGCAATGTTTCCACACAATAACCATATAACATCAAATATAATATTGTCAATTATATTGTAGTTGAATTCCACTATAGACAATATGCCATAAAAAATTAATCTATCAAAAATGTGTACCACAAAAGTGCAAAAATACAAAATGCAATTCATCCAATAAGAACATATACAATTCACAAGTCCTTCAAAGCCTGAAAAAATGAAAAATAGGAATCCGACACAAACAAGGAAAAATAAAATAAATTCGCCCTCATTGAGATGTCGGTTGGAGTTGCCTCCGGCCGACATCGGTTCGGTGAGAGACCCGGCCGACCATAGGTCAGCGGTTTGAACACCTGATTATGATGCAACTGCAGCACGCACTCCCATTGAAAATGGAAGTTTGTGAACATCCTTTTACCGTGTGGCAGGCACGGCACATGCTGCAGGGATGTTGAGGGGGGAACCATAGGTGCCCCTCAGGCCCATATGCGGAGAGCCAGGGGGCAAGGGGGCCCTGCTAGTCACTCCCGAAGTCAGTTTTCAACATCAAATCCTGATGGCAGAGCTGAGCCTGGCTCTGCCATCATTTAATGGATTACTATTCCAGTCACAGAACCTGCTGAAGAGGAGTGGAATCCCCTTCCAGTTTTCGCTCTGTAGTGCATTCAGAGAGAAACCTCAGAATTTTGGGCAGAGAGACGTTGACTGTTGCTCGGAGGCTCTCTGCCCGACATCCATGTCATGTTCTAATCTAGGACCCCCGATCAATACTGTGACCTTATGCCCCTATACGGCTATAATCCATTAATAACCCCTATAATGGCATAAACGATCAAGAGCGATATTTCAGAAACTCGTCTCTGGCCTAACACGATCAAAGCCACATTTCAGAATCTCTTCCCCTGCAACTCATTACAGCAGATGACACTATCTTAGATTCCTAGATTACACTCCGAGTTCTTCAACAAGATAAAACTCAGCAACCTGGGAAAGCCCCGCTTGCTATATTTTGATTAGTAATAGAACTCTAATGAGCACTGAGATGATCACTTCCTAGTGACATCTTTATTGACGTCTTATGTAGAAAACGTCAAACAAGGCACCTTTCAGGTATAAATATTACCAACGTTGCCTTAAGCAAACGCTGCCGCGACGACATCGATGATAGCGATGGTGTGGTGAATACAGGAGCAGAACAGCTGTCCCTTGCAGAGCCCAGCAGTTGCAAGCTGCCCTTGGACACTGCCCCTCCTCTTCCTTGACGCGCTGAGAGAGACGCTGTCTTTTCTCCTGCCGAGAAAATCCAGCTTCGGCGTTTCCAGCCTACTCTTGTGAGTGACTGGGACATTGAGTCCTGGAAGGAGATACAGGACCTCCAGCATTCCATTTTAGAGGTATGGTGTTGACTAAACCCTTAGAGAGAATTCTTGAAGCAAACCTTGGCAAAACCCACTTAACTTAAACTGCTACTTACTTACTCCCTCCCAAGTATTAGGCGTAGGTCAGGTACACTGGGGTAGGCGTAGTTAGAAGCACCAGTTGAGTAAGTTAGTCAAATGTATATATGAATGTATATATTTTATTCATTTTAACCATTGTATGGCTAAGAAACCATAGCAATGCTTTTACAGCACTATTTCTCAATCCTCATTTTACTGTACGCACTTTTTATAATAACTAGTCTTGCAATTGTGGCAATTCATTTCTCTGGCATGAGAAGAAAGACCGTTCAATAAATAATACCTTTTTATTGAAAACGCCTGTCTCTCTATTCTCTGCATCTTGGTGAAAGTAATCTGAACAACTGACTAGTAAAACAATTGTCTATTGTTTCACACGACTCTAGAGATTGACTCTTATTCTAAGGAGCAAAGTTGTCATGTTTATGCGGTTGTTGGAAAACTGAATCCCTTCTTTTCTGTACCAGGGAAGCTGATCACTTCCTATTCAGTCAAGAAAGTTTCCAGTGACCTCTGAGCTAGTTGGTAACAAACCCAATTAAGTTTAGCATAGTTAGTGGAGACCTGGAAGACCGCACTTCTACGTCTATACTACTGTTTATGTTATTCCAATGCGCAGGGCCTATAGGGAAAATAGGAACTACACTACTTCCAGATTTATCCCATAATATCCCAACTTTATTCTTGGTGTTTGGACAAAATATCATTAAAATATTTTGTATAACATAAATATTTTGGCAAGAATATTGTGGCACATAAATGTTATTGAATTTAATATTGTTTTCAAAAATATACATTTTAGGTGTTGTAGTTAATATCTTTGTAATTAATATTAATGTAGGTTATATTGTTGTTTATATAGTTTTTTGTGAAATACTGCTTGTAATATAATCCATTTTTGTTTATGTATGCCTTTTATATTTATAGTAATTGTTTATAATTTGTTTTAGCAATTTCTTTATACCAATTGTTTTTTCTAATTTCTGTAGTTTAAATACGTTTTTATTCAGTAAAGTCAACTTTTTTAGGAGCGGGATCTTGGACTTGAAGGGGTTAAGGGTGGGAATTATTTTATAAAGTTAAATATCATCATGTTTTTCAATATTAATGAAAGCAAGAGAAAATATAATAATACTTTAGGAGTGGGATGTTGGCTTCAGAGGGGATGAGGGTGGACAGTTTTATAAACATTTATTTATTGGTGTTTATTTTTTAATGTATTTTTAATAAATTTAATGACTGACATTCCTGCCCGTGACTGCTTCCAATTAACCTGTTGAATTGTGGGATTTGCAGACAAAATTCTGTAGATTTTCCCTCTCAATTCCCGTGACTATCAGTTTTTGCATCCAAATGTCTCTTTAGCTCTGTGATAAGACCTGCATGTTAAGCAGTGCACCCCCAGCGACCATTTTGTCTTAACAAGTGAGTGAAATCAGCCCCCAACTTCCACTGAGACAGCAGTAATCTGGTGTAAGCTGTTTAAACTGTGTTTATTAGGTACTGTGTACCTCTTTTTTTGGCCAGGAGATGGAGTAAAGTTTTATACAAATAAAGTTGCTAGAAGTCAAGTTTGCCTGGGCCTTACCTGCAGACGTCCAAAGTGTGGATTGAGCCTTTCTGCCTCCTAAGAGATTTCTGAATAGAGGAGCAGCTTTCAACTCCCTGGCCAGCAAACTTCATCTGAGGTAGCTTGGTTCCTATATAGTCCGATATTGTTTGGTACATGTGTACACTGATTGGTGGTTATATCTGATGTTTCTATTGGATTGGGGCTAGTGAGTGTCCTCATTGGTTGGATATTTGAGGGTTCTGATTGGTTTCTGGGTCTGTGATTCAAACAATGTAGGTTTGGGAATAGGGCTAGAGTTAGTATTTCTATTGGAAGCAGGGACAAGGGCTTTCTGTGCCATTGGTTGCTGGACTATGGTTGGTTCTACTGATAGGGCTATGGCCTCTATTGGACATAGAGATCAGGCTTTTTGAAACTGATTGGGTGCATGGACCAGGGCTAAGATTGGGTGTAAGGTCCTGGTCTCCTTTTTGGTTTTATATTTTAGGGCTAGTGTCGTGCTTGGATAGTATTAGAGCTATGGTTCCCATTGGCTGAAGGGGTCACTTGACTACTAGAGCTATAAACTGCCAAGATTTAGGGCATCTCAGGATGGAGAGGACAAGGGTGAATGTCTGTTTGAGCCTGTTTGAGACTGGTCAGGTCCTGGGCCAGAAATGCTGCCCATGTTCTCACTCATTTATACCCACCCTATGTATGTATCCCTCTGTTTAGACACATTTATTTTCACTTTATATATGTACCTTCTTTAAATATTGCTTTGTATAAACATGTAGAATAATTATGTTGCTATAAAAAAATAAAAAATAAAGATGAACAATCATCTTTGGTCTACATGTACCTGCTTCCATTGGGCATCGTTGTTCCTCCATGTACTTGGATCTGTGTTTCTGTTACTTTTCTCCTAAAAAAGCATATCTAATGCACTACCCAATTTCTCATCCTGTACCTCTATCAATATCTTTAATCTGCATATACTTACCTCCTTTATGCTTCTATATACGTTCAATGTACTTAAATATCTATATATTTATCTTTTTCTTCACTGAAAAAAACATAGGTTTTAGGGGTGTTATAGTTACCTACACATTTCACTTTTACAAAACCATTCACATTCTCCCGTTATAGTTAGTTGTACTAACTATAACTCGCGTGCCTGCAAACCACTGCTGATGATGTCACATATTTCATCATTCATGACATGGTCGGTGACATCACTGATGACATCACTGATGACATCATCCAGTGAAAGTGGGTTGATTCGTTATTTAAATATGTATTATATCTATATAGCAATCTGCCTTGAAGTCTGAGTGGATTTATACCTGGGTGAATGGAGGATTTAGTACCAATGTGATTGACTATCTAATAAAGGAATTCCTAACTATAACTTATCAGAAACCTATGCATTTTTCAGTCAATTTCAAAGGTTTTTTTAAATACAAATTCCTAACTATAACATGTCTGAAATTTAAGGTTTTTTCGGTGAATTTCAAAGGCTTTTTAAATACTAATTCCTAACTATAACATGTCTGAAACCTAGGTTTTTTTCAGTGAATTTCAAAGGTTTTTTAAATGCTAATTTGTAAATATTTTTATTGGTTTTTGTTATATTTTCTAACTAAACGTTTTTAATCTTTTTATTTTTAGATGTTATTTTTCAAATATTATTACACTTTGTTCTTATTAATTTTGTTTTTTAGATAAAAATATATATTTTTTCATTATTTTATATTGTTTATAATATACTTAAATTATGTTTATCATTTTTTTCTTTTTTTTGCAGTTGCGCACCCTACGAATACCCTGCTAATTTACTGCACGAAACGTGTCCGCCATTTTAGGGTCACTGTCTAGGATGCGTGAAGGGTGTGCGACGAGTACAACTTATCCCACGCGGTTGCTATGCGACTTGTGCGCGATGCCTTGTGCATACGCAAGATGTACATATAAAGCGACGTGACGGACGCGCGGTAGAGCGTGACATCATATGCATTTCAGACGTGGTGTGTGCTCGACTTAGTTATATATATTTAATATAAATATTAAGATAAGAGATTATCTAAGGTTATTATTTTAATAACTTTCTTAAAAAGTACATTACTGTTATCCTATGGGTGGAAATTCACTTGGCAGGTAAATATTGTTATTGTTACCTTTTCTTACTCAGTGGTGGATCCTTGGATCCCACTCTGCTGCATCTCCTCTAAACAGTTGAAAGAATGCAAATTACCAAAGACGCGCTGAAGCCCACGTCTTTTTGAAAAAAAATATCTCTAGAATGTGTGGATCATACGCGCACCCCACGATTCCCCCCCCCAAGAGACCTTGTGGGACTCCCTGAGGAGACCTAGAGAATCAGGGTGGGTCTACCCTCCCCCTTTTCATGTTTTAAACACACATTTCACATGCTTCTTCTGCCTCCCTTGTACTGAGACATAAAATGGCAGCCAACAGTTTCTAGTTTTGAATGTTGACAACCACTTGACAGCCAATTAGCCTTCAGCGCGTGATCGGAATGGTGCGCTTAGATATGATTACAATAAGCAGAGTATACCTATTCAATTTTTTATGGGAAGTGGGCCGCGTGGCCCCCCTCCCTTGCCCAATTCCGGGCACCTGGGTCCCCAGCCCCCGGGGCATGGCTAAATAAATACTATTATTTTATGGAGGAGGGCTGCAAAGCCCCCCTGGTGAAGCCATTTCAAGACAACAGGGATATCTGAACTCCAGCTATGTATGTACCCAGTAGGAGTTGCCTTCACTTTGCCCATGCATGTTTGTGGTAGCACATGCGTGTTAATGTTGTGCATGGCAACAATACGTCCCACCGACTGGCTATGCACCCCTAACGAATTTCATTTTATTTGCGCATGCTCAAATACAACATGCTCAATCACAGTTCTCACATCCAGTGACATCATGCTCAACCAATCATCCTTCTGCAAAGCATTTATAACCTGTCAACCTTCTTGAACTTTTCCTATTCCGCAGTCACAGCTATTGAGAGTGTTCGCATCCACTTTTTCGCAGGTGAGCACTTTTTTAAAGAGTAAGTAAATGAATTATTCTGAACAATCTTTAAATACTGCTTAAATGCAAATTTATGTTCTATTTGACAATGTTGTTTTTAAGCACTCTTTCCTGCTTTTTTATATCGTTAACGTTGACTTTGTAACTTTTTTTCTGTGCAAATCACTTAATCCTGGTGCGTTTGTTTAATTTGCCAAGCACCACATGGTCGCTCCTGCAGCAGTGTGCTACTTGCTGTTCAAATGAATGACATGTAGTTTTCCGCATATAAATGGTTCGTCACGTGCCCCATGCATTGCAATAGTAATGTTTTTGGCAATAGTGTATTTTAGCACGACTTCCAGCTCTTATACCTCAAATATTTTGCCTTAGTAGGCGATGTTTATGGGCAAACACTTAATACTACCGCCTTTCATTATTTAAGTAGTGCGCCACGATCTCCATAATTTTTAATAACGTGAAGCTTGATTTCCTATGCTTTGTTCTGTGCAAATCACTTAGTCCTGCTGCGTTTGTTTAATTTACCAAGCGCCACGTGGCTGCTCCCGCAGCAGTGTGTCACGTGCTGTTCAAGTTAATGCTATGTTGCTTTTCTCGTGTAAGTAGTGTGTCATGGGCCCCATGCATTGCAAAAGTAATGTTTTGGGAAAAAGTGTATTTTACCACGGTTTCCAACTCTTACAACTTAAATATTTTGCCTTGGTAGGCGATGTTTCTGGGCAAATCAATTAATCCTGCTGCATATAATTTTTTAAGTAGTGCGTCACGTGCTGCTTCCTCCCGATGCACTGCACATGTGATCGATTTGTCAATGTTTTATTTTAGCATGCTCTCCATGTTTTTTAATAACCTTAAACTTAATTTGCCTCCTGTTCTATCTCATTATACCGATATCTCAACCTTGAGATGTACTGGTCGCCACAAGCTGTCCTGCCCATAAACTGTACCATGTGGTGGTGAGCAATTCGACACACCAGATCCACTGACTGCTCTCCATATGTTATCAGCCGAAAATTGCAATGGACCTAATGGAGTTATCAGGTTTGACTTCAACATTTCATGATAGAAAACCATTCTGAGATAAGCATTGTGTATTTCATGTGTTTGCAGATGGATATTGTTATTTTTTACTAAAATGCATAGGCATTCTGAAATCAACCAAACGTAAAAAAGCATGTCCTCCCAATTTTATTGCCCAAATATGTGATTTGTATGAGTTATAATTTTTCTTGCTTCTATAAATATTTTTATAAAATATAAATCTGCATTGTGATAGTCTTATAGACATTTCTTTCTGAAACCCATTTCTCATTTAAATGCTCGTTATATTTGTTCAGCCTGTGCTTCAGATAAAAAGTAACAATGTTGTTCTTAATTATTATTTTTTAAACTTCTCTTATAATTTTCCTTGCTATTTATTTCTCAATTTCTAGATCATGGAAGTCCAAAAAGGGTTCAATCAGATCAATCCAAGGAGTTTGTGAATGAAGTGAGTGACCAATCTTGGCCTAACATTTGTATAATACAATACTATTTCCTATTTTGCTGTCCAAATATAACCTCTGATGATTAAATTTCACCCCGAATCATATTGAGAACAATTGTTTTTATGAACATTAAAATTAAAGCTTGGACATATGCACAACATATAAATTTTTTACTCTTTTTTCAGTTACCACAATGATACATAAGTCAGTAGCAATTTACCAACATTGAAGAAAGTATATCCCCCTGTTCCAGTTCATTTAACTGATGTCTCAAATATGGCATGAACTAGTTGTATGAAGCCAGAGAGATTCACACATTTTTAAAGGGCAACTTTAAGGTAAATATTCACAATATGACTACTCAACGAAGTTAAAAAGTACCAGATATAAGTACTTGATGGGTTTTTGGTGGCAGATAATCTCCAATTCACACTTGTACGGATGGGTCTGATACATGGTAGATCTCTGTATAACTAAAGGATGTTTAAGTATTAGGATGGCATACAGAACTCCCAACCTTCTTACTTTTTTTCTTAAAGGGTTCCAAATTGGGGACGAATATTAGGCTGTGCAGTAGAGGTTGGCTTTGTTGCTCCACCTGTACTTGGGCCTCCTCATGAAGCAGGATGAGCCTCTCTCAATCTCCTTAACTCTTCCCTTGCAAGGTTGACTGGATTCTTAGTCTGCAAGTGCTTCCACATACTTGCAGTCCCACACCAGTCCTCTTTATTGGGGTCTCTTCTTGAAAGTAGTCTTGCATATGAGGCAAGTAACTTTTCTTGCTTTCGCCTTTTTTAAGACTCGTGAAAATGAATTTCAAAATATTCAATACATACAGTGTCACTATGCATTGGGTCAAAAGCTTTATTACAAATATGCAGAAAATGTTCCCTTTAATTGTTGTTAAGGTCTTTGCAAGAGAATTTGAAATGAGAAAGTAGGAGATGAATAACAGAGGTAGGACGTTATATCTCAAACTGCAAAAAGTGATAAAAAGGGTGGACCAAAGTCTGCATGTACAATGCCAGTGGAAAAGTTTCAGGCACACTGCAAACTTTAAAAAAAATATATATATTGTCAATTGTTACTTTGACTTGTAATGTTTGACCTCATTTAGTCACATCAATCTAATTTGAAACACATATTTTCTTTTTTGTTTTGCAGATTAACTACAATACTTCTTTTGGATTCCATAGTATATGTTGTTTATTATATTGTTTTGTTAGTCAAAGTTCTAGGTATTTATTGTATTGTTATCTTTTAGTTATAGTTCCTGGTATTGTTTTAATGAAAGATAATGAAAAAGTACATACGTCTATTTTTTTTTGCGGGGGTAGCAGTCATCAATAGAAATGATATGTATAATTTGAAGTATATTTCTGAGGCTAACTTATTAGCAATATGGTGTGGTGAACTTTTAACCTCTGTGCTCGCGTAAGTGTTCCATTAACTGTTACTATGGTAAAAGGCAGAAAGCCGTTTGGGGGTAGGGTTAATACAAATACCGTTATATTTACCCAGAATCTTCTACATCACAAAAAGGAAAGCAAAGTAAAACAAAACACTGTGTACCACATTTACAACCCCCGTCCACCACTTTCGTGTTCAACCCCCTACAACAGTGGGATTTAATGACCCCCCTCAAGCCCCAGGAACCACCACCCCCTGAAATTTGTGTATTACAGAAGGAAAACTGCGTGGCCTATGTTTATATTTATTCACATGGCACCTTGTGTGATGCATCAGTAGGATGCAGGAGGCCTTCAGCCCCTGGAGCCACAGCGTCAAATGATTGAGACCGGGATAAAAGCTGAAAGATCAGAATCAGAGCCTGAATAGCCCAAACCCGCTGTTCAGAGTGAAAAACTTGAAACCGCGCCCAGTCCAGAACCACTACGATGAAGAGGAGCTTCTGAGAGGGGCACAGGTGCAACTTCAGCACGTTCATGGACAACCCCAGCAGGTGCAAGAGGTCAGCCGTAGTCTGGAGGTGAGAGACGACTGTCTGGGGCGAGCTCACCTTCAACAACCAGTCGTTGAGATAGGGGAAGACTGGAACACCTGCTCAGTGCAGATAAGTGAATAAACATGTGAATAAATCTTTCTACTTTTCTACAAGACAATACAATATTGTCTTTATACCACAACAATCTGCATTTCAATATGCATGGCATCTTTTAAAGAGATAGTCTACATTTTACAGATGAAGGAAAGTGGGTCTTCTTCATGAACTTTAGACTTTGCATCGGTATTTACTTCTAATTAATAAAATCTCTCAATAAACACAAGGGATCTTTGTAGAACCACCCAACACCTATACACATAAGCTTGATAAATATCTCAAAAATACATGCTTCGTTTTTTTCAACAACCGAATGCGTGGATCCTATGCGCATCCCTCGACTATTTCCGTAAAAAAGTGTTCTAACTTTTTTTGTCCTACGGGTCCCTGTCACCCCCTGAGCAGGCCTAGGGTGTCAGGGTGTGTCTAACCTGTCACTGTTCATGGTTTGCCAACATATTTCAAAAACTTTTTCACCCTCGCTTCTACCGCGGCACAAAATGGCTGCCAACAGTTCCTAGTTTCAAATGTTTACAACCGCTTGACAGCCAATTATAATTCAGCGCGTGATCGGAACGGTGCGCTTATCCTACGAGGCCAATCCTCGCACAATCTGCTGATCCTCCATACCCATAGATATATGAATTTTCAAAGAAACTACTGAACAGATTGACACCAGATGTGCCAAAGACACAAGTCAGAACTGAGGACTACCTCTCTGCCAAATTTGGTATAATTCCATTCAGCTGTTCAAGCTGTAGCCGTGGCTAAAGGTCCTATGAAAAATTGCATGGGGAAAAAGTGTTTTGGGACCCCCTTTTTTCTCAACCCCCGCTTCGCCAATCACCCCCAGATTTTCAGGAAAGGAGCGGAACTGAGCTGGCCAAAATTTTGGAAAATTTCAAAAATATTCATCAATCGACGCCAAAGTTATTGGCAATAGATGTTGTGGTTCTCCTATGGATAATATGTCCTAACTATAACTATATATATATATATATATATATATATATATATATATATATATATATATATATATATATATATATATATATATATATATATATATTCACTGAAAAAAACATAGGTTTCACACATGCTATAGTTAGGAATTAGCGTTTAAAAAACCTTGCAAATTCATTGAAAAAACTATAGGTTTCACACGTTATAGTTAGCTGAATATTTCTATCATACAAAAACTTTGAAATGCCTCAGTTATAATTAGCTCAACAGTTTTTTTTGTTTTGGATTTTTTTTCTGTTTTCTCAACAAATTCCAAGCGGGACAAAAGAATGAAAAAAAGAACAACTAATGTCGAGGACAGCAATAATCCTGCATCCTGCGTTTCATCAAGTCTATAGACTGTTCCCCATAACACAAAAGTTTATTGCAATAACTGCATAGAATTTTAACTTTAGCAAAGTCAGAATCAATATGTGGGTGTGGACTGCTTGCTGAAAATGCTGCTAATGCAGTTGATGTGCTAGGTGTAGCAGCAGGTGGGTTCTCGTGCAACCTCAGTCTTGCAGCTCGAGCAAAGTTCTTGGGGTGCAAATTCTTCAAGTGTTGCATCATATTTGCTGTTTCAAAGGAGTCTTTTTTACATGGATCACCCCTTGAAAGAGTTGTTTTGCAAATTTTACAAGTTACTTTTGGAGCATTAACCTTTTTTTCACATTCTGGAAAAGTGAAAACATTCCAAATTAGAGCTTCTTTCCTCTTCTTTGTAGGTTCTTCAGGAATGAAATCTCCCTCTGGAAAACTGCTGGATTATGACTCCATTGCTCTTATTATTGTGATGTTCCTTCTATTTGAGAAGATTCTCAGAACAAATGCTTTTTCTTAGAAACTCAAAGTCGAATAATTATAATGGGACAGAACTTTCAACAATCGCAATAGGAAAAGTTATGAACCAATCAAATCTCTACTTTTTAATTCACATGCCTTTACGTACGCTTATGATGCGCTTGCGCAACACTTTCAATGCGAGTGCGCATGATGTTCTACTGCGATTTGTGTAATTCTTTTTAAAAGTAATATATGAATATCACAAGTATTAAAAAAAATCATAGTTATCCCAAATGTCTGCCCTTAGTATGTAAATTAAATACATACATGTTTTAAACCAAGTAGAAACATTGCCCCTTTTCGCATACAGACTGCCGTACATGACGTCACACCGAAACTTTAATGCGACGCATAAAGTCAAAGCATATTCATACTGTATGCGCAGGTACACCCTGAGTATGATAAGCAGTACAAACTATGCTGCGATCACCCTCTCAGTGACAAATCAGAGCTCAGGGTGCGCTAAGGAGAATGATTAGAAGTGCTGACTGATTGCAGATCCGATTCTGGGCCTGCCTCTGCGCACATGATAACACCACCCCCATCTCTCTCTGTTGTTAATTGTTTGTGCACACACTCACACTTGCACATGCGCGCCCACACTACACACATGCCACCACTAAGCATGCTTTCTATCATTTAGCCTGGAAACCAAAACATTAGCCAATGGGTTGTCCCCAAGGGCCATCATTCTAGCAGACTGCGAAAATGATACCAATGACGGCACTGGGCTTGGTTTGCTCAGCCCCCGTGGTTCCCATATAATGCGGGCACTGACGTGTGCACGCTCTCTTTTGGCTGACACTGCTGCAATGACACACAAACTGTCGAAAACACCACAGACTCAGCGAAACCACAGCCTTTTCAAGACACGACAAAAGACGACAAAAACAAAGGTAAGAGAAGACGTCACAACATCAGCCTCCACTGTAAATTGTATATGCATAATACTATTTTGTTATGCTTCATATGGCTTTCCTACCCCTCAATGGTTTTAAATTGTACTTGCATAATTGAAATATTTCTTTATAACTCACGAGGTCCTTTACACCTCTAATCTTAAAAAATGTGTGAGCATAAGTTTCTGTGTCGCATTTCTGTACTACGCCACGTGCTTACAGGTACATGCATCAAAGGATTATGCGATCGCAAATGGTGCGAATCACAAAAATCGGCCGTTTGTGATTGCAAAATATGCTTTTGAAATGCATGAAGGGTGAAGGCCCTCGCAATTTGAGAACATGCAAATATTTGTGAATTCTCCAATTGCGATTGCATTTAAGGATCGCATTTTGCGATTCCTTAAATGCAATGCATGAAACTTGGTAATTTGCGAAAACTTTGAAAAATGCACTTTTATGCATTATTCAAAGTTTCATGTTGTGCACACACATGCCCTTAGGGCATGTGTGTGCACAACATATGTGCACAGATTGATTTCAGGAGTGCAACAGGGTTTCCTTTGGACACCCCTGCACCCTTGAAATCGCATTCTCATATGGTCCGGGATGCCAGCCACCCCTTCCACCACCAATCCCAATGGTAGGAGACAGACACAGTTTGAACTTTTGGAAGGCGGGGGGGCCTCACGACCCCCCTGGACGTATTTATTAAAATATGAAACAAAATTTAAAACTTTAAATTAAAACGTTCCATGTATCATGTACAACATTCAACTTTCATTACATTTGATGAAGACAGGTATCCTGGCTAACCTTAACAAATCTCTAATACAAAGATTTTCCTAACCGAGTCTAACATCATGACATAATGCATTACATATGAATTTTGTACATCCTACCATTAAGGGCCAACGGCAAGATCTTAACCAGTGTCAGATTCCTATCACCAAATTTCCGCCCTCACGTGTGAGTGGCGCATGTGCTGACAACTTTACCCTTGTAGCCAACTGTAACTTCACTTGTCGTGGGGGCCCCCTTTCACTCGGCGCCATCTTAAGGTCGTCCGAGTTCCCGTGCGGGGTATCCGTAAGAAGGACAGCGTGGACTCCCCCCTTTCCCCGCACTCTCTTCCGCCGGAGTGGATATCCGGCCCCCGGGAAATTTGTGGGGAGGGGCATATAGCCGTTTCCCCCAGGGAGGGGCCTATGGCCGTCTCCCCCTGGGCGACCCATCCATAATGGGTGCCGCTCCCCCCATGGGAGGGGCCAATGGCCGCCTCCCCCCGGGCGCTCCCATCCATAATGGGTGGCGCCCGCCCTAGGGACCTTGAAATCACTGCTCACCGATCATGACCTTACCGCCACAGGCCAGATAGTTGACCAACTATCTGGCCCCCCCACTCCTCCTATAGGTCATGTCTCCTTAATCCCACTAACCAGGCTAACATATCTCCTATCAATAAGTCATTCCCCACCCTGGACAGGTGAACCCCATCATCTGAATAACAGTGGTCCCCCCAGATGCACCCATGAGGTATGCTTTGAAGATGAGCAGATCGAAAAAATGTCTCCATCTTATTGCTGACCCTCTTTACCGAGTGGTTCAACGCTGTAGTGGATAATCCGCCCCTCCATACCTTCCTCAGAATCATGTGTGACTAAGCTATTGTACACCCCGGGAGTGTCTTTGCTAACCAACTAACTGCAGAAAGTATGTGCTCGATTAAAGCTTGTCTGCTCAACCTTACCAAGTCATTGCCCCCAATGTGCACTATGACTACAGATGGCGGTGACCTGCGCCACCCTAACAATTCTTCCACAAAACTTTGCAGTCGGTCAATACACAGGCCGCCCTTCCCATGGAAGGACACCCTGAAACCATATTCCTCAGATGTGTGGATCGCATCACCTGTCTTGAATATGTCCCCGGCACACCTCACGTATGAGTGGCCCACGGCCCAGACCACTCGTCTTCCATTCGTTGCTCCTGAAGTGGTGGTTAGCTGATACTGGGCCGGTCCCAATTTCCGCCCTGCGTCACAGGCTCGTGAAACTGTAATCCAAACAAAAGACAACAAGCGTGAGTCCACTTCTTCAGCAACTTACAGCATGTGCAGCCGCACGTACCGTTTGAAACAATTCGAAGACCAGCGGCCTAATTGTTTAACATTGTCTGCCTGCAGACCCCCAGCCGTCGCTTCTGTAGGGTCCCCTATCCTGAATGAATGAGTCCCAAAATCACTCGAGTTCAAGCACGCAGCTGCAATCGTGCTTGCCAGCACCCTCTGGAACTGAAACTTTGTTAACGGGGTGCCGTCAGCATGGCGCAGCAAGGCCCCCCCCATGTTTTTCAACCTTTGTTTTAGGTAGGCCTCAACATGCCTCACTGGACAACAGGGACTACCTGGAGCGCGCTGTAACACAATGCTATTCCCCTGGGCCTCCTGGTCTGTCTTTGACTTGGCTATCGTGATCAGCAGGGAATCCCCCCTCACTTGCATGTGGTCCCTGCGCAGGCCCCCTTCGGTGTCTCTTTTGTTGGCAGCCACTAGTTCGCTTACCCGTAGGGCCCCATAGAACACCAACGCAAATGCTGCCCGGAATAGGATGACCTCGCTAGGTGAGGAGCATGTCTCCTCCAGTTTAGCCAACAAGGAGGTCAGTCTGTCAAATCCTATCGGGTGCCTGGTATCCTTTTTGCGACCCTCTAGGCGCCGCCAACCGCGCAGCGCCTTTCTGACTATAAAGGAGTCTGTCGGGTCCCTGATCCCTTGGACCTGAGCCATAAACGATATGGCGGCCTTATACCGACTGTCGGCTGCCACTGACCGGCCTTCCTCATGAAGTGCCTCTAAAAATTGGGTAAAGAACCCCTCCTACCCCATCCATGCTCCCATGTAGGGCCCAAAAAGGTGCAGTACGAGCGGAACGCCCCTTCATAAGCTTTCCTTGTCATGGGCTCTAAACTGGCTGCCATGAGGTTTTGTAGTCCAGGGCGACGATTTGCCATAATGCTTCGGGAAATGGCGCTGCCACTAGCTCCGCTGAGGGTAAATAATCCCTGAAAGCCTGCATTTTGAAACAAGAGAGCGCATCAGCTACATTATTCAGTACTCCCGGCACATGTTTTGCCCTGAATTGTGCATTTAGTCTCAAGCATTTCAACACAATTTCTTTCAACAATCGCAATATCCACTTTCAGCGTGCTGCTTGCTGGGTAATGCACTCAACCACAGTCATGTTATCTGACCAAAATACCACCAAGTGGTTTTGGAACTCCTCTGGCCAGGCCGACAGCGCTACCCCGATGGGGAATAGCTCTAGAAAACCAATGTTGCTCGTCAAACCACTTGTCTACCACCATGCTGGCCATTTCTGGGCCGACCATCGGTTACCGAGGATCGCGCCAAACCCTACAATGCCCGCAGAGTCGTGCAAACTGCTGCACAAAATTACACTAAATTTGGCATGAAGGTAGATTTTTTCCAACAGATCTAAGTTAAATTAGTATACTTTGTCAGATTTACAATAACTGGTGCATCCCTGAATATTAGCAGGGATGCACCGGGTTTTGTGCGTGAATCCAAAAAAACCTTGCGCCACCATGGATTCACTGTGTGCACACTGGCGCATTGATAGACAGATGCGTGACACATCTGTTGGCTTAAGGGTTACGCTGTTGTAAAGCGTTTAGGACCCTAGTGTAATTTTCCTGATTCATGCACTTATATAGGTATAAATCACATTGTCCTTATATAGGCATATAAATCATAACCACATTTAGACATAGCCCATGCAGTCCAAATACGGCATGGCTACTTCCACTAGTTCCGAAAAGCTGCAACGATTCATTAGAAAATTCGGCTTCAGCAGTTAGGGACTTGCCCTTGCTTGAATATTGATTTGTCCAAGAACTCATGGAGTTTTCAAAGAACTGAGACTCTTTGATGACATTATTATGTCCACCTTTACGTCAAACTCGGCACCTTCAAGGTATAAATATGCCCACACTTGCCCTAGCTAACACACAGTGCTTTGGAGCAGTTCGACTATCTACTTGCCCGCGCATCTCGCTACAGCAAGTGCCGAAGAAAGCCAATCCTCTAGCTGAAGCACTGAGAGAGACGCTATCTTTTCTCTTGCTGAGAAATCCAGCGCCAGTGTTTCCAAGCTCCCCTTGTGGGGTGTTGGGAAATCGAGTCCTGAGACAGAGAGATACCAGACCTCCTTCATTCGAACCAAGGTACGGAGCTGATTAGACCCTAACAGAAATCTTGGATAGAGTCTTGGAAAAATAATACTAAACTTATGCTACACCACACTTACTTCTTCCCTTGTACTAGACTTAGGTTACGGGACATCGGGGTAGGCGTATTTTAGAAGCACCAGTTGAGCACTTTTAGCCTATATTTATTTATGTACGTATTTTATGGCTTAGAAACCATACCATGCTTTTACAGAATCATTTTATAATACTCATCCTGCTGTACCATTATACTTTACAAAGTATGAAAATTGGGGGCCCCTACCTTACAGGATAAACCTTAGCAGGGAAACTATACTTTTAGGAAAAATAGGAATTTGCACCGGGTTATGTGCAAGGAGTTGATGTGTCCAGAAATATTGATCAGACGAATGTAAAGGACATTCTATGGTGTTCCTGATTTGAAAGTGTGGAAGGAACTTTCCAGGTGATTTCTAGGGCTCATATTCTGCGCCTGTGATGATCTGCTTATGACAGAAACATGCGGATAAAGCAAGAATCCTGTGGAAATGATGAAGTACAGACGGAAGAGACTAGGACACAGAAGGTATGCCGCTCGTTGCAAACAAACTTCATCATTTCCCACCTGCAACAGGAAAACATCGATTTACATTAAGTTTCCTTATGAATCATCTTCCACAGGATCCTCAAGTCACATCATCGGAGTTTCTCCAGCTTATAATAAAGTATCAATCTGTTATTGATAGCAAATACAGAATTCCTGAGGAAGGCTAACCGCCGAAACGCTTTGAAGAGGAATTGGTTCTGTATTTCAACAAAAGACTGATCAACGCATTGTGATTTATCTGTGTTTGTAATTTATAAATTTTTGCACATGGTCACTTGTAACAGGATACTATTTGTACAGTCACAAAATATGTAAAGTTTAAAAAAAATATAGATATAAAATGTGAACAAACTTTTTGATATAACTTAATAAAATTAAACAAAAAATAGATTATACTAAAATTCATCAGTACCTGAATCTTCTTTCAGCGTCTTAACTGTGTGATTTAAATCCTTGCACATAACCCGGTGCAAATTCCTATTTTTCCTAAAACCATTATACTTTACAGCCATTCTTATGATTGTAGCAGTTCATTTTTTCTGCATGAGAAAGAAGACTGTCCGATAAATACTTTTATTGAAAACGCCCATCTCTCTATTTCTCTGCACCTCTGGTGAAATGAAGCATGCACGAATGACTGAGTGAAATATCTATCTATTGTTTCCACAACTCTGAAGATACGTTTTATCTTGGAGAAACAAAGTTGTCAAGTTTATGCGGTTGTCACAAACGAATCCCTTCTTGTGAATTCGAGAAAGTTTCTAGTAACCTCTGAGCTAGCTGGCACTCACAATTAAAGTTTAATATATTCAATTCAGTAGACATAAGTCCTACGTCACATCTATAGGATATATTATTCCTATGCGCAGAGCCTATTGGGAATATAGGAACTACACTACAATGCTGTGCTGGAGTCCAGCACTGCTCAGGGGTGCCCTATTCCTAATATGTTGCATCACTCCTCACCCCTGCTTCAAACAGGCGTAAGTATTTGATGCAGTGAGGACATAAAAATGACTCAGTGAAATTGTGTAGATTTCACTGTGTCACTTTTACGGGGCTTCCTTGCGACGGAACGCCCACCCTGCATACATTATAACTGATGGGGGTATAATGTAGCGCAGGCCTTTACAATGTGACTCATCTCACTAGATGCATCATGTTCTAAATATTTTGAATAGTGGCGCATTGTTTCCGCCACCGCTGCATCACACAAGTGTTGCAACGGGCTTGTAAATTTGCCCCAATGTGTACTGCTAATAAGTAATTCCCTTTTTTAACATAGCTTATCTGAGTCGCTGTGTGACTGTCTGTATTCATGTGTGAGTGGGTGATTGTGTGGCTGAATAAATTGGTGTGTGAGTAGCTGTATGGGTGAATTACTGGGTGTCTAAGTAGCTGTGTGGGTGAGTGATTGGCTGTGTAAGTGGCTATAAGGATGGGTGTTTGGATATGTTAGTGACTACACGGGTGAGTGACTGGGTGCGTAACTGACTGTATGGAAGAATTTGTGTCTATGGGATTGGCTGTATGGATGAGTGAGTGGCTATATGTGTGGTTATGTGAGTGACTGTGTGGGTGAGTGGCTGGGTATTTAAGTAGCTGTATACGTGAGTGGGTGTCTGGTTATGTGGGTGTTTAGTTCATTCAACTTAGTATGTGGTTGGGTGCATAGGTACCTGAATGGGTATGTGATGAGTGCATCAGTATCTGTTTGTATGTGACTAAATGCATAAGTGTGTGATTGGATATGCAAATAGGTGTATAAGTATCTGAGTGAGTTTGTGAGTGTGTACATGAGTGTGCCATGGTGACCTCAAGTCTGTACAAATATATATATTTTGATACTTTCACCAAATTTTGATACTTTCACCTATGTTCAAAATGACTTCATGATATTCTAAATGTCCCCAAGATGGTACAGGGTGGGCCGCACTGGCGGGTGCGTGGTCATCAAATATATCATATGCAATGTAAAAAATCTATTTTAGACACACACCTTGTGTCACTAAAACAATCATTTCTCAAACATGGGGCCCTTATGTAAGCTGTAAACACGATATTTCAGCCCCAGGAACTGTTCCCAGAATATAAAATGACGGCTGCAACTTTCTGTTCAGATTATATCCAGCCAATCAGAGCATTCCCGTTGGCACATTCAACTGCGATTAATCATGAAATCGACACAATTGATCTGGGGATAATAATATATCTTCTACTAGATCATCTTTATTGTGCTTTGCTGCAAACTTCCATTTGGTTTTCTTGTGGTTTAATTTGCCCATTGTTCTGTCACGTGCCAAGGGGCCTGCACTGTCAATAGTTTTATTAGTCATTCTCTAAGATGATGAAGTCCCCGGGGGTGGTTAGCTGTTTGACAGACATCATCGCAAGTGGAGAGCTATCATTCTACCAGTCTTCATGCCTGAACTCTCAGAGAGCTGCTGCTTAGTTGGGAGGGGGTGGTTGCAGGTCTGCCATGTAAATTATGGAACTACTGGAGGCTTGATTACTCCTAGGCCATTACAGATCTTACTGAACCTGCTAGTCACAGTTGTTGCCACCTATGGTCCAGTGATATGGCCCTTGTTACGGGTGCTTTTTTGTTTTAGCCCTTAATTGCCTGCCAGCAGCATGATGCCTGTCCCGCGCCTGGAGGCTCTGAAGCGAGCCTTTCATGTCAAAAGGTGCAGAAATCATCCCAGTACTCAAATACCCTAAGAGTTGTTACAAAACTCTTGTATCATTACTTTCAAAGTTCTCTGACCTCTGAGTGAGAAATTATACCCCAAACTCATGAATGCATATATGTAGGACTCGTACGCCAGTGCTGAGACTTTCAAATATCTGTCCTAATATTCTTGTGACTGAACCATTTGAATAGTTCTCATAATGCACCTCTTTAAAGACCTGTACAGTATACTCAAGTCAACAGTTTATCTTTTTTGGTATTACATATCTTCAGTTCAGCACACGCAGCTCAGGGCTGAATATACGTTCCTGCTTGGCACTGTGCTACAGGATGTGTATTGAATTTATTTTCTAACACCTGATGTTTTCCAGATGAAGGGCCATCTCAAGACACTTAGCATACAGCATACAAAACAAACTCTGAATGTGAAAACAGGTTTACCATTGTCTCGAAAATAGTTTATAGTTCAGGGATGATTGTTTTTAAGAATGGAATATTTCAGGGGCTAACAATAATTTAAAGTTCTTACATACTTGGCTGTAAAAAGAGTTCATCCCTGGCTGTTTAAGTAAAACAATGCAGCAGTTTTGCACATGTGAGAGTTTGTATGTTTGCCCCTGGGATGCGAAAAAAATGGTTTAATGTAAAAAAAAATGGCTTACACCCTAAGTGGTAGCTATGCTGGTCTCCCCGAGAGTTCAAATGCTGTGGGTCTGATGGTTTCCACAGGCTGTGGATCTGTTTCCAGTGGAGTTGGGCTGGTCTCCAGAGGCCAGTGGGTCTGATGGCCTGAGGAGGCTGAGAGTGTGATTGTTTTACAGACCATGGATCTGATAGTTTCCTCGGACCAGAGATTCAATGATCTTTAGAGGCTCTGAGTCCAATGGAATGTGAAGTTTAATCCACAGCTGTTCTGGGTACAGATAGGGGCCACTGCAAAGCAAGTTTTCAGATTATGGGAAAGAGTCCCTTTAATAAGATCTCCCCATCAAATCAACATATGAAAGAACTCCAACACTTAAGTCTTAAGATCAGTGGCCTGTACTTCCTAATATAAGCAGTAACTCCTATAGCCACGTACACAACAACTATGTGTTGTTTGTTTTGTATCTTCTGGTACATACTGGGTACAATTGAAACATTGATCCTCAACTAAATGTTTTCAAATCAAAGATGATGGAAATTTAAGGGAGGAAAATGGCCTAAAAAATACCGGAAAATGCAGGTTTTGATGTAGTAACCATCACAATTTGCATGTGAGTTTCCATTTTAGGGGACACAACATCACGGATGCTCCATATTGCACAAAAAAATTCATCAAGACAGTATTTTTCTTTATCGGTGTAATAAATATCACATCTAACAAGGGAGTGTTTATTTGAAAATGAAGCTTTTTAGGTTCCATGTTGACAAATTTCAATTTGAGTGACTGCAAAATGATGTTGAAAAGAATGCATCATAACCTTCACAAGGTCATTTAAAAAAGGAAACAATAGATCCAAGAGCTTCAAAAAGAACCACACTGTAGTATTAGACTACTTAAAAAAATATTCTACGGCTTGAATACATTATTCACAGAAGTGGAAAGGCAAGACCCATACAAGAATATGCCCCTTAAAATGGAAATGTCATGAATGATTACTTCAAAGGAGTGATGGAGATGAGACATAACATCTTTTGTAAAGGAGTGGGAGAATGAGCAGAGATCGACCAGTTTTCTAAATGGGTAAAAAGGATTTATTGAAATTAAAATTGGGGCAACGATCCTTAGAGACCTTGTGTGCACAAAATATGAAGGTTATGGCATGACATGACATGGCTTGAGCCTAGCTATAACATCTCTATACATTTAGTTTTTTTTCAGTGAATTGCTATGTTTTTTTTAATTTCATTTCCTAAGTATAACTTCCCTGTAACCTTTGTTTTTTGGGTAAAATTCTAAGGGTTTTTAAATGGTAATTTGTAACTATAATGTCTCTGAAACCTTTGTTTTTTTCAGTGAATTTGTATGCTTTTATTAACTAGTACTCACAGGAATTCCTCTGTGTAGAAGTGTCTGGGTGGCTCTGTAATTGGATGCATAAGCCTAGATTGGGTGAGAGAGTGGGTACATAAATATCTAAGTGATTTTGTGAGTAGGTATTTGAGTTTCTGAGTGTGAAAGAAGTGGAGAAGTGTGGAGAAGTGTGGCTCACTGGTTAGAGGAGGCAGACCTGGAAGCAGAGGTCAGCCCGGGACCAGGGTTCAATTCCCGGCTCGGCGGGGTCTTGAGTCCTAAAAATTTCCATGGACTCAACAATTCTCGCTCCGGTGCCTACTCGATTCATGGGTTCACACTCTGTGATTCTGGGCAATAGCTTGCTTAATCTCCACAACGGCCCCTCGCGGTGGGATGCCTGGCTTTCACCTTGTGGATACCCTGCCGGGGCTATCTCACAGGGAAATACCAGGACGGGTTCCCTAAGCAAGCGCTTAGATACCGGGTCGGTGATTTGCGCTATATAAATACATGTACATTTACATATGTACATTAAGTGAGTGTGTGACTAAGTCCATAAGTAAGTCTCTGAGAGGAGGGTCTGTGACAGAGTGTGTGACTGTATGTATGGGTCTGTGAGTGAATATAAGTCTCAAAGTATGTATGCGACTGTCTGAATGAGTCTATGACTGAGTCTCTAAGTAGAATCATAAGTCTCTGAGTGGGTCTGCAAATGGGTGCTCGACTCTCCAACTGAGTGTGTAGGTGGGTGAAGAGGTACCTGAATGGGTATGTGAGTGAGTGCATCATTATCTGTGTGTATGGTACTGGATGTATAAGTGTGTAAGTGGATATGTGAATAGGTGTCTGAGTGAGTTTGTGAGTGTGTATATGAGCATCCCACAGTGACCACAAGTCTGTACAAATATATTTTATTTATACTCCCACCAATCTTCATGATGACTTCATATTATTCGCAATGTCCGTGTGATGGTACACAAGAGGCCACACTAGCGGTCGAATGGTAATCACGAATATGACATGCAATGAAAAAAATCAATTTTGGACACATAAAATGTGTCACTAACACAACCATTAGCTGTTGCGGGGTCATCACGAATATTACATGCTATGAAGAAAGCAATTTTGTAAATTTAACTTGTATCACTAGCACCCATTTCTCAAACATGAGGACCTTATGTTACCTGTAAACATACAATTTCAGCCCCAGGAACTGTTCCCGGATGTCAAAATGATGTCTGCAACTTTCTGTTCAGGTTGCGTCCAGCCAATCAGAGCATTCCTATTGGCACATGCATCTGTAATTAATTGTGAAATCAACACAAAAGATCTGGGGCTAAAGATATATCTATAATTTTCAGCTTACATTTCTTAAAAAAATACTGGACAGATTTGAACCAAAAAACAAAAAGCACAAACTGCATAACAATATCTACTTTTCTGCCAAATCTAGGAAAATTCCTTCCTGCGGTTCCGGCTGTAGGTGCAAAAACTCGCTCCTATGGGAATTAACATTACAAATGCACCCTTTTTTTGTGCCCCATTTCTCGGCCCCCACTGCATGGATCACCCCCAAACCTTCAGCAAGAACCTACTTTGTCACTTTTTAAAAATTCTGATGAAGGTTGGTCAAATTACACCAAAGTTATGGCCAAGTCCAAAAATGCCTTTCCTATGGAAGCTAGGTCCTATCTATAAATACCTAACGGCTGCCACCAGTACTGGAATAGTAATCTTTATTTAGATATAAAACAAATATCTTTAAAAGAGAAATTTCCAGTTCATAGTGTTTACCTATATTAAAAACAATACAGACAGTCAAATACACAGCAGAAATATGCATAATCATCTTCCTTGGTCTCTTACTTGCAAATGGTATTAAAATTGCTCCCCTAATCTGTGATTACATACATAAAACAAACTGTGATCCTAAAAAGCTATTTAGCTGTTCTTATCTCTAATTACCTGACGGTTTTGAGATTATTTGTTTTTAAAAAGCGTTGATTAATTTAAGAAAGATTAGGGGAAGACTTTGACTGGACACTTTTGTTTAAAATTGCGATATGCCTGCTGGATCAAGTTTGTCAACCTTATGTTTAGATTTGTGTTGTCTGGGCTCAAAGCCGCAATGATAGCTTGCCTGCAGGACCGAACACCCAGCTGATTCCATTCCCCCCTCAGCTTGGACCTACGTTGGAGATCAAATGCTGGACAACTGCAAACCATGTGCAGTAGCGAATCTGCTGCTTCGCCGCACCCTCTACATATTGTATCCTTCTCCGTACGACACCAGGCGGGTAGGTTTTGCAAAAATCGCCAGTCGCCCATTCTGATTGCTGTGAAATTACGTTTTAAATACAGAGAATAAGGGCTGGAGAAGTAGGAGGTAGGGGTTAGGCGATTATAAGAATTAATAACTGCCCATGAATGGCTTTGTTTTGCAAACAGTGCTTTGTCACTAGTAAATGATGTCGTTCTTACACATTTTTTAATTGCGAGCTTGAACGCTGACTTACTGGGTTTAAGGGCCCACAGGCCGTCTGCTGACGTTTGTTGAATGTAATCCTTAAAAAGACGGCCAAATGTTCCTCCTGGATTTTCACACTTATTTCTTGCCAGACTAGGAACTCTAGTGTGCCTAGATTAGATTGTCTCAGTTTGTGGCAAAGGTTAAGAAATACCCCTATACTGGAGGAATCATAATTCAGTAACCCCATCTCTAGTCTAATCTGTGAGGGGGAGGCAGAGTATGGCAACTGAAAGACCTTTTTATAGATTTTAGTTGTGTGCTGATTTAGGACGGTGTTCAGTTTGCCCTTAAATATCCCTATGCCATATGACAGAGTGGGGCCTATTTTCGCTTTCAAAACTTCCAGAAGGGGTAACAGAGTGGGACCTGACAGATTTTTAGAAAGCTCAGTCAATGACACCGCAAGCGTCATTGCTTTGACTGCGATTTTGTCACGCTGCTTTTTAAGGTTTCCCCTAGAGTCTAAATTAACCCCTAGATATTTATCCGACTTGCCTGTGGCTGCCACCAGTAGGTAAAGTACGATTTATATATTGCACTACCTACTGGCAGTTGCCAATAGGTAGTTATAGTTAGGACCTAGTTTACAAAGGAAACATGTTTTTTCATTTGCCTATATCTTTTGCGCTAGTTGACGAATCTTCACAAAATTTCCCCTAAAAGCTTGACTTTCACATTAGCTTGTATCTTGAATCTTTTAGGGTATCCGTCAAGCGGGGGCAAAATAAAAGTGGGTTCCAAATTGTGTTTTCCCCTTGATAATTCTCATAGGCATTTTGAACATGACAACAGCGCAAACAGCTGGACAGAATTACACTAAATTTGGCAGAAAGGTAGATTTTGTCCAACAGATCTAAATTAAATTAATATACTTTGTCAGATTTACAATAATAGTTGCATCCCTGTATATTAGCTGGGCAACACTGGTTATTTTGCGTGACTCAAAAAAACACTTGTGCCACCACAGGAGCACCACATTTACAGTGCGGTGCACTGTGGCACATGGATAGAAAGATGCATGACACATCTGTTGGCGTAAGGGTGACGCTTTGCTGGAGTTGTGTCACAAGTGAAACACAACTCTAGTGCTGCTCAGGGGTGCCCTATGCCTAATATGTTGCATCACTCCTTAGGCCTGCTTCAAGTATTTGATGCCGTGAGGACATAAAAGTTACTCAGTGAAATTGTTTAGACTTCACTGCGTCACTTTTACGGGGCTTTCCTTGTGATGGAACGCCCACCCTGCATACATTATAACTGACGCAGGTATAATATAGTGCAGGGCTTTACAACATGACGCATCTCACTAGAAGCGTCACATTGTAAATTTGTTGAATAGTGGCACATTGTTTATGCCGCCGCTGCCTCACAAAAGTGTTGCAAGGGGCTTGTAAATCTGCCCCAACGCGTACTACTAATGAGTGATTCCCTTTTTTAACATAGTTTATTTGAGTCACATGTGTGAGTGGGTGAGTGTGTGGCTGTATCGGTGAATACATTGGTGTGTGAGTAGCTGTATGTGTGAATTACTGGGTGTCTGAATAGCTGTGTAGGTGAGTGAGTGATTGGCTGTGTAAGTGGCTATAAGGATGGGTGTTTGAATATGTTAGTGACTACACGGTGAGTGACCGGGTGCGTAAGTGACTGTATGGAAGAATGTGTGTCTATGGGATTGGCTGTATGGATGAGTGAGTGGCTATATGTGTGGTTATGTGAGTGACTGTGTGGGTGAGTGAGTGGGTGAGTGACTGGGTATATAAGTAGCTGTATACGTGAGTTGGTGTCTGGTTATGTGGGTGTTTAGTTCATTCAACTTAGTATGTGGTTGGGTGCATAGGTACCTGAATGGGTATGTGATGAGTGCATCAGTATCTGTGTTTATGTGACTAAATGCATAAGTGTGTGATTGGATATGCAAATAGCTGTATAAGTATCTGAGTGAGTTTGTGAGTGTGTACATGAGTGTGCCATGGTGACCTCAAGTCTGTACAAATATATATATTTTGATACTTTCACCAAATTTTGATACTTTCACCTATGTTCAAAATGACTTCATGATATTCGAAATGTCCCCAAGATGGTACAGAGTGGGCCGCACTGGCGGGTGCGTGGTCATCACATATCATATGCAATGGAAAAAATCTATTTTAGACACACACCTTGTGTCACTAAAACAATCATTTCTCAAACATGGGGCACTTATGTTAGCTGTAAACACAAAATTTCAGCCCCAGGAACTGTTCCCAGAATATAAAATGACGGCTGCAACTTTCTGTTCAGATTATATCCAGCCAATCAGAGCATTCCCGTTGGCACATTCAACTACAGAAAATAGATTTTCACCACTGACCGATATGGAATCAAATGACTGACTAAATTATCACGCTTCAAGTAACGGGGATAATAGACAATTACTAGATAATAAAACTTCACGAAAATTTTTAAGTTGGAATATTGCAGGTTTGCATAATAAACGAAATGACCCATCATGGATTAATTATATTCAATGCCATGATATAATAGCCTTCCAGGAAACATGGGACCTAGATAATGACTTCTGTTTAGATGGCTTCTCTTCCTTCTGTGTTAAGGCAGTTCCAAGCCGGAGAGGCCGACCAAGGGGAGGCTTGTTACTCCTGGTCTCTTTGGACCTGGTAGGATCTTTTAATAGACTGGAGTTTGCATCTGATAATAAACTGATTGTAGAATGGAGGGGTCTAACCCACACCACCATCCTGCTGATCAACTTCTATAATGTCATAGAGAAAGAAGTATGCAACTCTAATTTTATGGCCTTAGAATGTTTTTTAAATGAATATAAAAGTTCACATAGCACTTCTATCGAAATAGTGGTGATGGGAGATTTTAATATTCACCCATGTAGATGGGATTGCCTGGCGGACCAGCAGATGGGCCCTGCTGGATCCCTTGCTGTACATTTTGAACATACCCCACAGGGGGAAGCCCAAGAGGCTCTATAAGCGAGTCTTAACCTCTTTGAGGTAGATGGGTTTAGGGGCGAAGAGAGAATAGTAACATTTAAAACGAGGGAATCCGGCATAGTCATAGACTATATATTTGTCTCAGCTGGTCTGATCCCTGTAGCTACCTCATATGCAGTTGAGGATTCTGTATATAGTGATCATAACCCCCTTGTCATGGCGATAGATCTAGGAGATATAACTATTAGACGCAATGCCGGTGGTATAACTAAAGACACCCTGAAACTCAAAGATCAATCCAGAAGACTTAACTGGGCGAAAGTAGTCCCTGACTCATTTATGCTGGATTTACTCTCCAAAGCAGAGACAGACTTTACAGTCTGCCTTGATGAAGCGGCCGATGGTACCAACATTATTGATTCTTTTGTATCTATTTGTAATAAGATTAATGAGGGCCTAAAAACTAAAACTAAATCCTTAGCATCCAACCACCCACGATGGTTTGATGGTAATTGCTCTAAAGCTCATAAGGCTTTACTGCACGCCCTGAAACAGAAACCTAGGAACAGGGAGGCAGTAGTTAGTCTAAGGAGTGCCTATAAGCAAGCCATAGCCTCTAGAAAGAAGGACATTAAAACCACAGATTGGCATGACCTTAGTTCAATAGATACACTGAAGGATAGTAGTAAATTCTGGGGCTTAATTAACCACTCGTATTTTTCCTGTACAGAGAATGCTGTATTAGACTGTGTGATCGCAGATGATTTGTGGGTTGCACACTTCAGTAAGATCTATGACAATGAGGCCATGGATACACTCTTGCCCACTGAATTTACATCTATTAATAGTCCCCGAATGTTACACTTTGAAGTGGCTGATGTTGAAAAGGCAATTGTGGATACATCTAAAAACAAAGCCCCAGGCCCAGATGGGGTGCCAGCTGACCTTTACAGGACAGAACCAACCTTATGGGCTAAGGTGCTCACTAATGTCTTTAACTCAGCTAGTACCAACGGTTTTCCCCCTTCATGGTCTACATCAACCATAATACTGGTGTTTAAAAAAGGCTCGAGATGTGACCCCTCCTGCTACAGACCAATCTCCTTAATCGACTCTGCCGTCAAAATCTTGGGCAGAGTGATTCTTTCAAAACTGGAGGATTGTCTGAAAGACGGAGGGGTTCTCTCTAACCTTCAATATGGTTTCCATGCTAAAAGAGGTACATTAGATCAATGCCTCAACTTGCAAATGCTCATTAGCAAGTATACCCATGCGAAAGAAGGCATGCTCTACATGGGGTTTATGGACTTATCATCAGCCTTCGATCTGGTTAATAGGGGGAAACTGTGGGAAATTCTGAAAAACTTGGGAATTGACCCTTGTTTAGTGAATCTTTTGGATACTCTCCACCAAGGACTGAAGGCCAACATTCGTGTTAACAGGGAAGGAGGATGCACCCGCTATTTTGACTCTAAGCGGGGTGTAAGGCAAGGGTGCATCTTGGCCCCTTTACTTTTCACACTTTATATAAATTCCATTGACAAACATTTGATAAAAGCCACTCAGGACATTCCGCTTGTGGGAAACTCTGCAATCCCGGTCCTGCTCTATGCCGATGATGCGGTATTGTTGGCACGTACAGGACTGGGGCTGCAGAGACTCTTAGACTCCTTTGGTGGCTTCATGGAATCGTTAGATCTGAGTGTGAACAGTAAAAAGTCCCACGTCATGGTGGTAGGAAAGCGCCCAAAAACATATAGAATACAGTCTTTCTCTTGTAATGGTGTTGCCCTGTCAATTGTCCATGTATTTACGTACCTTGGTGTGATTTTTGATCTAAAGGGAAGCTGGGCCCCCCAAATTAATGCTAAATGCCTTGCAGTTGCCAGATCGTCATCTGCTTTAATGGACTTTGTTAAGCGGTTAGGATCCAGGCCTATGGATGCACTCTTATCCATCTATAAATCAAAATGTATATCTATTGCACTGTATGGGGCTTCATTATGGGGATATTTGCAAAAGGAAAAACTGCAAAAAATAGAAAATACGTTTTTAAGGAATCTCTTAGCAGTTCCCCAATCAACGCCTGTCTATACTATTCATACCGAGTTGGGACTGAGCTTCATCTCCGACCTTATTCACTTAGCCCCTATAGTGTGTTGAGTTAAAACTTGGACCAACAAGGAGATCTCACTGAACCATGCCATCCTAAAAGACGTAATGGCACTTGATAAAGCAAATAAAATACCCTGGCTATGCTATATAAGAGATGTCTTTGCAAAACTGGGACGACCAGAGCTTTTTCATTCCCCGCACTTGTTGCATAAAAATGATTTGAAGTGGGTGAAGACAAACTTTTTGAGGATGGTAGAGCAAGAACGAGAACAGCTGGAAATGTGTAAACCCCTTGTGAGAGCAAATTATGTTCTGAAAATTACTTCACAAATAGAACCATACCTCAGAATTGTTTCCATCCCACAGCATAGACATCTCCTGATCAGATTTAGACTGAGCATTGTTCAATATACTTTGGGTATTTCATGTGTGTGGGGGAAACCAGACCTTACACCTCCTTGTAGCTGTGATAGTGTCTCCCCCCAAAGCCTCTTGCACTTTATCATGTTTTGCCAGCACTTTACGAATATCAGGAAGCGACATCTACTGCCTATACTTAGAGAAGCGGGATTCACCCAGGTAAAACCAGCACTGATGTTCTTACAAATGTTAAGTACACCGAGGGTGATGTTTGGGGTTGCCAGCTTCCTGGTGGCCGCTGTTCGTAATAAGAATAGGAGGTATGCCCTTATGCAATTGGAGATCTGATTACACCCCTTTTTTTCAATGTACAGATTATATCCCTCTGCTAATGAATTGTGAGATTTTTTATCTGTGGATGACCGCATCACCAACACTTGATTTTATCTCTTTTATCATGTATAATACTGTATACTATGTATGATTACATCTTTTTATGTATTTTTTATCATTACTGTGTGTAATATAATTGTGTGATCGCTTTTATGATTTTTATTAATCGAAATAAAGTGCTATTGACTTGACTTGAACTGCGATTAATCATGAAATCAACACAATTGATCTGGGGATAACAATATATATTCTACTAGATCATCTTTATTGTGCTTTGCTGCAAACTTCCTATTTGGTTTTCTTGTGGTCTAATTTGCCCATTGTTCTGTCACGTGCCAAGGGGCCTGCACTTTCACTAGTTTTATTAATCATTCTCTAAGATGATGAAGTCCCCGAGGGTGGTTAGCTGTTTGCCAGACATCATCGCAAGTCGAGAGCTGTCATTCTACCAGTCTTCATGTCTGAACTCTCAGAGAGCTGCTGCTTAGTTGGGAGGGGGTGGTTGCAGGTCTGCCATGTAAATTATGGAACTACTGGAGGCTTGATTACTAGGACATTACAGATCTTACTGAACCTGCTAGTCACAGTTGTTGCCACCTATGGTCCAGTGATATGGCCCTTGTTCAGGGTGCTTTTTTGTTTTAGCCCTTAATTGCCTGCCGGCAGCATGATGCCCGTCCCGGGGACTCCAGCCCCCAGCTATACCCACCCCAGGAGGCTCTGAAGTGAGCCTTTCATGTCCGGAGGTGCATAAATCATCCCAGTACTCAAACACCCTAAGAGTTGTTACAAAACGCTTGTATCATTACTTTCAAAGTGCTCTGACCTCTGAGTGAGAAATTATCCCCCAAACTCATGAATGCATATATGTAGGACTTGTATCCCAGTGCTGAGACTTGCAAATATCTGTCCTAATATTCTTGTGACTGAAACATTTGAATAGTTCTCATAATGCACCTCTTTAAAGACCTGTGCAGTATACTCAAGTCAACAGTTTACCTTTTTTGGTATGACATATCTTCAGTTCAGCACACGGAGCTCAGGGCTGAATATACGTTCCTGCTTGGCACTGTGCTACAGGATGTGTATTGAATTTATTTTCTAACACCTGATGTTTTCCAGATGAAGGGCCATCTCATGACACTTAGCATACAGCATACAAAACAAGTTCTGAATGTGAAAACAGGTTTACCATTGTCTCGAAAATAGTTTATAGTTCAGGGATGATTGTTTTTAAGAATGGATTATTTCAGGGGCTAACAATAATTCAAAGTTCTTACATACTTGGCTGTAAAAAGAGTTCATCCCTGGCTGTTTAAATAAAACAATGCAGCAGTTTTACACATGTTAGAGTTGGCATGTTTGCCCCTGGTATGCGGAAAAAATGGTTTAATGTAAAAAAATATGGCTTACACCCTAAGTGGTAGCTATGCTGGTCTCCCTGAGAGTTCAAAGGCCGTGGGTCTGATGGTTTCCACAGGCTGTTGATCTGTTTCCAGAGGAGTTGGGCTGGTCTCCAGAGGCCAGTGTGTCTGATGGCCTGAGGATGCTGAGATTGTGATTGTGTTAGAGACCATCGATCTGATAGTTTCCTCGGACCAGAGATTCACTGATCTTTAGAGGCTCTGAATCCAATGGACTGTGCAGTTTAATCCACAGCTGTTCTGGGTACAGACAGGGGCCACAGCAAAGCAAGTTTTCAGATTATGGGAAAGAGTTCCTTTAATAAGATCTCCCCATCAAATCAACATATGAAAGAACTCCAACACTTAAGTCTTAAGATCAGTGGTCTGTACTTCCTAATATAAGCAGTAACTCCTATAGCCACGTACACAACAACTATGTGTTGTTTGCTTTGTATCTTCTGGTACAAACTGGGTACAATTGAAACATTCATCCTCAACTAAATGTTTTCAAATCAAAGATGATGGAAATTAAAGGGAAGAAAATGGCCTGAAAAATACCGGAAAATGCAGGTTTTGATGTAGTAACCATCACAATTTGCATGTGATCTTCCATTTTAGGGGACACAACATCAGGGATGCTCCATATTGCACAAACAAAATTCATCAAGACAGTATTTTTCTTTATCGGTGTAATAAATATCACATCTAACAAGGGAGGGCTTATTTGAAAACGAAGCTTTTTAGGTTCCATGTTGACAAATTTCAATTTGATTGACTGCAAAATGATGTTGAAAAGAATGCATCATAACCTTCACCAGGATAATTTCAAAAAGGAAACAATAGATCCAAGAGCTTCAAAAAGAACCACACTGTAGTATTAGACTACTTAAAAAAATATTCTACGGCTTGAATACATTATTCACAGAAGTGGAAAGGCAAGACCCATACGAGAAGGTGCCCCTTAAAATGGAAATGTCATGAATGATACTTTGATTACTTCAAAGGAGTGATGGAGATGAGACATAACATCTCTTGTAAAGGAGTGAAAGAATTAACAGGAACCCACCAGTTTTCTAAATGGGTAAAAAGGTAGATTTATTGAAATTAAAATTGGGGCAACGATCCTTAGAGACCTTGTGTGCACAAAATATGAAGGTTATGGCATGACTTGACATGGCTTGAGCCTAGCTATGACATCTCTATACATTTAGGTTTTTTTCAGTGAATTTCTATGTTTTTCTTATTTCATTTCGTAAGTATAACTTCCCTGTAACCTTTGTTTTTTGGGTAAAATTCTAAGGGTTTTTAAATGTTAATTTGTAACTATAATGTCCCTGAAACCTTTGTTTTTTTCAGTGAATTTGTATGCTTTTATTAACTAGTACTCGCAGGAATTCCTCTGTGTAGAAGTGTCTGGGTGGCTCTGTAATTGGATGCATAAGCCTAGACTGGGTGAGAGAGTGGGTACATAAATATCTAAGTGATTTTGTGAGTAGGTATTTGAGTTTCTGAGTGTGTAAATGAGTTTGTGACTAAGACCATAAGTAAGTCTCTGAGAGGAGGGTCATTGACAGAGTATGTGACTGTATGTATGGGTCTGTGAGTGAATATAAGTCTCTAAGTATGCATGCGACTGTATGCATGAGTCTATGACTGAGTCTCTAAGTAGAATCATGAGTCTCTGAGTGGGTCTGCAAATGGGTGCTCGACTCTCCAACTGAGTATGTAGGTGGGTGAAGAGGTACCTGAATGGGTATGTGAGTGAGTGCATCAATATCTGTGTGTATGGTACTGGATGTATAAGTGTGTAAGTGGATATGTGAATAGGTATCTGAGAGAGTTTGTGAGTGCGTACATGAGCGTCCCACAGTGACCGCAAGTCTGTACAAATATATATTTTTTATACTCCCACCAATCTTCATGATGACTTCACAATATTCACAAGGACCGTGTGATGGTACACAAGAGGCCACACTAGCGGTCGCATAGTAATCACGAATATCACATGCAATGAAAAAAAATCAATTTTGGGCACATAACTTGTGTCAATAACACACCCATTAGCTGTTGCGGGGTCATCATGAATATTACATGCTATGAAGAAAGCAATTTTGGAGATTTAACTTGTGTCACTAGCACCCATTTCTCAAACATGAGGCCCGTATGTTACCTGTAAACATACAATTTCAGCCCCAGGAACTGTTCCCGGATGTCAAAATGATGTCGGCAACTTTCTGTTCAGGTTACGTCCAGCCAATCAGAGCATTCCTATTGGCACATGCATCTGTAATTAATCGTGAAATCAACACAAAAGATCTGGGGCTAAAGATATATCTATAATTTTCAGCTTAAATTTCTTAAAAAATACTGGACAGATTTGAACCTAAAAACAAAAAGCACAAACTGCATAACAATATCTACTTTTCTGCCAAATCTAGGAAAATTCCTTCCTGCGGTTCCGGCTGTAGGTTCAAAAACTCGCTCCTATGGGAATTAACATTACAAATGCACCCCTTTTTTGTGCCCCATTTCTCGGCCCCTACTGCATGGATCACCCCCAAACTTTCACCAAGAATCTACTTTGTCACTTTTTTGAAAATCTGATGAAGGTTGGTCAAATTACACCAAAGTTATGGCCAAGTCCAAAAATGCCTTTCCTATGGAAGCTAGGTCCTATCTATAACTACCTAACGGCTGCCACCAGTACTGGGAATAGTAATCTTTAATTGGATATAAAATAAATATCTTTAAAAGAGAAATTTCCAGTTCATAGTGTTTACCTATATTAAAAACAATACAGACAGTCAAATACACAGCAGAAATAGGCATAATCATCTTCCTTGGTCTCTTACTTGCAAATGTTATTAAAATTGCTCCCCTAATCTGTGATTACATACATAAAACAAACAGTGATCCTAAAAAGCTATTTAGCTGTTCTTATCTCTAATTACCTGACGGTTTTGAGATTATTTGTTTTTAAAAAGCGTTAATCAATTTAAGAAAGATTAGGGGAAGGCTGTGACTGGACACTTTTGTTTAAAATTGCGATATGCCTGCTGGATCAAGTTTGTCAACCTTATGTTTAGATCTGTGTTGTCTGGGCTCAAAGCCGCAATGATAGCTTGCCTGCAGGACCAAACACCCAGCCGATGGTTATTTTTCGTGACTCAAAATAAAACCTTGTGCCACCATGGGAGCACCACATTTACAGTGCTGTGCACTGTGGTACATGGATAGACAGATGAATGATGCATCTGTCGGCGTAAGGTTGACACTTTGCTGGAGTTGTGTCACAAGCGAAACACAACTCCAGTACTGCTCAGGGGTGCCCTATGCCTAATATGTTGCGTCACTCCTTACGCCTGCTTCAATTATTTGATGCAGTGAGGACATAAAAGTTTCTCAGTGAAATTGTGTAGACTTCACTGCATCACTTTTACGGGGATTCCTTGTGATGGAACGCCCACCCTGCTTACATTATAACTGACGCAGGGCTTAACAACACGACGCATCTCAATAGATGCGTCACATTGTAAATTTGTTGAATAGTGGCACATTGTTTATGCCGCCGCTGCCTCACAAAAAAATTGCAAGGGGCTTGTAAATCTGCCCCAACGCGTACTACTAATGAGTGATTCCCTTTTTTAACATAGTTTATTTGAGTCACATGTGTGAGTGGGTGAGTGTGTGGCTGAAAGGGTAAATACATTGGTGTGTGAGTAGCTGTATGTGTGAATTACTGGGTGTCTGAATAGCTGTGTAGGTGAGTGAGTGGCTTTGTATGTGGCTATAAGGGTGGGTGATTGGATATGTTAGTGACTACATGGGTGAGTGATTGGGTGTGTAAGTGACTATATGGAAGAATGTGTATCTATGGAATTGGCTGTATGGATGAATGAGTGGCTATGTGTGTGGTTATGTGAGTGACTGTGTGGGTGAGCGACTGGGTATATAAGTAGCTGTATAGGTGAGTGAGTGTCTGTCTGTTTACTTGGGCATTTAGTTCATTGATTGGATGTGGTGTTGGCTGTATTGGTGAGTGACTGTTGAGTGGCTGTATACGTGATTGAATAGACATGTGAGTACCTGCATGGATGTGTAAATGAGTATATAAGCGGTTGTGTGGGTGTGTGAGTGGCTCTGTTGAAATACATGCATCAGTCACTTGCATCAGTCACTTGGAGTGTGAGTAGCTGTAAGTGAGCGGGTGTCTATGTTGCTAAATGGGTGAGAGAGTAGTTATGTGAGTGACTATATGGGTTAGAGAGTGGCTGCATGAAGAGGTGTGTTGTTAAGTGAGTTGCTTTGTGGTTAGATGTATCTGAGTGAGTAGGAGTGTGAGTGACTCTGTGGATGGGTATTAGAGGTTGTGTAGATGTTTGAGTCAGTGTATGAGTGGTTCTGTAGATTATGTCATCAGTGATGTAATTTGAGATGTCATCATTAATGTTATCAGTTATGCCACTGATATGAGTGATGTTATATGGGATAGCACTGTACCTGTTTGCTTCTGAAAAGTGCTGATATTCTCTCATTAAAAGTATTGCACCAATTGAAATGGGCTCTGCCTTTGCAAATTAACTAAATACCTGCACACTTAAACCACCGTACGTGATAGCAATAACAATTTGAAAAGTATGTATCGATTATCAAAACTTCTTCATTTTTATGAAATGTTGCATCATGCTGCACTTAGTACCATCGATCCTGCTACGCATGTATAGGTTACATCCAGGAGATCTGTGGGAGACCGGAAGCAGGCCTGGAAAAGGAGAACGGAAGTCAAATAACTAATAAGCAATCCACCGCAGCTATTGCCCTCTATTTTATGAGCCCATGAACCTACCCATTCATTTTGTACTTTTTAGTCCATTATTCTATACATGCCAAATTTTCAAACGTGCCCAATGTGATCTTCTTGCTGCCTCTGCTCCCTCCTCCCTCCTCCCTACCCTGTAATGTCCCAGTCCATGCCCCTAACCCATGCCTCCTCATAGTTTCTAATGAACAGCTAGATTGCTAAAATTCAGGGCCTTATTTGCAAAGGTAAACTTACACTTTCATGATTGTTTGCTATTCATAAAGAAATGTATGAGTGCAGAGTCTCTACACATAAAAAGTCCTCTCTTTTTATGTGCAGAAACTTTGCACTTGTAAAGATAATATTTGTGAACATTTGTGAATTGTAAACAATTGTAAGTCTACCTTTGAGAATCATGCTAGCTATATTTATTATAAAAGTGTGGCACAACTGATGTCATCTTGATGTAATCAAAACTGTAATCCTTTAGAATTTATGCAAATGACGGGGGTCTATTTCCCACAGAAATGATGGCTAGTGTTGTAAAATACTAACATGAGGACACATTTTCCCATATATGGACATTTATCCAGTTGATCATTTGATTTTTGTTGCACATAGGGGAGGGGATGTAGTGTTATCGCCAGCGCTGACAACTTTGTGACTAGTGAACAAGGTTCCGTTTAGGCGTCAGCAAAACATCCTGTGATTCTGAGCAAATCACTTTATCTGATGTTATAAATTCAGAATGGCAGCTCTCTAGTTGCTCATTAGAACACTGTGATGAAACTACAGTTGATCATCAGGGGGCTAGCTGGCAGTCTGCTGCTGGTGTTCAAAGTGCATGTTTCAGTCTGCATGCCGGAGTGTTTTAATTCAATAGATGAAGAAGATATTTCAGAAATCATTTAAAATGTGTCCAAATTGTGATTTCTACTGCACTAACCATTATTCCAATGACAATATGAACCATAATTAAGGTGGTTAGAGCTCTAGTTGTTCTTCAGAATTCTCTGGAGGGCTGCAGTAGAAACCTTGGTGTCAGCTGACAGGTGAATCCTGATAAAGTACATGATTTACTGAGAATGTCAGACTTTAATCTCACATAACTGAGAAAGATAGAGTGAATTTACTGAAAATATGCTCTAATTTTAGCTTCTTGAACGCCTTGCATAATATTTATGAGAAAAAAATGAGAGAAAACCATTTTCACTCAAACATGATTTAGGGAATCCAAGCAAAGGGTTAGCATTTTTCACAGTGTCAAATCACCTTAGAACACACCACAATTCCTAAAATTAGTATGGTACCACGGACAAAAAATGTATATTGTAAATAAAATCTGTTATCACCCTTTATACTTGCTCCTTTTTTGACCCTCACCACAATGTATTTCAAAGGGGACCCTGCCTCTAGAGTCCTGTAAATGCTGATACAACATGTTGTGGTTAGACAATAAAAGGGGGTTCCCTTTGAGGTTCCATCACATGTCCTCTGGGATATTGATATGCCCATCCAGCCCCCTTACATTTTTGTTATAAATTCATTTTCAGGACACCGCCACCAAGTCCCTGAATAGTATAATAGCTGTTAAAACATATTGTTCAGGTTGTCAGGTTGTCACTGTTGCATCTAATTCAGCCCTGCAGCATGCAGATGATTTACGCCACCCATGACCTGTAGTTAAACACATCTTTATTCGTTAGTATACATTCACACAATGCACGCTATCTAATTCTCAACATTAAAAACACCCTAACACCTCACAGTATATGACATAGTCCCTGTTAATTCCAATTCCAGGTTCCGGAGTTTACAACAGATCGCAGATCACAGACTGGAGACCACAAACCGGAGACCAGAGCCAGCCGAGCAGAGTAGCTGTAGCGACGTTGGCTTGGGCGGACCGCGGGGGAAAGAATTCCGGCAAGAATGTTGGAAGGAACACTAGAGCGGTAGAGCAGTTGAGCCCCGGGCCCCAGTTCTGTTCCCGCTCCTGCTAGGCTTCGCTCTGGCTCCCAGTAGCCACCATAGCTAGCACCAACCCTTGGAGCCTGCCTTGGATCCGGGAAGCAATTGAGGGGTAGAGCAGCAGAGTAGTCGAGCTCCGGTCCCGCTGCCGGTAGGCTCCTTCTCCCGCCCCCCCTTGTGCGTTGGTCCCAGCGCGCCTTGCAGCGCCTCGCAACCTCTCAGCCTCGCAGCCTCGGAGCAGGCAGCGTTTTTGGATTGAACATTGAACACTGCCATCAGCCTGCCGTCTGTGAGTGTCTCCAACATGGCGGCAGTAGTAATTCAACCCCCATCCAAAAGCCTGCAGGCACAGGCAGATAGTTTGGAAAGGAGAAAGGGGGGGCTCTTCAGCAGTCCTGCTCCATGTTCTCTAGCCACATTTTGCTACTTACCCGCTGCCAAGTGACGTTTACGCGCTAGTAGAAAAAGGAAAGTGGAAAGTGGTTTGCTTTACTCAACTTCCGGCTCGATCCCGACGCCAAGAAATCCGCCTGGCCCCAAGTACTGCCTGCCGACATCGACACAGCTGCTGGCTGTTCGGAGCACCCGAGGTTGGAGCTGAGAGGCTCGAGGAGTGGTGCCCGCGGTCAGGGGCTGCGTGCAGGTAGCAGAGATAGTGGAGAGCACCTGTAGGCCTAAGAGCCTGCAATTTTCATTTGAGTCGCAATGCTTCCCTGCCCAAGCCTGCCAAAGCCTGCTCTCTCTGGATTGACACGACTGCCAGGGGTCTGCTAGATCGTGACTGACTGGGTAGGTGCCGCATTTGAAGCTGCGCCCACGGCGAACCCCGGACCGCCGCGCAAGCAACCTTGGGGTATTGGGGGGGCTGCTGGCATGGGCAGTAGAGAGAGGCTGCCAGCAGGAAGAGGACTGAGCCAATGAGGGCAGAGGCTAGAGGCCAGTTTTGAGAACTCAGCCAAGTCCCCTCTTTGTACACTGTCAGGTCAGCCCACAACGCTGCTCACTGTATATTGCTGAACACTTCTCGCCAGGAGGGAGGCATACCGCCGTACAGCGAGTTTGCAGGGGTTAAATACCCACTATACAAAGAGCGCTGTACCGTGCATACCAACAGGGGAAATCATTTAAAGCGCCTCCGCAACAACCAAACTCCCATAAATTACTAACGTCCAGCAAGCCCCCTGCTGGAGTCAGAAGTCACTAAAACCACACTTCCCAGCCTAAAGATTCGCAAGGAAAGGTCCCGGCTGGCTGTGTATCACCCTAGCTCGGACCAAACCCGACTCATTTACTCTTTCCGTTCTGAGCAAACACGTTTAAACCGACCAGCAGGTAGAATTACCCTGCTGAGAAATTTAGCTATTACCCGACTTAATATAACCGGCGGACTCACAGGGTTTTGCTCTTAAGTGCGATGAGATCAGTTCAGGTTCTAGGCTAAGCTTAGGGCCGCTCTAATGAGATCGGGAACAGTCCGCCAGGAGGCAACAGGCAAAAAAAAAAAATCTAAACCAAAAAGATCTAACGAGAGGGACTCACTCTATAACCAAACAATAAAGGAAACAGGCCCAAGGGAGAGGTTGGTCTCAGCACCAACCCTGATAACAACAACGCCAAGCCCGAAAAATAAAACTGGGATCCGTAAATTCTTTTTCTTAAAGGATCCAGTGGCAGCAATATACGCTCCAACAGTTGAAGCTGCCCAGTTGCCAAGTCCAATTCTCCCTGATAAACCAAGAGCTATCCCTTTACAGACACCCGCAAATTCGACCAACAAATCACAAACGGTACTATTTCCGCAAAAAACATTGTTGTAAATCAACAGCGATTAGGTTAAGCATTAGCAGAAGACATGCTTTGTTTTGACCATTATCATAACAAATATGCCGACTCCATTTTGTATTTGCATCGGCCATTTTGTATGCCATACATTGCCATGTGCTCGTCATGTGCTTAGTCCTACCTTCTTGTTCACCGCACCTGAAGTTTGCCTGGCAACAGGCTATGTTTAGTATTCCCCGCTCCAGCATGTCCAGACATGCGCAGTAGGGTCAACGACCGTTACTAATTGATTCCAGATAGGAATGTGTTTACCAGTTACTGAAGACTGTTAACTCCGCCCACTCATCGATTGTGCCTTCCAATATGTCCTTGTATGGTCATGAAACTGCTCTTGTCTTTTGTACTGCTTTCTCTTGAGCCTCTTCATTGTGTATAAAAGGGGCCATGTGCTTTAGTTCGATGTGCTACTCGATACAATACCGAAGGGTGTTGTGTGGACTGTAGTCCCAACTTTAAAGGTTTAATAAACTTTGCTTTTGTATTTTCCAGTTTCATTGCCAACTTCTTCCTAAGGTCTGAGGACTCTGTGCAGAGAAGAGCAAACCCTTGCACTAAGTAGGCCTAGCTGAGGTTTTGCTTACAACAAATTGGCGCCCGACACGTGGGGCTCATCGGTGACTCGGATACCCAAAGGAGCGGTCATGACGAAGGATTGGAATCTCGCTGTGGACGCGTACTCATGCCACAGAAAATCAGAGTCTTGGCATCCAAGGCGTTTTTTCCTTTCTTTCCGATCTGACCATCCAGGTGGTGCCGGTCCTCGACTGAGATCTCTTCTGTTGGCTTGCAGTGCAGTGGCCATTTGATCAAATTTAGAACTTGGCAGTTGGAATTTGGACACCCTGTGAGTGGTAATAACTGTTATACGATACTTGCTGTGGGTTTTGGAAGCCTGGGAGTGGCAAGGCAGTTTTAAGATACGCTTGCTGTGGCAATTATGGAATGACTAGTCAATGATGTGTATGTGTATGTGTATGTGTAATATATGTGTTGCAACACATATAGGCAGGTAATGAGGAGATTTTTCTCCATAATGCGATTTGGATTTGAACGGCACAACGTATTACAGATACCTTAAGTGCTACTTTGATTATAATACTGCATATTCTGCACTATTTTTGGCATGCCTGTTTTTAGCGCACTTCGTAGGATGTGCTGCTTTTGTGGAAATAACCGGTTAAGTCTTAAGGAATCGCAGCCGGCTCCCCCAGAGGAGACGCTTCAAAGAGAGATGTACGTTAAATATGGTATTTCTTCTATAATGTACAGCACGTTGTGGAGGAAATAGACGCAAAAGGATCCTGACTTATGTTTGCTGAAGTATGGGTCGTTTGATATGCGGAAAATTGAGTATGTGGAACCTTGTATGTTTAAGCAAAAATCTAGACAAGATATGTTTGAGAGTGTGCAAATGTGGGTAAAAGAAGTACGTGAGCGTGAGAAACGTGAGCAATCGCTAATTGAGAAAGAACAATGGAAGAATGTGTATGAAAAAGCGCAAGAACTAAGAAAGAAGGAGGCGAAAGAGATGGAAGAGAGACAGGAGAAGGAGCGCAGATTACAGATATCTGGCCAATATGCTGTTCGACAACCTCTTTATCCTGTCCTAAATAAACCGCAAGATGATTTTTCTTTGCTAGATCGTTCTCCGCCTCCGTATATCGTTCCGTCCGCTCCATCCGGCGAAGATGAGGATTCCGGTGCAGATCGAACGAAACCAGATACCCGCTCCATGATTCCGGTCGATCGTGCGGCTGAACTTAGAAAAATGGATCGGCAGTCACTTAAGGATACTGTTGCTGTTTCGGATATTTTAGAGACTTTTAAGGGAAGGCAAGATAGAGAGCAGATATATTTTACTGAACATTTTGCAGAAGAAGTTGTTGATATGTTTCGAAAAGTATCTGATGTTCTCGAACCTGATGATTTGACAATCGATTGTAAGCAATTACGTAAAGGTCCTGACTGATACGAACAGGCGGCTGGTTAAACTTCGAAATGAGGCCCTTCGGCTACGGGAGGAGAAACGGAAAGCTAAAACAGATGAACAAGCGGGATTGGTCGACGGGAAACAATTATCTATTTTCGAAACAGATAAGAGCGCAATAGTGCATGCAAATCCTATGCGAGAGGCAGCGCCTTTATATGTTCCTCCTAATGGAGCGGGTACCAGTGACAATAAATATTCTGTAGATGCAAAAGGGTATTTTATTTATAACTGGGTGTATACTCCCTGGAATAGAGCAGATGTTATGGCACTTAAAGCTGCATTGCCTGATCTGCGTAAAAATCCGGCCGCTTTTAATGAGGAAGTCGAAGGAGCTTTAAATTCTTGTACTATGATGCTGGCTGATATTGATTTATTTTTCGGGCTCATATTGCCGCCCGATATGTGGAGATCTGTGCGAAAAATAGACAATAGCACAGCGTATGGGGCATTGTGGAAGGAGATAGAGAGGGAAGATATGGACAGGGAACCAGCGAAAAAGGCATGTCAAATCATTTTAGATCTTCCCGGTGCAATATTAGTTAAATTGAAAACGATTATTCCCCCTAAAAAGATTGATTGGACTATATTAGCATCTTGTAAACAAAAGATAGATGAATCGGTTTCAGATTTCTTCAAACGTTTTGAGGATGCTTTTCATGATTTTAGTGGCCAGTCACTAACGGACGATACGGGCCGTCACTTGTTTGTAGATAAGTATGTTACAAATCTATTACCAGGAGGTGCTAGCCGCTTGAAAGCTAGCGAAAGCTCTTGGACCACCTCTTCTCCCGCATCCGTCCTGACAATGCCTCAATATTACGAGCGTCAGAAACTAGAAGCGAATGGCAATGAGGTTAAAAAATCGAAGGAATTAAATACAAAAGTTATGTTATCTCAGTTTTATGGTCCACCTCTTCGAGGTAATCATAGAGGTGGACGAGGATTCCTCTTCTACTCATTTCTCTTTGGCTATTGATCAATGCGCGTATTGTAGGAAATTTGGTCATTGGGCAGAAGAGCGTCTATTGTTGCGCTCACAGTGATATGTTCGTGGCCGAGGATCTATTCGGAACCGCACGGGGAACTCAGGACCCAGAGGTGTTATGAACGATCGTGCTAGGTTTGATTCTACTGTGCGGGTACAAAATAGGTTCAATACTTTTGATAGTCGCAATCAATACCAGATGTCTGATTATGAGCAGCCTGAGTCACATGATTCTGTTTATGCATAGGATTGCGTAGGATGGGGTAAGGAATCAGTTGAAGTTCCAGTAGATCTGAGGGGTCCTTATGTTACAGCACATGTTTTGGGTTCTACTGATCAGTATCTGGTTGATACAGGAGCTACTCGTAGTGCTTTGTCTAAACAATTGGTTCCAAGGGCTCCCCTGTCTGGCTTAACGATTACATCAATAGGGTTCGATGGAACACCTTCCCTTACCCCATTGTCACAACCACTTTCATTTCATGTTGATAAGTTTGCTTCTTCATGCATGTTTTTGTTTTCCCCAAACACTCCAGATAATATTGTGGGTCTTGATATGCTCAAGTATTTCAGAGCCACAATAAGATGTTCCCCTGAAGGAGTGTGTGTGATTTTGAATGATCATTATCCAGTAACAGACAGAGTTTGTATTGTTATAGAGGATATTGCATTAGCTTCCCGACCTACAACTCTGTGGGCTACTTCAGATACCAATGTGGGTCAGATGGTTATTCCACCAGTGCATATTAGTGTAAAGGAGGGAGCTGTGTTGCCATGCCTGCCTCAATATCGAATTTCACAGGAGGGTGAGGAAGCACTCATATGAATTGTGCAGGATCTTATTGAAGTTGGAGTTGTTGAGGAAGTTCCCTTTAACATTTGTAACAGTCCGATCCTCCCAATTTTGAAGAAAGACACTGATACTAGGATCTACAGATTTATTATTGATTTACGGAAGGTCAATAAGATAGTCGTACCGCAATATCCAGTGGTGTCTGATATTACGACACTTCTTACCCTAGTTCCACCTACTGCAGCCACGTTCTCTGTTATAGACTTGAAGAACACTTTCTTTTCGATCCTTATTCATCCTGATAGCCGATTTTGTTTGGTTTCACTTTGAACAATCGATCATATAGATTTTGCAGAGTTCCTCAAGGCTAAACTGAGAGTCCTAGTATTTACAGCCAAGCATTGAAAAGACAGCTTGATTCCTTTGTTCTACCCGAGGGAGTGGCGCTCATTCAGTATGTTGATGATATTTTGTTAGCAGCCGATACCCCTGAACAATGTGAGAAATGCACGCTGTCTTTGCTTTCTTTCCTTGCCTCACATCACCATAAGGTATCAAGAGAGAAATTGCAGTATTGTAGACCAAAGTTAACCTACTTAGGTCACCGTTTGTCTAAGGAGGGGCGTGAGCTCACATCAGATCACATCCAAGCAATCCTAGATACACCAATACCTTCCACACAGAAAGGGGTTCGAGCATTTCTAGGTCTTAATTCTTTTTGTAGGCAATGGATATTAGGATTTTCATATATCGCTAAACCTTTGTTAGCACTTTTGAAAAAAGATACTCCAATACCCCTCCCTTGGACAGATGAATGTGAGAGTGCTTTTACGACAAGCCCTTTGTTCAGCACCAGTGTTAGGTACTCCAGATTACATAAAGCTTTTTACATTGTACGTACACGAGAGGGATGGATGTGCATTGTCAGTTTTAGTACAGATACATGGTGATAAGCAATGCCCTTGTGCATATTTTTCAGCAGTGCTTGATCCTGTTGCTTGAGCGTTGCCTGGATGTTTTCGCTCAGTAGCAGCAACAGCTGTGTCAATACGCCACAGTGAAGGGATAGTACTGTCACATAAATTGTTGGTGCTGGTACCCCATGCTGTTGATGCTCTTTTGAATCAAACAAAGATGCAGCATTTAACTAGTGCTCGTCTGACAGGATATGAGCTGACGCTGTTAGGTCCTCATATTACATTGAAGAGATGTGCAACACTAAACCCAGCCACGTTGTTGCCATTTCCGGCGACTCACCCTGAGGCGCAGGAAACACACAATTGTATTTTTCTGACTGAGGAACAGACAAAGGGTCGTATTGATTTGCAAGATACGCCCCTTTCAAATGTGGATCGAGAACTGTGGGTTGATGGGTCTTGTCTGAAGTTACCGGATGGTACAACTTCAGCAGCATATGCAATCACTACGCTTCACATGATAGTGGAGACAGCTCGCATACCACAGAAATCAGCTCAAGCAGAAGAACTGATAGCTTTGACACGAGCGTGTGAGCTTAGTACAGGTTTGTGTGTGAATATTTATACAGATAGTCGCTATGCTTTTGGAGTGGATCATGATTTTGGCCTGCTCTGGAAGGAAAGAGGCTTTCTGACATCACACAGGATGCACATAATGCACGGAGAACTAGTGCATGATCTTTTGACTGCATGAACATATCCAAAGAAAATAGCTATAGTGAAGTGTAGTGCGCACAAGAAAGTGACTGACAAGGTGGGACAAGGAAATGCATTTGTAGATCGAGTGGCACGTGAGACTGCGATGCAGCCTGACACTACTTCCATGTATGTAGCGAAGTCACAAGCTGAGCAGTGGCATGATGCCAGGAAGGAAGTACTAGAGATACAGAGGCCTGCTTCTGACAAAGAACGAGAGCAATGGTCCATAGATGGAGAGTTGGATGATGAAGGTTTTTGGCAAAACAAGCAGATGGATAGATGGAAGTTGCCTATAGCCATGTACAACCTATGGTTCAGATGGCACATGGGCTAGCACATGTTGGAGATTCAGAAATAGTGAAATTGCTTACACAAGTTTGGGAGCATCCAGAAATTGCTAGCACAGCTGAGAGAGTAGTACAGTCCTTTATGATTTGCCTACGATTTAATCCTGGAAAAGGGACACAAACTCCAGCAGGAGGAATTTGCTACACCGACTGCACCTTTTGAAGTTTTGCAGATGGATTATATTCAGCTTGAACGCTGTAATAATTTGAAGTATGTCTTGGTGGTAGTATGTGCCTTCAGTAAATGGATTGAGGCGTACCCCACCAAAGACAATACTGCAATTACTACGGCAAAGGTACTTTTGAAGGAATTCTCTCCTCGCTATGTTGTTTGCAGATTTTTGTGGACGTTATAAAGTATGTCCTGAAAGGATTAGGGATTAAACAGAAGTTTCATGCAGTATTCCACCCACAATCAGCAGGTTTGGTGGAAAGATACAATGCTACTCTGAAACTGAAATTAGCTAAGATACAGGCTTCAACTTCTCTGAATTGGCCAGATGCATTGCCACTAGCATTGTTGTCAATCAGATCAGTGCCTCATTCTAGAACAGGTCTCACATCTTATGAGATTCTGTTCGGCAGGCCAATGAATATCTGGGAAATTCATAAACCGAGTTCTGTGTATGATGTACCTTGTGTCTTAATGAATGACTATTTGGCACAATTAACTGATAACTTGGTTTCTATTCATTAACAGGTCCGAGAAGCACTTCCTGACAGATCCACAGGTGAGGGCCATAACCTCCAGCCTGGTGACTTCGTCCTTCTAAAATCCTTTGCGAGGTTGAGCCGTTTGGAGCCAAGGTGGCGTGGGCCAGAGCAAATACTACTTGCTACAAGAACAGCAGTTCAAGTCACGAATCGGAAGAATTAGGTCCATGGTACCCATTGTCGCCGAGTACTCCCGACTTTGGTGGTACCTGCTGTATTGACCGACCACCGAGAGGTTCTGACTGCAGAGAGAGGTTGTGCTGTGACGCCTGACGGATCTGAGGAGTTCTTCTCGGACCAAACAGTCTCTGGAGCAACAAGATAACATTTGAGTCTGAGAGAGAAATCTGCAGCATTATTAAAGTTGTCTGAGCATTCCCTGGGTCAGTGAAACGGAGAGTCGATGTGGTAAGGGGGGATCATCCCTGCATTAGAGTAGTGACACCCGTCTTGGCCCGTAGTGAAGAAATCAACGGCTACCCAGGGGTAAGAGGTCTGACAATTACTTTAGTTTCAGGAAGATTTGTTTTGTGTTGTGACTAAAATGGAAAAGAAGTAGAAGATTTTTTGTGCTGTAGGGTTTGTTGCTGCCTTGGTGATTGTCGCAACAATAACATGGTCTGTTGAGGAGACAACTCCTGCTCGTGAGTTGTTTGTTGTTACTACACCTACACCAGAGGAGCATTATTTCTTTACGCTCCTATATCAAGAATTGGAACATCGACAATCTTATCTTAATAATACCTTCATTCAGATATTGCCTCACACCCACATCGCTACGAATGCTACAAACTGTTGGATTTGTGGGATGATGCCTGCACATCAAAAGAAGGGAGGTGCACCGTTTATACCTCTCCCTTTTTCTCCTAATGGCTCTTGTCGAGCCTGGTATACTTTGCTCTTTGCGACTAGGAAGCCTACAGTGGGCAGACTGCTTTTCCGGTTAAATAAAGAGTGCCATCAAGACAAAGAAGGGTATCCCCAAGTGAATGGAACTAAATGGGAGTGGGAGGAATACCGACCAGACAATATTTCAACGCCATCTATCTTCACCAACACGAGAGAGTCATCTAATGCCGAACATTTTTTCATTTCTGTTACTTAAACGCAAGCAGAACTATGTGTACAGAGCATTGGACATATCCCTGTGGGGGTCAGTGATTGTATCACTGTGTTGAATGTAGATAGTCTAAATAACAGTACCTTTTTAGCTTCACACAACACTTATTTTGTGTGCAGAAATCGTGGATATTATCGATTGCCAGCCGGTTGGACCTGCATTTGTTATGTATCATTTTTGTTGCCCCCTTTGTTTCTGGCACCTCCTTTGCATCATCAAAATCTTAAATTGTTCAACAATATTACTGTAAATCGATATAAAAGAACATTGACTACTGATAATGTTGATCAGACTGACACTAGCCTACATCAATATATAGATTTTAATTTAAGATTGTTCTTTTTTGTAGGTGCTGCATTAAACAGCAGAAAAGTGCGACAATTGACTAGAGTAGTAGAAGCTGTTACCGTTCAACCAGCTGTAGCCTTAGGAAATATCACTGAAGAATTGCAAATTGCTAGAATTGTGGCTTTGCAGAATAGGATGGTGTTAGATGTCATGTTAGCAGTTAGAGGTGGTGCATGTCGTGTTATAGGTAGTAGCTGCTGCATGTTCATACCTGACCACACCCTATCAGTATATAAAGCGATTAATAAACTTCATAAAATCGCTGCAGACCTTCACACAGAAAATGGTACATGGACTTTTACAGGGTGGCTTGGACTCTGATTTCCGCCTGGGGCTGGAAAGTATCTACGGGACCGATGGAGGAAAAACCTTTAGTAGGCCCCAAACGAAGAACGTTTTTCAAATATAAAAGGGACAAAGGACGAAAAATCTAATTCAATAAAACCTGCTGTTCAGGCAGGCCCCATGAAAGAAGTTCTCGCCAAATCATTGTTTATGTTAAATGAATCAAATTTGGTGGAAATTCTGGAAATATTGGATTCCAACAGTCATGAAAAGAAAATCCAAGGAAAGGATCCACAACTAGACTCAAGTAAAAAAACTCCACAGAACAGAACCAAAATAGCTGCATCCACTCCCTTAAGCTCACAAGGCAAGCCAGTTCACCAGCATTCTGTATTAGTGGAGGTCAGGCATAGTCCTATATGAGCCAAGCAACCAAATTTCTCACCACCAATAATCATCTCATCTGTCAGTAGGATAGACCTTGGGTCAGAGGTCTCGGCGAAGCTCACTGTAGACTATTCCAAAACGCAATGGACCCCCACCCTGATTCACACTTTGGAACAAGCATTAAGGGTTCTGAACTTCCAGTCAGACAAAATGGATGTTCAAAGAGACCTTGTTAATCTCATCGCCGGCCACATAGCGGGCATAAACAGCAAAATAGATTTAATAACATCCCTACTATCATGCAGTGGAAACATGGACCAGCTAACAGATTACAACAAACAACCTTCCAACTCAATAATAGAGAAACTGGCAACCCTCCCTGAAATCCTAAAGGATATCCTAGGGGTAGTAAAACAAACATGTAATAGCAAGTAGCTCAATATATCTAAAAAAACAGCTGACCCAGAGGAAAAAACAAAATCCACTAAATTAACAACAGAGGAAACTAGTAGCGTCAATGACAAAATAGAGAAATTGGAGCCTCAGGTCCACCTGGATACAATAGACCATCAAACAGATGCCTTACAGAGCACTTTGAAGTCAGCGGTGGTTGCTAAACCTACAAAACAGGAAGGAAAGCGCGCAAGGAAGGCCCGGCTCAAATATAACAAACAGCCAAGTCCAGCTCTGGAAAAAAAATTCCCGTTATTCACAAAAAAAACATCTCAAGGGAAAAAGAATAAACCCCCCTCCCGTGGTGCTGCACAATTTGATGTAGATCAATCTAAAGCCCTGCAGGCCCCCAGCACAATACAACAAAGTATTACCTCTATCCCAATACTCCAAAAGCCAGATCAAGTCCTCCACATGGAAACAGGATCCTCTCCGGATGGCAAAGCGGGCCAGAGATTCATTCAGGAAGCGCAGTAACATGAAAGCAACAAAGTAAAAGATGAAGGAGAGGGGCGAGGAAAAACATTTTATTTGTCGGGCACAAGAGAACTCAGGAGTAATAGAGATCCAAGTATAGAATCACAGGATAACCCCCACGAGGAAAGAAAAAAGGGCCAGAACCGGTAAAACTGAAAGTCTCTCCTGTTAAGAAGCTTCAGGCATTAATAACCTCTCAGGCTGAAAACATTATCAATCCAATAGAGATCACAATAATTGGAACAGCCCGACATTGCAAGCTCCAACATCCGGATTTAGAGCCGGTGCAAACAGGGAAAAAAATCAAAAATTCAGGAAAGATGGAATGGAAAAAGGAGGAGGCAAATGCCGCCCCCAAGGAGCGCGAACTACGACCTGAAAAGGACTTCCCATTAACAATACCTCCTGAAACCAGAAGCAAGGAAACTTCATACTCCTGCCACAGTGACCAAAAAAAGTCAGAGGGGTTTGAATCAAAATTGTCATTTGTTCCTGAATATACGACCAAAGGAAAACAAGACATCTTAAATAGAGGGAACCTGTTAAGGCTATTTAAAGAAATCCCGGAACTAAAAGGAATTTGTACCCGAGATCTAATAGCCGTAGAACTCAAACAAACCCCAAGGACGAGAGCCGAAGAGACTCTGACAACCTGGTCCTTAAAGGACTTGGTGGATAAAATGTACTCATTGCCTTGGGAATTATGTTGAAGGTTCATAAACGTCCAAGGTACCTGCATCCCCTCCTTAAAAACCTAAAAGACGGGGTTACACCTGGGAAAAACCGTAACACATGCGTGCAAGGTGCGCGTTCCAATTTTCCCGCCATGCCTTTCAATGAGAATAAGTCGAACAAAAAGTGAAGTTCTGAAAACACAGAGGGGAGATCACAGGAAATCAGGGATTGGTCCTGGGTCTCAAAAACATTAAATAATAAGTATACCTAATGAAGAAAATAAAAGCGCAACAGGAGAAGGGAGGCCGGCCCCTAACATGGAAGAAGTGCGTCCAGCTAACATCACATTTTGCTCATGGAATGTCCATGGTTTCAAAGATATGGAGCAGGACCATGAAACATTAGCATTCTTTGTTCATCATGACATTATCCTGCTTGAGGAAACCTGGAATCTGACTCCAACTTCAATCCCAGGATTCATAGAATTCCACATTCTGGCTGAAAGATTTTCAAGCTTTGGGCACCCAAGAGGGGGACTTTCAACTTACGCAACACAAAATCTGGACTGGTCAGCTGAAGAATTGGACACGGGGGCTAATTGGGTCCAAGTGTCAAAACTAAGCAGCAAACATTTGTTTGATGAATGTAAGTGGCAATTCTTAGTAATCAACGTCTATATCCATCCTGAAAGAAAAAAGCAGAATGAAAAATACACAATTCTAATTAATTTAATAAAATCATTGCAGAAAAGTCATCAGCACTGTCAAATAGTTATTTCAGGTGACTTTAATTGCAACCTCATAGCCAGCTCCCTGCGCAAAAGTAAAAGTCAAGATAATCAGGGAGCTAGAACACTATTGGACGAACTAGCATCTCTCGGTCTGACTATCCTGAATGGTAAAATTACGGAAGACATTCCAGCGGCTGCTACATTTTTGAGCAGAAAAGTGTCTTCAACTATAGATTTTACCATCATCAGCAACAATTTCTCCTACAAATAGGCAATTTTAAAATTACACCACGAGTCGAAAGTGATCATCTTCCTCTCATCGTAAGAATGACCATCGATGTAAAGCTTGCCCAAAAAATTAAGTCCTCAAAATCTGAACAGCTATGGTCATGTTTTAGTAGCAAGTAATCTAACGCAACTCTGTTTTGTAAAATAGCACGACGCTCGCCTTGAGTGTCTGATAATAAGTCAGTTAAAATAGCAAAAGTATTATTTAGGGATTTCACCATCCAGCAAGCAAGTTTGCCTATAGTTTTATCATTGTAAACAGATAGTGCAGGAACACCAATATTAGAAGCAGCTAAGCTGAGATATTCAGTTTTAGAAAACAAATGTAGAGAAGAATCACAGTCTCTTGAAAGTGGAAGTGCATCACGCACTGTGCAGGATGACGCAGCTTCATCAGAAGAAAACATTAAAAGACTTAAGTGCGTTAAAGCGCATGGACCTCCAGAAATGTTTGCCGGAATATAGGACCAGGACACATTGCCACAGGAAAAGAGCCATCCAGACGGCAATAACACATGATAATAATGACTAGCAGTCACTATAAAAAGTTTGCAGCTCATAGAATTGTGGATTGAAATACACGCAGCAGGAGTCCTGGTGATACATAGAATTCTTTTGTGAGAGGAAGATGGGCTAGAATGTTCTAAACGTAATTGGGCACATTTGCCTATGTATCTAGGATCACATGTCATTGTATAGCAAACATCACTTTCAGTGATATTATATGTCGCAATTTGAAAAGTCAATGGGGCCTCTGGTGCACTCAGAACGGTGCAGGAAATGCAATAGTCATTTGCAGAAAAATCAGAATGGATAAATGTGGGATAGACTTCGGATACATTGAAGAAATGCAATAAAGAAGCCGTTGAAATTGGTACAGCTACGAGACACGTTGTGAGGAGATCATTAACCGATCTCATAGATGCTAGACAAAAATGGCTCTTGATAAATGCGTCCAAAAGTTAGTAGTGATATCCCATGAAGCAATGTGGTCTGTCATTGATCTGGTCCTGCGCGTTCTCTTGACTCTCGTCACAGCAGACCAAAGGGAGTCCAACAACGACACATCCAGCAGCAACAATCCAGGCAATGATCTGCAACAAAAGGACAGGTATTACTCATTCTCGCAGATAACATTTATCAGCTGGGACTACATCCAGCTTTCCTGCCCTGGCCCCATCACTAAGATTGTATTATCAGATCCTGTTGCTATAATTTCGGCCTGTTCAGGGGGATTATTTGGCGACTGCACCCACACTCTAGCTACAGGATTGCCAGTTGAACCAAATCCACCAGTTCCACGAATTGTTAATAGAGTTGGAGCAGTGCCCTTTTGAATCACACCACTGAAAACAGGCATAATGACCAATTGAGCGATTCGATAATTTTTCTGAATTGTGATCTCAGAATCGCCACTGTTCAACAGGATGACTTTTATTTCTCCATGGTAATCACTGTCAATTATTCCACCAAGCATCTGGATGCCTTTTAAAGCTAAACCAGATCTCGGGGCAATCAACCCAAAATGTTCTGCTGGTATTTGAACACCAATTCCTGTTTCAATTATCACAATACTGTTGATTTTTAGAACAGTCATTTTCAGAGAATGCAGGTCTAAGCCTGCAGATCCAGGGGTAGCTCTATGTGGAGCCAAAGCTCCGGTAGTGATTTCCCAAAAGGAAACTGTGCTTTTAACTGAATTCGGTTGAACATCAATGTGAGGAGGAAATAAACGCATTAAAGGAGAAATTGCATGCAAATACGGTCTGTTATTCAAAATCATTAAAGCATCTGATAAATGATCTCTCCAGTTCTTTAAGGTACCGTCTGACAGTTTGCATAGCTGGTCTTTCAACAGCCCATTCATTCTCTCAATCAGACCTGCGGCCTGTGGGTAATAAGGAATACGAAATACCCAATCAATATTGTTTTCTGCACAATAATCTTGTACTAGGCGTCCATTGAAATGGGAGGCATTGTCAGACTGCACCTGAAGTGGAGTACCATATTATAATGTAATCAAATCCAATGTTTTTATTGTATTTACTTGGGTTGCTCTCTTGCATGGAAAAGCGATTAGAAAACCACTATAAGTATCAACAACAGTACAGACATATTGGCAATTTTTGCTCATAGGTAAAGGACCGATATAATCGATTTGCCAAATCTGTGCGGGGGATTTACCTCGAATTAGCTGGCCTTTCACTATTCTAGGGACTTCTCTTTGTCGGGAATGTTGGCATATAGGACATTGAAGTATTGCTGTTTAAATCAAATCAAGAGGAATATGAATGCCTCTATCAGTAGCCCACCTGCTAGTAATTTTCTCTCCAAAATGTCCTGCTTTTTGGTGGGCCCATTTCGCCAATCCCGCCAAATCAGAATTTTGTCGATCCATCACTGCCTCCGAAATTTTAGATTTCTCATCTGCAATGTTATTAAATAGCTTGTCAAGTGAATCAATAGGCATATGAGCGTCAACATGAAACACAGTTACATTACTCTGAGGAAGTAACTCACAAATCTCTTGCCACAGTTACTTAACCCAAATAGTTTTGTTGTGAACCATCCAATTGTGGGACTGCCATGTAGGTAACCAGACTACTAATCTGTTTGCAGTTGACCATGAATCAGTAAAAATATGACATTTTCCTGGCAATTCTTGTTTTAGAACTTGGTACACAGCATATAACTCTGCAAATTGACTACTTTGCCCTTCACCAGTAGTGGTCAACAATTTAGGAGTTGTGGCATTATACAAGACTGCTTTCGAATGTCTCTTCTCTCCTATGTACCTGGCTGAACCATCCGTAAACCATACGTGTTTTCTATCCTCCACGGACAGATCATCGAACAGCATACCCCACTTAACAGGAGATTCCTGTACTATAGGTACGGATAACTCTTTCTCTTTCTCTTCCATCGGCGCCTGCGCCACTTTCTCATGCAACATCGCAACTCCTTTTGGGCCCACACGAGCCCGGTCTTGTATGTACCACTTCCATTTTATGATGCTCACCTCCTGAGCATGACCAATTCTATGAGTTTTCGGAGAAATCAAAAACCCACTGCATTATTGGAATTTCTGGTCTCAAAATCACGTCATGTCCTAATGTTAACTGCTCGGTATCCACCAGAGCCCAATAGCATGCAAGCAACTGTTTCTCAAAAGGTGTATAACGCTCACCAGTGTCAGGTAATTTTTTAGTCCAAAAACCTAGAGACACTCTAGTTTTACCTTGCTTTTGCCATAGACTCCAATTTGAATACATATCTTGTACAGATACATTCAGATCCACATCACCATCACGCACTGGCCACAAATCCAAAGCATGCTGAATCTCTTCTTTCGCCAAATCAAACGCATCTTGTTGTGCTCTGTTCCATTCAAACGCATTCTTTTTACATATGACTTTGTACAAAGGGGCCAGAATCTGACTCAAATGTGGAATATGTTGGCGCCAAAAGCCAAACAAACCAATTAATCTTTGGGCTTCTTTTCTATTTTTAGGGACTGCAAATTCTGCAATTTTCTGTTTTACTTGTGGAATTACTTCACGATTGCCCTCATGCCAATGAATACCTAAGAATTGTACATGTTGTGCTGGACCCTGCAATTTATCAGGATTGATTTCCCAGCCTTTGCTTTGTAAATGTGCAACAATTTGTTCTAACTGTATTCGCACCTGATCTTGTGTCTCGCCTTGGATTAGTTTGTCATCAATGTAATGACACACCTGAATTTTTGGATCTACTGTCACCTCATCTAAATGCTCTGCTACTATTCTGTGACAAATTGTCGGACTGTGTACATAGCCCTGGGGAAGACATCTAAACGTCATTTGATGGCCATTCCATGTAAAACTGAATTGTTCTTGACATTCAGGAGCAATTGGAATGGAAAAGAAAGCATTAGCAATGTCAATGGATTCATACCAGGTGCCTGAATGTTTCTGAATTCTTTCAATTAAGGTAATAACATCAGGGACTGCAACAGTCAAAGAAGGGGTATGTTTGTTCAATTCTCGATAATCAACAGTCATGCGCCAAGAATTATCACTTTTGCGCACCAGCCAAACGGGATTGTCCTAGGCCGAAGTAATAGGAATTACCACTCCTGCGTCCATCAGATCTTGAATGGTAGCACTGATTTTATCGTGCCCACCGGGACTACAATATTGTTTCATTGAAACCACCTTCGTGGCTTGGGGAATTTTAATCAGAGGCATTTTTAAGCGTCCGACTCTCACGGGTTTTGTTGATATATAATGCTTATGTCCAAATTTATAACATCTGTCAACTAAATGCAATGTCATGCGTTTCAAAATGTCAATTCCAATTATATATTCATCAAGGGGTACCACCAATACATGATACTCTTTTCGGGGGTTCCTACCTATTCTCATTTCAAGTTTAGTTTGTACTGCAGGGGTTTCTTTACCACCTAAGCCAGTAATCGTATAACCCTGTCCTTTAAACTTTTTGGGATTTCCAGAAATTAGAGTGGCCTCCGCTCCAGTATCCACTAATGCTCGGGCCCTCTGTATATTTCGATGTCTCCAATAAATCTCAATGTCTACATAAGGCCTGTAGTCTCTATGAGCCCAATTTTAAACTGGAGCTTGACCTACTTCCTAGTCTCGTTTACTGTGTTCTGTCGCCCAAGACAAATCAGGATAAAGGCACTCATATCGTTTCGGTAATGTCACCTCTCGTTCATACCCTTTCTCTTCAAGAAAAGGGTTTTTGTCATTTGAAAAATATTGTGATCTCCGTTCAAGGGATCGTGATCTTTTGTCTCTCAATCTCACCTCTGAGGATCGATCTCTCTCTCTCCCATCTCTGCGTGAAGACTGATCTCTTCTCTCGTTTCTATCTCTCTCATCCCTCTCCCTCCTAGAATGGGACGAGTCGTCTCGTGTCCTGCTCCACTCTCTCTCTCTCCCCCTCTCTCTGCCTCTCTCTCGAGGAGGCAATGTATCATCTCCACTACCATCAGAACGGCTAACATCAAAGTCTTGTTTACGGACCTTTCTAGCTCCTTCCTTCCTGTCCAGGCCACACCTGCGAGACATAGCCCACAGTATAATTTTCGGCAAATTATGAATGCCATCAGCTTTTACACCATCCTTCAAAAGAGCTTGAAACATGTCACGTCTAGAAAATTGGAAATCATTAGTGCGACCTTCCGGTCGAGACTGACGTTCAGGTTTAATCCACTCACCCAACTCACCTAGTTCACGCACAGCCTCAATCACTTCAGCCAAAGTGTTACCAGTCTGATTAATTAACAAGGTCATCATCACCTGTTTGTACGCAAGAGGAGAAGAACGAATTATTCTGTTTCTGACAGACGTATTGAGCAAACCATCCATCAACCTGTTCGCTGTACCTAGGAAGATAGCGGTTTTCATAACCTCCTCCTTTAATCGCTGAGAAGCATCTCTCAAAGTATACCACAGCTTTTCATTAATAGGCCAATCAGATTCAGTAGGGTATTTGTGATTACAACCTTGTACAGCTAACTGCAACAAATTAGTCTGATCATCACTATTGTAATTACGAAAAGATTCCTGAACCGTAGGATCAGAACTCAAAGTACAAAATTTCACAGCATCGCCTTTATCCAACGAGATACCAGAAGCACCTAAATCAAAAAGACGAAACATCCAAGTAAGTAAAGATTTACCCGACTTCTGCCGGAACCGGTCTAAAATGTCATTTAATTCTTATTAAGTATAATCCTCCAAGCTGTCAAGAGGAATTCCCTGGGGAGCATTAGGATTGCCCTGTAATTTATGTCGATATATCGGTTGAGCAGAAATGTCAGTACAGCATTCAGAAGTACAATGACGGCGAGTACGAGACGGCGCACGCGCAGCATTCTCTTCAGCTGAAGAAAATGAATCAGAAGAATTCCAAATATCACCATCCCATTCGTCAGGGTTCCAATAGAGCCCTGCCTTCGCAACAACCATACGCACTTTCCAGGTGTTAACTCTACCACGTCTGTGTCGATATTTGTAGCAGCAGCCCTTTCGGCCACAGCCTGATACATTTCAAACTTGTCAGCAAGCAATTTATTCTGACATCGTAAAAGAGTAACATCTTTCTGAATCTGAACAACTTGTTCTTCAAAGGATTTATTCTCACGCTGTAATCGAGAACATTTCTCATGTACAAGCCTGTGCGCATTCAATAAAATCCAACCTCTATGTCCCAATATGGGAAGCTCTTCACCTTTCCCCACCGGAACTTTCTGCAAGCACGCAACCACTTTAGCCCGCTCAGCATCTTCCAAACGTGTATTCCAGTTCTCACTCAAACCAGTAGAATTTGCCCATTCATGAGCAAGCGCTTCATAAGCAGTTGACTCCCAACCTGGAATTTCCAAAGGCAATTGAAAGGTCGATTTCGATTTTTTCAAAAACATCATGCAATCTCAAGAGACACACAACAACAAACAAGAAATATACAATCAACAAAACATATATACAAAACCTTTCACTGCGAGAACCAACGGACCCTCATACAGAATCACGAAGGGATACCCGCACCCTTCAATCGAAAACGGTTTGTGACACCAAATGTAACGACCGGATTCTCAAAACAGGCAGCTCACCATCTGTGGCTAACCCAGTCGTCCCGTAACGACACTCTTCTCAGGCCACTATTTACAAGACATCTAGAATACTCACTTGAGAAAGTGAAAAGAAGCTATTTACATGCCTGTAAATTCAAACATACCACTAACACCTAATGGATTCCATATCTTGTGCTATATTTACCTAATTTTACATCTATCTTCATAGTCCCGTAAGACTGTCTTTTTAACGTCACCCGACGATGTGTTTAACGTCACCCGACGATTTGTTTAACGTCACCCGACGATGTGTTTAACGTCACCCGACGATGTGTTTAACGTCATCCGATGATCTACACTAATGGAGATAGCTAATAGGAGTTCACCTTTAAGAGTTATTTCCCAAATGAAGTTCACACTCTCCCCCAATCATCCGTTACCTCTACAGATTGCATATCCCATCCTTCTGTATATTAGCACCTGGTTAAATGGAAAGGTTAATCTCATTCATAAAAATAACATTTAAAGATATTGGTCATTAAATCTTTATTCTACATTCAAACATGACAGAGTAAGCAAAAGCAATATCTATAACCTAAAAAGGGAATAAAGATGGGTAGTTAAATGTATTCTACACTACGCTCAGAACGCCTCACCTTAGACGTTTGTCTTTCCATCTCAGCAGCGGAGCTGATCCCTTTCTCGTGTGTTCTTTTATGCGCTTGGGACTCTGCTCTCCCTCTATGGCTCAAGAATACACGTCTGTACCGCTACACCTCGTCTACGCTGCCATGGTTCCAGAATACTCAAACCCTCTTCTGGTCTCGGCCTCTGCCACTCCTGTATGATGTCACTACAGGACTTTCAATCACTCTCCTTCCTTACTTCTGGATTTTGATTAGCTGATGGTATCAATCTCTATGCACCAGCCTTTAGACCAACTTCTTCGCTCTCCTCCACACGTTGCTCTCTCTCTCTACTCTACTCGCTCCTTGATAATATAGAGCTCACTTTCTCTATGGAAAATTCCGGCATTAGGCCGACTCCCACCGAATTCCTGTACCAGTCCCCGGCTCCCTTCGCCTTCCACAGTGGCCACCTGCGTATTGCGTCTAGAGCCGGGGAGACAAACACATTCCTTCGATAAGGGCCATTCTTGACCGGTTCCTCTCTAGCGAACAGCAGGATGAATTCTAAACATTACCTTTACCCTGCAAGCACCTCGGACAGCCGAGGCAGAGATACAAAATGGCTTCTCTCTAGCTTTCGGACCTGTAGGCCTGAGAAAATGGAAAAAGGCACTAAACCCTGTCAAAGCACATAGTTAAGCCCTACAAATGAACGCAAAGGTAAGTAGGACTGAAATGGTAGTAAATTCTAGTCACCACCAGTCTGAAAATAGACTAAAATTACCCTGTCGCTACAGTCACCTGGTGCGGAAAGGAGCTTCAGACAAGGATTCACAAGGAAGTTTTTGAGCTGCCAAAATCTGCCTCTCCTTCTCAGGTGTGACTGGAATTCGGTCTCCAGCACCAGAAATTGTCAAACTTTGCCACACATTCTGCTTCTCCAACCAAGACACCTTGAACATATTATGCTGGGACTAAATCAAGCACCAGATGAACCTTGAAACTTTGAGCTTATGGGAAAGCTTCCTGAGAACATCTTTGACTGAGCTGGAACTAAAAAGAATGTGGGAAAACTAGGATGACAGAGTAAGCTTCGGTAAAGCTGAAAATGCCACAGCTAAAAAGAAATCCTTGCAGGCTGACAAAAAAGCAATTATTAAGCGCAGGCATGGGTGGACAATCATCAGATCCCTAAGGCCTCAAGATTATCTATCTGCACATTTCAGCTTGTAGTTAAAGAAGAGCTTCACAAACTTCTGCATGGGTTTGCATGACTCAAAAGACCTGCATCCAACCTGGAAAAAGTCTTATCAATCTGTGAATTGTTGACTATGTGGTTTTAAATGAAAATCCCTAACCCACTTACTATGTGCCTGTCTAGCAGTCCTGGAACAGAGGAGAAAGCACCTAAAATTCGTCTTTAACGATTTGAACATTTGTTCATGCAGACAAGCGGTGATATGCTGGCTGGAAGGTGCGTCCATTAACTTGGCTTGCAGGGGGGTCAAATACATGACAACGGTCAGAAGCCTCTTACGGCAAGCTGATGGAGAGCAAACAAAATAAGTAGGATTGAAGTCACCTTTTAACAGCCGACCAATTACATTAATGAACGGACAGTACGCTAATCTACGTCGAGCTGCAGGCCGCTAATAGTCTGTCAAGAACATTACAGTCTTGAACACTGGGGCTTAACCAATACAATCGTCTTGCTTAAGAGGTCCCTATATTTTTAATTATGCTGTTCTAAGTTTCAGATCGTATCCCCTACCTGAGTTGTAATGTGCTTCTGAATTGATAGTTTGTCTCTAGTGTTTTAATTCAGAGTAGGGGGAGACTACATCAAATAAGGTAAAGAGCTATTAGGGCCTTAAGCTAGGAGATTGACTCTGTAAGTAGGAATACCTATACACAAGTTTTTGAGGAAAAGTAAGTATACCTTTGTTAAACAATAATGGTATCATGTTTAAACCAGGTGTATTTATAAATGTAATGATATTCTTACCATGTTTTTATGGATATTGGGGGAGAATTGTAATGATTTTAATTAATCAAACAATAAACATTGACTACTGACTAGTCCCTGTTAATTACCCGCCCTAGAACCACGAGGGTTCCAGTGCTTATACCATCAATATGATACATCTCCCACTTTGTTAAATAAAAAAGAGCTGAACATTTAGAAAAATCACATTTCTTCAAATGGTCAGGAAGTTGATCAGACTTGTAAGCCAAACTCGGCGATCCAAGATGATCGAGGTCCACCCCGATTGGACAACGGTGGCATGGACTCATGTGCTGGAGCCTGATCTGCTGGCAGGGCTGCCTCACACCTGGCTTGGGACTCAACAAGTTTAGCAGCAGGTGCTTGACATATGATATGTCCTGAGTTATGCAGCATCAAGACAATGAGCTGTTATTGGATGTTCCTTGCATGCCACAACCTGTAGAGGATCAACGGCGAAAGGCATATCTATTTTCTGTCTTCTTATCTTTTTTACCAGTACCAAGTCTCCTTTGTCAAAGACTGTTTCCTGAGCATGACAACACTGATCGTCGGTGTCTCGAACCTAGTAAGTATTCACTGATCGATCCGAGGTGCATGGAGGTAGTTTTTTATCTGATGGCTCTCCCAAATAACAAGGTGGTTGGACTCTCACCAGTTGTGAAGAGTCAGTTGTGGAGTTGATCATGAGGCCCAGAGGGCATGGCACATGGCTTAGGAAAGATCAATTCATTCCAGGGATGCTCACAGGATGACTCTCTTAAATCATTCATGTGCACCATTGGCTTGGGGCCAGAGAAGTAAACTCTTCTTGTGTTTGATTTTGACTCTGACAAGAAACCATTTGAACACTTTGCTGTTAAAGGATGGGCCATTGTAAGATTTTAGGAACTTGGGAATGTTCCACTTTGTAAAGATGTCACCAAACTGTTCTATGGCCTTGTCCTGGGCTGTTGAAGATAGGTCTTCCATCAAATAAAACATGAGTATTCATCAATGATTAGAATGAGATGGTGTCCATTTCCTAACGGTCCAAAAAGGTAAAATGCAACTCTCTCCCAGGCATGAGCAGGAAGGTTAGACATTGTCACTTGGTGTTGCATCACCTCAGGAGACAAGCAACTGCGGCATGTGGCATGTTTTTAGCTCCTTCTCAACTCGTTCATCTGGTTGAGAGAACCACACTCCATCTTGTAGTGTACTTCTAGTGGCTATGATACCAGTGTATCCTTCAAGGACCAGATCGATAACCCGCCGTCTTAAGCTTTGAGATATGAGGGTTTTCAAGCTTCTCAGTATATTGCCTTCTCGAGTAATGGCTAACTTGTCCTGCAGATTCTATAACTTGGAATTCAGCATCATCAGCAATAGCCCAGATACTTTTCCTCCATGATTGTGTAACAATAAATTCTTTACCGATGATCATTTCTTTATCAGCATTGGTGGCAGCAATGCGTTTTTCTCTAGATAGAGCCGCTAGTGTGCTGGATCTCACAATAAAGTTCAGACATGCTTCAGCTGTCTTGGATTTCAAACCTTGATGATGTAACATCACTTGTGAAAAGTATTATGAGTGAAGTCTGGTGATCAGTGATGACAGTAAATCATTTTCTGTAGGGGAATACATGAAAAATATATGAGGCCCATGCCCAAGCAAGACTTTCCTTCTCCAGCTGAGAATAGGCACTTTCTGTCTCAGACAGGCTCTTACTTGCGTATTCCACAATGTGTTACCAAAAATTCAGATGGACAATATGTTGAGCAAGGATTTGCCCTAGCCCTACCTGGCTTGCATAAATAATAATTTCAGTATGTAACTTGTGGTCGAAGTATGTCATTTCATTTGCATTTTCAATTGCAGGCTTAATGTCTCTAAAACTCCTGTCACATTTGGGAGACCATTGAAATGGTACATTAGCCAAGTCTCTTAATTGTCTGCTCACTTTAGCAAAGTTGAACGTTTATTTTGAGCAATAACTGCCCATGAATAATGAGATCATAGTATGGTAACATATTTTGGGGGCAAGTGGAGGATAGTGCCTGCACCTTGTCATGGTCTCGAGCCATTCCCCCATCTGAGGAAAAATGCCCAAAAAACGTTGTTTGATTTTGTGGAACATTGAGAATGAGGCTGGCCTCAAAAAATAACTGGCACACTTGGTTAAGGGCTTTATATGTCATTACTGTAGTTGAAAGCATGTGCAAGAGGTTATGTAACTCAGCGAATAACATATTGAAATATCTCAGCAGCTGAAAATATAGCAAAACTCAGTCTCGTATATCGAAACAAACCAACATGAGTCAAAAAAGTTGTAATGTACCTACAGTTCTTCTCTAGTTCAAGTTGATAGCATCCTTTATTTAGGTTGATAAGGAAAAAACCTTGGCTCCATTCAATTGACTGATAATGGCTTCATTTCCTGGCGAATATCAATGCAGATGTACCCTGCCCCACTACTGTCCTTTTTTTGTTACTGCTAGTATGGCCGAAACCCATGGTGTGGGACCTGTGGAATGTTCAATGAAGTCATGCGTTTAAAACACTTTAAACTTTTTTCTACAGCTTCTAGTAAATGGAAAACAACTCTTCCGTGTCGCTGAGTGACAGGGCCCTTGTCTTCATTGATGTAAAGCTGTACTTTCTTGACTTTTCCCAGGCGATGAAACAGAAATGGGAATCAGCATGTGATCTCAGACTGAGCACAAAGGTTGTAGGTAACAGATATTGACCCCATGTCAGCAGGGGTGGCAAAACTGAACACACAGGTACTCAAGAAAGTCCCTTGTAGAACATGAATGGTGGCTTGCTTGCACTGACATCATTTTGTTCTGCATTATCAATGCGAACAACCATTGGTTTTGTAGTGGATCAGAAGTGGCCAAAGTGGCCAAAGGGTATACCTCTGTGCCTGATGGAGTGAGGTGAGGCACAGTGATAAGCTGTTGAACTTTTTCACAAGCACAATATTAATTAAGGACCCACTGTCTATGTTAAAAGCACTGGGTGATTGTTCACTTTCAATGTGATTTTAGGGCAGTGTCCAAATTAAGTTTGTTGCTTTGTTTGGTGAGTTTTCTTGAACTGTGATCTTCTTTACAGGCAGCCAACCTCACATGCTCATGCCGTCCTTCAGTAGACATCATCAACGCACACCCATCTTCTTCACTGGTACACAATAGTGACGTTAAAGAGCCCTTGTACAATGAGCTTGATATCAATTGGTTTAGCCTGGTTTCCATTTGTAGTAGCTGAAATTGCTTTTTGGTTCTTTTGCAGAGTGAGAGCATTTCTGGAACGTTATATGTCAGCCATCTTTTCATTCCGTGATGTAATTGATTCTTTCTTTATCTCGGCACACAGTTATGAAACAATTTTTTTCCCATAAACTTTTCAGACATTCCTGATGGCTAGACATTCACGTTCATAGGAAGAGAAAAAATCAACATCGGAAGCATCATTTGGATTTGTTTAAAGATGTTAATGTATCTGCATCTTAATTTTCATTTTGCTTGATTTCATTGTATGCAGACCCTGCATCCATGTCAGCTGCTTGTTTATCTGCATATTCGTCACCTCTCGCAGCAATCAGCATTTTCTACATGCTTTGTTTTCAATCAACATGCCCCTTATGAACAAATCTGAAAGACAGTCATTGATAACTCTGAGAGGTATAGATTCTTTGTTGGTGAAATCACATAATTTGCAATGTTTAATGAGTGTACCAAGTCTCTCAACAAACTCGTCCATAGTTCAACCTGTTGTCATGCTTTTTTGAAGATATACCTTTTGTAGTTAACATTTGGCATTGTGTTATACTTGGCCTCCAACATTTCTTTTTATCTTTTGGTATGACTTTGCAGCAGTCTGTGAAAAGTCTTTAGCTCTATCACTTGCAAGGTTTTTCAATCCATGCAGCCCACCTGGCGCCAATGTTCTGCTTCTTCGAAGTGTCAAAGAGTGGTGGTGGCTTAAGAAACACAGCTGATTTGCATTTCATGCTCCCTTATTCTGCCATTGAGACAATATGCTGCTCAGACGGATTTCACTGTATCCTGGTTCCTGCAACTTCTGCAAGCACAGCCCTTGTGCTTGAACGTGTGCTACCATGACTGATCTGATGTCATAGGATGCTTTATTTGTCTTTGACAGTGAGTACATTCTCTGTTTCTAGTACCTGGTTGTCTCTGACAATATTTTGTTTCTTTGTTTGATTAATTGTTTTGTTTTTGGAGTGTAGCGCAGAGCTTCCATCGAATGCATCACCAGAGGTTTTGGTGTGCATTTTGAATGTGCTCAACTGCAGGGTGGGCAGTTTCTTCATTGGATGTGTATGGACTGAGCAGGCTTTGACTCCAAATGTACCATTTGCAGGCTGCTTTGCATCAATTTGGGGCACACATGGCATGAACAGTTTGGCATACTGCTGCAAGTTCTCAGGGAGAGCAGTCTTGCTTTCTTCATAGCTCATATACCCTACTCGTCTCCAGATATAGTGCATTCCGCAGCCCTGGAGTATGAAGAGGAATTACACCACACTAGAGCAGTAGATAAACATGTCTTAATTTCTCAGCATACAGTTACACGCTGCACATTATCTCATTACCCCACATTTACACCTTCCTGCATAATATGTAGTTGCAGTGTTTGCTGTCGCCTGTCTTAAAGACAATACATGGGGCCACAATTGACGGATCACTCTGAAAACTTTCCAGGAAGATGAGGTGGATTAACTTTTGGGGGGACATGTTTGTGAAGATTCATCAAATGGGGCCAAAGGGTACACAGACAAAATATTGAGTTTTAAATATCGATATACAATAATATCGAAGTTTAAATATCGATGGGACAAAATATCGAAGGTAAGTAATATCGACAGTCTTAATATCGATATTAGTATGATATCAGTAATATCGAAGTTTTAAATATCGATGTCAATAATATCGAAATAAATAACTTCGATGTTACTAATATCAATGTTTAAATAAATTTAGTGTATATTATATTGTATTTATTATGTTTTATTATTTATTTGTAATGTAATTTAATTAAATATTGTCTTTTACTACTGTAGCGGGTTGTGGGTTTATAGGGGAATAGGGTAGGAAGTAGTTTAATTATGTTAAATTAATTATTAATTAGTAGGAATTATTAATTAATTAATTGAGAATTAATTTTTAATTATTTTTAATTAATTGATTAATTGATAAATATGTTCTGTAGCGGGTTATGGGTTTATAGGGGAATAGGGTGGGAAGTAATTTAATAATAATTAATTAATTATTATTAGTTTGTACATATTTTAAGTAATAATTAATTGGTAATTAATTTATATTAATTAGTTAATTGATTAATATAATTTCGTACATATTTTTATTTATTTATTAGTTAGTAATTAATTAATATTAATTAGTTAATTACATTAATTATAGTAATTTTTTTAATATATAATTTTTTGTTATTCTTAATTAATTAATTAGGAAAAATAATATTAATTATGTTATTAAATTAATTACAGCTAATGTGCTAATATATTTACTTTATTGTTATTATTAATTAATAATTAATTGATAATTAAATAATATTAATTAATTTAGGGTAAAGGAGTATTTTTAGGGTTCAGGGTCAGTTTTCAGTTTTTGGGTAAAGGGGTATTTTTAGGGTTCAGGGTCAGTTTTCAGTTCTTGGGTAAAGGGGTATTTTTAGGGTTCTGTGTCAGTTTTCAGTTTTTGGGTAAAGGGGTATTTTTAGGGTTCAGGGTCAGTTTTCAGTTTTTGGGTATAGTGGTATTTTTAGGGTTCTGGGTCAGTTTTGGGTTTTTGGGGTACAGGGATATTTTTAGGGTTCAGGGTCAGTTTTGGGTTTTTGGGGTACAGGCGTACAGGGTAAAAACAAACAAAAATTACATTAAATTAATTAAATAACATTAAAAAAAAAATTACATTAAATTATTAAGTGTTTTATTTATTTTAAATGTATATGTATTAGTTTTAATTTTGTTTTAATATTTTTATTTAATATTTGTAAAATTATATGTATTTTAAAATTATTATTAATACATTTAAAAAAACAATATTTTTAATTCCGATATTTTTGTACTACGATATTATTTTTTCGATATTTTTGTACTTACCTTTATGAAGATATGATTCCGATATTTTTGATGTCGATATTTTTGTTCCGATATTTTTGTAGTTCGATATTCTGTCTGTCGATATTATGTCAGACATTCGGGCCAAAGCTATTAGCAAACCCAAAAACCTCCTTTCTATGGATAAGCTGGCCTAACTATTACTACCTAATGGCAAATGCCACTAGGTAATATGTGTGTGTGTGTGTACACACGCACATATATATATATATACAACAAAAAGACATATATTTACATTTACTGTGAACAATTATTGCAATACAAAACATTGAAGTACATTTATCAATTAAACAATATATTTGCCAAACAACATCTTTATCTAGCTTCACGCGCAAGTTATAGTGAGTCCAACTAACTATAACGTGAGAATTTCAATGGTTTTATATCAGTAACATTTCTAGCTAACTATAACTGGTGTGAAACCTATGGTTTTTTTCAGTGAAATTAGTAGGTTTTTTAAATGCTAATTCCTAACTATAACTGGTGTGAAATCTATGGTTTTTTCAGTGAATTTCAAAGGTTTTTAAATGCTAATTCCTAACTATAACTGGTGTGAAACCTATGGTTTTTTCAGTGAATTTCATAGGTTTTTTAAATGCTAATTCCTAACTATATATAGGGCCTCAAACCTATGTTTTTTTCAGTGAATTTCAAAGGTTTTTTAATAGCAAATTTCTATAGCTATGAAATGTAATATTTTTTATAATGAATCCTATATAGTATATTTATGTAATACTATTTTTTTCATGTATATTGTTCATGGTTTTTGTTTTTTTTTTGCCCTGAAGCGCTCCCGGTAAGCGCACCGGTAAGCGCAGTCATGTGGCACGTCCCGGTGCGCGTACCGGTGAGCGTCCCTTTAGCGCTATTGCCGCGAAGGAAAACATCATCATGACGTATCGCGTAGCCGCGTCCGCATGATACGCACGGCGTAAGCGCACCCGAAAGCACTCGAGCGCATACGATCGTGCTACGTAAGCACCCCCGGGCGCGCCCTGGGGCGCGTAGCGTAAGCGCGTCCGGTCATGTGACCTGAAAATAACACTTTTCATTGGTTCAGGATAGTTTTGGTTTCCAAATGATAAAGCCAGTGTCATGTGACCTGAAAATAACACTTTTCATTGGTTCAGGACAGTTTTGTTTTCAAAAAGATGAAAGCCCCCACCTTGTTTCATCATTCTCACTTTTTACTTTGACTGAGGAAGACCTGTTTGCAGACCTATTTATACCTATTTGTACTGAGCAATGGCTACAGTAGCAGCAGCAGCAGGAGCATCTCAACCACCACTACCACCACAAGGACCACCACAACACCACAGTGGTGGAGAAGAAGAAGAAGAGGAGGAGGAGGAGGAGGAGGAGGAGGAGGAGGAGGAGGAGGAGAGGCGGTACCTGCCTGAAGATACTACCACCTATAAGCCAAAGGAGCACATTGGGAGTTTTTTAAAATCCCAAGGGGCCTCAAGAAAGTTAATGCGCCAAAGGTTACTTGTCTAATCTGTGGCACTGTACTTTCCAGCGGGAACCCTGCCAAAAAGTATTTTTATTGGCAACAACACCATGATTCTCCACATGCAACGCCGGCACCCAAACAACTATGCTGCGGCAGAGGTCAGAGAACTGACCAGAAACCCTCCCCAATCTTCACCCAGCACCTCCCAAAGTAAGCAACCCACTCCATGGGGTCCAGAGACAAGTGCGATGGTCCAGTTTGGAGATTTCAAAATTGTTTGCAAATTTTGTGGAAGGACAATTTGCTATGGAGAGCAAAGTATTAAACTGATTAACCACGCCCCTTTTCACACCTCTCTGCAACGCAGCCCCCGTGCATGTTTGCAGAGGGGGGGACTAATTCCCCTTGCATACTGGGGGTCCCTGGGTCATATCTGCCCAAACACCGATATTCCGAACGATTGACAATGACTTTTCTTGAGAAACATTCGGATTTGGATTATCAAGTCCTATACTTTGGGATTTTTGAAAGACTGACTTTGAGGATGCTATAAATTACTCAAGTCTGCCCGAATTGTGTAGGTAAAATTGATACTTAGTCACTTTGAATAAGATGGCTGGGTTTCCCTCTCATTTTTCATTTATATTCATGTACATAACCAATCAAAATGTCAGGAAAAAAAGTAGGAAATGAAAGTAACATTTTAATTGGTTGTAAATTCCAACACTTTCATATGTGTTTTTGTCATGTAATTTACCTCAGGATATTTAGACAGGGCTACAGCCCAAATGGCTGAATGGAATACTATCAAATGTGGGATAATGGTAGGGAGTGGTATATAGTAGGGTCTATGCTATATTTGGTGAAAGTCTGTCTAGTAGTTTTTATGTAATTTCGTTTCCCACATTTTTTTGAGGAGCGCTCACCGGTGCGCGCCCCGGTACGCGTACTGGGAGCGCTACGGGACTCCGCTATTTTGTATTTTGGTTGAATAGAGACACAAGATGGAGGACAAACATGGGGAATGGGTAAAAAGGAGCACAATAGACACCCCTTGACCCTCTAGGTTTGCTGAGGGGAGTTTCCGAGGGGCACATATGCCCCCCAATTTTTTTTTTCTTTAAATTTTGCGGGAGGAGTGCCCGGTACGCGCACCAGGGAGTGTACCGGGGAGCCTACTCTGGTGAAAAATAGTGAAAAAAGTTAGAGAAAGATAATCATTTTGAGTGATCAGAGGTAGGGTAGCTCTGAAAAGAGCTTTTGGGTTCTGTGGCTGATTTAGGTACCTACAAGTAGGTTCCAATGCACAGTCTTAAATTCAGGAGGAATATTCTATTCCCCTCAACTGAAAAGTGCACACTATCTCCTCTGTAGATATCTTGCATGTTGAAATGCAAGTTATTGTTGTATGTTGAACCCATTCCATAGTCTCTCATGCAAGCAGAAACAGATTTATTCACATGTTTCCGTGCTTTCTCAAATTGTGGACAAAATTGGTTGGACCAGTTCCATTTCTGTCTTTGACATATATTGGAATATACCAAGGCAGTTTGTGGAAAAAGTGTCATCAATTGATCAAAGTTGTCCTTTAAAAGCATTTCCAGACCTACCCCAGTTAAAGTGCCCAAGTCATTTCCTCCACAGTGCACTATTAAGAGGTTAGGGTTTGGCAGATGCAAAAAGGTTTTCACTAATGGTATCAATTGGTGACATCTCAATCCTCTCTGGCCAATCCACTTGATTTCCACATTTGTTAAATCAAGGTTGTGAAAATTTCTGCTAGCTGCATACCGTTGAGCCCAGTGGATGTAGCTATGTCCAATAATCCACACAGAATACATGATGAGAGAAGGTTCTGGTGCAGTCAGATGAAGTGTGGGAATGAAATGGCAGTTGGAATAGTAGGAGTTTACAAAAAAATAATGTGGGGTTTAACTGCTCTTGAATCACAAGCAATGATTGGTGGATTCCGATAGTTGAAAACTAAAAGTTAGGATGCATGGTTGTGTTTTGTGAAAGAAGCAATTTGAATGGTTAAGAAAAAGTCAATTAAAGAAACATTTCATCTGATAAGCTGGTGTATTGAGAGGTCAAACATCCTTGCTGAGTTAATTTGCAACATTGTAGAATAAACTTTTGAACCTGAGAGTTCAGTAAGGAGGGAGTTGCTATGGTAACAGATAGAAAGGACTGAAGGGGGAAGGGTGTTGGTTTGAAAATAGTGAGGGAAGAGTTTTGATTGGTTGAAATGAGGCATATCTGTGTAGAATTAGAGGTTTTCTGTGCCAGTCATGGTTGCAGTGTGTGGAATGCATACCTTTTGCTCTGCTAAAGAAAAATTGGTGTGTGTGTCTGACATTGTTCTCTATCTCCCAAAGCATTTGTAAAGGTGAGTTATGATTCATTTAATATAGATAGAGACTTGTTTGCTGTATTGAGAAGATTTGGTAGCAGATTGTTTTTTTTAATGTTGTTTTATGTCATGTTTTTTGATAATGCTTGGTTAAAACATTTTAATGCATAGAGGAATTGTATTTTGTGAAATAGTGAATTTTCAGTAGTGAAATTGAATGCTTGTATATAGGACCTGTGCTGTGTTTCTAAAATGTTATTTAAAAAACGATTTGGGGGTAAATGAATGCTTTTTATATTTTTGAGAATGAATTATTAGTGCTTGCCTCAATATATAAATATATTTGAACCTTTTACAATGTCACCTGCACTACCTCAGATTAGGATGCAGATTGAGTTTCTTTCTGGTTGGTTTGTGTTATGTTTTTGGATAATGCTTGGTAAATAGGTTTTGCAGCATAGGGGAATTGCATTATGTTCAATTGAGAAGTTTCTCTAGTGACACGAAATGCTTGTACATAGGACCTGTGCTGTGCTTCTAAAATGTTATTTAAAAAACGATTTTAGGGGCAAATCAATGGTATTTACATTTGGGCCTTATTTATGATTGCCTTGTGCTGCCGGTGCGTCACTTTTAACATGGGAAAAAGTGACGCACCGGTGGCACAAGGCCTTCATAAATAAGGTCCTGAGTTTCTTTGCTGTTGATTTCTGTCTTGCTTTTTGATAATGCTTGCTATCAACATTTGCAAGATAGGGGATTTGTATTTTGTGAAACTGTGAGGTTTCAGTAGTGAAATTGAATGCTTTTACATAGGTCCTGCGCTGTGTTTCTAAAATGTTATTCAAAAAACGATTTTGGGGGCAAATCAATGGTATTTACATTTGGGTGTTATTTATGATTGCCTTGTGGCGCCAGTGCGTCACTTTTAACATGGGAAGAAAGTGACGCACTGGTGGCGCGAGGCCTTCATAAATAAGGCCCTGAGTTTCTTTGCTGTTGGTTTGTGTCTTGGTTTTTAATAATGCTGGCTATCAACATTTGCAAGATAGAGGATTTGTATTTTGTGAAACAGTGAGGTTTCAGTAGTGAAATTGAATGCTTGTACATAGGACCTGCGGTGTGTTTCTAAAATGTTATTCAAAAAACGATTTTAGGGGTAAATCAATGGTATTTACATTTGGGCCTTATTTATGATTGCCTTGTGCCGCCGGTGCGTCACTTTTAACATGGGAAAAAAGTGACGAGCCGGTGGTGCAAGGCCTTCATAAATAAGGCCCTGAGTTTCTTTGCTGTTAGTTTGTATCTTGCTTTTTGATAATGCTTGCTATCAACATTTGCAAGATAGAGGATTTGTATTATGTGAAACAGTGCAAGAAGAAAGTACAAAAAGCATATCAACAATGAAAAAAACAACTTCTTCTGTACTGCGCTCGATAAGGCAAAAAACAGACCAAGAGAACTATTTGACATCATTAAAAAACAAATGTCTAAGCCATTAAATTCCCTTGTCCAGCCTTCTAAAGTCTTATGCCATAACTTCAAGATCGAACTTTCCCTTGACATCAACCCACACCCTCAAGCCAACAACCTCACAGCAACCAAAACAACCTCAAGCAAGCATCCCGCAATTACCTGGTCTACCTTCTACACCATTGCGGAAACTGAGATTCTCAATTTAATCGTCATATCCAAACCCTCATCCCACAACTTGGACCCTATACCATCCCATATTGGCCAAACATCTGAAACTCACCCTTGCCCCACTCTGGTGCAAAATCATAAATAGCTTCCTAAAAACAGGCATCATACCCGACTGCCTCAAGGTCAGACAAGTAACACCGCTCTTGAAAAAATCAGGCCTAGGCTCAAACAACCTGAATAACTTCAGACGGATCTCCAGTCTTCCCTCCTTGGCCAAAATTATGGAAACATTTGTTCTCAGTCAAATGAACTAACATATCGACACTATCAACCTCCTCTGGTTTCAGAAAAGGTTGTAGCCCCAAAACTGCAATCCTTAACGTTGTCGATGACATACGTCACTCCCTTGATTCAGACCATTGCTGTTTACTCATCCACCTTGACCTGTCAGCAGCCTTTGACACTGTAGATCATAGTCTTCTCATCAACACTCTCAAAGAGAGAGTAGGTGCAGATGAACAGGTGCTGCAATGGTTCTCATCCTTCTTCCAGAATCGCTCCCAGAGAGTCAAAATCAAATTCTTTACTTCTGACGTTCTTCCTGTGAGAAGAGGCGTCCCCCAAGGGTCCATTCTCTTCCCTCAATTGTTCAACATATACATGGCACACCTCAACACCATTCTGAATAAATCCAACATCCCCTTCCATCTATACGCAGATGACACCCAGATATACCCTGAATCCTCCTCCCTCAACGGCATTCTAAGACTCAGTAATACTCTCAAAGAAGTCCAAGAGTGGCTATCATCGAACCACCTTAAACTCAATCAAGGTAAAACCGAGATCCTCTTCATATCCAACAAGGAAGAAAACCCACAAATGATGGAGTGGCTGAAAGCTATTGATACTCTCAACGCAAATCTCATCCTGACAAAGCCTGTAAAATCACTGGGAATCACCTGGACCACAAACTATCCATGCCTAACCACATTAAGAACTCTGCTAAGAGCGCCGTCTTCAACCTGAAGCTACTCAACAAAATCAAACCCTACATTACACCTAGGGATCTCAAACAAGCCACCCAATCTCTGGTGTTATACAGACTGGACTACGGGCAAACGATCCTCTCTGGTACGCCCCTCTCCCATCTAGCACCCCTAAAAAATCACCCTCAATGCAGTGCCCATAATGGTCTCAGGAGTAAAATAAACTGATCACATTTTTCCAGCACTCAGAGATCTAAAATGGCTCCCAGTGGAAATGCGGGCCAACTTCAGAACGACCTGCCATCCACACAAAGCCTTGCACACAGGAAAACCAGAATACCTAGCCTCTAAACTCAGGAAAGCCGATCAATCTAGAAGTCTAAGAAGCTCCAGCTCCCTCCTTCTCAGCCCCCTGAAAACACACAAACAGAAAAGGCAACCAGCTCCTTTGCAGGGAATTCTCCAAAAATCTGTTAAGCCATCCCCGTGGACATCAGACCTATTCCCTCATTTCTAAAGTTCAAAAGCTGCCTAAAAGCCCTCTCCCTCAACCGTGCCTTCCCAAACCCAATTACATAACTCTCAAGCTTTAACATGTCAGCCTTCAGACCGCAAGCACACGCAACCGACCTCATCCCCTCTATCCTCCCAATCACATGGGGTGTACACCACTAGGAGAATCTATCAGGATAATACTCTGCCAAGTCAGCAAGAAATCTCCCTGACCTTTCAACCTCAGGGAGGACCTAAACCTTACTCCTAAGCGTCACACCTCAGCCCACATCGCCTGTGGACTATCTCAATGCTTATCTTTGTGTGTATTTTACTGGTTGACTCTGTATTTGACGCCTACATGTCCTGATGTGAAGCGCTCCAATAGCCTCCGGTCTGGCCAGCGCCATAGAAAACTCCTAAAATAAAAAATAATAAACCCTTAAACAGGCAGCAATGCTTTGCATGACATGCAAGGAGCAGGAGTGCTTGATATTCACAAATATATGGCACTCACCTCCACTCTCCCTGATTTCTGCTACTGAGCTCCTGGCACACACCTTAGCATTCTTGAGACTAGCACAGGTTTTGCACAAACTACTATGCCTAGACAAACTTTCAAGCTTTTCTTACTTTGAGTGTGTACTGCATAATCCAGCACACATGCAAAGTCGGAAAAAAAGGAGAAATGAAAATAATTCTCCATGTAATGCCTGCAATACAGCAGTGTTCATTTTTGGTGCCACACCCTGCCTGCTAATGTTAGTAGATTGAAGCGATATCTTGGCCATGTCTGAACTGGGGTGGTGGAGTGAGATAAAGACTGGTGATGGATTAAACCCAGATCAGTTGACTGGGGGTGAGTGTTTGATTGGTTCAGATGCTCCGTCCTTCATCCCCTTTGATATCGCTTTGTTCGCCCCAAGTTGGTAGGGTATGCTCAGACGTGGGTCCCTTGCTCACTTTGCCACTGGATTCAATAAAGCCTGGCTGATTAGCCAGAAACCAGTCCCAGGATGCTTGTTTCCGGTCCAGGGAAGACATGGATTGGCAGTTTGGGCTGGACTCTTCCCATGAGGCACAGGGTCAGACTGATTTGCATATGCCATGTCTGAACTGGGGTGGTGGAGTGAGCTAAAGAACGGTGATGGATTAAACCCAGATCAGTTGACTGGGGGTGAGTGTTTGATTTCCTCCAACCCCCCGTCAATCATCGCCTTTGGTATCGCAATGTTAGTATTTTGGGTTTAGTGTAAAAAGCAATGGGGGGGTTTCATGAATATCCCCATGTACCACCAATGTACCAATTCTGTGAGGCAAAGCAATGCAAAGCAGCATTTTGCGCTGCTTTGTGTTACTTTTATAAACTAACACTACTACCATTTAGCTTTGGTTTGAAAATGTCCAGACACTGAAGACACTAAAGAGAGTCAATTCCTTTGAATATTTGTGCATTACAAATGTGTATATGGTTACTGGCACACATATACAAACTGTGATAAAACACAGGCAGGCTGCTGCTGCAATCCTAAGAGAGCATTGTGCTTTTTTATAAATCCTGTTGCACCTGCACTTCAAATGTATGAGGCAATTGAACTTGGAGCTTCCCTCTATGAAGCTGAGTTAAAGGGCTTTACCGGTGTCATTGACCTGAAAACATCCAAAAATATATTCTTAAGATCTTTACCTCACTTCAACATATTCCTCCAGTGTATCCATTAGCTTTATATATGGGCGTACAGAGGCTTCCCCATGAGGCAGCCCTGCATTCATTGCTTTATTGGAGAGGAATCCGTCCAACCCCTGAGTGGGGGCATTATGTAGCAGCCATTGAAGGCATAATTAGGGTGGGTAACTCCAAAATTATCTCCTGGCTGTCCTCAATCAAAAAGCTCTTGACTTCCTTGGTCATACCTGTTTCCTCTGATTAAACTTTCAGACATACAATCAATGTTAGTGGTGAGTAGATACTATTAAATATCCATGAGTGAATATATATCATTACCTGATTATTTTAGGTTAATAATAGACCCTAATGTCTGTCCTTAGATAGAGGAGGAATCAATGCTTGTTAGGTGGCTTTATGATAAGGGGATGCTGGCCTCTTTTGAGTACTTGTGAGGGACATAGAATATAGTTTCCAGCAGTGTTCTACTTTGTAATGTATGCACATGCCAGTTGCCCTGCATTTGGGATGTTGTACACAAAGAATCCAATATCTCTTCAGCACCGTGGGAGACAGATACCCAATGGTATGGATGTTTAGCGAGCACCACTTTTTAAGCTGCAGTATCATATCTGCAATATCTCACAATGAAAATTCTTACTAGGGGAACATAAGTAAATCTAGAACTTTCAATAGACACATGGTTCAAATGCCGGGGTGCTGTTAGGGCAGAAATACTCCCAATTTAATTGATACCATCGCACAGTATGATTATCAAAGAGGCAACACATGACTTACCGGGTCTATCTATATGAACAGAAAGGAGTAAGCATGTTTTGTAGACTTAGAGGTACCGTAGTGGTGAAGTGCCATAAAGTCACGTCTTGGAAGGCCCCACGTGTATCACTAGATCCTAGGGAATGGATATATGATGCCATTGATGTGTTATCTATGGTGCACATAGAGGATACGAATAGTGTTCATTATGAAGTATAGAACATATACTTGGAGAAGTGGGAGAGTGAATCGGATACATGTCTTATTTGAAAATATTGTGGAAAGATTACAGATGAATTTGGGTGGCCAGGCTATTAACTGGAGACTTGATCCTACACCTGGTCATCGGAAAGGGCCTGAAGGCACAAATTGCTAAATTCAAAACATTCAAAAAATGTTTGCTGGCAACAAACCTGTGGACTTCAACATGCCCCACCATGTTGATTATTTGCATTCGTGCTCTGCCTGGCAGCCATAGGGCTACCTGGAAGAATTCGGGATGTGCCCCGGAATTCCCCGCACAAGGACATTCCCTGAACCTCCCCAAATAATGTCAAGCTTTGTTGTGCAATACTTGACAGTCACCAATGACAATGTAACATAGAGTGTGCAGACCAATGGGACCATGCTTGTTGCCCAGTTGATTTGGAGGTAGCTTTGCGCTTCTACAAAATACTACTATATCAATACATAAACACATGTTTTCTGCTCTCCCCTGTCTGCACCCATCACCTGAATGAGGACTGCAGTGTTTGGTCCATCACTTATTGCTGTTGCAGATTACATTACACAAATAAAGGTTACAGATCTCGGCCCAACACTAGCTCAAGCATGATCCAAACACTGAAACCTTGGTCTAACTTCTCAGGTCTGAGAAAATACCTGTCCCAAGAGGTACATTGACTTGTGTTTAGTGTCTGAATATGTTGTTTTAGTTCATATTCATGTATAAAGGTTTTGACAAAGTCATACAGCCCCAGACAGCATTGAAATATAGAACACATTCTGCAGAATGTAAAGCAAACTCTCTCCACCTTACATCCACATTTCAAGGTTCATCATGAAAACATCCAAGTAAATATTTTCTTTCTGTCACATCTTGCTCTGTTTGCTCATATTTGTCTGTACTGAGCCTCTTGTGATACTCCTTCGGGATATTGACTCAGACGCTAAACCCATGATGCCAAAAATTAACTTAAAATATGCACATATCCACCATGCCAAATAGGATGTGTTATCTGGCTTCGAAAGGCTCAGAATGCTCATCTGATGACTTGTGATAAAACACCAACAATATTCACCTCTTGTGAAGAGCCACGCAGCAATGCAGAACACTAGACAGCAAAGTGGCCATCCCAAAAGTCTGAGAATCTAGGTGCTGTACAAAGGACTGGCCACAAAATATGACTCACAGCATGCAACACGTTGCTTTTACAACTAACCTGTACAGTTTTGTGTTTGTTCTAAAAATTCTCATTCCACCTGGATCACAATGAAGTCTCACACATGAAAATGAAGGATGTAGCTTAAAATGTTCTCTTACTTCAATTGGATGTCATCCAAGTGATGGTGGCATGCTGTTGTCAGCAGACCACAGTTTCTATGATCACATTTAATTAAAATAAAAATATTTAAAAAAATGAAAAAGCAGCACACCTTTACTTTTTGGGGGAAAGTTTGAATGGAAGCTTATAGTGATCCTCTGCCCTACTGTTTACTCTGAATCAAACTGATTTGAAATACACAAACGGGAAGGGGTCCCATCATCAATATATGATTTTGCCCGGGAGAGACACACTGTTGGAGTCTGAGGCCCTGCATCTCTCCATCACCTCTGAACCTCTGAACCACAGGCCCATCAACAGCAGCATTACAAAGAGTTCTCCAGCTGTACTCTGCTTGGGACCTTCAGCAGAGGGACACATAGCGTAGGACTAGGAGCTCATCACACTTGTTCTTCTTTTCCCCTGGATACACCAGATTGCAGACCTTGTCCCAGCAGCACCACCAGTCATTCTGTGGAGAACATTCCTTGTACGAGTCAGCTAGCTGCCTCCCCCACATTAGTCTGGCACATTGTCCTTACATACCTGTATCAGCCTTACAGGTTTTTTGCCACCAGAGGCACTAGACCAACCATCCCAGAAACATTATTAGATCCATTGGTTGTTCACTTGATAGCCTCTTTGATGGGTCCTAGTCCTGTGGAGTTTCACGCAGCATGTTCAGAGAGCGACCAATGTGATTGGGTCCACCTCATCCACCCATTCTCTTTACAAAGAACATCTGGATCAAAATAAATTGAGATTGGTGACACCTAAAAATACTACTGGTGAGTTGTACCGTTAAATCTTAACAACCCAGTTAAATAAATTGAAAATTTCTACTGTGTACAACATTCTCTCACTAACACTCACATTATTAACTTTATTCACAACAGGTACGATTTGGGTTACTTCTATTTACTCTATTGGTGTGTGAAACTTTTCAGGTACAACTCCCCATTAGTTTTATTTTTTCCAAAGCAATTCTAGATAAAACTGAATCACCCATCCACTAATACGAACGAGGAAAGGATGTGCCCCCTATCCTAAAGTTGTGGTTTCTCAATTTTTCCCAAATGTTAAAAATAATAATGAATATTGAATCAACTAATATCTGTTTCAGATATTGGACAGTAACATTCCAGTTCCAAATATTGCAAGTCAAAGAAGTAGTAAATAAATAAACAAGCATTGGCATAGCCATTAGGTCTCGCCTTTGGGACCTTATGTGTGTAGCTATACAGCACATTATATTACATTGGAAGTATATTGTCCATATAATGTTAGTAAAAATGATAATCTTGGATACCACCAAATGTAAAAGGGGCAGGGGTATAGTGAGCAGGGAGAAGGCAATGTAAGAGCAGCAGAAATGGAGAAGTCTCACCAATCATGTAAACATATAAATGGGTGAGAAGGAAGGGTGGGTGGGCTTTATGGTGGAACGGTCTCTTGGGAGTTTATTACTGCCTTGTTTTTGGTCTCTGCTGTGTACTATGACAATGAAAAATAATGTATCTCACATATTCAATATACAATCAGTACAGAACTACTAACAGGGAGTAACCATCACCTCAAAGCTCTTGCAACTAATGCAATTTTCTGACTTGAGGCAACAACTTCACTTCTTTAAACCTCATCATTGATTTTCTCCACTCGAGTCCACAATGGCTGGGAATTGTGCATATGAACAGAGACGTACCCAGTTGTTAATTGTAGTGACATAACCAGTGCGTCAAGGGCCCTAGTGCAATGAATGAAATGCCCGCGCGGCTGCTGTTTTACTTGTAAAGTGTAGCAATAGTCAGAATTTGGTTGGTGTCTCAAGCCTCTGGGCCCTGGTGCCACTGCACTAATGGAAGCTCCACCCTCTGGTTCATTGAACGCAGATTATGACTGAAGGACAGCATTGTTACTTGTTCTAGCTCATCGCAAATGATACAGAGCCAGAATCAATAATACATTTAGACAAGCAAAAAGTGTCAGGTAGACCTAGAACATGTCTATTTTACAATCTGCAAGAGCTAAAAGAAACTACAGGGTAGTGCAGTCTTTGAGATGCAACACAGTGGCCATTTCGCATCAAATCGGTGATTTCAAGGAAAACCTTCAGCTATGATTCATGGTGAGCTAGGCCTCAGTTAAGTACAATTATTTAATAGTTTGTTATATACGTGATGCTTTTGCCTAAACGCTACATAGAGAAATAACCTACATTTATTATAACCCCGTTGAAATTGGTACTCCTTTTATCAACTTTAGAAGGATGAAAGGCTAATTTACCACACCAAGTATCAAACTTGAGACCTACAGATCACATATAGTTTTTAACAGCCAGATCTTAATTTGGTGAGCTCAATGTCCAGGCAAGGAGGAACGTAAAACTGTGACATTGAGAGATTATTGGCCTATTCACAATAAACGTCAACATCGTAAGCAGTTCCATATGCACAATGTAAACCCCTCAAGGACACAATCAACAGCAGAAAATTATTCAGGAAACAAAGCGTTACTTGCTGAGTTTAAACACCTTCACACCAGAAAGCCTTTGACTGCCCCACCCGAGACTTCAAAATGGAGCTGGGAAGACCTATATGCAAGTCATTACAATTATGAGCCTCTGCGGCCACGGTGGTATAATGGATTTGCCACATTGTCCGCATAATCTACCATCTGGTACGACTTTTTAAGATTAAAAAAAATGTACTAACGAGGTGAAACTTTTGTCCAGCATCATTAATATCGTGTTAAAATGACTAGCCAAACAGTTTTACCTTGCTGCCTACTGTGGTCAACCTCAGCCCTACCGCATAATTGGCCCACTTTTAACCCATCACAAAGAAAGACGGACCTCGCAATGGCACTGCAGGCCCATACACTTTCATGTAATGAGAGAGAGAGGAAGAAAGAGGGGGAGGGAGACATGGCTATACAGAGAGGAAAAGAGACCAAGCGAAAATAAGAGAAAGACAGGGGAGAAAGAGAAACAGAGAAAGATATTGAAAGAGCGAACGTATAAAGACGGAAACAGAGGAAGAAAAAGAAGAAGCTGCGTATGAAAGTGAAAGCGCCAGGATACTGAGACGACGAATAGAACGCAAGCAGGCTAAATTAAACAAGCACGCGCACATTGAGATGGTGTTTTAAACCCTGTTTGTCACTTTTTTTAACCAATACTGCTTGAGCGATCTGCTTTGTAATCGACCATTGGTCCTGCTCAACATTCTCATACCTTCCACTTCAATACCAATTTTTAATAAAATGCTAAATTCATCACAATAAATACAGGGCATAGGTACCCTCTGGATCCAGGCAGAAGTGCATTACACGTGAATGCAGAAGAGCAGATGGATGCAGGTGTCCGCGTTTGGATTCTGACCGAAAGTTGCGCGCAGCAGATCCTGGGTGTTTCCAGTGGTGAATTAACTTTATAGAAGTTAGGTATGATTATTAGAGTGAGTACATGCAAGTAGAAACTATGGGGGCCCGTCTACGGCAATAAAGTACTGGCGGGCAAGATGAGGCCCTGACCGGAAGAGAGGCCGGGAAGAGCAGGCCAGTCTCCAGGGGTGACAGAAGGCTGAGCCTGTGACTTGGCAGGTTTTGAACTTAATTCTAGAGTTACTTGCGAGGGTGTTGTAGGGGTTACATCCCCATCGGAAGGCGTTTGAAGAGAACAATAGAGAGCTGGTGTCATGTTGTTATAGTAACACAAGCCGCAGCCAACAGACTTGCACTCTCTTACAGCGGTGTATATGTATAAATGGATGCATACGTTTCATGCACAGGAGAACTACACAAAGCAGGGGTTCAACACTGTAATCACCCCCTGCAGTTGACCATGTACCTTAGCAAGCAGGCCAAGTCAGTATGTCTCTGTTGAGTATATTAAACTTAATTGTATGTGCGCCAGCTAACTCAGAGGTCACAGGAAACTTTCTCAAATAAACAAGAAGGGATAAGTCTCTGAAAACCGCATAAACATGACAACTTTGTTTCCCCTAGAACCGGAACAATATCTTCAGAGTCGTGGAAACAATAGATAACTATTTCACTCAGTCAATTGTGCATACTTCGTTTCTACAGAATTGCATAGAAATAGACAGGTGTTTCATTAAAAGAGGTTTATTAAACAGTCTAATTTCTCATGAAAGAGATATGAACTGCTACAAACGTTAGACAGAATGCGAAGTACAATGCGTACAGCGTAAACAGTAATATAAAATAATACTGTAATAGCATTGTCTGTTGCTATGACATATATAGCAATACATACATAAATAACAGAGGCCAAAATACTCAACTGGTGCTTCTAAAATGTGCCTACCCCAATGTACCTAACCTAGGTCTAGTATGAGGGAAGAAGTAGGTGCTGTCTTTAGCATTGGTTTAGTTTTGCCAAGAATTGCCAAAGGATTCTCTAGGTTCTAATCAGCTCCATACCTTTAGAATGAAGGAGGTTGGTATCTCTTTCAAGGGACTCGATTTCCCAACACCCCGCAAGGGGAGTCAGAAACACTGGACCTGGATTCTCGGCAGGAGGATGTTAGCTTCTAGTCAGTGCATCAGCTGAAGAGTTGGCTTCCTTCAACACTTGCTGTAGCGAGCTGAATCGTGCAAGTAGTTAGTTGAACTGCAAAGAACCACACCGTCCTTTGCCATAGCAAGTGAAGGTATAGTCATACCTTGAAGGTGTTTAGGAATGGCAGTATCGACGTAAAAGTCAGACAAATGAATGTGATGAATGAACCCCTAAGTAATAGATGTTCATACATAATAAGTTCTTGGAGAAATCAATATCCAGGCAAGGAGAAAAACTGAATTTCCATGCCTATATAAGGGTAATGTGATTTGTACCTACATAAGGGCATGAAACAGGAAATGTATTCGGAATCTAAAATCAAACACACCAGCTCATGGCCCAACTCACAAGAGTAAACTGAGATGTAATTTGAACTTTATGACATTTGGTATTCAGAAAGGGCATTTATTATTTTATCAAGGATATATGTTGATCTACAGTGTAGGAAGTGTGTTCATTTATGGTAAGTGATTACCTGATGATCCCAAATTGGAAAGAAACGAAAAATAATAACCACTAATTCACGTGTTCCCAAATGAAAACATAGGTGCACTATGGTCAATTAGGGAAATATATGCAGATACTGTAGTTAAATACAAACCCAAAACAAGCGTAAGCAGAATTTTTTCTAAGCATCACACATTATTAATGTATGAGTAACAAACAGTTACACAAGAGTTAGACAAGAGGCAATATTCGACATGCCAGTGTAGAATTCATATCATTTTTGAAGTAGAGAAACTGATCCAATCCATTCCTAGCACTGAACTAACTTAATCCAGTTTCTATTTAAGCCCTCCTGGATATGTTTACACACTATATGGCTTTGTCTGTCTGCTAAGCAGATAAAGGCTCTTGGGACATTGTAAATAAAATTGTAAATTGATACTTGTATAGCGCACTACTCACCTGCAAGGGTCTCAAGGCACTTGTACGAATACCGCTGTGGAACCCATCCTGGCTTTCCCTGTGAGGCGTCCACTCCTGGGCACCCCCAAGGTGGAGACCAGGCATCCTTAGCGTTGTGGGGGCTGTTGTGTAGATTAAGCAAGCTATAGGCACCGAGGCTAGAATTATCAGGTCTTTGGAATTTTTGAGCCCAAGACCCGCCGAGGCAGGGAATTGAACCCAGGTCCCGGCTAGACCTCTGCATCAGGCTCTGCCGCTCTAACCATTGAGCCACACTTCTCCACATTGATACACAATGACAGTGTTACTATTTTATATACCCTCACTTAATTCAGGATTGGGCAAGTCTCCTTAGAAAAGTCTTTAGTTAAGATCTTTATTTTCAAAAGCTATCACTCTAGAGAAATAAAGTTAGATCTATTTCACTGTTTTCCCTTCTGATCTCGGTGCTAGCAGTCTTTAATCATTTGCAGAACATCGATGAGCAAAATAATGTTTTTCCCATTTTCAGGCATGCTTTCAGCTTGTTGGAAATCAGAACTTGTAGTCCTATCTCTCAATGATGACCTGCCTATAATGGTAGATAGCAAAGGTATTGTGATACTAGTTCTGCTTGATTTGTGAGCAACCTTGAATAAAGTCGAGTACACCAGCTTCAAGTCTGACAGCCATGGGCATGTCAGGAACTGTGATCAAATGCGTAACTTCATCAAAAAGGATCCTAACCAGGTCATGTTCATACATCCTTTTCAGTCAGAACCGAACATCCTCAGTTGTTGTATTCCATCTTGTTCTCGCTTATCTATTGTATTGTATTGTATCTGTAGACTTTCTTTGACAATGTTATACATTTGCATAATGACACGACTCCAAATCTATGCCATTTACAAGTGGCCTGGACTCCTAGAGCATTATGTTTTTGATGCTCCAGCACCGCAGAGCACAGACCTATAGCTACAAGAAAACACAAAACCCCTGTTCATGGCTTTTCATGGCCTTGAATATATGGTACAATGCAAAAAAAAATCCATGTCTCTGCGTTGCCTCACACTGCATCAGGGAGGCATGCCATGGGCACTTTGGTAGGTATTCCCAAGCAACGCTCATGGAATTAGACACATTCCCAGAATAACAAAATCATGGTAAACTATGAATGTGTCAAAACTGTTGGAAACGAGGAGAGATATGTTTATTTTGCCTTAAGTTATGCTTCCGTTTCAACCTATTCTTCCAGCTTCCACAGCTTTGAGACCAGCCCTCAAGCTACACTATTACTTTACAAGCAACTATGACAACAATGGATAATACAGCATAACGTAACATAGCCAAAACTACTGGAATTAGGCAAAGTGTAGGGTCAGGTCATGTGGCAAAGATTGCTTCCTTATTCAGCAAGAAAAGGTAAATTATGAGGACTTATGTGGCACATTTTTTGACAATGCTACTTCATAATTTTGTCATTGTGACACGTGTTGGTTTTGGCGGTGTGGGGGTCCTTGGTGAGGGAGAGTATCAGCTGGGCATCATCGGCGTAGGAGAGGATGTTGAGGTCGTACCGATGGTCGACATGGGCGAGCGGTGCCATGTCGATGTTAAACAGAGTTGGGCTAAGGGATGAGCCCTGGGGTATGCCGCAGATGATCCCGGTGGCTTCGGAGTGGAAAGGGGGAAGGCGGACGCTCTGTGTTCTGCCGGAAAGGAAGGAGGTTGGTCCAATCAAGGGCCTTCTCTTGGATTCCAGCCCTGTGGAGGCATGTTTGTAGTGTGTGGTGACAGACCGTGTTGAAGGCGACTGACAGGTCCAGGAGGATGAGGGCTGCAGTTTCTCCGTTGTCTAGCAGGGATTTGATGTCATCGGTGGTGGCAATGAAGGCAGTCTCAGTGCTGTGGTTGCTGCGGAACCCGGACTGGGAAGGGTCCAGGATGTTGTTCTCCTCGAGGTAGCGCGTCCGTTGTTCATCCAGTGAATGTATGTCTTTCTGATAAATAAATATGTTTTATATATGTGCAGGACTGAATGGGTGGATGAGTGTGTATATGTGTGTGTTAGTGAGTGAATAACGGTCCCACTATTGTCTTTATCAGTAACGACATATGTTTAAATCTAGTATATGTGAGTATTGATGTATAAAAGTGAGTATATGTGAGAGTGAGAGATTGTAAGAGTTCCTGTTTAAACAAGTATGTGATTCTATAAGTGATTGTTTAAGAGAGTGAGTATGTGTAACTTTCCTTAGAAGTAAGGTGGTAGTGTGTGTATAGCTGTATATGCTAATTATTGGATGCTCAATAGTTTATTTGCATGTGTGATTATGTGTGAGTAATTTTTGGATGACTGTCGGTGTGTAATAGGATGTATAGGTGTTTCACTACATATGATGAGTGAATATATGTATGAGTGACTATGTAGAACTGTTGGTGAATGAGTGGATGTGTATATTGATGGTGGTATTACTGAATTGGTTGTTGTAACTGGTATGGGTATCACCACTTTTTTTTAGAATGTTAGTTTCTATTTTTGAATATATGTTTCAAGGGTTACTTTATAGTGAAAGGAGGTCTGTCACTCTGTCATAAGGATAGTGTCATCAGTGATGTAATGAGTGATGTCACTGACCATGTCATGAGTGATGTAATATGTGACGTCATCAGCAGTGCATTACACGCGCAAGTTATAGTGAGTCCAACTCACTATAACGTGGAATTTCAATGGTTTTATGTCAGTAAAATTTCCAGCTAACTATACCTGGTGTGAAACCTATGCTTTTTTCAGTGAATTTAATAGGTTTTTCAAATGCTAATTCCTAAGTATAACTGGTGTGAAACCTATGGTTTTTTCAGTGAATTTCATAGGTTTTTTAAATGCTAATTCTTTTCTATATCGAGTTTTTTTCTACAATTTGCTGTTTTGTGTAAGTATTAATTATTTTTTTTTTATCATTTTTTCCTGGGGCGCTTTGGGTGCGCGCTCCGGTAAGCTCTCCGGAAAGCGCACCCAGAGCGCTACTTTCGTTCGTGAAAAAAATATGAATGAAAATTTAATATTAACGCAAAACATTTTGTACCATACAAATAAAAGCAGTTTTTTTAAATAAGGAAAAAAAAATAATTTTGCACTTCCGTGAAACTATCAAAACGTCACTTCGGCGTGCAGCGTAAGCGCCCCCGGAAGCGCCTACGTTTGCGCCGCGTATGCGACTCGGAAGCGCCTACGTTCGCGCCGCATGTGCGCACCCGGAAGCACCTACGTTCGCGCCGCATATGCACCCCCGGAAGCGCTCCGGTTTCGAGCAACATCAGCGCGTCAAGTCATGTGACCTTAAAATAACACTTTTCATTGGTTGCTAACAGTTTTTTTTACAAAGAATGAAATCCCCACCCATTTCCTTCACTTCTTCTTTCACTTTTGTGACTGAAAGACCTGTTTTTTGCTCCTGGATCTTTCTTGATTTACCATGGCTGCCAGAGAATCCAGCAGTGATGAAGAACCTGATTTCATCAATGGAGAGCCTCCTACCCCAAAGGTGAAGGAACATTTTATTTGGAAATTTTTTAAGATTCCAGCTGACCAGAAGAAGGTTAATGCTCCAAAAGTGGAGTTCAGGATCTGCAAACAGGTCCTGTCACTGGGTGACCCCCCCAAAAAATACTCATTTGGGAACTTCACGATGATCCGGCATGTGGAGAGGCGGCACCCCCAGAATTTTGCCCGGGAAAGTGTCAGGGCTCTGGCACAAAAGGTTCTCAGTGATGGGGCCTCTACATCCACCGGAGGAGCAACTTCTTCTGGGAGGGGGCAAACATTCAACCTGCTTTTAACCATGGTGTCCTGAGATGCAGATACTGCAATCAACTCCTCACCTATGGGGAGCAAAGTGTCCAGCTCATGGTTCGAGCATTGGAGAACCATCACTGCCCTTCCCACCCCTAATTTTTTTTGTTCTTTTTGCTCCTGTTGAGCAGTTTCCATTCCCTGTTTTTGTTCCTGTTTAGAAAAAAGAAGAAAACAAAAAGTTATTTTCAGAACTACCTCCAATTCTCATCAAAGAGCTATATTCTTAAAAAAATGAAAAAGAGTAAGTGAAATAGAGTGCATTGATAATGGAAAGGAAAATGAGTAAGAAAGAACAGAAAGGTATGAGAGGAGAAAGGAAGTGAAGTAGGAGGACTAAAAGAAGGTGAGTGTTAGGAAAGAAAGTAAGGAGAAGAAGAGTGCAAATGGGGAATGTTGAAAAGGAACAGGGGTGTGGAAGGGTAAGAAAAGATGCATTGCTGGAGTTGAAGGCAGAAGGCCTCATTTATGAAGCCATGCGTCACTTTAACGCCACCAAAGCGTCACTTTTTGTGACGCATCAGTCCAATAAAAAATGCACCTTATTTATTCATATTTACAAAGTGGCGCATCTAGGTAAATGCGTCACTTTGTAAACCCCTGCGCCACATTATTCCTACGTCAGGTGTAATGTATGCAAAAGGGACGTATTGACGCAAGAAAGGGTCGTAGAGGTGACGCAGTGAAATCTATGAGATATCACTGCGTCACTTTTATGACGCTGTTGCTTCCAAATCTTACGCCTGTTTCACAGCAGGCGTGCAGGCCCTTTCACATGGGGCCTGGCCCCATGTGAAAGGATGCATTGCTGGAGTAGCTTCATTTTTGTGACACACTCCAGCAATAATTCACTTTTGCGCTTACAGATACGTCTGAAATACTAACATATCTAAAAGAACTTCCAACATAATACGTCATAAATTTAATATGATTAATGAGTAGAAGACTGAAGGACTCATTTATGAGGTCATGCGTCACTTTAACGCCACCGGAACGCCACTTTTTGTGACACACCAGTGCTGTAAAAAATGCACCTTATTCAGTCATATTTACTAAGTGACGCATCTAGGTAGTTGCGTCACTTAGTAAGCCCCCGCGCCACATTATTCCTACGTCAGGTGTAATGTATGCAAAAGGGAAGTATTGACGCAAGAAAGGGTCAGAGAAGTGACGCAGTGAAATCTATGACATATCACCGCATCACTTTTATGACGCTGTTGCTTCCAAATATTACGCCTGTTTCACAGCAGGCGTGCAGGCCCTTTCACATGAGGCTTGGCCCCATGTGAAAGGATGCATTGCTGGAGTAGGTTCATTTTTATGACACACTCCAGCAATACTTCACTTTTGCGCTTACAGATATGTCTGAAATACTAACGTATCTAAAAGAACTTCCAACATAATACGTCATAAATTTAACATGACGCATGAGTAGAAGACTGAAGGACTCATTTATGAGGCCATGCGTCACTTTAACGCCACCGAAACGTCACTTTTTGTGACGCACCAGTGCTGTAAAAAATGCACCTTATTCAGTCGTATTTACAAAGTGACGCATCTAGGTAGTTGTGTCACTTTTTAAGCCCCTGCACCACATTATTCCTACGTCAGGTGTAATGTATGCAAAAGGGACGTATTGACGCAAGAAAGGGTCGTAGAGGTGACACAGTGAATAAACTGGGGGCCTCATTTATGAAAAGTGACACATCGCTGCGTGAAAACAGCAATGCGTCACTTTTCTGTGCGCACTCCTTACGACATTCCTGATGTGTCATATTTAATGTATGACAAATAATGTTGCAAGGAGGTACAGATACATCAGTTTTTCTGACGTATCTGTAAGCGCAAAAGTGACGCATTGCTGGAGTGTGTCACAAAAGTCCCATGTGAAAGGTCTTGCGTCAGACTAACGCCTGCTGTGAGGCAGGCGCAAGATTTTGACGCAACAGCGTCCTAAAAGTGACGCAGTGAAATCTCATAGATTACACTGCGTCACTATTACGAGGCTTTTTGCGGTGTAACGCCCCCTCTGCATACATTATACCTGACGCAGGTATAATGTGGCGCAGTGTTTTAAAAAGTAACCAATCTGCCTAGATGCATCACTTTTCAAATATAGAGCAACGAGTGACGCACAGGCAGCGCAAAACTGTCGCAAGGCCTTCATAAATAAGGCCCTGGATTTCCCCCATGCTTCGCTCCCCGGTGCGCTCCCCCGTGCGCGTACCGGGCACTCCCCCCGCGCAAATTGATTTTTTTTTTAAATGCCCCACAGGACCCTTTTTTAGCCCCCACATCAAACCTAGGGGGTCAGGGAGGGGTCTACCCTGCCCACTTATGGTCATTTCCCCCTTTTTTTATGTCACCTCTTGTGTCTCAATCCTACCGAGACACAAGATGGCCGCTGCACCGAACTGTTTCGAATGTTTACAGACACCCGTGAGCCAATCAGCTTTCCGTGCGCAAGTCGTGTAGCACGCCCGGTGCGCGTACCGGGGTGCGCCAATAGATATATATATTTTTTTTAACCTAATTTACTCAAAATCTACTGGAGCACATATCTTGAGACATAGCAAAGGCACATCGGGCTACCAGTCCCTACAATTTTGCCAAGTTTGGTGTAAATCCATTCAGCCGTTCGGGCTAAAAGTGAGGTCGACCGCCCTATGGAAATTAACATGGGGAAAACGCGTTTTGGGACCCCCCATTTATCTCGACGCATCCCCCCCAAATTTTCAGGGAAGGACCGGAGCTCAATGAGGCCATTTTGAGGAAATTTTCAGGCAGATTCCTCAAACGGCGCCAAAGTTATTCCAAATAGAATTTTGAGATTTAACATTGAAAAAAATCCTAACTATAACTACCTACTGGCGAATAATATATATATATTATTATTATTTATTTTTCTCACAAAAAAACATAGGTTTCACGGGCATTATAGCTAGAAGTTAGCATTTAAAAAACCTGAGAAATTCACAGAAAAAAAATGACAGGTTTCGGGGACGTTATATTTAGTTAGTGTTTGTTAAAAACAAGGGGACCCCATACAGTAGAACCTGGGGTAACGAGATGCTTTTAAAAGAACAATGGTTCGAGGTAGGCCTTAAGAGGTCCTTAGAGGAGAGTAGAACAAAAAGCGAGTACTTAATAAGTCGCTGGGGAGCAAAGGTAGTAGGTACAGGTAGGAGTTTTTATTTTACTCTTTTTTCTCAAGGATATACATAAATAATTATACTGTATTGCAGGTGCTCAAGTGAATAGTATGGTGCAGGACGTGACATAAGCGATCAAAGTGAACGGACTGTCACACAACAACAACAAGGATAAAAACACAACAATTATGTACAAATAGAACGAGTGAAATTCCTTGGGTAGGTCGACGGTCGACGTTATATTTAGTTAGACATTTCACTTGTGCCCCCGCAATGCACTGCAGATGATGTCACAAATGACATCACTCATGACATCCAGTGACTGTATTTCTGTGAAGTTTAAATTTGTTTTATTACCTACTGGTAGTCACAGTAGGTAGTTATAGTTACAACCTAGTTTCCATAGGAAAAGCATTTTTTATTTGATAATCACTTTGGTGTTGTTTGAAAAATCTTTGTGAAATTCTCCCAAATTAGAGCGTATCCAGGTCAGCTCCTATCCTGAAAGTTTGGGTGTGATACATCAAGCAGGAGCTGAGAAAAAGGGGGTCCAAAAATGTGTTTTCCCTATGTTAATTTCCACAGGACATTTTGTGACGAGCTACAGCCCGAACCGCTGAACAGAAATTTCCCCAAATTTGTAGGAAAGTTAAAGCTAGGTTCAGAAAGCGATCTTTTTTTTTTAAATGGTGTAAATCCGTTTTGTAGTTTTTGAGAAATTCAAAATAGATGCAAGTCACTAGGAAACAGAGAAACAAAGGTATAAAACCAGAGAAGGGGGGAGGGTAAAAAAAATCCTGACACCCTAGGAATTCTTAGGGGATCTCAGAAGGACCCCCAGGGCCAAAGAAAGCATTTTTATAAAAAACAAATCATCACAATTCACGCTGAGGTTGTGGGTTCCCGCATTTTATTTTAATGAGACGAGGTCCGGAGGATTTTTTTTTTTAATAGCAGGGCTGCGGGTTTCCCCGCAGTCCTGGGGCTTCACTCATGTTGGGAGGGGTGCTGCGTGGCCCCTCTCTTGGACCCCTCCATGTGCTTATAATTTTGCCGTCGTTTGAAAAATGTTTACAACATTTTCCAAAAAGTTTCTCTTTTTCGATCAGCTCCTATTTTGAAAGTTTAGGGGTGATTGGTCAAGGGGAGGCTGAGAAAAAAGGTGGGTCCCAAAATGAGTTTTCTCAATGCATTTTCAGTAGTAAACTTTAGACAAGGCTACAGGTCAAACTGCTGAATCGAATTATGTCACATTTGGCAGGTAGAAAGGTCTTGATTCAGAAAGCGCCCTATTGTTGAAATGGTATAAATCTATTCAATAGTTTTTGAGATATTAAAGGAAAAAATATATATATATATATATATATATATATTACCTACTGGCGATAGCCAGTAGGTATATATAGTTAGGATTTTTTCTCTATGGAACTTTTGAAAATTCTATGCGTAATAACTTTGGCGTTTGTGGACGGAATTGGCTGAAATTTTCAGGAAAATGGCACATTTTGTTTCCGAGCAGCTCCTGGAAATTTGGGGGGGGTTCGTCAAGGGGGGGCCGAGAAAAAAGGGGGGTCCCAAAACGTGTTTTTCCCATGTTAATTTCCATAGGGCGGTTGGCCTCACTTTTAGCCCGAACGGCTGAATGGATTTCCACGAAACTTGGCAAAATTGTAGGGACTGTTAGCCCGATGTGCCTTTGCTAGGTCTCAATATATGTGCTTCAGTGGATTTTGAGAAATTAACGTTTAAAACAAGATATATATCTGTAACAGCGCTCCGGGTAGCGCTCCGGTTAGCGAACTTTTCGCGTATCGGAACTTTGCGAAGCGAAGCTGATTGGCTCTCCGGTGTCTGTCAACATTCTAAACAGTCCGGAGCGGCCGCCATCTTGTCTCTCGGTAGGATCGAGAGACAAGAGGAGGCCAAAACAAAGGGGGAAATGAAGGAAAGGGGGCAAGGTAGACCCCTTCTGACCCCCAAGGATTGATGAGGGGGATATTATAGAGCCACGCGGGGCCCCAAAAAAAAAAAAAAAAAATCCGATTTTTTAGCCGTAGAGACGCGTCTTGGTAAGCGAACCGGGCAGCTAACTGGGAAGCTAACCGGCAGTGTAACGGGAGTCTGAGGAGTAGCTGATTGGCTGTCAACATTGTAAACAGTCCGGAGCGGCCGCCATCTTGTCTCTCGGTAGGATCGAGAGACAAGAGGTGGAAAAAAAAAAGGTGTAAATGAATGAAAGGGGTAAGGCAGACCCCTCCTGAACCCCTAGGATTGATGAGGGGGCTATTAAAGTTCCCTGCGGGGCAAAAGAAAAAAAAAATTGCGATTTTTCGCGGTAAAGGTGCTTAATGGTACGTTAACCGGGCAGCTAACCGGCAGCGTAACGGGAGTCCGACATATTGTGTTTTTTGAACGTTTGTGATATGTGCACGTGTGGATTTTGTCTAATTAAGGTTACAAAAATATATATATATCTTTAAGCGTGTTCTGGCGCGCTTACGTTTTGGGTTTGGTTTGCGCTGCAGAGACGATACGTCACGGTTATGCGATGCATCATGAGGCGTCTCACGGGCTACGTGATACGTCACTTAATAAAGAATATATTTTACAGCTATAGATATTAGCTTTTAAAAAACCAATGAAATTCACAGAAAAAACCATAGGTTATAGACCATATATAGTTAGGAATTTGCATTTACAAAACCTTGAAAATTCACTGAAAAAACCATAGGTTATAGAACATATATAGTTAGGGATTAGCATTTAAAAAACCTTATTTTATTTGCACAAAACCATTGAAATTCCATATATAGTTAGTTGCACTAACTATATATCGCGGAGCCGCAATCCACTGCTAATGATGTCACATATTACATCATTCATGACATGGTCAGTGACATCACTGATGACATCACTGATGACATCTCAAATGACATCACTGATGACATCACTGATGACATCTCAAATGACATCACTGATGACATCACTGACATCTCATTTGACATTACTGATTACATCACTGATGATATCATTTATGTGATAATACATCTTCAGACTCTAATATAACCTTAGATACACTCAGTGTAAACAGGCACTCACAGACTTTCACACATCCATGGAGTTACTCACACACCTAGTCAGTCATGCAAAGAATCAATCACATCTCCATTTCCTCAACTATACAGTTATACACACCTTACTTATTCAAACATATAGTAACACATATTTACTCTCTTATACAATCCTTGATACAAGTTCACAATGATTCATACAGCCACTCACACATTCACTGGCTCTTATGTTCAGTTATTTATATATGTCAACTCTCACATGGAGTGTGTTTTAAATATGTACTTACTTTGACATGTAGCACTGAGATATCCATTCACTCACCAATATACTCATGCACACAGTCAACTGTCCATACAGCTGTTTCTACATGCACTTTTGAACCCATACACCTAGGGAATCAACTGCTCACACATCTATGCACAGAGTTATACACCTCCCAGCCACCCACACACATACTCAGTCTCCCATACAAATACTTGGGCAACCATTCAATAACCCATATAGTTACTGATATAGCTACTGATTTAAACATGCAGCAGTTTACAGAACAACATAAATAATGATTGCCAAATTAAGACACTTTAATCACTAACCCATACACTCAGTGAGACACATTTAATCATTCTCTCATACAGTCAGTCATGCACCTACTAAATCCTTCATCCAGACACTTATACATCCACTCATTCTTCAATATGTAAGACATATTTTAACTTTACAGAAACATACAGTCACTGGGTGTTGTCATCAGTGATGTCATCAGTGATGTCATCAGTGATGTCATTTGAGATGTCATCAGTGATGTCATCAGTGATGTCACTGACCATGTCATGAATGATGTAATATGTGACATCATTAGCAGTGGATTGCGGGTCCGCGATATATAGTTAGTGCAACTAACTATATATGGAATTTCAATGGTTTTGTGCAAATAAAATAAGGTTTTTTAAATGCTAATCCCTAACTATATATGGTCTATAACCTATGGTTTTTTCAGTGAATATATATATATATATATCTGGTCGCTGCCTAACTCCCAAGCACAAGCTTGCCTCTGATTGGCTGCTAACACTTCAGAGCAGGAAGTGTCCTCTGATTGGCAGCTAACACTTCAAACCAGGAAGTCTTAGCAGCCTTTTTTGTGCCTTGCATCTGGTGAAAATATAAAAGAAAGATCCCACGGGCAATTTAATATACTGCAGCTCTGTGTAATGATGATTTGAACACAGTGAAGGTTTAAGAATTATTAACAATAAGGAGAAATAATTGAGCGTCAGGCAGCAGGACTTCAAATTCAGGACACCAGTACGAAGAGAACCCTTTCACTCTCGCTCTGCCCATCATCACCACTTTGCAGCTATGCCTTTAGAAGTCAGTCCATCAGCTCGCATCTCTCTAGCTTTGCAAGCTAGTAGGCTGCTGTGCCTCTACATCTGCAAGCTACTATGCGGCTGTTCCTTTGGGAGCAGATGGCCCATAGTTCCTCCTCTGTGAGTAGAGCCCACAGGCTGTAGTTGTCCCTCTGCGAGCCTGGGCACAAACTGTTTATAAGTCACAATACATGAGAATTGAAACACCATTTTTTGTAATCAGTTCGTCAGCTGGCATCTGTTCTAGACATTTCTGAAAACATACCAGAGCTCTGTCTGTGAGACATATCCCTTTCACGCTGTGTCTCCCACAATAGCGGGTAACATACCCTCTTCCCACATCACCAGCATACACCCAACAACCTTCTTGGGCCCTCAAGTGTCCCTCTGTGAACCATTAATAAGAATATACTTGTGAGGCTGGACAAATACGAATCTTAGTCATGTATGGATTTACATATAAAACATTTTATTAAAACAAAACAACAACAAAAAAAACTATGTACAGCCATGGCATGTCATCCCTGAACCATTTCTGAATCACATACTGCAATACAATAAGAAAGATATAAATGGTGCGCCATGCGCCAAGCATCCAGCACAGGAGAAAGGAAACAAAAGAAAGAACGAGAGAGAGTAAGACAGAAAACAAGAGAAAGAGAGAAAGAGTGAGATACAGGGAAGAGAGAAAGAGAGAAACAGTGTGAGAGAGAATAAGAGAGAGAGAGAGAAAGAGTGAGAGAGAGGGAATTAGAAAGAGTGAGAGAGAGGAAGAGAAAGAGAGAAAGAATGAGAAAGGGGAAGCGAGAAAGAAAAAATAGAGAGAGAGAAAGAAACAGAGAAAACGAGAAAGTGTGAGAGAGAGAGAAAGGAAGAGATGGAGAGGGAGAGGAGTGTTGACACTGGAGAAAATCTTTGCAGCTCTCCTTTGTGCCACTGGTGAGTCTCCAACATGTGCCCCGGACATAGTGCACCCTCAAGTTTAGTGATCTGGAAAGATAGCATATAATTAGTAATTGCAGAGTACATACAACAGTACACATGGTAATTCTCTGTTTTCTCAATGCGCACTCAGGTTGCTGCACCCCATCCACTCCCACTGCTCGTAGAAGTCAATGCGCTCTTGTGCCCGAAGGCTGCTGCAAAAAATCCACTCCCACTGCCCAGATGTGAAAGAAGTCTCCCTGCGCTCCTTCTGCCACTGGTGTGTGTGTAAGAGGGTCCATCACATGCCGAAGCAACTGTCTCAGGTGTTGAGGATGGCCACGCATCATCACAGGTTCAAGAGTGAGAGGAAAACAGAAAGAAAGATAAAAAGAGCTAGAAACAGTGAGAGAGATGGAGAGAGAGAAAGAGTGTCAGCAAGAGAAGAGAGGAAACAGCGGAAGAGTGTGAGAGAGAGCGAAAGAGATAGAGAAAGTATGAGAGAGAGGAAGAGAGAACGAGAGAAAGAGAGAAACAGTGTGAGAGAGAGGAAAAGAGAGAAAAAAAGAAAGAAAGAGTGAGCAGAAGACAGCGAAAGAGAGAAACAGTGAGAGTAAAGAAAAAGAAAGAAAGGGAGAGGAAGAAAGACAGAAAAAGGGAGAAAAAGACGAACAGAGAGAGAAACAGTGGGAGAGAGTAAGTCAGAGAGAAAGAGGTAAAGAGTGTGAGTAAGAAGATCAGAGAAACAGACAAAGAGTGAGAGAGAGAGAGGAGGAGAGAGAGACAGAGACAAACAGTGTAAGAGGAAGAGGGAGAGAGAACAAGTCTGAGGGAGAGAAAGAGAAAAAGAAAGAAAGAGAGAGGAAGAAAGAGAGAAAAAGGGAGAAAGACGAACAGAGAGAGAAACAGTGAGAGAGAGAAAGAGGTAAAGAGTGTGAGTAAGAAGATCAGAGACACAGAGGAAGAGTGAGAGAGAGATAGAAAGAGAGAGAGAGAGGAGGAGAGAGAAAAAGAGACAAACAGTGTAAGAGGAAGAGGGAGAGAGAACAAGTGTGAGGGAGAGAAAGAAAGAGATGAGGAGGGACACTGAGTGCTCACACTGTGGACAAAACCCTCATAGCTCACCTTTACGCCACCACTCTGTCTCCAGCCACGTGCCAGGACCTAGTTTCAGTTTTTGGCACATAGAAGGCAGCCAATTAGAGACACGCTTGTTCTCGGAGTTAGGCTGCACCAACAAATGTACTTATACAATCACTTTGCTATCCCCACGCACTTATAATTTATTATACACTCTCCTTGGAGTACTCTAATGATCCAGTCGCTACGTACGTACTTGTACAATGACGGAGATAAAGTTACATAACTTAAGTTTTCCCCCACTGTCAAAGGTAAGATGGGTGCATACGCTGTCCAGAGCACATGTAATGTGGTAGGGCCCAGGGGCGGCATGTTACATACATAATGAACACACGGACACAGATAGATAGTGTAACTGGGTACTGGCATGTGCGCTCAACTCCTTTATATTTCCAGGGTCACATGTCCAGTGACATCTGTGCTGGATGCGTGTGGGGTGAGTGTAAGCCAACCCTCCAGGAATGGTCGGTGCAGACAACAAATACAACAGTAATCATTGGATCAGACACAGAGATTCAATCATAAAGGGTCAATGATTTGTGCTGCACTATGGTACGGGCCCCAGATGTGAAATAATGCAGAAAAGATGATATCGTAAAGGGTTCATGGCTTGTGGTACACAGAAGTAGGACAGCAGATGAGAGATTATACATAAAATATTGTATCATAAAGGGTCCATGAGTTGTGCTGCACTGAGATAGGGGCATCAAAAGCATTTACCATCTGCACAGCCAGTGATGATGCGCGGTGCAGGCTAGTCACACTGGAAGCAATGCCTGCTGCCTACTGGACTTCGTTATCTGCAATTGCGACTCGATGTGAATTGTGAGCCTTGCTATTGTCAGTGTACATCGAAGGCAGTAGTCAGCACAGACATGAAGGATGTTTTTAATCACTTCCTCTTGACAAAGTTAGAGGACATAGAGTGCAATTCTCTCTGTAATAAATAAATCATGTCTAAATTTAAATTGTGAGCTCTGCTGACCGCAGTGTAGGTGTATGGAACAAAAGATGAAGCATTTATGGAAGACACTGAGGACATCTTTGTTCTTCTGAGTACTCTTGTAAAGTATGGAATTCTGAAACTAGAATCTGAACTGCTCATTCATCATATCATCCACCTTTTCCAGTAGGGAACAGCTGTAAAAAACAATGAGCTTCCAAACTTAATTCGCTCACACTCATGGGAGGTCCTTTTGCTTTTTTCATCTGCAACAATTCAATAGTATCTCCTATCAGTTCTTTTTAATGTAGAGGGTGTATAGTATAACATTCATACACGTCTTCTTTTCTTGAATTGTCCACTTTTTCTATTTGTCCACTTGAAATATGAGTTTCATCTTTCAAAGTCATTTATTTTTCTTCTACATTTACAAATGTATAGTAAATATTGTTTTGCACCAGATATAATGTAGCATTTTGTACTTTCAGGACATCTACTAACATGTGCCATCTTTTCTGACTCTTTGTGGGTACACCATTAACAATGAATGACAACAGGTTCAGTATCCTCACTTTCTACACCTGACGGGTCATTTGTCGCCAGCCCAGGAATCAGTCCTTTTTTCATCGGTACAAAGGGAGTGGCCATCATGGAAATATTCAATGCTCTAGTAAGTTTTGGAAAACCGGTTCACAGGTTTTCATTCAATTAACATTGGATAAATACTCAGTGTGAATGCATTTAAAACGTTCACGGAGCTGCACAGAGGTATTTACAGGCGAGGGCATATCCTGTCTCATGCGAGTAAGACTCGAGCCAAGTCCTTAAACCTGGCTTGTTTAATTAACACCTACAAGTCTTTGTGATCTCGCTTTGAATACACGGAGAGATCGGAAAAACAACAAAGTCATGTGATTTCTCACTTTACCAACAGTGAATATTTCAAGGCAACCTCCTTTTCAATGCAAGCTCATGAAGCCTGACTATCATTCACACAAGCTATGACAAGCACATATTTGTTTATTTCTCAGTGTGTCTGCACATCCAGATGTATGATTGATTATATCCTAAAAGTGCCCCTAAGCTGCACGAAACTGGAAGTACATCTGAGTGAGTGTGATCATTGTTTTGTCTTTTAAGTGTATGTTTTTCAGCAAACTAACATTAAGTTAACAAAAAGTCGGCAGAACTATCAGCAGTTAGCACAAAAAAGTGCTGTGCTCCAGAAACTGTAGAAAAATATATATCACAAGAATTTGCCTAACAGTGCGATTCCACATGATGGTGATTTGTTTAGAAAAACAATCAAATACGTTGTTTACTTCATGTTTTTTCAAATAATTGTTATCATTTCAGATAACAAATTGGTTGCTAAAACTATTAGGGGCTATTCTTCCCTTTTTTTAAGACTTGCTTATTTTTGCAGGTTTGTTTTTGAAAGACAGACATATAGCATATCAACAAGTAATATATTTTGAGTGCAGTAGGGATCACACTAGGTCCTTACGAGTAAGCAGTGGAGACTGCTTACGAAACATGTTGACCCAGTAGGGGGAATCGCATTAAAGTATACCCTTAACATATCCCCATTTTTAATGTTGCCAGCTAGGGAAGTGATTACAATTTGTTTTTTCCACTAGCCAGGGAATTTCTAATTTTTGTATGTGTCACAAACCATACCAGTCCCACTCCTACACTACACATAGCCTATTTTCACAACAACAGTGCTCCCACGTATTCGTAGGTTGAAGCACGCCCCAACTCGTAGAGGGATGGGAAGACTTCAATGAAGAAGCATCTCACTGTGGGATTCGTAGTGTGTGAGGAGTATTTTAAAAACACTTAGTTCTTTTCCATGACATTTCATGGAACACTATTACCCAGTTTTAAGAATCACTAGAAAAATTAAAAGCTAAAACATTCCTTCCAGATTGTACCACTGTAGTACAACTTTGTTTGCACTGCTGATCACTCTTTCACATCAGCTTCACCGTATATGAAACACAGATGTCCTCCTTATTATCAAGAGACCTAAACATGCCCATATCTCTCTAACTGAGAAGTGACTATCCTGCCCTCACTGATTCCTCATCCAATAATTGATCTTGTCCAAAGCAATGGGCATTGTACCAACACTATTTACTAACAATAGTGGTATTTTTATCAACACTATTTTAAACATTTACCTGAATCTGAGCTCCATGTTTGTCCTATCAATACCAGTTGTAATTGTATTTGTAATTGAAATTGCATTTAAATGTTGCTTACTACCCCTGACGAGGCATCAAAGCACTTTTTGGCAACTACTCCAGAATTAGTGTTAAATTGGTAGAGAGAAATATGAAATTATTTGAGCAGTGACATGTCAGTCTGTTAGTTAGATTGAAAAGGATAGGGGAGGGATAGAAGAGGGCAGGTTCTCAAAATTATTTATTTGGAGATCATTGCCCTAGGAGGACGTTTGGGATGAATAAAGGAGAGCTGAAAGGGGAGAGTCACTAGAAGTGAATTCAGGAGAAAGAAGAGGTATTGGCTGAGTCTAGGAGGGGTACATGAGGGAAGGGTTTAGGAAGCCTGAATAGATCACGCACAAATTGGGTTATGGTAAAAGAGGTTTACGATGATGCAAGTAGCAGTAGAGGAGGGACAATTCTAGAAAAGGCTATTTCAGGGATCATAACAGAAGAATGGGGTTTGGGATGAATCAGAGAGTTTAGTTAGGGGAATATTGATAGAAGTATAGGGTGAGAAATAGAAAAGGACATTAGGAGTAAAGTAATACAAATAACGATACATAATTACCAGGAAGGTATATATGTATAAGGAATCTAGATTTTTGTTACATTTAATAAACTCAGACTTTCATGTGTCGCTAGCATCATTCTTGATCACTGTAAAATACTGCCTGGATAAGCCATCACAAACTCACCTGGCCACTGACACAAGTGGGCGTAGCCTAGCACACACCTTTGTGATAATCCTTCCCTCATCGAAAACATCAAAAAACTTATAAATCATCCCACTAACTGATCTCTTGCAGGGACCTCAAATACATGATGCAGTGAAGCAATTCAACAATATCCTCCTAATTCTTAGATAGCTTGTGCTCCACCTGTGCTTCACATTGTGGCAGGTGGGCTCACACCTGGATTATCCACAGAACCTAAATGTTCCCTTAAAACAAGCTACAACAGTTACAAGATTCAGTGCCAAGGCTCATATTATACTTAGAACCCTGAGATCATGTTACCCAAATGACGTTGACTCCCAACTGGCTACTAGCATTGTATTGTGTTGTATTGTAATTGAATTTATATAGCGCTTACTACCCCTGACGAGGCGTCACATCGCTTTTTCGGCGAGTAGCACACTACTCCGGGACCCACAGAGGATTCGTGTTGAAATAGTATAGTGAAACATGCAAGTACATTTTAAGTGGTGGATAGGTTAGTCAGTTATTTGGATTTGGAATGATAGCAGAAGGATAAAGGAGGACAATGGTTTGTATTTATATAGCGCTTATTGACGCACGCTATTCAGGAAGCCTTCAAAGTATTAGTGGTGAATTCATATGGTGAAATATAAAGTAATTTCAGTGGTGGATATTAGTCAGTTACTTGAGTGAGAAGGATGGATAAAAGGGGAAGAACGATTTCCATTGATATAGCACTTTTTACCCCTGATGGTTGTTGAAGCGCGTTTCTGGCGAGTAGCACGCCACTTCGGAACCCATAAAGGATTACTGTTGAAAATTAGTATCGTAAAAAATATGAAGTAATTTGAGTAGTGGATATGTTATTCGGTTATTTAGGTAGTACATTAGTATAGTTTAATATGGAATTTCAGAAGTGAACATGTTAGTCTGTTAATTTTGATTGAAAAGGATAGTGGAGGGATAAAAGAGTGAAAGATTTTTTGTTTTGTTTTAGGTCTTAGTAGTAGGAAGAGGCTTTTGGATGAGTAAAAAGGAGTTTTGGAGGGGAGGACTCAGAGGGAGGAGTTAATAAAGGTTTGTTTTAGGAGATCAGTGTAGTAAAAGAGGTGTCAGATGATGCAAGGAGGGGTAGAGTAGGAGAAAGTCTAAAAAGGATTATTTTGGCAATCATGGTAGTGGTATGGGGTTTGCGATCAATCAATCAATCAATCAAGAGTATTTGTAAAGCGCGCTACTCACCCGCTAGGGTCTCAAGGCGCTGGGGGGGGGGGGGTGCTACTGATCGAAAAGCCAGGTCTTGAGTTGCTTCCTGATGGAGAGATGGTCCTGGGGGTGTCGTAGGTGGGTGGGGAGGGTGTTCCAGGTCTTGTCCGCTAGGTAGGTGAAGGATATTCCTCCGGTGGTGGTTCTGCAGATCCGTGGGACAGTGGTGAGGGCGAGGCTGGCGGAGGGGATAAATGAGGGAGTGGATGTAGAGGATATATTGATAGATGTATGGGATGAGAGATAGGGTAATGGATTGGAAGGAGTAGTAGAAGAAGTTTTAGATGAGTCAGAAGGCTGGGCTATAAGATATATTGAAAGTATAGGCTGAGAAATAGGGTGGTGCATTGGAAATGCTAAATTAGAAGAGAGTGATAAATATATAGATGCATAATTCCATTGAAAGTATATAGATACATAATGGAGGTAAGTATATGTAGATTAAAGATATTGTTAGAGGCACCAGATGAGAAAAAGGGTAGTGCATTGGGTATGCTTTTTCAGGAGAAAAGTAACAGACACACAGATCCAAGAACATGGAAGGTACATAGATGCACAATGGAAGCATGTGCATGACGACCAAATATGATTTTTATTTATTTATTATTATTATTATTATTTTCTCTCAACAACATAATTATTTTACAGGTGTATACAAAGTAATACACAAAGATAGGCGCATATCTATAGTGAAAAAATGCTTGTATACAGAGGGATATGCTTTAAATGTATGTTTGCGTATGGTGCTTATGTGGGGAGAGCCAAATCTTTAGTAGTTTTCTGAAGAGAAGGTGTTTGTCAGTGGAACTTATGTGGGGAGTAAAGAGTTCCATAGTTTGGCTGCTTGAACAGAAAAGGATGTGTCGGCTATGCTTTTTTTACTGTATGGTGGGAATTTGAGGGGAGATGCTCCTTTAGAGCGGAGGTTCTTTTGTTGAATGTGTTTGGTGATTTTATCCCTGATGAAGAGTGGTCCCATTCCATGTATTGCTTTGTTGGTGGTTCAAAGCAGCTTTAACGTGGATCTTCTGGCAACCAGTAACCAATGCAGGGCTTACAAGGCAGGGGAGATGTGGTCTCACGGTTTGACATGCAAGAGTAGTCTGGCAGCCGAGTTCTGAATCCGTTGTAGTCTTTTCATGCTCCTTAAAGGTGATCTGTGGTAGAGGCTGTTGACGTAATAGAGTTTGGACAGAACACGGGAGATGGTAGCTTGGACCTTAGTTGAAATCAAAAAGTGAGGGAAAATTTGTTGCAGCGTTTTTATAGTAGCAAAGCTTGATCTTGCCGAGGTTTCTTACTTCCTTCGAAACTTTAGGCATTGATCCCAGGTCATCAGGCCATGCGACAAGCGGGTTGTAATGTTTCCAATCGCCACACATGAGCAATTCAGTTTTTGAAGCATTCAATTTGAGATGGCTCCAGGTCATTCCCTGATCCACGGCTCTGAGACAGCTGAAAATTGGTGATTTTCCAATGTCTTTGGGGCATTCCAGTTGAAAGAGTATTTGCTTGTCATCTGCATAGTTATAGCAAGTGAGATGAAATGTATTGATCAGTACTGGTAATGACTTCATGTGGATGTTGAAAAGCATGGGCGAGATGATAGAACCTTGAGGGACCCCTGCTTTTGTGGAGTACGGTTTGGACGAGAAAGGTTGGGTATGGATGACATTAGTTCTGTTTTGAAGGTAGGACGCGATCCAGTCTAGAGCAGTACCCTCTATGCCGGCTTCATAGAGTCTGTGTCATGGTCAACCGTGTCAAAGGCAGCTGAGAGGTCCAAGAGGAGTAGCGCAGCAACCCCATTGCGTTCAACTGTATTCTTTAGGTCATCCCAGATGGCAAGGAGGGCAAATTCAGTGCCTCTGCCCAGACGGAATCCTGTTTGGAAGCCTGAAAGTATGTCATTCTCTTCAATGAATTGTGACATCTGGGCGAACGCTGCTCTTTCCAACAGTTTGCCCAGGAACAGTCCATTTGCAATGGGTCTGTAGTTGTCATGGTTCAGCGGGTCCAAGTTGTTTTTCTTCAGTAAAGAGCGTATGTATGATGTATGTATGACTTTTTGAGTTCTTCTGGAAATATTCCAGTAGTTAAGGAATCGTTGATGTTTCTTCTTACTGGAGTGACAGCAGCGGTTGTCAAGAAAGTTTTTGGCAAACAGGGGTCAGAAGGGCTGTCGGCAGGCCTGCTTGCTTTGACCAGGTCCATAAATGCATCGTGTGAGATGTGTTGGAAGGAACAGAGAGGCTTGATTAGAGCATTCTTGGATTGTTGTTTTGCACAAGGGTTAGTGCTGGTGCTTTGTTTCTGTTTTAAGTATGATTCCAACGTGTCTGCTTTATCCGTGTAACAATTTGCCAGTTTGTATGTGAAATCTTGAGTAACAGAATGAGTTCCTTCTAGGCAATTGGGTTTGCGAAATTCATTGAGTATTTTTTAGAATGCATATTTAGCATTTTGAATTCTGTCTGAATAGTACCTTTGCTTCGCTTTTTTGATAGTCGACTTGTATAGTCTGTTCATTTTCTGTAGGTGAAGTTTATCTTGTTTGGCGTTTGTTTTGAGCCAGGTATGTTGCAGCTTTCTAATTTGTTGTTTTATGTCTTTCATTTCTATGTTTCTCCAAGGTGCTTTTTTCTTTTGCTCTGTTGTGTGGTTTTGAGTGGTATCAGGATGTCAAAAGCTTCCTGTAGCCAATAAATCATTTTGAACAGAATTGATGGTTTCCAGATTTGTACTGGATGCTAGTTGTCTTTTCAAGTGTTCCAAATTGAGTTTGTTCCACGGCCAATAGGTGGATGGATGTAAGGTAGTTTTAGGTGAGTCGCTTAGCACTGTTTTATGTTGGAAGGCAAGCCAGTGATAGTCTGACCATGTGACTGGAGTTATAGTTTGAAACGTAACTATTTCAGTATTAGCAAAAATGACATCTGGGATATGTCCAGCGGTGTGTGTCGGATTGTGGACAATCTGATACAGGTTCAGTGCATCTAGCCCTTTAATTATTGTTTTTGGATGGGTCATATTGGGTTTATCAAACCAAATGTTAAGGTCAACCAGAACGCATAAGTTGGAGTGTATTGTTATCAGGTTTGAAACTGTGTCTAGAAGGGAGTCTGGGAATGTTGCCTTGCTAGGTGGAGGTCTATAAAGGAGCGGGAAGTTACAGGAGGAAGACGGTGTAGTATTACATCTTGTTAGAAGAGCCTCACAATTCTTTAAGGAGATGTCAATTTTAGTGATATGTATTGTTTGCCTGAATACAACAGCTAGGCCACCTCCTTTTTTGGCTATTCGATTTTGGGTGATTATTTGATAGCCTAGAGGAATGGCTTCATGCAGGACTGGAGCCATATCTTCTCCCAACCATGATTCTGTTATGAATAGTATGTCTGTTTTTGCATTGGTGAGAAGGTCTTAGATGTGATGCTTGTTTTTAGAGAGGGATCGAGCATTTATTAGTAGACATTTTAGGGAGTAGCCTTTGGTGATAGAGGGATTTTGTTTGGTAGAAGAGTGATCAGTATTGTGTGGGTTTGTAGCATGTGTGTTGTTAGTGCTGCATTAGCTGTATTAGGATAGCAATCGTGTAGCTGTTCTGTATCGTGTTCCTCATCCAGTATACTAAGAAGGCATTTTGATGGGTGTGCGTTTGTGTTTGAGAGTGAGTTGGACTGCTGTGTTGCTTTTGTGGTCTAAAGTTGTTGTGAAGTAGACATGGGGTAGCAAAGTTGTGAGGTGTGGCATGTTGATTATATTTTTTGCTTGTGTTTAAGGCGGAAGGTGTATGAGTCAGGGGAGGTGTTGCAGCACGTGGGTCATATAGTAATGTTCTAAAGTGTCCAATGGATGAGAGGCGGTTAGAAGAGAGGTGCTGTATTGCTGTATCTGTGTTAGGTGTGGTGGAAGACTGAAAGCTTGGCATTGGAGTGTGTTCCTTTGTGTGGTTTGAAAGGTGGGTATATGTTTGTATTTTGTGATGGTAAGTATTATGAGGTGTTGCGCTTTGAAGATCTTGTTGTGCTGGTGTGTGTGATATGTTTTGCTTTTGAGGACAAGTGAAAAAGGGTGCTGATGTATATGTTTCATGCACTGGATTTGGTTGAGTAGTATTGTTTGTGAGAGGAGGTTGTGACGTAGAAGGGGTGGTGATATGTTTATGAAAAAAGTGTATGTTGTGTGTAGGAGGAAATGAAGTAGAGGTGAGAGTGTTTATCTTAGACTGGTTTGTAGCAAGAGTTACAAAGTGTGGTGGTGTGCCGTTTGTGTGTTGTGCGTTAGTGTTATTATGGTAGAAGGGAGAGGAGGGTGTTTGTTGGACAACTGATGGAAGAATTATTATATGTTTGTTAGTGATAAAAGGTGGTCTTTTAGGTGTGATTACAGCAGGGAGAGTGTGTCTGAATGGGATGTAGTTATGTATGGTGTTGATTGGCGTTGAGTTAGTGATGAGTGTATTGGTTAGTGGTATAGGATCGAGTTGTGTACTGTTTGTAGGTGATGGTGGATATGTGTGGTAGTTGGGGCAGTATGGTGTGTAGATGTGGTTTGGTTGCATTTGCAGTGAATGTTGTTACATTGATGTGTGCATAATGTTGTATTTGGTGTACATTTGGTGTGAGTGTGTTGCTCTGTTTGTGGATGTGAATGGTGTGTGCTGGGTATTGCTAAATGAGAAAAAGGGCAGCATTTCTGGTTCTAGTCCTGACCAGTCTCGAACAGGTTCAAACAGGCAACTGACCTTGTCCTCTGTGCCCTAGTAATCAGGTGACCCCTTCAGCCAATGGAAACCCTAGCCCTAACACTATCCAATCACAACACTAGCCCTAAAATCTAGAACCAATAGGAGACCAGGACCTTACAGGCAGTCTTAGCCCTAGTCCAAGCACCCAATCAGTTCAAAAACCCTGATCTCCATGTCCAATAAAGGCCCTAGCCCTACCAGTAGTCCCAAAACAAGTCCATGAAACCAATGGTACAGGTAGCCCTAGACCCTGACTGACAACAAAGCACTTTGGATAACATACAAGGATTGCAATAATTGGACACACTCATGCAACTCAAGGTTCTGCATCTCAGCAAAGCGTAGGTTAGATGTACCTCACTGTCATTCAAAGCCATCAATATCTCTTACCAGCTAAATAAGGAATGAACAAAACCATCTGAATTGCTGTAGTCCAAGAAAAGCAAAGCTTTTGAGTTTCATACCCATAGGTTAGCCTCAATGAACGCACAAGACAACTCCCATTGACAGAAAGGAAATAATGGTACACCCACGAGAGGAAGGCTCACCCATGTAGACCAGTCTGTGTCTGAAATCAGCTGCATGAAGCATGAGCTATTATGTTTAACACAGTCTCTAAACATGACCATGTAGGCCTCCATAATCAATTAAGATCACTATGACACAGCCAGACCACATCTGACCACACACCTGAGTAAACGCTCGACAACATATAGGTCTGGCTTTAATCAGTCAGGACAGTTGGAGTGCTACAATACCACATTAGCAGAAGGTGTGTTCTATACGTGACCACCATGTATAGCACACACCAGCTGCACATGTATTGTAACTGGTGATCTGTGTGGATTCAACATCTCTTCATTCTTCACTGTTTCCAGAATGTGCGTAATCTACTGCAATAGTTGTGTATTGATCTGCAAGAGGCCATGAGGCCTTAGATAAAATTACATACAGTAATAGACCCAAGTGAGCGTCTGCTGATGATCCATGGAACTCACATAAACAACAGAAGAGTGAAGCTAGAAAGGCAGAGGCGCTTTCCAACTGGGATCACTCATGTGTGTTAGATCAGCCCTCAACTCACCAACCTAGTTGGTGACATGCTTCATCACTCGGCTCCCAACAGAGACGCTGAGTGCCTCTCCGGTGTGCTGCGACGCCTGATTACAGCGGAGCAGGTTTTTCTGGGTGACAAGTGCTGGTGCATAAGGTGAGATTAAAATGGGCCATGTTAAAATGTTGTGGTGGATGCTGTGGCTGAGTAAATTCCTCAAGTACATCCAATGTTTTAGGAAGTCAGGTCTACTTGTTTCAGCCTTTGAATGCTAATTGCCAGGTTTTCGTCAGGACAGGAGACCATGGCTGAGTGCACTCGCTAAGGCACACCCTGACCAATGGTCTACAAATGGGACCGGATTACTCACGGTACCACGTATATTGCCATCCAAAGTATAGGACACCTCTTACGAACATTTGTTGTGGCGTAATGTTACTGCATGCGTCTCGGCAGGAGGCAGTGACTAGTAGTCACACATTATCCGTAGTAACCCACCTGCATTGTGACTAGATAGTGCCCATGTCTGGGACCCCGATCACCATAACATGCAAGTTAACATACATCACTGCCTGAATATGTTATATTAGAAATGGACCATCATGTCTGATCTTGAATAGAGGATTGTATCCATTCCTCGGGGAACCTTTTTGGTAATGGAAAGCTGGCATACTTTGAGGTATTTTGAAAGACATATAATATGGGCCCCAGGCGTTTTCTCCTCTGTAATACACACCCATGCTAGTTATCCTCAATACAGGATGTTGTACTAAAATATTCCAATGTATCTTCCGCTTTGTGGGTACCATGGGCACATGAGTATGATGTTAAACAATCACAGCTTGTTATGCAGCATTATTATTGCTGTGACATATCTACATCAAACTACTTACAATATGGTGGGAAACCTTGCTAACTATTGAATTTTCAGAAGACTAATGGTTGAAAATGCCAGGGTAGTGTTAGGGTGGTGTACAAATAAAAAAGGCAGAAATGCCCCAACTTCAATTATCTCCATCAAATTACATGAGGTACTGACATGTGTGAATAAGTAAACTGTTAGGTTGACTCCCAAGCAGGCGCATTACTTACTGGGGCTATCTACTTGCATACTAAAAGTCTGAACATGCATGTAGTTTTGTGTACTCAGCTCTAGAATTGGGAATCACCTTAGTATCAATGCCAGTCTTTCGCATAGCCCATTGAACCCATCTAGCAATGGTAGGAGAGGAGACCACCTTATACAGCTTCCTGAGTAGTCAACAGTTGCCTTTCTCCATGTGGGCGAATATCCACTCATTGTCTCATTGCTCTTTATACACTGCACCATACAGCTTTGGGGACTCTGGAATGAAAGGGTAAGAAACCACGCATGAATTACATTTTGTATGATGTGAGATATGGAAAGTAACCCATTCTGGAGTAAAGAAATGCTCTACCCGTAATGTCTAATGCTCTAACACCCAAAACCCTTTGACTTGAAATCTGGTGTAACTGGGTGGCCAGCTTGGCTGAAATCTCCTAACATGAAACATATTTCTTGGACTGCCGAGAAAAGGCTGAGGACCTTGTTTGTCACAGTATTGAGTACCTAGGCTACGGGGCAAGGGATAATCTGGTCCTTTGCAGAAGCTTCCTCACTAAGGGGGCCTTTGCTGCCAGGTGATCCTCCCACTAGTGTGTGACCCACTGATCTCGCCGACTATGGATATTGTCAGCCCCATTGGATCCAGGTATTGTAGGGGACACCAGCCCAGTCAACGAGTCCATGCTGATCTATATCGCTTGATAATGCTGTCAGCCCATGTCTTCGAGATGAGGAACACAGCGTGTCTCAAAAGCCCTGGGACTTTTCAGCGTTCCATTTAATCCATCATGCCATAAGAGGTAAAGACCCTTCTATTGCTAGTTGATGGTGATTCGTCTTTGGGATCTTGAAAGCGGAGTGGAGGGATTGGAAAATTCTAAGAAAGTTCCAGAAGAACTGGATCCAGTCTTGCAATCTCCACATCGGGGTCGCTAGCAACTTTTCCACCTTTTGTCTATGTGCTTGGGCCGATAGTAACATTATCATAGCTAATCGGTGGGGGCGTATCCCTGTTTCACGTGCCAGTCCTGGAGGAAAACCTCTGTGGCCATCCTGTAGCCACCAGAAGTACCTGGGGAGATGGTGATCCAGGCGAGATGCAAAAAGTTCCATTGAATGGCCCAATTTGGCTTGACGGGACCGGAATACAGACTGGTGCAACTGCCAGAATTGGGAGTGCTCAGCGACCGGGGGGTTTACAACCGTCACCTCATTCATGATGCAGTAGTCCTAAAAGCTCCTGGCCAGTTCAGAGAGGGTCCTGGGTCGCATAGCCCCTAGATGGTTGATGTAGCGCAGCACTGCTATGCTGTCCACTTTAAAAAGGGTGCATCATTTTGCATGGTCTTTGGTCCAACACCAGACCATGAAAGGGCCTGCCAACAGTTCAAAGGGAATTGATGTGTAGGGGCTGTAGGAAGCTGGGTTTCTGTTGCAGTAATCCTTTCTCGCCACCCACACACACTTTTTGCCAGACTACTGATGCACTATGACTGGATGTGCCTGGGTCCCTGCCAATTGGTTCCATGGACCTGTGTTTTTTTCTAAACATACCTTGTATCCCCAATTGGTACCTCTCCACCCACATTTCAGACCCTTGTAAAAGGTACCACGGGCACTGTGCCAGGTGAGTCCTCTAAGGGCTGCAGTACTTATTGTGCCACCTTTAGCGTCCCTGTACCTTTCCACACACACTGCCACTGCAGGCTGCATGTATTGGTCCAGAATAAATTAAAGAGTGTACCAGTGGTAAGTGCAGGAATGCCATTAGGATTATGTGGTGCTGGGAGTTTATTATAAACTACAAAACAATAGAGGAAGTATAGAGGAATTGATAGAATCACCCTCCTTATAGATCCACATAAACAAAAATATTCTATCAAAAAAAGTGCAAGTGTTAAATTTATGTTTTTTAATGTTTTTTTTAAAAACTGTAGAATAAGGCTCTTCCTCAGATTGGTGAGATGAAGGCACTATGTGCTTTTAAAATACCCCTCACACACTAAGAATCTCTTAGTGTCATGCTTCATCATGGGGGTCTTCCCGTCCCTCTACGGGGCGGGGCGTGCTACGACCTACGAGCTACGCGGGAGCACTATTTTGATGATGAAAGACTATGTGTTGGTGCACTGTGAGTGGAATTAGTGAAGTAACTTTGGAGCGGCACGGGGGCAGGAATGAAGCATTTAATACAAGTGGTTACTTGACCGCGTTTGAAAACCCTGAGTTTTGTCGGCTGATGAGGCATGTAATCAGAACTTGAAAAAGACCATTGTGTATTTTATTAAAAATATTTTCTAGCTTCAACCTGGGCCAACTCATGCCCCGAAGCACAAACTGACAGCTTATTTTTGCTATTAGTTTGTAGGACTCTAGGCAAACTTTAGAACTGAGTACCTTGTAGTAGGGACCATCAGAGGTCCTGATGAGCAGACAGTAGGGGACTGTCTGTGAAACATGTCGAACTGGTAGGTGCCAACAGCCCTACCTCACAGCCCCTCTTTTAACATTCCCAGCCAGGGAAGTGAATACAATTATTTTTTTCCACTAGCCAGGGAATTTGTAACATTTTTATTCACATCACAAGGTCCCTACACTTCACTAATTCCACTCACAGTGCACCAACACATAGTCTTTCATCACCAAAATAGTGCTCCCGCATAGCTCGTAGGACGCCCCGCCCCGTAGAGGGACGGGAAGACCCCCATGATGAAGCATGACACTAAGGGATTCTAAGTGTGTGAGGTGTATTTTAAAAGCACATAGTGCCTTCATCTCACCAATATGAGGAAGAGCCTTATTCTACACTTTTTAAAAAACATTAAAAACCATAAATTTAACACTTGCAGTTTATTATAAACTCCACAGCACAGTATCAAACTTCCCAGCACATTAAACCTACAATGAAGCCATTGTGGGATTTAATGAAAAATGTACTCCGAGGGTATCTTAGCGATGCCCCCCGAAAAATGAGACCGTCTCTGGTGAGTTTCCTGACTGGTACACACCAGCCTCCCACCACGTGACATTTTTCTGGACCTCCGGTGTGGGAGTCTTTGCTCCCTGAGCCCAGAAACAAAGCCTTTCCTGGGTGGTCACACCTTCCCCAGGCCAGGAGGAGGCATCTGTGGCAGGGGAGCTTCACAGGCCTTGTAGCCTTTGTAATGTCAACCCCAGCCTCTCCTGCTTTCAGGAGCAGGCCCCCTCCTGTCTCCCCAACTTTTTGGCAGGATGATAGGTGGTAAAAAGTTACACAGCCCAGAAGGTGGGCCCACCTCTGCCAACCCCACCCCTCAGGTGGGGAAGGCGAGGTGAAGCCCACTATTCCCACTCTTTAGTGACCACCATCTTGCAGATGTTAGGCACTCTCCAATTCAGATTAGAAATTGTGCCCACTCCCATCATGGTGTGAGCACACAATGGGTGTGAAGGTCAGAAGCCCATCAGCTACTGATCTTGAGAACAATAAAGCATACCCTAAAAAGAGTATTTAGGGTCAGGCCTGAACCAAGAAGAAGGATTCCCCCAACCTAAGGAGGACGACGAAAGAAGGCACCCAGCAGAGGAGACTGCAGGGAAGAACTGACTTGGCCCCAGCCCTACCGCCCCATCTGCAGATTCCAGATATCCTGCACCAAAAGTCTCCTTGTTCTACAGCCAGTGACCTCCTGCAAAGACTGGTTCTCCTGTGAACAGCAGTTCTGTTGAAAAGAGGCTCCATGGACTGAGCCTGCTGAGGATAAAGAAACCTGATGTCTGGATCCACCACTGCACCTGTCCCCTACGGACCAAGTTTGAGTGGCTCACTGGTCCCAACAAAATCACTCAGTGCTCTAGAGACAGTACACCATGGGTTGACCTCTCCAGGACTCCCCAACGTCACCTGCTGCTTTTGCCAGAACACCCCCCAACTACGAGTTTTCCCTACCTCAAGATGCCCCTGCATCCAGCCACCCGGCACCCTGGAGAAGAGAACTAGAGCTACACCTACCTCCGGAGTCCTCCAACTTAGCTGCTGAGCTGTTGGTTTCTCCCGGAGGTCCTCCTGGACTTAGCCTGCAGCCATAATCCAAAACTGGCAACTCCCTTTGAAAACGGGTCACCCGACACCAAAACTGCACCCTGCACCCAGCCGTCCCTGCGGGTTCACTTTGTGTCCTGAACTAGATCCCCCTTTGCCCTGAGCCTAACAGAAGCTTTGCTTCCACAACCGTGTGGCCTGCTTGTGAGCAGTCACCAACCGGAGACCTCCTACCCCCCATTGGATAATATTGGGTCTCAGCACACTACACCCATCCCCTAGTGCAGCTGAGGGTGTTTTGAGTACATCCTTAACCCTGGGGGAACCCTGGTTATCACCCCATAATGCCAACTCCCACAATAAAGTACTTACCTGTTAACTTGCAACTTTGTTTTCTCTTTATAGGAATACATTTACTGCATGGGTCTTTGAAAACGGCAAAAAACTAAACATTGCTTACTTAATTTTTCCATAGGAAATGTCCCAGTGTGATTGGTGTATCACACTGAGTAGAAATAGTAATCCAGAATGTAGTTTGCAAAGTAATGTAAAGTAATCTAACAGTAATTTCCACTGTAATGAAAAGATTTACAAACCTGTATTCTATTGTTCAACCTGCCTTGAAAATTATCAAATAAACTTACATGTTCCAGGCTTGCTTGGTTCTAGGGAAAGGGTATAACTAAATAACTAAATAATTTTAAATTGGTCTGAGTTCAGTCTTTGAGTGTGTGACATCATTTGCTGATTGTGTACTAAAAATGCTTAATACTTCACTCTGATAAAGCCTTACTGCTCGCCTACACTATCACAAATAGAGAGTACAATGCTATCTAATTTTACCTCTGCCTACCTTTGGGGTTCCACTAGACTCTTTGCACTCTATACCTCATTTTGATATAGTATATACAGAGGGAGTTTCTTACAGGGATTTTTCGTGATAGGACAATTCACTTCAGGTAAAGCATCCGCAGCTCCGCCACCCATGGTGCGCCACATTTACAATGCGGTGCACCATGTGGCAAAAACGGCACAGATGCGTCAAGCATCTGTGCCGTAAAAGCAGCGCATTGCTGGAGCTGTGTCGCGCTTGCGACGCAGCTCCAGCAATGCTCTGGGGGGCCCTATCTCCCCAATGCTGCATCAAGCCTTGCTTGAAGCAGGCACAGGATTTTGACGCAGCATTTGCCTAAAAGTGACTGAGTGAAATCTTGTAGATTTCACTCAGCCACTTTTAGAAGGCGTTCCTGCGCAGCAACGCCCTCCCCTGCGCCGGAACGCCTCCTGATGGTGCAGGGCTTTACAACGTGACGCATATCTCAGATGCGTCACGTTGTTAATACCCAGCACCATGGCGTATCTTTTGTGCTGCTGCTGCGTCAAAAGAGGTCTCGGTAGAGGGTGGCAGTGATGAACCAGATGGTGGCAGGGGTGAAACAGAGGGTGGCAGTGCTGAACCAGAGGGTGACAGTGGTTAACCAGAGGGTGCTGTGATGAACCAGAGGGTGGCAGTGGTGAACCAGAGGGTGGCATGCGTGAACCAGAGGGTGGCAGTGGTGAACCAGAGGGTGGCAGTGCTGAAGCAGAGGGTGACAGTGGTTAACCAGAGGGTGGCATTGGTGAACCAGAGGTGCTGTGATGAAACAGAGGGTGGCAGTCGTGAACCAGAGGGTGGCAGTGGTGAACCAGAGGGTGGCAGGGGTGAACAAGAGGGTGCTATGATGAACCAGAGGGTGGCAGTGGTGAATCAGAGGGTGGCAGGGGTGAAACAAAAGGTGGCAGTGGTGAACCAGAGGGTAGCAGTGGTGAACCAGAGGTGCTGTGATGAAAAAAGGGTGGCAGTCGTGAACCAGAGGGTGGCAGTGGTGAACCAGAGGGTGACAGTGCTGTACCAGAGGATGACAGTGGTTAACCAGAGGGTGGCAGTGGTAAATCAGAGGTGCTGTGATGAACCAGAGGGTGGCAGTCGTGAACCAGAGGGTGGCAGTGGTGAACCAGAGGTTGACAGTGCTGTACCAGAGGGTGGCAGGAGTGAACCAGAGGGTGCTGTGATAAACCAGAGGATGACAGTTGTGAACCAGAGGGTGGCAGAGGTGAACCAGAGGGTGGCAGTGTTGAACCAGAGGATGACAGTGGTTAACCAGAGGGTGGCAGTGATAAATCAGAGGTGCTGTGATGAACCAGAGGGTGACAGTCGTGAACCAGAGAGTGGCAGTGGTGAACCAGAGGGTGACAGTGTTGAACCATAGGATGGCAGGGGTGAACCAGAGGGTGCTGTGATGAACCAGAGGGTGGCAGTGGTGAACCAGAGGGTGGCAGGGGTGAACCAGAGGGTGGTAGTGGTGAACCAGAGGGTGGCAGTGATGAACCATAGGGTGGCAGTGGTGAACCAGAGGTGCTGTGATGAACCAGAGGGTGGCAGTCGTGAACCAGAGGGTGGCAGTGGTGAACCAGAGGTTGACAGTGCTGTACCAGAGGCTGGCAGGGGTGAACTAGAGGGTGCTGTGATGAACCAGAGGGTGGCAGTGGTGAACCAGAGGGTGGCAGTGTTGAACCAGAGGGTGGCAGTGATGAACCAGAGGGTGACAGTGCTGTACCAGAGGGTGGCAGGGGTGAACCAGAGGGTGACAGTGCTGTACCAGAGGGTGGCAGGGGTGAACCAGAGGGTGGCATTGCTGTACCAGAGGGTGGCAGGGGTGAACCAGAGGGTGGCAGTGGTTAACCAGAGGGTGGCAGTGGTGAACCAGAGGTGCTGTGATGAACCATAGGGTGGCAGTCATGAACCAGAGGGTGGCAGTGGTGAACCAGAGGGTGACAGTGCTGAACCTGAGGGTGGCAGGGGTGAACCAGAGAGTGGCAGTGCTGAACGAGAGGGTGGCAGTGGTTAACCAGAGCGTGGCAGGGATGAACCAGAGGGTGGAAGGGGTGAACCAGAGGGTGGCAGTAGTGGACCAGAGGGTGGCAGTGGTTACTCAGAGGGTGGCTGTGGTGAACCAGAGGTGCTGTGATGAACCACAGGGTGGCAGTCGTGAACCAGAGGGTGGCAGTGGTGAACCAGAGGGTGACAGTGCTGAACTAGAGGGTGACAGTGGTGAACCAGAGGGAGCTGTGATGAACCATAGGGTGGCAGTGGTGAATCAGAGGGTGTTGTGATGAAACAGAGGGTGGCAGTGGTGAACCAGAGGGTGGCAGGGGTGAACCAGAGGGTGGCAGTGGTGAACCAGAGGGTGGCAGTGATGAACCATAGGGTGGCAGTGGTGAACCAGAGGTGCTGTGATGAACCAGAGGGTGGCAGTCATGAACCAGAGGGTGGCAGTGGTGAACCAGAGGGTGACAGTGCTGTACCAGAGGCTGGCAGGGGTGAACTAGAGGGTGCTGTGATGAACCAGAGGGTGGCAGTGGTGAACCAGAGGGTGGCAGTGCTCAACAATAGGGTGACAGTGGTTAACCAGAGGGTGGCAGTGGTTAACCAGAGGGTGGCAGTGCTGAACCAGAGGTGCTGTGATAAACCAGAGGGTGGCAGTCGTGAACCAGAGGGTGGCAGTGATGAACCAGAGGGTGACAGTGCTGTACCAGAGGGTGGCAGGGGTGAACCAGAGGGTGACAGTGCTGTACCGGAGGGTGGCAGGGGTGAACCAGAGGGTGGCATTTCTGTACTAGAGGGTGGCAGAGGTGAACCAGAGGGTGGTAGTGGTTAACCAGAGGGTGGCAGTGGTAAACCAGAGGTGCTATGATGAACCAGAGGGTGGCAGTCATGAACCAGAGGGTGGCAGTGGTGAACCAGAGGGTGACAGTGCTGAACCTGAGGGTGGCAGGGGTGAACCAGAGAGTGGCAGTGCTGAACCAGAGGGTGGAAGTGGTGAACCAGAGGGTGGCAGGGATGAACCAGAGGGTGGAAGGGGTGAACCAGAGGGTGGCAGTAGTGAACCAGAGGGTGACAGTGGTTACCCAGAGGGTGGCAGTGGTGAACCAGAGGTGCTGTGATGAACCACAGGGTGGCAGTCGTGAACCAGAGGGTGGCAGTGGTGAACCAGAGGGTGACAGTGCTGAACCAGAGGGTGACAGTGGTAAACCAGAGGGAGCTGTGATGAACCAGAGGGTGGAAGTGGTGAATCAGAGGGTGGCAGGGGTGAACCAGAGGGTGGCAGTGCTGAACCAGAGGGTGACAGTGGTTAACCAGAGGGTGTTGTGATGAACCAGAGGGTGGCAGTGGTGAACCAGAGGGTGGCATGCGTGAACCAGAGGGTGGCATTGGTGAACCAGAGGGTGGCAGTGCTGAACCAGAGGGTGACTGTGGTTAACCAGAGGGTGGCAGTGGTGAACCAGAGGTGCTGTGATGAACCAGAGGGTGGCAGTCAAGAACCAGAGGGTGGCAGTGATGAACCAGAGGGTGACAGTCCTGAACCAGAGGGTGGCAGGGGTGAACCAGAGGGTGCTGTGATGAACCAGAGGGTGGCAGTGGTTAACCAGAGGGTGGCAGGGGTGAACCAGAAGGTGGCAGTGGTGAACCAGAGGGTGGCAGTGGTGAACCAGAGGTGCTGTGATGTACCAGAGGGTGGCAGTTGTGAACCAGAGGGTGGCAGTGGTGAAGCAGAGGGTGACAGTGCTGTACCAGAGGGTGGCAGGGGTGAATGAGAGGGTACTGTGATTAACCAGAGGGTGACAGTTGTGAACCAGAGGTTGGCAAAGGTGAACCAGAGGGTGGCAGAGGTGAACCAGAGGGTGGCAGTGTTGACCCAGAGGGTGACAGTGGTTAACCAGAGGGTTGCAGTGGTAAACCAGAGGTGCTGTGATGAACCAGAGGGTGGCAGTTGTGAACCAGAGGGTGGCAGGGGTAAAACAGAGGGTTGCAGTGGTGAACCAGAGGGTGGCAAAGATGAACCATAGGGTGGCAGTGGTGAACCAGAGGTGCTGTGATGAACCAGAGGGTGGCAGTCGTGAACCAGAGGGTGGCAGTGGTTAACCAGAGGGTGACAGTGCTGTACCAGAGGCTGGCAGGGGTGAACCAGAGGGTGCTGTGATGAACCAGAGGGTGGCAGAGGGTGACAGTGCTGTACCAGAGGCTGGCAGGGGTGAACCAGATGGTGCTGTGATGAACCTGAGGGTTTCAGTGGTAAACCAGAGTGTGGCAGTGCTGAACCATAGGGTGACAGTGGTTAACCAGAGGGTGGCAGTGGTGAAGCAGAGGGTGGCAGTGCTGAACCATAGGGTGACAGTGGTTAACCAGACAGTGGCAGTGGTGAACCAGAGGTGATGTGATGAACCAGAGGGTGGCAGTCGTGACCAGAGGGTGGCAGTGATGAACCAGAGGGTGACAGTGCTGTACCAGAGGGTGGCAGGGGTGAACCAGAGGGTGGCATTGCTGAACCAGAGGGTGGAAGGGGTGAACTAGAGGGTGGCAGTGGTTAACCAGAGGGTGGCAGTTGTGAACCAGAGGTGCTGTGATGAACCAGAGGGTGGCAGTCATGAACCAGAGGGTGGCGATGGTGAACCAGAGGGTGACAGTGCTGAACCTGAGGGTGGCATGGGTGAACCAGAGAGTGGCAGTGCTGAACCAGAGGGTGGCAGTGGTGAACCAGAGGGTGGCAGAGGTGAAACAGAGGGTGGCAGGGGTGAACCAGAGGGGGCAGTGGTGAACTAGAGGGTGACAGTGGTTAACCAGAAGGTGGCAGTGGTGAACCAGAGGTGCTGTGATGAACCAGAGGGTGGCAGTCGTGAACCAGAGGGTGGCAGTGGTGAACCAGAGGGTGACAGTGCTGAACCAGAGGGTGGCAGGGGTGAACCAGAGGGTGGCAGGGGGAACCAGAAGGTGGCAGTGGTGAACCAGAGGGTGGCAGTGGTGAAGCAGAGGTGCTGTGATGAATCAGAGGGTGGCAGTCGTGAACCAGAGGGTGGCAGTGGTGAACCAGAGGGTGACAGTGCTGTACCAGAGGGTGGCAGGAGTGAACCAGAGGGTGCTGTGATAAACCAGAGGATGACAGTTGTGAACCAGAGGGTGGCAGTGGTGAACCAGAGGGTGGCAGAGGTGAACCAGAGAGTGGCAGTGTTGAACCAGAGGGTAACAGTGGTGAACCGGAGGGTGGCAGAGGTGAACCAGAGGGTGGCAGTGTTGAACCAGAGGATGACAGTGGTTAACCAGAGGGTGGCAGTGGTAAACCAGAGGTGCTGTGATGAACCAGAGGGTGGCCGTCGTGAACCGGAGAGTGGCAGTGGTGAACCAGAGGGTGACAGTGCTGAACCAGAGAATGGCAGGGGTGAACCAGAGCGTGCTGTGATGAACCAGAGGGTGGCAGTGGTGAACCAGAGGGTGGCAGGGGTGAACCAGAGGGTGGCAGTGGTGAACCAGAGGGTGGCAGTGATGAACCATAGGGTGGCAGTGGTGAACCAGAGGGTGACAGTGCTTTAACAGAGGCTGGCAGGGGTGAACTAGAGGGTGCTGTGATGAACCAGAGGGTGGCAGTGGTGAACCAGAGGGTGGCAGTGCTGAACCATAGGGTGACAGTGGTTAACCAGAGGGTGGCAGTGGTGAACCAGAGGGTGGCAGTGCTGAACCATAGGGTGACAGTGGTTAACCAGAGGGTGGCAGTGGTGAACCAAAGATACTGTGATAAACCAGAGGGTGGCAGTCGTGAACCAGAGGGTGGCAGCTATGAACCAGAGGGTGACAGTGCTGTACCAGAAGGTGGCAGGGGTGAACCAGAGGGTGGCATTGCTGTACCAGAGGGTGGCAGGGGTGAACCAGAGGGTGGCAGTGGTTAACCGGAGGGTGGCAGTGGTGAACCAGAGGTGCTGTAATGAACCAGAGGGTGGCAGTCATGAACCTGAGGGTGGCAGTGGTGAACCCAAGGGTGACAGTGTTGAACCTGAGGGTGGCAGGGGTGAACCAGAGAGTGGCAGTGCTGAACCAGAGAGTGGCAGTGGTGAACCAGAGGGTGGCAGGAATGAACCAGAGGGTGGAAGGGGTGAACCAGAGGGTGGCAGTAGCGAACCAGAGGGTGACAGTGGTTACCCAGAGGGTGGCAGTGGTGAACCTGAGGTGCTGTGATGAGCCACAGGGTGGCAGTCGTGAACCAGAGGGTGGCAGTGGTGAACCAGAGGGTGACGGTGCTGAACCAGAGGGTGACAGTCGTGAACCAGAGGGAGCTGTGATGAACCAGAGGGTGGCAGTGGTGAATCAGAGGGTGGCAGGGGTGAACTAGAGGGTGGCAGTGCTGAACCAGAGGGTGACAGTGGTTAACCAGCGGGTGTTGTGATGAACAAGAGGGTGGCAGTGGTGAACCAGAGGGTGGCATGCGTGAACCAGAGGGTGGCAGTGGTGAACCAGAGGGTGGCAGTGCTGAACCAGAGGGTGACTGTGGTTAACCAGAGGGTGGCAGTGGTGAACCAGAGGTGCTGTGATGAACCAGAGGGGCAGTCGTGAACCAGAGGGTGGCAGTGGTGAACCAGAGGGTGACAGTGCTGTACCAGAGGGTGGCAGGCGTGAAACAAAGGATGCTGTGATGAACCAGAGGGTGGCAGTGGTGAACCAGAGGGCAGCAGGGGTGAACCAGAGGGTGGTAGGGGTGAACCAGAGGGTGGCAGTGATGAACCAGAGGGTAGCAGTGGTGACCCAGAGGTGCTGTGATGAACCAGAGGGTGGCAGTCTTGAACCAGAGGGTGGCAGTGTTGAACCAGAGGGTGACAGTGCTGTACCAGAGGATGGCTGGGGTGAACCAGAGGGTGCTGTGATGAACCAGAGTGTGGCAGTGGTGAACCAGAGGGTGGCAGTGGTGAACCAGAGGTGCTGTGATGAACCCGAGGGTGGCAGTCATGAACCAGAGGGTGGCAGTGGTGAACCAGAGGGTGACAGTGCTGTACCAGAGGGAGACATTGCTGAACCAGAGGGTGGCAGGGGTGAACCAGAGAGTGGCAGTGATGAACCAGATGGTGGCAGGGGTAAACCAGAGGGTGGCAGTGGTGAACCAGAGGGTGACATTGGTGAACCAGAGGGTGGCAGTGGTGAACCAGAGAGTGACAGTGGTGAACCAGAGTGTGGCAGTGCTGAACCAGAGGGTGACAGTGGTTAACCAGAGGGTGGCAGTGGTGAACCAGAGGGTGACAGTGCTGTAACAGAGGGTGGCAGGGGTGAACCAGAGGGTGCTGTGATGAACCAGAGGGTGGCAGTGGTGAACCAGAGGGTGGCTGGGGTAAACCAGAGGGTGGCAGTGGTGATTGAGAGGGTGGCACTGCTGAACCAGAGGGTGACGGTGGTTAAACAGAGGGTGGCAGTGGTGAACCAGAGGTGCTGTGATGATCCAGAGGGTGGCAGTCATGAACCAGAGGGTGGCAGTGGTGAACTAGAGGGTGACAGTGCTGAGCCAGAGGGTGGCAGGGGTGAACTAGAGGGTGCTGTGATGAACCAGAGGGTGGCAGTGGTGAACTAAAGGGTGGCAGGGGTGAACCAGATGGTGGCAGTGGTGAACCAGAGGGTGACATTGGTTAACCAGAGGGTGGCAGTGGTGAACCAGAGGTGCTGTGATTAACCAGAGGGGGCAGTCTTGAACCAGAGGGTGGAAGTGGTGAACCAGAGGGTGACAGTGCTGTACCAGAGGGTGACAGGCGTGAACCAAAGGATGCTGTGATGAACCAGAGGGTGGCAGTGGTGAACCAGAGGGCAGCATGGGTGAAACAGAGGGTGGTAGTGGTGAACCAGAGGGTGGCTTGCTGAACCAAAGGGTGACAGTGGTTAACCAGAGGGTGGCAGTGATAAACCAAAGGTGCTGTGATGAACTAGAGGGTGGCAGTCGTGAACCAGAGGGTGGCAGTGGTGAACCAGAGGGTGACAGTGCTGAACCAGAGGGTGGCAGGGGTGAACCAGAGGTTGCTGTGATGAACTAAAGGGTGGCAGTGGTGAACCAGAGGGTGGCAGGGGTGAACCAGAGGTGCTGTGATGAGCCAGAGGGTGGCAGTCGTGAACCAGAGGGTGGCAGTGTTGAACCAGAGGGTGAGAGGGGTGAACCAAAGGGTACTGTGATGAACCAGAGGGTGGCAGTGGTGAACCAGAGGGTGGCAGGGGTGAACCGGAGGGTGGCAGTGGTGAACCAGAGGGTGGCAGTGCAGAACCAGAGGGTGACAGTGGTTAACCAGAGGGTGGCAGTGGTAAACCAAAGGTGCTGTGATGAACCAGAGGGTGGCAGTGGTGAACCAAAGGGTGACAGTGCTTAACCAGAGGGTGACAGGGGCGAACCAGACGGTGCTGTGATGAACCAGAGGGTGGCAGTGGTGAACCAGAGGGTGGCAGTGGTGAACCAGAGGTGCTGTGATGAACCAGAGGGTGGCAGTGGTGAACCCAAGGGTGGCAGGGGTGAACCAGAGAGTGGCAGTACTGAACCGGAGGGTGGCAGTGGTAAACCAGAGGGTGGCAGGGGTGAACCAGAGGGTTGCAGGGGTGAACCAGAGGGTGGCAGTGGTGAACCAGAGGGTGGCAGCGATGAACCAGAGGGTGGCAGTGGTGAACCAGAGGTGCTGTGGTGAACCAGAGGGTGGCAGTGGTGAACCAGAGGGTGGCAGTCGTGATCCAGAGGGTGACAGTGCTGTACCAGAGGGTGGCAGGGGTGAACCAAAGTGTGCTGTGATGAACCAGAGAGTGGCAGTGGTGAACCAGAGGGTGGCAGGGGTGAACTAGAGGGGGGCAGTGGTGAACCAGAGGGTGGAAGTGCTGAACCATAGGGTGACAGTGGTTAACTAGATGGTGGCAGTGGTGAACCAGAGGGTGCTGTGCCCATACACGACCGCACGGGTAACTTCGCCATGCAAGCGACCCGCGAACACGCAAAAAGCCCCGCAAACATGCAAAAAATCCCACAAACACGCAAAAAACCCGCGAACACGCAACAAATACAATAATCCACACATTCATGCAAATTTGTAAATTTTGCCCATACTCAATGAAGACACTTGTTGTCTTACATTATTCAGTGAGAACAATTCCCAGTACTTAGCCTTCAACAAAGATTTAGATGGAAAAATAGAATTTGCAGGATCAGTCCACAATGCTGTCAATCCTATCTCCACTAGAAGGTTTCGGACTGCCCTAAGCCATTCAATTTGATGTAGTGTATCTGTGTTAATGATATCTAAGAAACCCTGGGCAGAGCCAACACGTTCGGGAGTAGTCCACAATCGCAGTTTGGCAATAGCTGCAATGGGTTTCTTACCCAGATCCAATAACAATGGACACATAGGGGAGCTCTGGGGAAGTCCAGTTATATTTCTTGGAAACCTATTCTCTGCTGAGGTAAGAGCTACAAGATTCTCACAGCCCCAAACCTCCGAGCCATACAATGCAGAACTAACAGCTTTCAAATTATAAATTTCAAGGGCGGGACTGAGAGGCTTAAATAGGATGTGGTTATACTCCTGACAGAGAGCCCCGAATATCTGTCTGAGTTTAAGTGAGGCTAATTCGATTTGCCGGCCCACTTCATACTACCTTGGAAGTTAACTCCCAGATAGGCAAATTCATTTACTATTTCTAGGGGACCCTCCTTCATTGCAAATCCTCTCGTGTTTGCCTTTCGTTTATTAAACGTCATTAGCTTTGTTTTAGACATGTTGACCTCCAATCCCCTCTCACAGCAGCAATCCTCAAAGATTTTAAGAGCTTTATTTAATCCACTCGGGGTCTTGCAGAGAATCAATGTGTCGTTGGCAAACATCAGGATGGGTACATTTACACCAGCTAGTGTAGGGGCATCGGTCGATATTCTGCTCATGCATTTAGCTATTCCATTAATATATAGCGTGAACAGCGTGGGGGCCTTCACACAACCCTGCCTAACACCACTGTCCACCGGAAATGATTCCGTGACTTCCCCCTGTCCCTCCCATCTATTGTGGGCCATGTTATCTTCGTAAACTCTACTGATCAGGGTTAAAAGATCCAGTGGGAGACCTAGTTGTTTCAGGACAAGCCATAGTTTCCAGCGGGGTACTAGATTGAATGCCGCCCTAAGATCTACAATGGCAGCATAAAGGCTCCCTTTGCCCAAGGTGACTAGCTTTCAGTAAATTAAGATAAATCTGAAAACTTGGTTGATGGTGCTTGTGGCTGCTCTGAATCTGTCTTGTAAAGGTGATAAGATTCCGAACTCCTCGATCCACTCCTGGAGTCTGTTTAGCACCATCCTTCCAACTATTTTCTGGGAGCAACCAATAAGGCTAATTGGCCTATAGTTCCCCGGTCAGTCTTTTTCCCCTTTTTTGAAGACAGGGATGATTTCTGCATTTTTCCATGATATAGGAATCGATGCCTCTTGTGCAATTGCGTTGGAAAGCAGACAAATATATCGGCACCAACGTGGTTTGTCATGCAACAGTGTGTCGCCCGGTATGTCATCAGGCCCGGCGCTTTCCCAAGTAGGATATAACTCAGTGCTGCCTCAACTTCCCTCAAGGTAAAGGTTTCCCTCAGACACAACACATTTATAACTTCGACTTCCCCCACCAGGGGGTTAGCAAAAAATTGAGGTTTAAAGTGATTGACCCAGGCTGTTACTGAAACATGATTCTAGGGCCGCTCAGCCTGGCCCCTAGTTGGCCAGTTGTAGGTGTCCCAAAACAGCTTAGGGTCCTTAGAAGCACACGCCACCCTCAGATCTTGCCATCTTTGATATTCCCAGGCTTTCTTGGCCTTAAGTAGTACTGCCTTGTAGAGTGCTCTTGCTTCACGTACTTTAAGTGGAATACCCCCCTTAATCGCTTTCGCTAGGGTCTCGCGTGCCATCCGGCATTCAACATTGTACTATCGACCCTCTACCTGTACGGGCATTTTTGGTTTCTTTCAAAAAAAGTGCATAAAAGATTTTAAAAAACAGTGTGAGTTATCCCTGAACTATTGTGGACTCCAATCTGTGATGCACAGCCCTCAAGCTCTCTAATGGCAAGTTGCAAACGTTGTGCTATGTTATCCAGCAGAGTTGAAGATTATTTAACCTGTACCCACTTGAGTCTCCTCATGTCATTGGCATGGACCACCTCCACAATATAACTATTGTCCCTTAGATGAGAGACTGTCATAGTACAAGTTAGAAACATGGAACAACAAAGCGGGTTGTTGTCACTTGCCAACCAATCAATGATCATCATGTCCAATGACCATAGGCTCACCCTTACCAGAATGTAATCAATTCTGCTTACAGAGTACCCATTGTTAAAAGTCGGTGAACCTAGCCTGTCTGATTTGGTGCGGCCAATCAGGGCCCTTAGGCCTCGTTCCATGCAGATGCTGTTCAACTGAATGATCACATCGGACCACTTCCTGATAGGCAATAACTCAAGCGATGGAACTGACCAGATCCTATCTTCTGCCTCAACCCAAATGGCATCCTCCAAGGTAAGAGGGTCAAATGTGATGTTGAAGTCGCCCATAACAATTACCTTGGTGATGTCTGGTAAAGTATCAAGGAGCTGCTCCAGAGCCGCTAAAACTCTTGAATGCTTCCCCCTTTGTACCTCTGGCATAGATATTAATTAGCAGATTTGCTAGGTGGGTATTAATGGTTAGTTTAATCACTTGGATATCATTATTCATGGTTGGGATAACGTGGATGTTCCCTTTAAGCTCTTGCCGAATTCACAATGTCAGACCTCCCGAGGCCCTGCCTTTCCCCTCCCTCACAAAACATGGGTGTGACTGCCCAGGTCTCTTGAAAGGCACAAACATCATAGTTCTTAATGAAAGAGTTCCATTCAGGTAGGGGTATCTTCGAGCTAAGGCCTGTAATATTCCAGCTCAAAAAACTACAAACCTTTGGTGCCTCTACTGAGCTTTCGGGGTGGCTATGAGCTAATGTCTGGGGGCTCGATATATTAGACTGAGAGAAACTAAATGGACCAGATCCTCGAATGCCATCTATTTGTGGTGCCATATTGCAAGTATTACTTGTCAGTATCCTGTCCTCTCGGACCCAAAACTGTATACACCGTAGGATTAAGAGATGAATCTACTGGTTTGATCACTTGGTTTAGTCAATCATTAGACTCAAGGCTTAAAGAGCCTTGTGGTCTTTGAAAATCCTGAAGGGATTCAGCCCCATAGCCAAAAGGGAAATGTCTAAATTGGATTCTAGATTTTTCAGGGCCGCTTGTGCAAAATTCCAACGTAAAAAGGTTATCAACAAGATCAACAGTATTCAGGGTCAGGTCAATGCTGTCTAAAGGTTGATCATAGAGCGAGATCCGTCGTGCAGCCAAGATATCCTTCCTAATCAGTGATCGGCACCCTCTCACATGTCTAATCCAATGGATAGATTTGTTTGTCAGAGAGTCAGCAGTCTCGATAGCACCATGGCATGGTAATTTTGGGACATTGACCATGTAGATTTTGGGTGGCTCCTGTGTTTTCAATCTATTCCCTCTAGCTTGCCCCGGGACCTGATCAGGAAGGCTTCGTCCATTATATGCGTAGGCTCTATCTCTTTGGCAGGGTTGGGTGCTACTTTCATGACCACAAGAGGTTTCAGGGAAGGAGGAGAATTCCTTTGGAGCAGTAAACCTCGCTGGTTGAGTAGATGAACCCATGGGACCCCGCTTACTTGTAATGCTTGGGCCCTTGCTCCTAGAAATTCCTGTGGTTACATCAACAACCGGACATGGGCACGCACATGACCTGGGTCCCGCATTGACCATAGGAGTGGGTACCGTCGGGACTTCCAGCTTTTTAAGGATCTGTGTAGGTGACCGCTTTAGTTGGTCAGCTCTGGAGGTTAAAGACCTCACCAAATTGAGAAACTCAGCCAAAGAGCCCTTCAGTTCCTGTACTTCATCCTTCAATGTTATCACGTCCTGCTTTAGATTACCCAAGGAATGCTCACGCTCGCCAGTCATAGGATTACACTTACAGGCGAAACTGGCAATTTGCGTTTAGGCATGGATACTCATAAATTTGTTCTTCTTCACCCCGCATACTGGGTGTACTTCCCCCATGCTGCAAAAATATTAATACAGGTAATAATGGGATTGATATGAGCAACATGATCTGTACTGGCACTTTCCCCCCCCATTACTAATAGTAATAATGCTATCTGGGAGCACTACTTCAGACCTGTTTTCGCCCACTGTATAAGATAACTTATTCTTTCTTGGTTTAGAAAACATGTCGGGGATAGCTAGCTTTAACTTCTCAAATGTTTCCAGAAGAACTCAAAAAAGTCACACATATGCCCTTTACTGAATAAAACAAACTTGGACTTGCTTGACCCTAAGAACTACAGACCCATTACAAATGGACCTTTCCTGGGAAAACTGATGGAAACAGCAATTCATTGGAGGGAATGACATACTTTCAGACTTCTGTCAAAGAAGAGGCACTGAATCTGCCCTCCATGCCATCTGAGATACCCTGAAGAGTACAGTAGGCGGCAACAGGGTTGCTGCGCTGCTCCTCTTGGACCTCTTGGCTGCCTTTGACATGACAGACAACAGCTCCCTGAATTAATTCTGGGAATCATCAAATGTTTTGATAAAACCTTTTTGCATATATTGTCATGATCTAATAATTGCTTTGCTTTTATCTTATTTTAAACATCATTCTTTGTATGATTGAACATGTCCATATCAATTTTTATCACTATAATTAAATTGTCTATGTTATCATAGCATGTGGTTGCTCTAATTTCTTCTTGTGTATATTATATTGTATGATATATCACACTTTCTTGCCAGATACTTATATTGTTTGTGCCTGGGTATTTACCTTTGCCATAAACTGCTTTGCCCTGACCCAGGAAATGTATTCTATTCAGGGGGTCCCTGTTCAATTGCATAGATGACACGCAAATACTACATCAACTGGAATGCCCAAAGACATTGGAAACTCCCTAATTTTCAGTTATCTCAGAGCCGTGGATCAGTGGATGACTTGGAGCCATCAAAAAATTGACTGCTTCCAAAACGGAAATACTTGTGTGTGGCGATTGGAAACATTATGACCCGCTTGCCACCTGGCCTGATGAACTGGGATCACCGACTAAAGTATTGAAGGAAGTAAGAAACCTTGTAATGACCATGGACTCCAAACTATTGATGAATGCCAAAGTGGACAAACTAGCAAGATTAAGCGTTGTCACATTAAAAACGCTGCAACACATTTTCCCTCATTTGGGATTTCCACACAAGGTCCAAGTTACCAACTCCCTTTTTCTGTCCAAGCTCAATTACGCCAACAGCCTCTACCACGGATCACCTTTAACGACCATGAAAAGACTACAACGGATTCAGAACTCGGCTGGCAGACTACTCTTGCATATCAAACCACAAGACCACATCTCCCTTGCCTTGAAAGCCCTGCATTGGTTACCGGTTGCCAGAAGATCCACGTTCAAGTTACTTTGTATAACCCACAAAGCGATACATGGAACGGGACTGCTCTTCATCCGGGATAAAATCACCAAACACATTCAACAAAGGAACCTCCGCTCTACAGGAGCATATCTCCTCAAAATCCCAATTTTACAAGAATAAAAATATGGGTGGCAGATCCTTCTCTGTTCAAGCAGCCAAATTATGGAACACTTTACCCTCCCAACACAAGATTACCTTATCTTCAGAAAACTTCTCAAGAATTTGCTCTTTCTCACGTAAACACCATACTCAAACCGAAATTTACAGCATATCCTTCTGTATATAAGCATTTATTTTTGTTATAGATATGTACCTACCTGTGTATTGATTTGTATAAACGTAGACTAATTGTTATATATTAAAAAACATATTATTTGGTCTACATGTACTTGCTTTTATTGTGCATCTATGTCCCATGTACTTGGATCTGTGTGTGTGTTAGTTTTCCCCCAAAAGCATATCTAATCCACTACCCTATTTCTCATCCTGTACTTCTGTCAATATCTTTAATCTACATATACTTACCTCCTTTATGCATCTATATACTTTCAATGTACTTATGTATCTATATATTAATCACTTTCTTCTAATTTAGCATTTCCAATGACCTACCCTATTTCTAAGCATGTACTTCTTTCAATATATCTTCTAGCCCAACGTTTTGACTCATCTCAAACTTCTTTCTACTACTCTTTCCAATGCACTACCCTATGTCTCACCCTATAAATCTATCAATATAATCCACACTCTTTTCTCCCAAAGCCCATACCACTACTATAATCCCCTATATAACCCTTTCTAGACTCTCCTCTACTCAACCCCTCCTTGCATCATCTGACACCTCTTTTTACTATACCGATCCCGCAAAACAAACGTTTCTAAACTCTTCTCCCCTCCAAAACTCCTTTTTACTCCTCCTGCTATGACCTCCAAAAAATAAATACATCCAAATCCTTTACTCTTCTATCCCTCCACTTACCTTTTCAATCTAAATAAAATTAACATGTTCACTTCTCATATTCCATAATACTAATTTACCACTAATCCTTTATGGGTTCCAGAGTAGCGTGGTACTCTCCAATAAAGAGTTTCAACACCCTATGAGGGTTACAAGCGCTATATAAATGGAAACCTTTTTTCCCTTTTCTACCCCTCCCCAACCCCTCTAAATCCAAATAACTGACTAACATATCCACCACTCAAATTACTTTCATGTTTCACCATACAAATTCAACACTAATCCTTATGGGTTCCAGAGTAGCGTGCTACTCGCCAATAAAGCACTTCTAAAACCAATCAGGGATAGCAACCACTATATAAATACAAACCTCTGTCCCTCTTCTATTCCGCCTCCTATCCTTCTCTATCTAAATTACTGAATAACATATCCACCACTCAAATTACTCCTTATTTCACTATACTAATTTTCAACACTAATCCTTTCTGGGTTCCGGAGTAGCGTGCTACTTGCGTGCTACTTGCCAGAAAAACACTTTAACACCCATCAGGGGTAACAGGCTCTATATCAATGCAAACCTTTCTTTCCCTTTTATCCCTCTGCTATCCTTCTCACTCAAAATATTTGACTAATACCCACCACTCAAATTACTTTCCTATTTCACCTAACTAATTTGCCACTAATACTCGCCCCATCTGGGGTAACAAGTGCTATATAAATACAAACCTTTTTCCTCTTCTATCCTTCTGCCATCCTTCTGAATTAAATAACTGACTAACCTATCCACCACTTAAAAGTTTCACTATACTAATTCAACACTAATCCTCTATGGGTCCTGGAGAAGCCGAAAAACATTTTGACGCCTTTTCAGGAGTAGTAAGTGCTATATAAATGCAATTACAATACAATACAATACAATATATAGTCATGTCTTGGAAGGCCCCACTCGCATCACAATTTTGTGATTGGCTGCTAAATCTAAGCAAATGGAAACATGCTAAAATTGATGTGTTATTTAGGGTGCATATAGAAGATAAGAGTAGTGCTTATTATACAACTATCAAATATGTCCTGGGAGAAGTTGGAGTTGAAATTGAACACACATATTCCTTTGAAAATGATTACAAATGTAATTGTGCAGCCATTAACTAGAAAATTGATCCTATGACTGATCATCTGAAGGGGTCTGAGATATTACATGCTGATAGGCATGCATGTACATTGCAAAATGAAATACATTTAATTAAATTGTAATGGGAACAAAACTGTTGCCATCAACATGCACCACTATCTGGATCACTGATATACCTGCTCCACCTATACAAACACCGGACGAGGCTTTTCTTTATGGTCAATCAGTTGTGGCGCCCACAGTATGTCACGTAAGATATCTGTTTCTCTATCTGTGACGGTGCTTCAGATGGGAGGAAAAGCCCAACACCTCCAGTGAGGACCTAGATCCACAAAATAGATACAACAGGGGGATCTGTACACACGCCTAATTAAGTATGACCTCAGTGTCACTATTCATTACATACAAAACCAACGCAAACAATAAATCAATTGCACATGTAGTCTTGAGTGATGTTTTTCTTCACGTTTTCTTTTAATCTCAACGCCCAGCCAACACATGTTTTGTCAGGGCACTTAGCGCACGACTTCAACAGGCAAGCTTGTTACACAAGCTGATGCATAAACATTGGCATGTTTTGAAAGCTGACAAATCTCTCAATGAGTTTACATCAGATAGGCCACTGATCACCTATGGGAGGGGTACAACACTGAGGAACATATTGAGTCCCACCATGCCGATCACGAAGCAATCTGATAATTGGCTTTCTAGTCGGACACAAGGTTTTCACAAATGTGGGACATGTGGGGTGTGCATGTGGGCTCTAAACAATACCACATAATTCTTTAGCCCTTGTGGGAGGGTATACAGCATCAAGCAGAACATAAATTGTCTGACCAAGTATGCAGTATACGTAATCACTTGTAAGTGTAAGAAACAGTACGTGGGTAGCACCATTAGATGCCTAAAGGATCGAATCAGTGAGCATGCTAGGCCATTAAAACAAGGTGATCCTAGATACCCAATGGCTTTACACGCCATGTCATGTGACCAGCAAGGAACATATACGCAGTTCAATTTATTTGTAATTGAAATGATAGCCGCACACCGAAGGGGAGGCAACAGGGAATTATCTCTCAGGAGGGCGGAAGCTACCTGGATAATGCTTTTGAACGAGGTAGACCAGGGGTTAAATTCCGACCGAGAACTACAATTCTTTTTGGGAGATTAATTAATACTTATATATCTGGATTAAACGGTGATAAAGTAAAGCAAATGAATGCCATGTAGGATGGAATCTGTAACATCCATCCTTATGTATATATAGGCCATGAATCTCTGAATTTATGTGTTTTTAATGTGACATGTCACTTCCTATTATGAGCATTTCCTTACTCATCACTTCAGTATGTCCTTTTCATCCCTCGTTTTGAGGATTCATCTCTTTCATATGAGCATTAGACTTATCTTTCCTCTCTTGTCCGTGTTGTTCTTAGATTGAGCATTAAGCACATGGAATCAAACATAATTAGCAAAAGGTCCATGTTGTGAGGAGGTCAATCCGGGTTTTTATTTTAAGAAACACGGTGTATATGCTATCTTTTGTATCTCGGGCGAAGCCACATATTACGGGCAGATGGAGCACTCTGGTCCGGGTTGTTTGTCATTTCAGATGCACACTTAGCTAAACGCCCGATGAACAGATCAACTCTGGACACGGATTAGAGTTGTTTTAGGGAATATGTTGTAAGCTCGGTGAATTTTGCGAATCTGGCGTTCGCGAAATTGCGTATTTGCGAACTCGCAATTCGCAAAATCTGCGAATTCTCGTGAATTTGCGATTTTTTATTTTTATTGTGTTCGCAAGGGTTTCTGCCAGTTCGCGAGGGTTTTGTACCAGTTCGCAATTGCAAACTTACTTGTCGGCTCGCAATGGTCGCGACTATGTTGTTTCTACGTCTGGTTCATCATCACAGGTTCCCAGCACCCTCTGTTTCACCACTGCCACCCTCTGTTTCACCCATGCCACCCTCTGGTACATCAATGCCACCCTCTGGTTCATCATCACTGTAGATTATGGGGGGGAAAAGCAAGCACACCTGCCCTGCTTCAACTGACATGAATTAATTTGGGGTTGATTTATTAATGTGTCACTGTTTTAAAATTCCAGTCTGGCACCTGCTTCCTTATCTGTAATTTGCTTTCTGTTGCAGTGCAATTTTTTTTTTCCAGGACCTTTCTGGCCTACTTGTAGCTATTCTATGAGCCTGCTGTGAGGGTCAGAGTAGGGTCATACAATTGTTGCAACTAGCAACTGAACTCTGGAGGGGCCCCAGTAAAGAAGCACTACAGGGAATGGTTACTATTACTAATCATGAGTTTGAACTTTTGACCCTTCTGAGTGCTTTCAGTTTTGCAAAATTCGTTTTTCTGCAGAACAGCAACTGTAATGCCCCAAACAGACATAGGCAACTGAACTCTGGAGGGGGCCCTCAGGAAGTACAACAGGGAATTGTTACTAATGATGAGTGAACTTTTGCACCTGCTGAGTGCTTTCTGCAGAACAGCAACTGTAATGCCCCAAACAAACTTACTTATGAAAGTTGATTTCTAATCCAAAAGTGATACAAAGAGAGTCAAAAGATGGCCGCAATGTAAGAGCTTAAGGCTAGAGCTCCTGGGTTCGGGATAACTTATTGTTTAAATCCCTGAATAACCCTGGCCGAAACAACCCCCAACCTCCCCCCCTGGACACCAGGACACTAAGGTTAAAGAAGAATCGAGGATTCACGGCAACCTACCTCTGCAGAGGAGAATCGGGGGTCCAATGCACCATCCGGACCTCTGGACTGCCCAGGCGAGGAGCGGAGAGCAAGGACCTATTGTGTGGCAGGGGTGGCGAGATGACGAGGATTGAGAGCGGAGGAGGAGCGTCACCGATGACTGCATGAACCGGAGGGGACCAGCCGATCTACAACGCGACGTAGGTGGCCACCGCAGGAAGAGAAGGAGTTAAATAATTGTTACTCGGAAATGGTGTGGAAGTGTTCAGAGCGGCGCGCCTGACCCTAAAATGGCGACTGCTTAGGACATTGGGGCACGGGAATGCGCTTGACAACGAAGAAAGCGGAGGGGACCCACTGCACTTTACTTAGAAGCAGGGGATGGCCTCAAGAAGAGAAGGAGGTAAACAAATACAACAGTAGAAGTGCTGTGGAAGTGTCCGGAGCGGCGCGCCTGACCCAAAATGGCGGCCGCTTAGGACATTAGGACGCTGCCTCACTTCAATGCCCTGACAACGAGATAAACAAAGGGGACACACTGCACTTCATCTAGAAGCTGGTGATGGCCTCAGGAAGAGAAGGATACCAATAACTACAACTGTGGAAGTGTTCTGGAAGTGCTCGATGCGGCGCGCTTGACCTAAAATGGCGGCCGCATAGGACATTAGGACACTGATACACTGGTACACTGGAATGCCCTCGAAGATCAACCATAACAGCGGACATCTTGGAATGGTTAGTTTTGCACAATAAGAACACATTTAAGACTAGTCCTATCACCCCTATCAAAAACTTCAACTTCTAGGCGGGTTCCTAAGTATATTACTCGAAATAGATATTTACATATTTAAACATACAGCTTCAGTACTGCAACAATCTAGGATTCTAACGGAGAAGAGTCAACATATATCCCACAACGCGGAGCAAACATGGACGTAAGTGACCGGGAGGCTTTTGGCTCGAAAGCTACGAGCATAAAATATCCAACTAAATTATCCAAAAATGCAGCAAAAAAGTATATACTCTAAGGAAATACCCTGACACTCTGTTCTCTGACCCATACTTTAATATAGATAAAGGCATTATAATGAATGACCTAATATTCTTCTCAAATAAAACGGCTAAATGGCGCAATGCCTTCACAAGTCTGCTTAACATAAAAACTATGAAAAAGATCCCTCATGGCACAAAAATAATGACCTCACCCTCAAGAAGTTGTGAAGCTGAACTATGCATTACAATATATAAAACTGGTATAGTGCTGATACAAGCAGCGAACAGCGGGCTAGATAAGTTCAACAAGGTATTCCCAACCTTAAAAGAGATGCTAGAGAGCCCAAGATACCAACTACATCTGACCTCTGCAGAAGTCCCTCCTGTCAACAACAATACCATTACCAGAGACGCCAATCGAACTTGAGGTCACCAGGATCAAGCCATTAACTTGAGATATAAAAGCGAAACAGGACTGACAATATCAGAGATTGAGATTGAAAGGACAGGATGGTCGTCTAGTTATGAGAACAATGAACAGGACCAACCCAAAAAGGAGGAATCAACGCCACTCCCAAATGTTAAGATTTCTTGTGCGGAACACACATCAACCTCGAGTGAATCACTCAATGAGAATCGTTAAACAAACAAGGTCGAAGGTATCAACCTCCCTTTACCCCCTTCTAGCACAGTACTAGAGTCACTCAGATCCTCACCGACAGAAACACTCCCAGCATCTCAAAACCCAGATAGCACTACTGTCATTTCAAACAGAAATGGAACAGACAATCAAACTGTGGATATAAAGAAAAAGACTGCGACATTAAGAACAGACCAAAAACAGAGAAGAGGAAAATGCAGAACACGGATAGACAGATTAGCCATTTCTAAGAAGTCACGCCAAAATCAGAAAGATATTAAAGAGCTTCAGAAACTAATCGGCAACATGGCACAAGACACAATTAGTTCTCTACAAGCGATTGAAAGAATACTGAAAATGACGGTGAGCACTCACTCCAAGGTCACGCACATACCAAATCTGGTACACTCCTCACAAAGAAAGAGCAACGAGATGGCCATGCCATTAGCAAAAAGGCACAACAGACCTAATAGAACAAAGTCCTTGTCGAAGGAGGAAACTCTTGCCTTACTACGAACTTATGAACCCGCGGACAGTAAGAGAGAGGAGAGAATCAAAACAGTACCAGTCGATTCTAATAGAACATCCAGAAAGAATGATAGGAAACCTGACCTCAACAATTTAAATCGAATACAGCTTATATCTGAAGCCGAAGAGATGAACCATAGTAACTCTGGGAAGTCAATGACCTGCCTCTTACTCAATTGTCGATCGGCAACCAAACATGCCTCAGACATAGCAGACCTCATCATCAAAAAGGAAATTGATCTGGCATTCCTTACAGAAACATGGCTTTCAGAATCATCTTCGTCAACAATGGATCTATTAGTACCTCCTCAATATAACATTGTGAGACTAGATAGACTAAAAAAGACTGGTGGAGGGATAGCCTGCATTCACCGAGCGGATATAGAGGTCAACCAAATACATTCCGATCCACTAGAATCTTGTGAATACCTAGGTCCTAATATAAGATCAGCAACTAATCAAAGATGCAACCTACATGCGTTCTACCACCCACCCGCAGAGAACGCAGAGTTCACAGAGCAGTTAATGGAGATCATAACGGCCAACTCTAACACTGATGCTAAGAATATATTCCTTAGGCGATTTCAACTTACATTGGTAAGACCACAATGACGAACTAGTTAACACGCTTGAAGACTTCCTCACCGAGCTAAACCTCAATCAAGCATGCACACAACCTACTCATTCAAAAGGAGCAACGTTAGACTGGATTATTTTAAGAGACAAAGATACATCAATCCTCGCAATAACACCATGTGATTGGTCAGATCACCACGCTAAAACATTCATGATACCTGTAGTGAAAAAGGGCAAGACCACCCAACCCTGCAAGGTCAAAAAATGGATTTGAGACACAAAAGAGGCTAATATGGAGCTATTCGTAGAAAGCTGTGAAAGAGACCTAAAGACACCTAGCAACCTGCAGAATGTAAATGAGATGACAGATCACTACATAACTTCAGTCGGGAACATCGTCAATGACACCATGCCATTAAAACTGAAAAGAGTCACGGAGAAGGTAAAAAATCCATGGTTTAATGAATCACTGAACGAAGACAGGCGCAAACTGAGGATGGTCGAAAGAAAATGGAGACAACACCCATCATCACCGGAGCTGAAAGCCCTCAGAAACATCAGAAACCAATATAACAAAAAGGTCATCAACTCCAAAAAGGAATTTATAAGATCTGAACTGGACAGTGCCAAAAACCGACCGCGGAAACTCTTTGAAATCCTAAAGCAACAATCAAATAAACTAGCCAAAACTGCTCATGAGAACTCGAAGACTCCTCTAAGCTGCGAGGAATTCTCAACATTTTTCTCGGAGAAGGCCAAATCGTTGGAAGTAGAGCTCACTAGCGCAGCGGCTAACATTCTCATCCAATCTCTGACTATGAACGATTCCGACTCGACAACAGAGTGTTGCAAGACGAAAAACAAAGCATACTGGGAAACTTTCAAATTATATGACCAGGACAAGGTCGCTAGAACGCTCTCCGAAATTAAGCCTAACAACCACTATCAAGACCCCTTACCCGCGAAGTGCCTAAGAGAAATTAGCCATATTGTAGTCTAAATCTGGACCAAAATAATAAACGCATCACTGTCACAAGGGATCCTCCCCGACTGTCTAAAAACAGGGCAAGTTGTTCCCATAATCAAAAAACCTACAGCGGATGCAACAGATCCGAATAACTTTCGCCCAGTAACCAACCTCCCTATACTGGCCAAACTAATTGAGAAATGCGTGCAGTGCCAACTGAGCCAACACATCACCAAGTTCTCCCTACTAGATGAATGCCAATCAGGATTCAGATCTGGGTATAGCACGGAAACAGCGATCCTCCATATTGTCGATGATGCGCTACAGGCCCTAGACCAAAACCATGCATGCTTACTGATTCTCCTGGACCTGTCGTCGGCATTTGACACAGTAAATCACGAAGCTTTGCTGACCAGGCTGCAGGACAGGAAGGGACTAGCGGGAAATGTGCTGAAATGGTTCGAATCTTTCTTACAGAACAGAACTCAACGATACCTGGTCAGCCAATCAATTTCATCTATATGCCCTAATTCAATTGGAGTTCCACAAGGATCGACACTATCCCCTGACTTGTTTAACTTGTATGTCGAACCTCTCACAGAAATTCTCCGAAAATCACAGATATCCTATCACATGTATGCGGACGACACGCAGATATACATAAAGATCGCCTCCCTTGAAGACATTGAGCTAATGAATGAGACTCTAAAAACGGCATTGCAATGGTTAACTTCCAATCATCTGAAGCTAAACGCCCACAAAACAGAGTTCCTTCTAATTTCACCAACAAGGAGCCAGGCAGAAATAAAGGAATGGACCAAGCTGGTGATGGCGCTGAACTGCACCCCTACTCTAGTCAATTCAACTAAATCGCTAGGAATCACTTTAGATGAAAACCTTGACATGAAAGGTCACATTAATTCAATGGCTAAAAGTGCCCGCTTCCACCTGAACTAATTAAGAAAATTGAAACCATTCTTCTCAGAGGCAGATCTTCAACTTGCAATTCAATCCCAAGTTATCTCTAGGATCGAATATGGCTGCACCACCCTAGCTGGCCTACCAAAAACGTCCACAGCACCTCTAAAAGCTTGCCTCAACGCAGCTGCAAGACTCATCACGGGATCAAGAAAATTTGACCATCTATCCCCTCACTTGAAAGCTTTAAACTGGCTACCCGTTGAATCCAGAATTCATCTAAAGATAGCGTGTATCACCCATAAAGTGCTCCTCTACAACAACACGCCAAGATACCTAGCCAAAAAAATTAAGCTATCGGGAGGTAAAAGACCAACAAGGAGTGCCAAGGAGCTGCTGCTGCTACCAGCCTTTTTCAGAAAGAAAAAAACTTATGACAGAGCGTTCTCCAGAGCCGCCCCTAGAATTTGGAACTCACTCCCTCCAAACATCAGGAAGATTCAGAATATTGGAACATTTAAGCGAGAAGTGAAGAGTTTCATGATGTGTAAATATCTTACATAGGTTTATTGATCACGGTTACAAACAAGTGCAGCCTTACTTCAGAACATACACGCCATCAGAAAGGGGAGCCTCAACGGGAATAAGTTATAGGATTCAACGACTTGAGACTGGCGTCATTACTGAGGCAGGCATCACTACCTCCTGTCAATGTTAATTTATATATTACCTCACATCGTAAAGCCATATAATCTTCTACCTCATACTGGTTTGCGTAAATAGATGTGATGTAAGTTAACCGTAACCGACCTTCTATGGCATAATGCTCATACTGAGGTATTTATATCTATACGCTCCTCCCAAAGCCTTATAATTATCTACCTCTTATTTGTGTGATGTGACTATCTACCTCAGTTCTATGTGATGTTATCTATATGACTTTATATGTTAATCATTACCATGCTCTCTCTTCCTATGTGAAGCGCTCTGATACCCATGGGTCTTGTTCGCGCTATACAAAACACTATAATATTAATAATAATAATAATAAGAATAATAATAATAATATTAATGAATAATAATAATAATAATAAAAGGCCTCAAATCCAAAAAAGTGCAGGCAAATGTCAACCTGAGGAGTTATTCTGATAAAAATCATCATTTTCAGAAGGTCTATGCTGCTTGCTAGTGGATTTCTTGTGCATAATTGCAAATTTTGTAATTTCGTGAGTGCGAGATTGTTGCTGCCTGCCACACCTACATGTTCGCTATTGCGAACTCTCGAGATGCGTCGCCAAACTCCCGCGGGATCCCGCAGCAAGATCCAAAATGGTGCAGCACTCGCAAAATATCAAGAAAAACAACTCAGCAAACGCTGAATGACCGTAAGTGAACGTGGCACGCCGCAAAATTGTATCACCAAGAAAAAAAAATCTACTGCGTGCGAATTTGCGGATTTTTGGTAAATTCGCGAGCATTCGCGGATTGCAAATTTACCGAAAATCCGCGAGCGGAACGGATTTTCCGCCCATGCCTAAATATGTGGCAGTATCGCATGAGTTGTTTATTTTACAATTTAATGGATGTTCATACTCGGGGCTGGTTTTTTAATTCACTTCCGCCTACTACTTTACAGAACTTCCGCTAAGTAGCAGTACAGATTTGGGTAAGCGGAATTCAATTTACTATGCCGCTGAGTGAGACCATGAATATTGTTCCGTAGTCGAAACAGTAGTTGGTGGGTGAATTATTATTGTCATAACCTAAGGAGCGATAGCAATATTTACAATAGAGATCAGGTGGTAATTCCATTAAATCCGTGCCGCCCTGAACATATCCAAGTCATGAAAACGGATATAAGCAAGCTGTGCGTAACAGGCTTTGTGGTCCTGTGAAATCAGGGCAATAATTTTAATAATGTTCCAACTATGTTGGATCACAATGATGGAGACGGGGACAATTTTAGAAGAATTTTTTGGTGGCAGATTTAGTATTGGCAATGACCTATGGTATACTGGAAATACTGGATTCGTAGTGATGGAGGTTCCTGTTTTCCTCCATAGTGTTCTGTCCAAATTTCTGGTACTTACCAGCATACTCTGCGTTGGTCAACTTCAGCGTCTTCTATACTTTTTCCCGGCAGCCGGGACAGAATTACAACCGGCGGAGAGGAGAGCTTTTCTGCCTTACTCTGTTGACTTTTTGTAATAGGAATAGATGTAACAATAGATATGGAAATGACTAGCTAAGGTCTCAGTTGGGATTTAAAAAGTAGTACTGTTTTTATTCTGTTTCCTTTAGCACAATAAATTTGTGCGGTGCATTAAGTGGCAAAGTCGGCCTGATTGGGTAAGATTCGAATGCATGGAGAAACTGTCTTAGATCAATTTTCTTTCATCTGACCTCTGAGCTTTTCTTTGGTATACTCTAACAGGCTGGGTCACTTGTACACATGGGTGTCCCCCCAAATTCTTGTAATTGTCATAACTTGAGCTTAAACTTAGAAGTTAAATTGTGATATTGTGAATACACTTAAAAGTCAGATAATTAGATGTATGTGACACTGTGCAGCTTTTTATGTAATATTAGTCCTATACCTAGGCACTAAAATTCAGGTCCAACGGAGATATATGAGTGCGTGATGTCACTTCAGAACTACTCATCCGATTCTCTGTAACACGAAACGCACACAGGTGTAAGTGTTCTTTTATTAAGTCTTCTGGGTTTTAATTACTCATCTGAGGTTGTGTGTTCGCACTTTAGTCACCTTGTTGAACTTTGCTGAATCATGTAGTTGTATTTGGCATTATAAGATGCTTGTAACAGGTAACCATTGTACATTTTGTAGAGCCCTGATGAAGTCGTGGGCTAAGTGCCCTAACGAAACACGTGTTGGCTGGGCGTTGAGATTAAAAGAAAACGTGAAGAAAAACATCACTCAAGACTACATGTGCAATTGATTTACTGTTTACGTTGGTTTTGTATGTAATGAATAGTGAAACTGAGGTCATACTTAATTAGGCATGCGCACAGATCCTCCTGTTATACCTGCTCCACCTAGCCTTGATCTGTCTGTCTTGAACTCTGTTGAATACTTGACAATCCTTAATGACAATGAAACATAGATTAAGCAGACCAATGGAACGATGCTGGTTGCTCGGTTCATTTGGAGGTAGCTTTGTGCATGCACAAAAAACTACTATCTACATACACATAAAAAAACTTCCTTTTGGTCTCCCCTGTCTGCACTCACCACCTGAAGGAGGACTGCAGGTTTTTGTTCATCAATTACTACTGTTGCAGATAACATTACACAACAAGTTTACAGATCTAGTCCCAACACTTGTTCAAGAATGATCCAGACACTACATTTGGTCTACCTGCTCAGGACTGAGGAAATACCTGCACCAGTAGCATCATGGGACTGTGGTTGGGGTCAGAATATATTGTTTCAGGTCCTATGTATTTCTGAAGGTTTGGACGATTCCATACAGCAGCAGAAATCATTAAAATATAGAACGCTCTCTGAGTAATGAAATGAAATGAAATGAAAAATTACACTTGTATAGCGCATAACTACCTGGAGGCCTCGCAGCGCTTTAGACTAATTACTGTAATGTAAAGCTAAGTCTCTCTACCTTACTTCAAATGTCAAGGCTCATCATGAAAATATCCAACAAAGTCTATTTTGTCCTGTGTAATCTTGCTCTGATTGCTCATATGTTTCATTCTGCTGATTCTCTTGTGATGCTCTCTTAGTACATTGGCTCCAACTGCTAAATCCAAGATACAGAAAATGTATTTAAAATATACACATATCCACCATGTAAAGCAGGAAGTGACATCCGACATCAAAAGGCTCAGAATGCTGATCTGAAGACTTGTGATAAAACACTAACAATGATCACCTCTATGGGCAGCCCTGTAATGCAGAACACCAGGCAGCAAAATGACCACTCCAAATCTCGGGAAATAAAGATGCTGTACAAAACACTGGTCAAAAAGTATGACTCACAAATTGCAACACGTTCTTTTTGCAACTAACCTTGCAGAATTAGGATTGATCTCAAAATTCTAATTATTCCTGGATCACAATGAAGTATTCCACATGAAAATGAAATATATAGGTTCCAAATTATAACTTACTTCAATTGGATGTCATTTTAGGAATGGTGGCATGCTGGTGTCAGCTGACCACTCTGTCTATGATTGCATTAAATTAAAATACCTTTATTTTTTTGAACAGCAACACATCTTTTTTTTAATGTGTTTGAGAGCTTATAGCGGTACTCTGCTCCACTGCCTACTCCTAAATTTAGGGTGTGCATAAAACACTGGTCACTAAATACTGTTATCAAATTCCATAAAGTAATTGTTTTGCAACCAGTGGAATTCTGTGAACTAACCAATGCACTAATATTTGGTTCTCAAATTTCTCATTCGAACTGGATCACAATGCAGCCTTTCACGTGAATATTAATGACATAGGTAGAAAAGTCTGACTTACATCAATTGGATGCTGTCACAGGGATAGTGATGTGCTTGGGTCAGCAGACCCCATTTTGGTGACTGCATTTAATTAAAATATATATATTTTTAAATACAGCCAATTCTTCTTAAAGGGAATAGGCTGTCTTTAAAAAATGCTGCTTTAGAAAGTTTATATGAGAGCTTGTAGTGGTCGTCCGCCCTGCTACTTACTGCCAAACTGAAGGTCAGATGGCAAAAAGGTCAGATGCCAAAAAGACAGACATTTGGTCCGTCAAAAACAAAATCCCCGTGGATATTATGCCAATTAGATTTTGGTAGACGGGATATATGTTCTGTTGTGATGGAGTAAAAATTACTCTGATATCTAAATCAGTCCCAAATATTTGTTTAAATACACCCACAGGAAGGCGTCCCATTATCCATGCAGGATCTTCCCAGGGAGACACACATCAACAGAGATATTTGCTTCGCACCTCTCGCCCCATCATCCATATAGGATCTTGCCAGGGACACACACACCAATGGAGGTAGAGGCCCGCATCTCTCCTACAAATCTGAACTTCCGACCCACAGGGTCATCAGCAGCAGTTTTGCCAAGAGGTCCCAGTTCTAGTCAGATTGAGACCTTCAGCAGGAAAACAACGAGTGGAGGTCCAGGAGCTCGCCTCAGTTGTTCTTCTCCTCCAGATCGGACAGATTGCAGACCTGGGCTCAGCAGCACCACGAGTCTTTAGGTGTAGACCTTCCCTTGCACACAGGCTCAGCTAGCTGCTTACTCCCTCTTCATCCAGGCCACCATGTCTGCTCACAGCAGCAGAAGCCTTATAAGTTTCTCGACACCAGAGGCACCAGCAGATAATCCCAGCTAACAGCCTAAGAATAGTTGATTGAAGATGAATTTATGTGGATCAGGCATGTGGGGTTTCACTCAGTGTGTTCAGAGAGAAGCCAAAGAGATTGAGGCCACCCCCTCCACCCATACTGTTGAATCAATCAGGGGATTTCAATCAGGGGATTTATGAAGCGTGCTACTCACCTGCGAGGGTCTAAAGGTGTTGGGTCGGGTGCAGCACCTGTTCAATTAAAGAGACAGGTCTTGAGTTTCTTCCTGAAGGTGTTGAGTGTTGGGGATCATCTTATGTTCAATGGGAGCTTGTTCCAGGCTTGTGCTGTGATGTAGGAGAAAGCTCTCCCTCCTGCTCTGGTTCTGCTGATGCAGGGATTCTCTGTGAGGTCTGCAGAGTGAAGGTTCCTCTTGGGTATGTGAAATGTGAGTCTCTCATTGAGGTATTTGGGTCTGATGTTGTGGAGGGGTTTATAGGTGTGAGTGAGCAGTTTGAAGGTAATTCTCTTCCCGACAGGGAGGCAGTAGAGGTTACGTAGGTGTTGGGTCATGTTTTCATGCTGTGGGGTTCTGGGGGCGAATCTGACTGCGGCGTTCTGGATGGTCTGTAGCCTGTGTAGGAGAGTTCTGTTGATTCCAGCATAGAGAGCGTTGCTGCAGTTCAATATGCTGGTTATGAGTGCAAGGGTGATGGTTTTTCTGCGTTCTGGAGGTATCCATTTGAAGGTCTTGTGGAGGATCCAAAGGCAGTTGAAGCTGGTGGAGGTGATAGAGTTGATCTGGCAGGTCATGGTTTGGAAGGAGTCGAGGATGATGGAAAGGCCTGTGTGTGGTCTGTTGGGACGGGCAGACTCCTGAGGGCAGAGGGCCAACAGGTGTTGTCGTAGGGGGAGATGGAGGGTCCGAGGATGAGGACCTTGGTCTTCTCCGAGTTGAGCTTCAGGCAGCTGCTTTCCAACCAGGTGGCTAAATCTCTCATGCCTTCTTGGAAACAGTGTCTGGTGTCTTTGGGGTTCTTCATGATGGAGAGGATGAGATGGGTGTGGTCATTGTGTGATACAATACTGAGCCCGTGTGGTCTTACGGTTAGCAGCGAGAGGGGCCGTGTAGATGTTGAAGAGTGTGGGGCTGAGCAATGATCCTTTGCGAATTCTGAAGTTGATCTGAGTGGGTTCGGAGAGGAAAGGAGGGAGTCAGATCCTCTGGGTTCTGCCGGAGAGAAAGGATCAGATTCATGAGAGGGAGGTTACTTGCATCCTTGCATTGTGGAGTCTGGCTGGAAGGGTGCGATGTGAGACAGTGTTGAAAGCTACGGCAAGGTCTAGTAGGTTGAAAGCTGCGGTGTGCACCCAGTCTATTAGCATGCAGATGTCATCGATGGCGGCGAGGAGGGCTGTCTCAGTGCTGTGGATGATGCAGAATCTAGACTGGGGGGCAACCAGGATGGAGTTTTCTTCGATGAAGACAGTCCGCTGGGTGTTTACAAGTCTCTTGGTGACTTTGGCAGTGAAGGGGAGAAGAGAGATGGACTGGTAATTTTTCAGGTCTGTCCGGTTGGCCTTGGGCTTCTTGAGGAGAGGTTTGACCTACGCCCTGTTCCAGTCATCGGGAAATTTCAGGATTCGAAAGAGGCATTGATTGCACGTCCTAGTTCGGGTGTGATAACAGCAGTGGCCCTGTGGTAGATGTGCTGTGGGCAGGGGTCTGTGGGGTCTCCTGAGTGGGTGTTCTTCATGGTTATGGTAGTGTGTTTGACGGTGGTAATTATCTGCTCTTTGTCGATGGTGTTGGAGCGTGAGGTAGTGTCCGGCATCTGTTCACTGAAGTTGTCGTAGAGAGCCTTGATTTTCTGTTGGAAGTAGGAGCTGAGCTTGTTGCAGAGTTCCTGGGATGGTTTGATGTCCATGGCTTCGCTGGGGGGGTTTGTTGAATTACTATATGACGCTGAAGATTTCTTTAGCGTTAGTGTGGATTTAGTTTCTGTTGGAAGCCCGTTTGGAGTCTCTTAAATGCTGGTGGTATTCCTTCATGGCATTCCGGTAGATGTTCAGGTCTTCCGTGGTTTTCCAGTAGATCAAAAGAAATCAAAATAGGTGATATTGATATGTTTGTGACAAATGCTGCTGGGGTGTTGCACCTGAAATTAAACACAACGTGGTTCTGTCGGGTGACTAGACCAGTTACTTTGAGTAAGGCTGTGTTAAGCTCATAAACGATTGAAAAGAATGATAATAAATTACATTCAGATACACCTCTCAAACACCAGATTTTAGTTCAAGGTTTTTATGTATGAAACAATCAACATTGTATTGTACTGGAATTACTTCATCCCAATTTTAATACAATAACATTTAAAAGCATGTGAATTAGTGACTGTAGGTGAACATAGTGAATAGTGAAACAAATTGAGCGACACTTATTTACAAATCTATACAATATTGTACAAAGGTGAGTGGGAAAAGGGAGGGTTAGGGCAAAGTCTTTGGTTATGGTGGTCAGAGTTCTAAATGAGTGCTCCAAGGACACAGTTGGTCACTACGCCTATTCCTGGAGATTTCTTGACCAATGTAGAGCGTCGACGTTTCGACCCTTTGGTGCCCCAATTCGGTGGTCACGGCGGGTCTTTATCAAGACAGGGAGGGGGGGGGACCTAGAACAAAATGAAAGGGGGATTTTTAGAGAGGTGTATAGTCCAAGTGTTATAACAAAATGGACAAGGTGAGTCCGAAATACTCACAGAAGGTCGGGGAATCGATGGATGGAGTAATCACACCCTGAAGGAAAGCCTGTGGTCAATCTGGGGAGAAGGTAATTTGGATTTAATGCCCTGGCAATAAAATCAGGGTGCAGGTATGACTTAAAAAGGTAGGCGTGCATCTAGGAAGTAGCCCCATGAGTGATGCGCATAGTGAACCTGAACATTTTCACAAACCAATTTAATATTTTGACATTTTCAGCTGTGCCCAATGTTAACTTTTATTTTACTCAATTCATGTGTGAAACTTTCCAGGTACTACTTTTCAGTAGTATTATTTTGTCAAAAGCAATCCTAGATAAAACTGAATCATATCTCAAATTGGAAATGTACCCCCCCCCAAAGTAGAGGTTTCTGAAATGTCCCTAATTTTTTAAATAATAATTGAAGTGGGAGTCCCAATCTAGTGGCTGTAGTCCATTGTGTCAACTAATACCTTTTTAAAATATTAAAAATTTAAAATATTGGACAGTAACATTCCATTTTAAACTGTTGCAAGCAAAAGAAGTGGGAAACAGAAATAAAATCAATTTAAGATTTTGATACACCCAAAACTAAAGTTACAATCTTGCCAGCTTAAATGGAAATATAGGTGGTCCTATGATTCGGAACTCAAAGGCTCATATGTGAAACACTTCAAATCATATAAAAAAAGATCAAAGAGGGAAATAAAGCACATATATCCAAATAGGATTGCAGGACTCTTACTTGTCAACACTTCAGAATTATTAATGAGATTCAATCACCCTAAAATACCAGCCGTTCTGACTGTTATACCTTACATTGTCTGGCCTTAAAATACATAAGACATCATTTAATGCAGAATAATACATCAAGAGGCTAAATAACCATGTGCAAAAATTGCTAGAGTGAGCAAATGTTAATAATTTCATAGACAAATATGACCATTACCATTGTCCATAAAAAAAGAAAATACTTGTATCTCTTCAACAGTTCCATACATACAGTACATTAATACAATGAGAAACATTGAGTGTTTTTCAGAATGCAAAAAAACGCAGCAAAAATAAAATACAGAAATGAAAGTACACAATAAAGCTAATGTGTTCATAACAAACAACTGTTATCAAGAATCATAATCATGGAATTAATATTCCATGTTACAGGATAAGCAGTCCATTTGCTTTTTACTCTATTTCAATAAAGCTTTAGGGTTTAGGGCTAGGCATTAGGGTTTAGAACTCGAATTTAGGGTTCAGGGTTTAGGGGTGGTATTTAGGAATTAGCAATAGGGTTCAGGGTTTGTTTCTAGGGTTTAGGGCATAGGGATAGGGCTCAGAAATTGGGATTGACCCTTATTTGGGATACATAGGCTTCAACAAGACTATATGAATATGGGGACATTAACCTAACACAATTAGTATACTGTGGTGGTCTACAGTGTGAGAGGCATGTGCATTTATGGGAATTGATTACCTGATGATTCCTAATTGAACAGTAACAAAAAATAACGACCACTAATTTACTTGTTCTCAAATGAAAACCTAAGTACACCCTAGTGAATTAGGGCAGTATATATTCACTCAGGCAAGTGTTGCCTGTAAAAGTGAAAATCAAGATTGTAGGTTAACATTGAGCTAAGAAAGACCAGGTAGATCTCCAGGTGGAATCATAACTTGATAGAAACTAACCCCAAACTAGAGAGAAAGCAGGGGAACCAAAGCATACAATATTGTTGGAAGACTAACCAGCAGATCAGGCTCCAAACAATGGCAGTCTGCTGTGTGGAGTCAGGGCCCTGATTCGCCATCCAACAGTCAGGTAGTAGGTACAGTCACTGTCAATGAAGAAGAGTGTGCGCTTCACAGAAGCATACAAAACTACTCTAAAACAAGATTTAAAATGCAGAGTGCATTCCAGGCCTCAACATGGACCTAGATGTTTACAAGGGCATGATTTGTAACAGATATACAGGTATAATCCTTAAATAGAAAGTTGTTGTGGAGGACTGGCTTTCAATTTGTAGTGCACTTAACAATGGAAGAATGGTACAATGAGCCAGTTAAATACAAACCCAAACGAAGCTCACCTAGATGTTTTCTAAGCATCATACATTATCATTGTCTCTTTACCTAGAACTGAACTAACTCAACCCAGTTTCATTTGAAGCCCTCCAGGATTGTTTACACCCAACATGGTTTTCTCTGTCTGGCTAAACAGATGAAAGCTCTTGGGACTCTGATACACAATGACTTTGTTACAAGTTTACATGCTTTCACTTAATTCGGTATTGCAAAAGTCTGCTGAAAAAAAGGCTATAGTTAGAATTGAAATCGCACTTGATCTTCGGAATAGAAATAATGTTGGATCTATTTCACTGCTTACCTTTCTTAGCCAGGTGCTAGTAGCTTTTTAATCAGTTGCAGGACATTGATAAACAAAATAATTTTTTGGATCATTTTCAGGTGCGCTTCCAGCTTTTAGAAGATGTGAGCTTGCCTGTTCAGCTCCTGAGTTACCAATCTTCACCCTTTGGTGGTGGCATCACTATTCAGCCCATCGTTGTCATGATATCAGCAGCTGCTATAATCTCCATGGCCATTGGAATCCCCATTGAGGTTCAGCACTTAGAGACCGTTGGTGATAATGCGTTATACAAATTACAAGCACCCTGATCAGAGAAAATATGTTTTCATAACTAGACTCATTGTTTACCTTTTCCTTGTTACAATAAAAAACCAGGAGCAAAAGATGTTTGACAGACAATTAGGACATATGTCAGCAGAGCCATTCATCTCTTAGGTTAGAAAGAGCACGATCAGAGATGCCCCTGCTTCCCTAAGAGATGTACTGACCACAAGGAACTTTGAATCCACCCGCCGATCTTGAACTGGATATGATAATAATAGAGGGAGACCTTCTGGGTTAGAGGGAGACCTTCTGATGGCTTAGTAGTCTGGATAAAAAGCACAATTAATACCTCTGTAGATATCCTACCTACTGGCACTGATGATATACTGGGTCTTAGCTTTAATTTCTTAAATAAGTACTCTATGTATGTATCTATACTACTATTATAAAGAGAGTACAGACACCTTTTGGCAAGGTAAACTCGGGAACCACAGCGCCAATCCACACACCCAATACATTGTTGTAATCCTCAGGGTGTGTAGATGGACATAGGCTGCATAAAATACAAAAAAACGTAAATTAAAAAATTTAAGTTTAAAAACAAAGTAGTCCCCTAAAACAATTGCCGGCCGCGACGTAGCGCTAACCGTGACCTACACCTGTGTGATGACGACAGACGGGGAGGAGCGGTGACGAGTGGCGACGTGCGGCGAGGAGTGACGTGCGGCGAGGAGTGGCGTGGCACCTCAGGTAAGGCGAGGCGGGAGGCGGGTGCTGGTCCGGGCAATGCCGGTGCGGGCGGGGTCCCAGGAGTGGGGGCTAAGCCCGGAGCGGAGGTAAGGCAGAGGTTGGAGGCGGGAGGCGGGCGGGAGGCGAGCGGGAAGCAGGCGGCGGGCAGCGGTATACGCAATGTCGGGACCGGCAGGGGGTGGCGGGCTCAACCGGGATTAAGCAAATGCTCAAAATGCAGCCCCCAGCCCCCTTCTGCCCCTGGGCAACGCCAGGGCGGGCTGCTAGTTTAATATATATATATATTAGACCTAAAGAATCATTGCAAGAGACAGTAATTATCACACGGTTAGTGGAGGTACTTGACGCCGTCCCTTGTAAAGATTTAGTTATAATTAATGGTGACTTCAATTGTTTCTACGAGCCCTTGCAGGGAGTAAGTTTCGTTACTGAGGAACAAGATTTGGTAAAGGGCATTCCCTTGTTGGTGATAGATGAGACCCTCTGTGTCTGCTCTACAATTGAGAAGGGATTGAGACCATGCAGAAGTCAGTCAGACACTAAATGCTCACATACCTTTTCAAGGGAGATATCTTCCTCTCAAATTGATTATATCATGATAGGTATTGGTCACTGGGTCCCTGTTGAGGGATTAAGGGTAGATAGCGTTAAGAAAGATAGTGATCATTTTCCTTTGTGCTTGGATCTCTTAGGGAGTCTTTTTTATGTACCACTTGCCACCTAGATCTGTCAGGGTTCCAGATGTGATTTAACCACAACTTTCTAACAATAGGAGGGCCTTGAAGTGGCCGGCTATCTTGGGCAATGTTAACCTTTTAATACTTGTCTATAATACCTTTGCTGATTTGTAAACATATTTTTTTAGCAAGGTGCCCCAGTGATCTTACGATAACCCAAACCCACCAAATGTTGATGGAAAGCATCAAGCCCCATTTAACTAAAACAGCCTCTGGAAATAATAAAACAAATACCAAGGTTGGGCATCCTAACCTATGGTTTGACTCTGTTTGTTCCCTGGCTAAGAGAAACCTATGTAAGGCCCTTGATACTAAAAACATAATCTTGATCAGAGAAGCAAGGGTTGCTTACAATAATGTCCAGAAAGCTGCACGTAGGAAGTGGGAAGATGATAGCTTGAATGAATTGCTACTAGCTTCTAAAACAAATGATAATTTCCTGTTTCGAAAAAATTATAGCAAATGGAACAAAGGCAGACGTCCCAGCCCAAGACTATAATCTGGACCCTAAGACTTGGTACAATCATTTTGCCCACCTTTATGCTCCAGCTAATGTTAATAAAACATCTTTAGCTACGGTTGTCATATTTAAGTCATCGAACCAAGCAACCACCCTTCAGTTTACCATGGCTGAAACAACAAGGGCAATTGCTGCTATAAAATCCTCTAATGCACCAGGCCCTTACAAGATCCCGGGGGACCTATTCAAACACAAGCCAGATATATGGGCCCCTTATATAAACCTTCTTTATAATGGTATTGCTAATGGCCAGCATGTACCTGATTCATGAAAAAGAGCGGAGATAGTGCCAATCCTAAGAAAGATTCCAGGAAGGAACCTGCAAATTACAAACCTATCAGCCTTTTAGACATATTACAAAAGGTTTACGCTAAATATATTTTGGATAGGTTGAATGATTGGATTGTTGACAATAATGTCCTCTCCTCCTACCAAGCTGGTTTCAGGAAGTAAACAAGCACTATAGACCAGGTCCTGAGATAATAAATATTGCATGGAAGTACACAAGGTTGCGCAGTGGGAACTTGTATGTTGCCTTCATTGATTTGAAGGCCGCTTTTGATTCTATGCCAAGGGATTGTCTTTGGGCTAGTCTCTTGCAGCAATGGGTGCCTAGCAATATTGTATTACAGCTTATTAGGTTACATGAGAATACATACGCAAAAGTGCGTTGGGGAAAGCAGTGTAATTGACAGAGGAGATACCCGTAAAAAGGGGTGTGCACCAGGGCTGCGTCCTGGTGCCAACCCTGTTCCTCCTGTATGTCAATGACATGATTGTGGCACTTAACAAAGCTAACCATGATTCCCCGAAATTGGAAGGCAAACACATTTGTGCATTAACCTTTACCGACGATACCATTTTACTAACTCAAACCCCAAGGGGTCTTCAAAACCTCTTAAAGGCTTTGGGTGGGTATTGTAGACAAAAGGGTCTTGAAATTAATCCAAAAAAAATTAAGTATATAACCATCAGACTGCACAAATACTTTAAAAATAAAATGCAGTCAAGTGGAGTTAGCTTGGAGCTTGTGAAAATTTTCGTTTACCGGGGGATGACCATTAATTCTAATCTTTCATGGAACACCCAGATTGTGTAATCTAAAACTATTCTCAACCAAAATGCTGGCCCAATTAGCAGAGAACGAAATCATGAGGCGATTCACTGCCCTTCCAAAAAACACCTTGGTGATTCCTCTTATGTTGGATTTAGACCTTAAACGGATCGAGCACAGGGCCATATGGATGTCTCTTTCCTACTGGATCAAAGTATGGACAGAGGAAGAGCTGCAGACAGGCACTAAGCAAATTAATTGCTTTTGATACATCTGTCACATTTCCTTGGTTGATTCACATCCATACATGGTTTTTGCGCCTGGGGCTGAGCAGTTACTGGTAACACCCGGAACAGCTCACCCCTGATACAAAAAAGGAGTGTAAAACCATCTTCTGGAATTATATAGATCAAAGTATTGTAGAAAATTCTGGTTACGGCTCACTCATTATTCGTTTTTTAAGCTTTAAAATAAGTTCCATCTTCGAGCCCTTTATAGACGATATTGAGCCCCTTCTAGCCAAGGTTGTGTACCTAAAATTTAGATATGGTTCACTGCAAATCAAGAAATTCACTTCTAGGTGGGGAAAAAGGGCAGACGAGGGTAATGATTCTATTTGCGCTGAGTGGGCTATCTGCAGACAAGAAGACCTAGTTCATGTCTTATTTTTTTATACTTGTTACGAAATTCCAAGGAAAAAATGGATACGTCCTTTGTGCAGGAATCTTGGTATTAGACAGCACATTGAAATGTTACGTATTCCTCCAGGCTGGTTGTATTCGGATTGAGCAGATTCTTACTGTCAGCCAATTTTACTAGATTAAAACTAGGTTTAAAATTCTAACAAGTGAGGGAATATGTTAACATATGATGCTAGGCCTTGCTCAGGAATTGTATTTTATCTATCTACGTTTGTATATTTTGATAATGAATATTATATGACTAAAAATTTAACCTACAATTATAATGAAACATTTTAGGATATATGTTTTCTAGGAACTAAGGACCCTGTAAGATGTTCTAATGCCTATACTTTATAATGACCCTGAACAGTAACGTGCTTATGGAATCGTGAATTTATAGTGTTGTCATTAACAGTTGATTGCAGGTCTATATAAATATTTGTTATATGCTGCTTAAATTAGAATCAACTAAAAATGCATTTTATGATGAGAGTTTTAGGGAATTGCACTTTATGAACCATTGAATACACTGTTGAAGTTGTACTTCATCTAGATTCTTTTTATTCTATTTATATATACTTTTTAATGTAATTGAAGAGTTCTTATTGCTTTGATGATTCTGTGAATGGAATAAAGATGCTTTATACGGATGTGACAATGACCTCTGGAAACAGTTCCACCATATCTAAAACAAAGAAACTAATATTACCAGCCTAGAGGCACTCTGAATGAAAATACTAATTCAATCATTCTTTAAACACAATTACAGTTATGATCTAAGCAAAGTCACACTTATACGGAGAGATTGCTTCCTATGTCACCTTCACCTGCCTTGTTGTAGACTCCTACAACATTCATCATGACTGCTTTAATCAGCACTAATCTTACTAATGATCTCTTAGATGTGCTAACTAGCATAGGAAGCCTACCAATTACCCATTTACAATCAAGCTTTCAGCTCCCCAAAAACGTAATCTATTGAACAAATCCAATTAATCCGATCCTCCAAGCAATAGGTGCTTTGACTACAACCTTTTCAAAATGGCTCACACCCTAGGGATAAAGCAATCTTCTGCTGTCTTAGAACAGACACATTATTAAAATACATTAAATAGTACCTTTAATATATAGGCGACATATATAAACTCATTTGGATCATCCAAAATATTTTGCAAAATATGGGACCCCATTTGCTAACTTTTTCTAAATTTTACAACATAGTAGACCTCCTGCAACTTTTACACGGAAAGCTATTACCAAATTCATCTGGTTCTTGGAATAAAGCAACCCTTCTTTTGGTGGCTATATCAGATATCCAAGCATTAGGACTTAACAGATCAAAAACAAAAATGGGCCTATCCATTGATAAATGTTGTCCCATGAATTCTTTAACGAGGAAGTCCCAGCGACCAATTCTCATATTATATGAGCAAATGTCATTTAAAAAAACTAAGGAGATTAAATAAAAACATTTCTTCAAAAAGTGTCATTAATTTACCATTAAAATCCAATTCAAGTTGAAAACAAAATGTTGGTCCCAATAAAAATGGCAAAGGATTCCATTAAAGTAAGTAAGTTTACTCTTTAGTAAATTAAAACCATAACAATTTTCCCATAATCATCTGATAACAATTACAGTACAGAAGGTACCAGAACATAAAACATAATTCAAGCAATTACATTATAAAAAGTTCCATAATACAAACATAATTCAATCAATACACATTTGACCATGTAGTCAGTAAAGAATGTATGCTTCAAAATGATCTTGGTTTTGCGCTATTGAGTCCACAAGGAAATGACATCCCTAAATTAGTGTAATTTAGCAGAATTAAATATTGTTTGCTTTGATAGTTTGAGACACACTATTTAGTCCAGCAAGGTCCTTATGTATTTTACAAGTAGTATCTTTATGATTGCCTAGTTTTTTACGTGCTTAGTCCTGCCGCAAGTGTGAAACCACTGCACTTGTAAACCAGCTAATTGTAAGCGCCAAGACACCCTAGGGTATATGCTGCGCTTTATAAATGCCAATAAATAAATAAAATAAATAAATACAATTCTTTTGTGAGTTGCAAAATTTCTGAAATTTACACCAAAGTATAAATTTACCTTTGTGAATCAGGATCCCTAAGCTTGGAAAACACATTTGCAGGCAGTTGTTCGTTCCTGGAAAAAACACTTGCTAAATGTTATCCCTCTACAACAAACATTAAAGATTATTTCACTCTGCAAAAAAGACTGAGGGCCATATTTTTAAGAACGGCGATAACATTATTGCTGCTTTAGCTGCAGAAAACTGCAGCTAAAGCGGCGATAAGGGGCCTGATAATATGCCCTTGTGAATTTCCATAGAAGCTCAGGTTCTGGTGTGAACCTGGGCTTCTACTGGAATTCTCAAGGGCATATTATCAAGGCTATTATCTCTGTTTTAGCAGCAGTTTCCTGCTGCTACAGCTGCAATGATGTTAATGCCTTTCTTGATAATATGACCCAAGATATTATGCTAGTATAACTTAAATTCTAATTGAGAGTTACTGCTAAATGTAAATATCCTCACATACCAAGAGACAAGATATAGCAACATGCCGAACACTTAGGACCTGCATTGAAAGCAAGGCACCTTACGGGTCATATTCACATTTTCAACTCTGTGCGTTTACATATCAAAGTCATTAATATTTTATTCCAAAGAGTTAAGAAGTGAGAAGCCTTGGCAATCATAATTACATAAATGTGCCTTAATTCTAGCTTTGATCTCACTTTTATAGGATGTCAAGTATTTCACCTATGAGTCTTTGAGTTCCAAATCATATGATCGCCTCCACATCCATTCAAGCTGGGAAGAGTGTAGCTTTAGTTTGTGACATCAATGGATTTTATTCATTTTATTTTCGTTCTACATTTATATTATCTGCACGATTTTGAACAGGAATGTTGTTTTCAAAATTCTTAAACAGATATTAGTTGATTCACTAGACTGATGCCTCTGGATTAGTACTCCCAGAGCAATTGTTATTTTTAAAATTTAGGAAAATTTGAGATACTACTACTTTAAGTGAGAGAGCTCAACATTTCCACTTTCGTATGACTAGAAGCATAATTCAGTTTTATCTAGGATTCTTTTCACCAAAACAATACTACTGTGGAGTTTTACACCAAAGGGTTCACACATCATTTGAGTAAAAGAAAAAGGTGTTCAAATTTGAGCATGCAGTGCACAAAATAAAGTAATGTGAGTTTCAGTGAGCTAACATTGTGCAAAGCAGCACATATAGTTTTATTCAACTGAGTTGTGAACATTTACAGGTACAACAGTAGCATTTTTCTATTTCACCTAGCTCGATCCATTTTGATCTATATTTTCCATTGTCAACAGATTTGGTGTAGAGGTGGATACAACCTGCTAGCACATTGGCACTATAGGAATGTACTGTGTGAAACTCCACAGGCCTGAGCCCCATGTAAGGCATTTTCCCAGCGACCAACCAACTGCATTTATGGTGTTTTCTGGATGATCACTCCGGTGCCGCTGATGGTGAGAAACCTGTAAGCCTGCTGTTGGAATGAATAGACACAATTAGTCTGGCTGATGTGTAAGGAGGCAGCCAGCTGAGTCAGTGTATACATCAGCAGTTCTCTAGGAATGACTGGTGATCTTGCCGAGGCCAGGCCCTAAATCTGGCGGATCTGGAAGAAAGGAACAAGTGTGGCCAGCTCCTGGACCTCCACTACATGTCTCTCTGCTGAAGGTCACATCTTGAGTTGGACTGGGGAACTCCTTTTGATGCTGCTACTGATGGACCTGTGGATCAGGTGTTTAGAGGTGGTGGAGAGGCGAGGCCCCTGAATCCATCAGTGTATGTCTCCCTGGCCCAATCGTGTAAGACCCATTGTCATTTATGAATTTTAAAAAACTGTTTAGGAGTGGGCAACAGACAATTTAAAAATAAGTAAACATGTTTTCTTAAACATAGCTTATTTTCTCTAATGAGAATGGGCAACATTATTTAAAGGTTTATTTCAATTAACTATGAACACAACCCAGTGGTCTGCTGACCCCAGCATGCCACCATCCATATGATGACTTCCAAAAGAAGTTAGTTGGAATTTGGCAACTTTATCATGAATGTTCTTGAGGAAGCCTATATCGTGATCCAGTTTGAATGAGAATTTTGGGAAACAACCAATTAGTGTACAGGTTAGTTCATAAAAATCTGCTGGATGACCAGTGTTTTGTGAAGCACCTCGATACTCAGAATTTTTGGGTGGTCTTTGATTGACTCAAAGAGCCTGGTAATTTGTATTTGATCCCTGCCTGCCTTCCCGCCGGTCCCACAGAGTCCCACCGAGGAGGAGGGGTCATGGTAGCCGGAGCGCTATATCCTGCGCGGGAGAACCTGCGAAGCAGGAGCCCTTCATTGACTTCAAGAGCCTGGTAATTTGTTTTTGATCACTGCCTGCCTGCCAGTCCCACAGAGTCTCACCAAGGAGGAGGTGTCACAGGCACAGGAGCACTAAAACCAGTACGGGAGAACCTGCTGTGTGGGACGCGTGCATGGACGTAGAGCGGGGCAAAGACTGGGCCAGGATAGGCAAGTCTGAGACCATCAGAGAGCGAATCTGCACGGCCCGGGCCAGGTTATAGACATTCTGTTTTAATTTCATTATAGCTGTCATTTTTAGCTCTTTTTGTATCTAACTAACAGTTTGTTTAATTGTGCCTGTGGGCTTGCCTCTAATGCATTTTGTCATGTTTTGGGCATGCTATAAGTAAAAGCAAGATGCCACATGAGAAGGGAGTTGTGGGCACACTTCCAGAAAAGATCTGAATCCGCCTTCAAGCTCAAAATTGCCCTGACAGAATGTAGATTATCTTTAGACCGTACCATACCTCAATTAGTATTGGTTACACAGGATGCTAACAAGTCCTAAGCATCCAACCCTGAAGTAATTACTCTGTCTCACACCCCTGAAATAAGTAGAGATATTACCAACACCCCTGTTGTCCAGTCACCTTATGTGGGTCCATCTAGGCCCACTGTTAACACCAGGGTCCAAAGAAAGAGAAATAGCCAAACGAGGGGGGCCACTTCACCAGCAAAGGGGGCAGGGGCCCATCAGAAGAAAAAACCTGCCAACATGATCCCAAGGTGATTGTGAGCCACTAGACCCTGGGACAAGCTCTCTCCCCTGATGCAAGTAATACTAGTTGAACCTTAGCTTGCGACCAGGGGGCTTTCTAGGAAAGGCTGGAGGAAACACTTTTGTCCCTTTTAAAGCCTCTATACACCCGGCTAGAAAACATAGAGGGTTGACTGGATAGTATGATGATGAGTTACATCAATACATAACTAGTAGCAAGGCACAATGGTCCATCTGGCAGCTCTATAGCCCCTACTTGTGTTAATAGCAATGTTCATAGGTCGAACCTCACCCAGGGTAACACCACACCTAGCGTTCTAACACCACACAGTGAGTTGACCCACTGTGTTTCTTCTAGCAACGCAGAACAACCTGTACCCCGGGGTTTAAAATTAATACCAGCAAGGGTAACAAGTCAGCAGACACTCCATCCTGCACAGGGCAGACCCCAAGGGCACGTTAATAGCATATTTGATTCTAAATAGGTGTCTATAGGTAAATAAGGTTCATTGTTAGGAGAAAGGACTCACAATCAAGCTAGTATGGGTACTCAGGCCCACCCAAAATAGTGCACATGGTGTAGAAAATTTGCACCTCCCGCCAGAAGCCACACCATACTCAGTATTATTAATAAATTTTCCCTCATTATCTGAAGAAGAGGCCAAACATTGGTCCTCTCTGCAAAACAAAGCTTGCATTTCTTGAGCGGAAAAGTGGGGCTGAACTCAAAACTTTTTACAGAATTTAAGATGGCACGACGAATCGGGTGGGTTGGATTATCAAATAAAACCCTGACTTGCCATTGTGTTGAGCTACCTTTTAGGTCTCCAGCCTAAATTGAAACAATTGTTGATAGGGTAGTTAATTGGCCTGTCGGGAGAAATGGGATAATTGTTGTTCCTTTAAGTTTTTCTATCAACCCCATAGATCGTTGTGATTTCCCAAAGGGCAGAGTTTTCCAGCAGGCCCATCGCGGTTCAGCTATGCTGTCCTGACTAAAAATTATTTTTAGCAGCTCAATAACCTGGATGAGATTGAGAGATTGAGAGACTAACTCATATTAACCAGCAGTTAGAACCGGGTGGTGAGGTAGTTTTGTATTGAGAAGAGGGTTTCTCAGAACAAATGGTCAGCTCGGTTTTGTAGTAAACAAGTGACAAGAGAACCATATATGCAGCTGACTCAATACTAAAGGACGGTGACCCATTATATCTGGATCAGAGTACAGACACATATGCATATTGTACTAGCCAAAGGGAGACAGGAGGTTTGGATCAGATCCTCCCCTCAGGCGTATTATCAACCAGCGTTTTGCCCAATTACGTGGACCCCACCTCGAGGGTTACCTCATGGGATATTGTTGGGCTGTGCTCAAAAACCCAAGACCCTGTTTTGTGGGAGGTTAGCGCTAAAGTTGATATATTGGGTTACTGGACCCAATTCACATCAATGGTTTTAAGACGTTTAAAACTCCAGCGACAAAGGGTTTAGGGAGCAGGCCCAAGGGTAGACTCTGTAATTATATCTAAAAATAGTCTGGCAACTGGAGAAATAATCTTTGGTGCGGGAGACCCCTATTATCATACCTTAGAGTTTTCCTTGGGCATTAATCAAAGCATAGTTTTGGCCAACCTGTATAACAATGTACCACCTGGGGAAATTAGCCCTGTGGCTGGGAAGTTATCTGAGACTTTGCTAGATATCTGTAATGCTGACACCTCTGATTGTATGATTATTTTGATGGGGGATTTCAATTGTGCAATATGCAATTCTGTTGATACCAGAACATGTGGACTTGAGAAGGAAGGTGGGGTGTGTAACACTCACTTGTGTCACTTGCCACTGGGAGAACTATTTTAATGACATTGTGTATATGAATCATTTGTGTTGTGTAAATGATCTTTTAATCCCCCTATACCTAAGCCATATACTTTTAACGAAAGAGGACTAGCATCTACAATCGACTTTATGTGAGCCTCATGCTCTTTTGCATCCAGGGTCTCTTCTTTTAAGGTTGGTGACAACCTAATTAACGACCAATTTCCAATTTGCTTGGAGATTAAATCTCCTCCTCGCAAGCCTAAGAAGACCAAACAAAACCTTTCATTAACTGGAAATCTCGAACTGAGCAGAGCTAATGGATATTGATTACGTTAGTCCAAAGTCGACCCAGTGGTGGTTATCACTAAATTACTTAAAAATTGCAAATCATCCTTTGATATCTGTTTGAACTAGACTTCCCCATGTGACGGCATTGTACAGGGTTTCTTAACTATATGTAATGAGATCAGGAGTTTATTATTTGCGAAACATTATAATTATCATAGAACAAGGGTGGTTTTATAGACACTGCCCATTAGCACACACAAACTTGAAAAAGGAGCTCCCTGGGCAACCTAAATCCCCTGATCGGGTAAGACATGCTAGATTATAGTATAAGCTGGCCATCATGGAGAGAAAATGTATTTTGATGGAGAAAGCATGGGAAACCCTCCATACGGTGGCTTTACTAAAAGACAGCGTGGGATTTTGGAGGGCAGCAAGCCCCCTTTCTATCAGCCATAATGGACAAAGGTTTATAAAGGGGAAGGAGCATTTGATCAACAACAGCTCCATCCAATCTCAGGGGCGTGGCTATGCACGCAGCGAGGTCGGATGTTTTTGGGTAGAGCTCTGGTGTGAGCTCTCCTTTCCCGGGAAAATTATCTGCAAAAACTAAACACAGCCGGTCCAGACTCCGACATCTGCAGCCCTGACACGCTGCCCACCATCCAGGCGAATACCAGGCCGTTGGGAGGTATCTGACCGCACCGGGTTCCCTGACCACGAGGCAGCAGCGCTCCCGAAGACCGCGTCGGCAGCAACAACAACACGAGGCCAGGGGTTGCCACAAGGGACAAGGCCGCAAAACGCGACCTACAGCAGAGAGTGAAAGCAGCAGTAACAGGCTGGGTCGCCAAGGCCCCAACGCACCGCTTCCTACAGGTGGCCTACACCTGCACCTCCGACCTCCTGGGCATTTCACAGTCGAGAAATACGCATGGCACACCCGCAACGTGGCTGCAGCGGATGACGCCCGTCAACAGGCGCAAGCATCGGCCATACAGACGGAACCAGCGGAGCAGGACGCAGAGGCTGGAAGGCACCATCGCCATGCACCAGAACAGTGAGTGAGCTACCAGGGGCCGGCCACCGATGGGAGCACACCTCCTGAGGCAGAAATGTGCTGTGGTGGCGAATGTGAGCGCCTGAGGGGCTAGGCTCAGAGACACGCTAAACCTACCTCAACGGGGGCTTACACCATATAGCGGCTGGGACTCACCAAAGGCGCACACCACATAGCAGCGTCAGAGACACCCTCGGAGCGCGGCTGCCAGAGGCCTTGGGACATGAAAGGAAACAGCACATAGGGCAAACACTAAACACAGAAACAGATAGCGCTACGGTGCGGAAGTACCTGGTGGCGGGAACTTGGCATCACTGTTGGACAAACAAAATAGGGACCATCGTGCTGGCCCGGGACGAACTGGCGGGCATACCCTGACAGCGGAGGCCACGTCCTCACTTCCCAGCTCTCGGCTGATAGGCCTTGCGGGACAATATATAACAAAAGGACAACGACACGGCATACAGGAACTGGGCGCCACCAATGTCTTCGCCCACCCTATATACAAAAACACCACCCTGCCCACACCCGCTACGGAAGCACCAGCTGTTGAGTGAGCCGTCAACTGCAAGGCACAGGACTAGAGAGCACACGACATCAATGCTGCCCATGTCTGGGGGTACTAGAACCCGCACTAGCTCCAGTGGAGCGCAACTGAAAAGCAAAATGGATAAATTCGCAAAACAAACAAAGGCCGATCTGGTAACGGCTAAACTCAACACTGTGCTAGCGGCCGTGGAGAGGCTAGAGGAGTTGATGCAATCCACGTGCATGTCACTTGAAGCGAAAATAGATGGAGTAGGCATTGATCTAACCCACCTACGCGCGGATCACAAGAAACTTGCAGACCGCACCACGACACTGGAGAGCTCAATGTCAGACCTCGAACCCCGTGTCACCCAGTCAGGCAAGCTAACAAAGGACCTGCTTAACAGAGAAGAATTTCTAGAAGATTGGGCAGAGGATGCGGAAGGACGGGCGAGGAACAACATACGGATGGTAGGAGTACCGGAATGATGAGAAGGGAAGGATCCTACGGCGCACATGGAGGACTGGTTGCGCACGCTGTTGTCACAGGGACACTGTCGCCACATTTTGTGGTGGAACAAGCACATTGAGTACCAACGCGGCCTCTCCCAACAGGCTCTAATCCCCGACAGCTCCTCCTCCGCATTCTGAATTACAGAGATCGAGACTCAATCCTGATGGAAACACGTAAACTCCAGGATATCCAGATTGACAACTCCAAAATCATGTTTTTCTCTGACTACACAGTACAAGTGCAGCGCCAAAGACACTCCTTTCTGGTGGTAAAGCGGCGGTTACGCCAACTCGGCCTCAAATACTCTCTCCTATTCCCTGCCAAACTCTGTGTGGTGGCACATGACAAAACACACTTTTTCACGAGCACTGATGAAGTGGAGGCGTGGCTGGACAGTGGCACGAATACTGCTCCTAGACGGACTACAGAAACTCCTAATCTGAAACGACACCGAGGCCAGAGGAGGAGGCGTCGGAATAGATCGTCGTCAGCCCCAGAAAACCAAACGCAGATGAGCACTGGACCGCCTGAAGAAGTAATGCACCAGGAACAGCAAGACGCCCTACGCATAGTCGCAAAGATTAGCAATTCACTGAGGGCGCAGTTGATTGCGACCACCAGCCCTCGGGCCTTGCCCAGTGATGATGAGGCGATACATGGGATATCGGACTCTCAACTCTACTCGGACCTGCCAGACATCCCACCGCAAACCGTTGATCTGCTCCGATAAAAAACTCTACCGCGCCTTTCCTCCCCTCCTCCACTGACAATGTTCTGGAAGAACTGAAGCGTCTGACCACCTCTGACCCCAGCTGATTGCTAGTACGAATCAGCACACAGGTGAGACCGCTGCTGGGACACTTGGCTACCAACCGTGAGACACTGTGAGTATCGCTCCTGGCTGTTTGGCTGTTGGCAGGTGGTGAACACACAGACAAACAAACGCCCCAGCTGACGCATCCTGACTGGATGCCCCTAGGTCCAATGGGCCCAATGAAACTATATCGCTTGCAAAGGCAGATGCCACGCAGAAGGTGCACCACTCACAGTTTGCCATGCAGTGAAAACCTCCATATCGCATGCCATAGAGCCGGCTGTCTATTCATGTTACTCCCCGGAAAGGAGAATATACAATGTCATTTACCCACAGACTATGACTGTTCAACCCTGCTAAGCAAGCAGCAACCCCCATAGACTTGAATGTTGACTAACTCAATAGATTGTTTGGACGTCTGCATGGTTTGCAGCCGACCTTTTGGTATTGTCCCCCATATCGATTATCATTTAGGTTTAACGAGCTGTCTGAATTGCTTATCGCAACTTCGTGTTCATACCCATACGATGCAGGTAACCATAACAGAGCGATTAATATATAGGTGTGGGAACTACTGGGAGGCAATGCGTCCACAACTGGCATGGTGGAGTTGGGGTGATGTGTGATCGGGAACACCTAAGCTGACGTAATGGTAGCACTAAAATTTTTCACATGGAACATACGTGGCATTCACACCCCCTCACGCAGATATCAAATGTATTCATACCTTAAAAGGCACAGGATCCAAATAGCGCTTCTGCAGGAAACCCACTTGAACGCTGCAGAGGTACACACACTGCGGCGTAGATGGCGAGGACAGCTTTATGCCACGGGTTACTCCTTCTATGCCCGCGGTGCCTTAAAATGGGTGAGACCAGGGACTCTCTTTGAGGGGGAACATTCCCACATCGGCAGGGAGGGTAGGCTGGTGGTGGTTAGGGGGAGGCTGGATGGGCGCCCAGTAGTTCTGGCCTCGATATATGCTCCTAACACAGACCAGCAGGGGTTCCTTGCACAGATCACCGCTGTCATGTCCCCCTGGCATGGGCTCCCATGACTAGTGGGTGGCGATTATAATCGCTCCTTTCCACCTTTACCGGGCGCACATATGATGTGGGCCATGAAAGCCCTTGTTACCTTGGCCACACAATGGAATCTGTGAGATGCATGGCGGTGCCGTAACCCGGATGCTCGGATCTATTCATTCTATTCAGGCGCCCATGATCTTCACATACGCTTAGACAGGTACATGCTGACTAGTGACTTACTCCCACATGTCACAGACACCTATTACATGGGCCGTACGCACTCGGACCATGATCCCCACATTTTAGAACTTACATGGGTGCACATGCATCCCCCTGTCCCGACCTGGAGATTGCAACCAGACCTACTTCTAGACGCCCCATTCCAGGATCACTGTTTGCACAAATTACATACTAGTTTGTAGCAGGAATTCCGTTCTCTTACAGAACTGCGCATAGAGATCCGGAGCCTCAGTGAATTAGGGTGACCCAAAACTCGCCTCAGTATCCAAAATCCCCTTTCCGAGCTAGCTACAGTGTCTCATTGGTCATAACAAACTCCCAATGACTTAGACAAACCAGAACATGAACTTAGGTTACCTCAGGTATCGTGGAACACATGAACACTCTTTCGCTCTATAATCATTTCAAACCGGAACGTGGAGTAGAAGAGGACACGTGCACATTTGAAATATTTATTATTCAATGCAAGGTTCTCAAACGCAGTATCTTATATAATACAAGAAGACATATTATAAGAATCAGAGTTATCAGCATAGTTACTAGTCCATAGTAAGCAAACAGTGATAGCATATTATAATGCTAAAATCAATAGAAATTAATAACACCTATTTCTCGCCCTCCCTATTTAGCATACTATATTATATCTATGAAGGTCTCTTTTGGGTTTTAGCAGGGCGGGCCCATACCTCTGAATCTCAGGAGGAGAAGATCACATTATCTGCCACCAGCTCTCTGCATGCGAAGCATCATCAAGTGTGTTTTGCATTCTCAGTAACTCTATCTTAAACTCGCTTAGAGCCCAATGTTGGCAGCAACTGTATTTGTGTTATGTCTAGTGGTGCGAGGATCAGACCTCCCAGCAACCTTGTGTTAAGTTATTCTTAGAGGGTTCAGCACTCACTGTTCAGACAGTGTACCAAGCACGACTGATATCAGAGTAATAACATATTATTCTCAAATAAATCACATCTTTCGTCTAGGTTGAAAGCTACATTAACAATTATGTGTTGTGTGCAAACTAAAGCCAAAGGAAAATATGTTGTTTAAACACTTAATAAACTCATGCTAACTTAACACAGTATATAGAAAAACAGCATCTATATGACACCCCCCCAATGATCCGAGGACGGTCAAAAAACAAGCCAATACTAGAATAGAGGCATAACATGAAAGCAGAGTTCAACAATATTAAGCCAAGCTAAATATATAAAAATATATAAAAATATGTACGAATGCCTATAGTGGAAAAACAAAATTTAATCAAAAGTCTTCAACGCGAGGCCTGGGCCTGGGTCGTATAAATTCAAATGTTCGTAAGAAAAAGGCACCTTTCAAAAATTCCAAAAGTCATGTGCCATAATAAAGAAAGTCTCCAAGGCATCTCATGATTGGACAGAATATGCAAAATAGGCAGCAACAGCTTCCAACATGAAATCACTGTCATCATCCGAAAACAGTTCAGCCATCCAATCAAGCAATGGGAAAGAACAAATGTGCTCCTCCAGCACTGGATCCTCTTGCAACATCAGAGGATAACTCAGTGGGTTCTCAAGAAAGCTCTGTGCCAAGAACTCAGGCGCCGCTGCGAGTATATCCCAATGACCCATTAGTCCATGCATCGCCGCCAAGGCCATAATCCGTTCGCCAGACCAAACCATCTCGTGAGCAACTATGGGGCTCATCAGCTGATTAAAATCGACGTCAGGAGATACCGTTAAGCAGAGACACAAATCAATGGCCCAGTCAAAATCGCAGCTCAGGCAATGAAACACAGGCTGGACACATGTGAAATAGGAAAATCGAAACGATAATCCAAATGCCGTGCTTAAAGTCGCAAGCCGCAGGGTGCCATAGTAATCAAGCATCCGGTTACGAAACTGTGTCAGTAGGAGTTGAGCGGCTTCTTGCGCAGGATGGGCATCCATGTTTTATAAAGCAAAACAATATCAAAATGCCTGCAGCCAGAGCTAGCAAAACAGGGAATCTGCCAAACAAACTGGAAAATATAGAATGAAAAAAATCTGGGATCACACCAACATTTTTTTTAAAGGTAATCACGAGACCACTGCTGACTAATTTAAAAAAATGTGCGAGCCCAGACGTGGAGGAGGCATTAAAGATCTGATGAACCAGCTCGCAGAAATGAAACGGCAAGTCAGTATTCAAAAGTGCCTGCACCTCTGTGCGTGTGTTAGCTATGTGAAGGACAATAGTTTCACGGGCCGAGCTCAGGGCCACTTCTTTTTGAGACAAAAGGGCTCTTATTCTACTCATACCATTGAACTCCGCTTTCAAGGTTGGGATGCGCGGCCAGATGGAAACATCTGAATTCCCATGTGTGATATAGAACATTTTTGCAACACACCACACATTCTGATACAGTAACCACATAAGCAATACCGACCATTAAACCACAACACTCTTCGTTATTCTAAAGCAAATAACTACCATTTGTCAATTATGTAAATGTGGGAACTATCGCCAGAACTGGTGTGCCTTTCAAAACACAGGCTAAATTAGGTCGGTCCTGATTACAAGAACCGTGTCACTGGATGTGTCTGCATATTAATGAACGGTCAGGCGACTGCGTGCATTCTTCACCATTCGCTTCCTTTCCATCCTTTAGACATCTGTATGTATATGGTAAGGACCATGCCTCATGGAGGTAAGCGCTGCCTAGTGGTTCATATCGCCCTATTGCAATATATTGCATACAATTTGTAAATTTGTACAAAGCAAATGGTAATGTAATTATTCCATGGATAAGCCACGTTGCAGCAGCGGCTTCAGCTACAGAAAAGGGTAAAGATTCTAACTTTTCAATATGTAACATAGAAAATGATGCATCACACATTGAAAGCATGCGTTGCTTGTCAGTCAAATTAAATGGAGCAAAGAGGGAGGACACATTCATGTAACTCCAGGGCAGACGGCCCGCTTTAAGAGTCTGCAGTGTCCATTCAAACTGCATTACAGAACGCAATTGATCTTGACCATGGTATAATGCAGACACCTCATCATTTACAATGTCAACAACCGAAGAAACAATATTATTTTTGTGTAAATTCGGGAAGAAAGCATGTTAATACTGTTATCGACAACTGCAAGCACTTTTTCCAAATTAGCTTGGTCAATAGCCCTAAGGCGTTTAGCAGCCTCAATTTGTTTAGATCTGCCATTAGCCAAGCCGTTTATGAAATCATTTAAATCCACATTATCATTTAACTGGGATAGATGTAGTTTAACTGCAGCTAACATGGAATGTTGTAACCAATTCTGATACAGCTTGCCCACTGAGTATGATCAGCTTCAAAATGGGGATCAGGTCTGACATGTGTAAAACCCTCAGCCAACCCCTGAAATCGAAGTTGGCAAGAATCAGAGCTTCTATGCCACATCAGCCAACCCTTCGGATCCAAACTGGATACATTAAAGGAAGAATTGTGCAATCGTGTTTGTAAATCACGAATGGACAATTCAGTATAATTACCCCAACCTGAATAATCCTCCAATTCGGGGATAGTTGGTGTATTTAATTTTTCAGAAGTCGCCAATCCAAAGCATGTTGTTTGGGAAATGGTAGAATTTAGAAACAACATGTGATTCGGGATGAGACATGCACGGTGCAAAGCCTCAGTGCCTTGTACCTGCCAATGTTTAGAACCCCAAACCGATTTAAGGTCAATTATTTCCTTCCATAGCTCGTAGCCATCTACAGCTAACTTGTCTAGAAAGGACTTCGAATACAACAATTTTGTATCGGTAAGTCTAACTTTAGACATGGACTTTTGTGTCATTTTGAAATAAAATGACTCAGGATTTGATTGATTAAAGTCTGTAAAATAAGTGTATTTCTTCAGAAATGTACTGGAGCTGCCTTGTAATGGAGCTGGGCAATGTTCCCACTGTGTGTAATTTACAGTACCTTTTCTGGAATTTGTTTTATGCAGAAAATGATTACCATAATGTTGAAAGCAAAACAAATCACCATAATTAACAGAATCTAAGTATAAATCCTCTTCATCAAAGGCAGCATATTATTTCAAATCAGAGAATAATGCTTCCACGGCCTGAATATCCCAATCATCAGAACGTATATTTTGTCTTACCACATCCCCCATGTTTACTCTAAGCACATTCGGAACATTAATCACTTCAGTGGGGACATGGATTTGAAACCTAACCGCATCCCACACAATCCCATCTAGAACAGGCCAAGCAGTGATGTTAACTGTATTCAAATTTCTTTTTAGTCTGTGTGCTGAATGTGAAGAGGAAAGAGGGGCCAATGTTCCATTAAGGTACCGAATTCCTGTTCTTTCTTTGACATAGTGGCCATCGATCAGACGGAAAAAATAAAGAACAAAACTAATTGACATAAAAAGATAAATTGAAAAAAGAATCATCCAGATATATGTCCATGGGGGAATCAAAAAATGTTTTTTAAATAATGTGGCATAAATTGCAATATTTGAGGGTTTCTTTGAATGTACTGAAACAGAGTCAAAAGAGAATCTGGATTCTGTGGCAAAACGAGTCTGCAAATCCGGCATTGATAAATCAGTTGGATAGGTGTAGTTCAGCTCATCAGTGTCATTAACAGGAAAAGTATTTAATAACGGATTGGAAACAACAGGCATCTCAAGGGACACCTCAGGCTCAGCACCAGAAGTAATGGCCAACACAGAATGTCTCATCATAGAAGGACAGGATACTGCCGGTGTCATGCCATGAAGAATCGGCCACCCTGTGTATCTTGACATTGTCAATTGAGATAAATCTGTTTTCCTTACGACCTGTAAGCGGTGGTAATATGACCCTTCACGCCAAGAACGCGAACAGGAGCTCGATATGAAGGACCAAATTCTTTCTTGTTATCGATTGTCTCTCGAACCAGTTCTCTAACTTGGGGTAGCCAGCCAACTACCGGAATCTGCAACGCAACATCCGATGTGGAGGGCATATGTTTCTTATCTAGACTGCCTCTGGTCTTTTGTAGATCCTGTAAAACATTGCAATGTTCATCTACGTCAAAGGCCGCAGCCTGGCCTTGCAGTCTAGACCGTCGAGGTCAGGGACATACATCTTGATACCAAATAGCATTTCGTATGGGGTTCGCCCACCCAGAGACCTTCTAGGGAGATTATTAAGAGCACACTGCACGCCATTGAGATGGGCCAACCAGTTTCTGCCAGTGCCTATAACTCGAGCTGTCAAAGATTGCTTTAAGTCACGGTTCATTCGTTCCACTACACTGTTACCCTCAGGTCTGTAAGGAGATGAAAACTTGACTTGGACCCCCAATGAAACCATAGCATCCTTATACGCCTTAGAGGCGAAAGCCGGACCCTGATCCGAATGGAAGGTACCACAGGCAAAAACCTCTACAAAGACACGCAAATCCTTTATGACAGTCCGTGAATCAGCGCTGCAATGGGGCCATACCCACACAAAGCATGTGCATGAATCAACTGCTACTAAGATGTACTTATATGCAGTATCAGAAGAAAAAGGACCGCAGTGATCCAAATAAACACAACCTAGCGGTTTTTTAGATATGTACAACTGTGTCTGAGGCGGACGCGCAGCAGTTGAAGGCTTAATCTGCTGGCAAATGTCACATTGAAGGACATAATCGCGCATCTGTTTGTACAGTCCCCACCACCAGAACCTCTGTTGTAGCTGAGTCACAGTTGCTGAGACGCCCACATGCGCAGACGCCACACCTTCATGAGCTGATGTAATCAAAGTAGCTCTGCGATCCGAGTTGGGAATTAAACGTTCACCAACACCAGGAATTTTCACATAAGGAACCTTATCGGGACTTAAGTGGTATGTGTACTTCGAAGGGAACCCCGAAGGATATTTACCTCCCTTCTCAGTGGCAGCTGCAGCCGCCAAGATGTCATCATCTATTTTACTTTTGGACCGAGTAACTGCTGCAACTAAGTATTTTGATACTGCAGACTTCGCCGCTTCATCAGCAAGCGAATTTCCGACAGCGTGGACTCCCACACGCTGGTGGCCAAGAGTATGAATCACAAACACGAGTGGTAACTTTTCTTTAAGTTCAGCCAATCGGACCCAGATCATTTTGTTTTATTGTGCTACCTTTCCAAAGGTAGCACAATAAAACATAAAATGATTCAGAATGACATTCAGAATGACATTCCATGTCATTCTGAATCCAAAAGAACAAGTTCTCATAATGAGACTGGACACAGTAGTAAGAATCACTCATGATAAAAGTCGTCACACAAGGATCTGCGTACTCCAATGCAAGCATCAGAGCATGAAGCTCTGCTAATTGTGCAGTGCAGTCACCAAGTGTCTGCGTGTGCACAACAATGGACTTGAACTCATCGTTCACCATAGCACCGACCACAATGGCGCATGCGGAAACGTAGGCATAGTTAGAGCCATGCGCAACCTGCGCCGAACCATCAGTGTAAATGATGCAATGGAAATCCTCCAGGGGCCGCATTGCTAAAGGAGCCGGATGAACCAGTACTCCTGTGGCATAGGATCTGTACAAAGGAGCAAACAAAGTTAAATAGAGACATTATGAAGGATAGCATTGGCCTGGATGGGGCCTTAAAATTACAGTTGAATGGCTGGGGAAATCGTGAAGCCTAGCATTATACAACACCAATTAACGCTTTCTTGTATCCAATTAAAGCATTACCCATTATTTGTACCAGGAGCATACAATAGTAGGCTTCTGACAAGATTTAGATTGGGCAATGTCCACAGAATAAAGACAACACCATTTATGAATGACTGGTCACGTAACCTGCTGTTTTGCCTCTGTGACAGACCTTCATGTAATGTTCTTTTGTAAATGTTATGAAGATTTGAGGAAAGTGTGGATACTTCCACTTTTAAAACATCAAGGGGTAAGGCAATGCAGGCTCTTATTTGGCTACAGTTCTTGGAAGAAAAACTCACTGCGTGACGAGTAACAACGTTTTTAAAGAAGGCTATTCTGCAATGAAAACAGATGATACTGGGTGCCCTGTAAACTCAGGGCACCTTCTCTGCAGTATGTAGCAGGTTTTTAAAACATAACATTTGCACTTGTATGGTTTTATGACATCTTAAATATATTGTGTATTTTTGCACCGCTCACTCACGTCGCCCAACTGCATGACCTCAACATCATCTCCTACGCTGACTACACCCAGCTGATCCTCTCCCTCACCAAGGACCCCCTCACCACCAAAATCAACTCCACAAAGGAATGAAGGCCGTCGCTGAGTGGATGAACAACAGCCGTCTAAAGCTGAACTCGGAAAAGACAGAAGTCCTCATCCTTGGCTCCACCCCCTCAGCCTGGGATGACTCCTGGTAGCCGGCCAAACGGGGAGCAGCACCAACACCCACCAATCACGCATGCAACGTAGGGTTCAGCCTCGACTCAACACGCTCCATGACCAAGCAAGTCAACGCTGTCTCATCCTCCTGCTTCAACACCCTCCGCATGCTCCACAAGATATACAGGTGGATCTCCACAGAAACAAGAAGAACGGTCACACAGGCCCTCGTTAGCAGCAGGTTAGACTATGGAACCGCCCTCTACGCAGGAACATCAGCCAAACTCCTGAGACGACTACAACGCATACAGTACACCTCTGCAGGCCTGATCCAGCCACATCATACCACACTTGAGAGACCTGCACTGGCTTCCTGTCAACAATAGGATCAACTTTAAGCTCCTCACCCATGCACACAGAGCAGTACACAACACCATCCCCGGCATACCTCAACAAACAACTCACCTTCTACACCCCAAACAGCCAGCTCCACTCTGCCGACCTCGCCTCGCCACCTTCCCCCGCATGCGAAGAATAATCACAGGTGCCAGATCGTTCTACCACCTTGCCGCCAAGACCTGGAACACCCTCCCCATCCTTCCTACAGCAGACACAGGACCTACTAACCTTTAGGAGGATACTCAAGACCTGGCTGTTCGAGTAGTAGCAGCACCCCCCCGCCCCCACAGTGCCTCGAGGCCCTCACGGGTAAGTAGTGTGCTTTTCAAATGCTCTGAATAATTGTTTGATTCGAGATTTTATGTTTTGTAATTTCTAATGACATTTTATTTGGATTTTTGTTATGTATTTTTGATTTCATGATTGATACAATAGTAATTGAATAAAGCTTTCCTTGACCTTGACCTTGGGTGGCATTTTTGCAATCAAGTGTTCTGCATTGCAGGGCTGTGCACAAGAATTGATTAATGTTTGTATTTAATCACATGTCTCTCAGTCAGCTGTCTGAGCATCTTGAAGCCAGATATCACTTCCTGTTTGGCCTGGTGGATATCTGTATATTATAAATTAATTTTCTGTATCACGGGTCTAGCAGTCAGAGCTAATATCCTGAGGGAGCATCACAAGGGACTCACCACAAACATAAACATGAGCAAACACAGCAAGGTGTGACGGGGCAAATATATTTAGATGGATATTTTTATGATGAGTCTTGAAATTTGAAGGTTAAGTGGAGTGAGTTCGCTTTATTTTATGCAGAGAGTGTTGATGTTTGAGGCTGTATAAGACGGTCTAAATATTTATACACAAACAGGACCCAGGCAGATATATTAAGACCCTAAAAACAGTCCAATGATCCTACTGGGGAAGGTAGCGTCTCTTGCCTGAGCAGGTAGACCAAACCAAAAGTTGCAGTGTGTGGATACTGTTTGAACATTTGGTATGCCTAGATGTGAAATAAAATCTTTAACAGGAATATGTGACGTTACAAGGCCACATATTACATTTCTGTAGGTAACAACGCAGATGTTACATTGTTACTACGCATGGCATTACAACGCAAGTTGTTTCTATGACTTGCACTAGATGGCTCGCTGGACTAAGGTATTGTATAAATTACTATTCCTACTCCAGTTAGGGCAACAGCAGGGAATGTGTTGGACTTAAAATCCAAAATATTCCCTGGTGTTGCACGCCATCTAGCGCAAGTCGTTGAAATGACTTGCGATGTAATGCCATGCGTGGTAACAACGCGGACAATGTAACATCCGCACTGTTACCAATGCACGTGGTACTGACAGCATTGTAAAAACTGTCCTCCCTGTGACACTAGTAAATGATAGACCAAAAACTGTAGTCTTGATTCAGGTGGTGGGTGCCGATGGGGGTGAGGAGAGAAAAAGTTTTTTTTGTATTTATATAGTAGTATTTTGAACGAGCACAAACTCACCTTCAAATCAACTGAGCAACTAACCTGGTTCTAATTATCTGCTTACTCTGTTTCAGTGTCATTAGGGATTTTCAAGTATTCCACAAAGATTGACAAGTAGGGCAAGTACAGTGGATTTTCCTATTGAGGGGAATGCAAGAGTACATGCAGAGGCCTTCTGCTACCTGGAGAGGATGTAATGCCAGTAAACAACATGGTGATACATGTTGAAGCCCACAGGTTTGTTCCCAGTAGATAGAAATCTACTGAGGGGCAGATTTACAAGAACTGGTGCATCTCTTCATATTAGCTGAGATGTGTCAGTTCATTTGTGTCCCGTAAAAAAAACCTTGCGCCACCATGGATGTATCACACTTACAATGCATCCCACCAGGGCGCAATGATAGACAGATGTTTGATGCATCTTTTGGAGTACAAACAGTGCATTGCTAGAGTTGTGTGGCAAGCTTGATTCGACTCTAGCAATGGTTAGAAATGCCTAATCCTAACATGCTGCGTCACTTCTCACGCCTGCATCAAGCAAGTATGTTTTTTTGGCACGGGGGCGTTGTAAAAGTAATTCAGGTATAATGTAGTGTAGAGCTTAACATCTCTCTAGATGCATCACATTGAAAATATGTTGCAACATGGTGCATTGTTTACAACGCTGCAGTTTCCAGATGTGACGCAACAGCAGCGTAAACCTGTTGCAAGGGGCTTGGAAATCTGTCCCTGAATGTTTTAAATTTTGCAATATAACTGCATATGAAAACTCAGGCCCGGTTAGCTGATCCAGCATCAAGTACAATTTCTATATATTTACATTTTCAAGGAGACGTGAATCAGATTTGGTCTCCAATATATTCTATAATTTATAATGAACAATACATCTATTTATTTTATTTATTTATTTAGTGTTTTATAGAGCGCTAACCAAACCTGTGATGGTATCAAAGTGCTTTACAGTAGTTTCGGGTGGGATAACAGGACAAAAAAAGGAGGAGGGAGTAGAAAGGATAGGGAGCACATTGTAGGATACAGTACATGTCAAGAGAAACAATGAAAATATCCGACTTCCTATTGGGAAAGGAACAGAATGATTCAATAAGCTAGAAAAGCATTCTCAATGGCCTGGAAGATTGTTCGGCAGAGCAGGGTTGTAACAAAAGGAGAGGGGGACAGGGATAGGGCTGTAATGATAGGTAAAGTCAGGTTATGGATTAGAGTGTAACATGAGCATTAGGAGAGGAATTTGCTCAGTAGGAAAGTTTTGGTCTCCTTTTTTAAGTGAGCTATAGACGGTATTTTCCTGATGGCGGGTGGGAGCGAGTTCCATATTCTTGGTGCGGCTCCTGAGAAAGCCCGATTGTAAGTTCCTTTTTTCTTGAAGCGTGCAGGTTGGAGCAAGTTTCTGTGTGAGAAAGGTAGGGGACTTGGAGTAGAGAGCCTTGCGGGTGATGCAGGCCAGTTTAAATTGGATTCTGGCCTCAAGCGGAAGTCAGTTCAGAGCTTTAAGGTGGGGTGAAATATCGTTGCACTTCTTAGAGCCAGTTAACAGTCTTGCAGCGGCATTGAGGCAGGCTTTCAAGGGTGCCAGAGAGGTCATAGGTAGGCCAGCGAGGGTGGAGCAACCATATACTAGCCTGGAGATGACTAGAGGCAGGATTGAGGATTTTAAATCTGGGGGGTCGAGAAAGGGTTTCAGGTTTCTTAGATAGTTCAAATAACATCTGGCAGTTTTGGCCATCACGTTGATATGGCCCCGCATGTTCAGGTTGCTGTCTAAGGTAATTCCTAGGGATTTAGCAGAGTCCACAATAGTAGGAGAACAGTTGAGCGCTGTGATAGCCTTGGTCCAAACTTGAATATCTGTATTGGTGTTAGGTGGTGAGATTAGGAGCAATTCAGTTTTTTTCTGCATTGAGTGTAAGCTGGTTTGATGTGAGCCAGTAAACCGTCAGCTTTAGGGCCTCGTTCAGGGAGCGAATGTCCTCTGGGGAATAGATTTTGATGTAGAGCTGTGTGTCATCTGCATACATGTGGTAGGAGATGTTGGCAGTATGCAGCACCTCGGAGAGTGGTTCAAGGTAGAGATTGAAGAGGGTAGCAGACAGGGTTGAGCCATGAGGGACTCCCACTGTGATCTGGGAGGAAGCGGATAGGTTGCCGTTGGTCAGGACTCTCTGAGAGCGGTTCTGGAGGAAGGACCTAAACCACGCCAGAACAGTGCCCTCCAGGCCCATCCTAAGTTTGAGGCCATTCAGGAGAATTTCGTGGTTGACTGTGTCAAAATCCGAGGATAGGTCAAGGAGGATCAGGAGGTAGGTTTTGCCTTGGTCAAGGGCTTGAAGGGAATCATCCAAAATGTGGAGGAGAGTGGTTTCCGTGCTGTGTCCAGGTTTGAAGCCAGATTGCAAGTCATCTAGAAGGTGGAAGTTGGCTCAGCTATTGTTATACACATTTTTCCAGCACTTTGGCTAGGAGAGGAATGTTTGAGGTAAGTCTGTAGTTGTCGGGAGAAGCCGGATCACGTGTCGGTTGTTTTTAAGATGGGGACAACTTGGCCGTCTTTGAGGGAGTCAGGAATCAATCCATGTGGGAGGGATGAGTTGATTATTGTCGTCCAAGAGGGAATGATAGCCTGAGAGGCAGCTGCAAGGCAGTTTGACGGGAGAGGGACATTGAAGTGGTTGTTGGGGCTTAACGAGGAAAATATTTTTGCGACCGATTGTTCGTCATAGGCTTCGAAATTGGACTATAATGCTTGGTTTTTGAGGGAGGTCTGGGAGGGCAGCGCGGAGTGTGGAGGAAGAATCGGAGGGGTTTGGGAATAGGTAGCACACATGAGTTCCTTTCCTATGGCAGAGATTTTATCACAGAAGAAGGAGGAAAATTGCTTGCATGTGATTGGAGATATAGGGGTTTCTTTGGAAGATTTAGCTAGTTTGTTGGATTGGTGTTTGAGCAACTTGAATAGTTTGCAAGGTATATTCTTAGCGTTATCCAGTTCAGTTATGAAGAATTTTTTTTTGAGTTGATGATGTTTTTGTTATAGACGTTTCTAGCTTGCCGGAGAAGTTTAAGATGGTCTGCGGAAGGGTGCTTTTTCCAGGTCCGTTCGGTTTGCCAGAGGGATCTCCTCTCATTGTTAAGGGATCAGTTGAACCACAGGTTCCTGTCCTTGATCTGTGTTATTTTCAGTTTTAGCGGAGCAAGGTTGTCAATCATATTGGAGATCGTTGTGGAATAGTGTTCAGTGAGGTTGCTGACTGTGTGATATGGGTGAGAGGGGGAGGTCTGATGAACAGCGGGCAGCCAGTTTCTCGTGGTCAAGGTTCTTAGTGTCAGGGATCCATCTTTTGGGGATCACCGGTTGCTGTGTCCATGTCTTATGAGTGCCAGGCAGACGGAAGGTGATAACGTGGTGATCAGACCAGTCGCAAGGGCCTATGGAGGTAAGATTCCTTAGAGATGATCCAGTCCAGAATGGCACCTTTTGAGTGAGTAGGGAGGGAGCAGGCTTGGGTAAGGGATTGGTCGGCCAAGAAGTCTCTGATGGCGTTGACCTGTGAGTCCTTGGGGTCATCCCAGTGCAAGTTGAAGTCACCAAGAAAAATGTCATTTGTGTTATGGGAGGCTTTGGTTGTGATGATTTCCATGAGGTAGTCTGTGAAGGTATCAAGATATTCGCAGGAGTCTGTAGGTTTGGCTAGAAGTTCAGCGATAAGGAGGATGGAGCGGTAGATACAGGCTATGCCACCCCCTTTTTTTGTGATTGCCTGTCCAGCGTTATGTTGTGATAGTTGGGCGAGACTAGATGGTCTATGCAGGGTGAAGAGCATTTGTTAAGCCAGGATTCCGTCAGGATTGCTACGTCCATGTTTAAATTGAGGATGAGCTTTACCACAGAGCGGCAGTAGATGAGGAGACCAGATAAAGAGGGGGCAGTATGCGTGTCGTGACTAGGGGCGGAGGTTGGGACTAGAGCAAGGTTCTGTTGACTATCCCTCTGCAGCGGAGAGTGGCTGGTCTAAACGGATTAATTACAACTGTGCGTATAGGCTGTTCTGTCTTCGTGACAGAGAGGCATGACAATTCATAGCAAGTGAGGAGGTCTGCTATTTCATCCTCTGAGAGTTCCAGAGGGCTGGTCAAAGCAGGGGTAGGAATGTAAGTTAGGAGAAGGGCCTGTACTTCATCCTCTGTGAGGTAGCAGGGCTGCCTTTGAGGGCATTGGTGTCGCAGGGATAGCGGAAGTGGGTAAAGAGGGGGCTAGGAGTGGGAAAAGGGGGGAAAGGGTACTGTGAGAGCCAGACATTCGAGAGAGTGAGTTCGGTGTGGTGCAGGATGTTTTTTAGGTCCGGGAAGGACATGTGGAGGCTCCAGTATCCAAATCCCTAAGGAAGGGGTGCTCTTGCGGGCAGGGGGCCAACAATGTGAGGACGGATCTAGTGGGGAGAGCAGAAGGCTTAGTGAAGTGGTTAAGACGATCAGAAACATGAGTTCCCGTGTCCCGACGGTAGGGAGGATTAGAGTTGGCGGGTTTAGGGAGGCTACTGGTGGCTTGTGATCGTGAACTGGTAGATGGGCTAGGGCTTCTAGTGGGTTGACTTAAGGGGGGTTTCTAGCATCCGAAGGGGAGGGATGGAAATGTGGGTTGGGAGTATGGTAGGGAGGATTTGAATTAACGGATTTAGGGAGGCTACTGATGGCTTGTGTTGGAGGCCTGGTAGCTGGGCTAGGACGTCTAGAGGGTTGGGCTAAGGGGGGTATCAGGATTTGTGGGAAAGGGATGAGAATGTAGGATGGAGGTCATGGGTGAGGGCTCGTCACAATTGGTAGGCTCTGGATGCATAGTTGGGGGGCTCTGATAGCCTGTGTTGGAAGCACTGCTGATTTGAGAGGCTGGTGGGAGGGCAAGATCTCTTGGCGGTTTTGGCGGGGGAAGGTGCAGGGGGAGTGTGGATGAAAGGGGGTCGCACACATCTTTTTTAAGAATAAGGAAGAGGTCCTCAATTTGTTAAGGTCTTTGGGTGGGTTTGGATCAGGATGATGCCGCTCTTATATAAGGTAATGGTGAGGTGGGCACTCAGGTTAGCGGAAGGTGCGATTATAAGCTTGCTGCCGTGAGGAATATTCCTAGAATTAAGAACGGTGAGGAGGATCGACAATGCGTTTCGCAAGACAGATGATCTCCTAGAGTAGAAGATAAGGTCATTGATGATCGAGCCCTTGTCCGTGCTGGATCGATGGTGGGTGACCAGGGTCTAAGGGTGCCTTTTCAGGATGGAGTGTTTGAAGTATTTTGTGGTGGTTTTAACCCCTTCGAAGCTATTGACGAGCTGGGCTCGTCATGGCGCTTACCTGCCGTGCGCGGATGACAAGGCCAGCTCGTCATGATTAATGATCATTTTGGTTTTTCAGCGCAGGACGGGAAAACGCCTAGCAGCCATGTGGTTAAAGAGTTTGGAAGGATAGATAATAGTGTATGCATATCTCCTATATGCACCCTAGATAACACAACATTTTCAGCAAATGTCCATTTTGTTACATCTCTCGACCAGTCCTGAAATTTTGATGCAAGTGAGGGCGTCCAAGACATATCTGTATGGTGCTTCACCAATACTAGTGCTCAGCCCACAAAAGCACATTCATGTTTTGTGTGTTGTCTCCATGTAGAAAGACCTACTAAGTAATGTGTTGCCTTCTTGGAACCTGCCTACCAGTTAACTCAGTTAAGTATGTCAGTGCCTCATGCTGTGGGATTGATATAATTAAATAGGGTGTGCTTCTGCCTGGTATTTTTACAGACACCGCCCAAAGACTACCCCAGCATTTGAATCATTTGTCTTCTGAAAGTTCAATATTTAGCTAAGTTTCCCACCATATTTTAAGATGTTTCATTCACATATCTTGCAACAACAATGAATCCTGTGCAAAACCTGTGATTATTTTATATCCATACCCATGTGTCCACGCTACACACAATGGTGAACAGATATGAGGTCTTTTGTGTACAGCATCCCATATCCAGGATGTTAGATAATGGGTTGAAGGGTGACTGAGGTATGAGTCGAACAGCAACTGCATTCCTAGTCAGGGTAAGCGTTAGACAAACCCTAATTTAAGCGTATGCTCACCCTCTGATAGCTTGGCACTTAGCAGTCACGCTTACCTTAGAGGGAATTTGTAAAGTAATTGTGCAACACGTCAAAAGGTAAAACATTAGGGATACCACACAAAGAGAATCTCCAACATGTTAGAACATAGAACTTAATTCAATGAATAAAACAAAACTATAATGACAAAAATCCAATAGGTAGAACTTTAGATATGAATTTTTAAAGAATAAACTGTAAAATACAACTTAGAAGCAATATGCGCTTACATGAATTATCTGGTCACACTAGCTCAGGACAAAGCCACAGGTTCAGTCAGACTGCTATGGAGCATGGGCCAGTTTCAAAGGCCTAGTTAGTATCGTTCAACAAAAGTGCTTTGAACTTGACTGTGCCAGCAAAAATGCAGGGTGGAGCCGAGCGTTGCATCGTTGTTCACACGCAGTAGGGGTGATGTCTTGTTTTTCTCTATGCCACCAGTGCGATGTACGGGATCACAGGTACAACGGTTCCAACTATGAGTTGTTGAGTTTCTCCAAGCAGAAGAGTTGATGCATCGATCTTCTCCATGCAGTGACTGTGAGGCATTGGTCTGAAGTGGCTGTTTCAAAGGCGTAGCAGTGTTCCCTGAAACGCAATGTGTCTATTCATGCAGCACAGGATATGTTAGTCTGATGAAGCAAGCACCATAGACCAACCTATGATGGTCCAGGACTGGGGTGGAATCACTGGCAAGGGTACAGATTACAGAGCCTAGGTGTAGGAGCAGGAGGGATAGAAGTATTTTATGCCCCTGGAACTTGAAATCAGGAGGAAAACCAACGAGTCCTTGTAGTCACTCTGAGACTAAGATGAAGTGATGCAGATTCAGTCTTTCTCACCCAGGCATGTAAACAGCAGTAGGGCAGCAGAGTGGCAGTCCTCCAGCCTTACAAAATACCGTCTTCCTGTCAGAATGTTCACAGTGCAGAAGTGTACTGAAATGCTGGTGTCAGAAGTCTATTACTTATACCCAGTTGTTCCTTTGAAGTGGGGGAGACTTCAAAGAAAGGTCTTGGAAGTACACATAGTTCTTCTCTTCCTGCCTGGCCCCATACTCACTGTAGTCCTTTGTTTGGGGACAGCACACAACATATTCAGGTGTAAGTGTGAGCCCGAGTCTAGCGTTGTTCTCCCATCCTCAAAGGATGGCCAATTGATAAGGAGTGGTTCCCTGAAACTGGTCCTAGGATGCTTGATTCCAGTCCAGGGAGCACCTGGCCATTCAGCTGCAACTTTACCAGCCTCCGAGCCACCATACCGCCAAGGCGACAGAACACAACCACCTCAGATGCATACTACTGAACACCTGCTCTGCACGCAAACACGCCATTGAACTCTGGGACCTGCTCGACACACCCTCCCCAGACGTTGTCTTCCTGACCTCCTCGGCATACGGTGTACATCAATAGTGGATTTACTGCTATTGACATCACTGTGCATGCATAGGTTACAGCATACATTGATCTTCAATGTATTGGTACTGCCTCTGCTATGCATGCATACATCAGGAAGTACATTGCACGTTTAAAGGGCATTAGAGATATCATTTCAGGCGGCTGCAGTCATTGACTGCAACAGCCTGCAAAGGTATATCTGGTTGGTCCAAAGGACCCCCTTTCCCCCTTCCAGTGGACTACTCTCAGGGGCCCACTGACAGTGCATCGCCTTCTACGAAAATGATTTGCCAGTGTGATTGCTGAGAGCTTCTTCACCTGTGGCTGCAATAGAGTGTGGTAGCATAAGCAGAGGGATTCCCTCATTTGCATGGGACACGCCTCAATGTAAATGAGGAAATAACCCATGAAGAATGCACCAGCACTGTCAGTATTACAGAATGGGCCGCACAAGTGTCTGTGGCCCCTTCTGAAATACCAAAGTGCTCGAGTCCACCCAAAGTGGGCGTAAATGTCCATTGTACCCTTAGGGCACTTTGTGTAATACAGCCCTGGAAGTGGTACAATCCACAGACTGCAAAAGGTTAGGTTTATGGTGAATGAATTGGCAACACAGAAAGATTATTCATATTTCACAAACATCACACCAGGAAACTGGATAACATTTATTAAAAATGTTGGCAATTATATATATAGGCAGTAAGTATACTCCATCGCAATATCAACAAAGAATGCATGAAGTCTAAATAATGGTCCTCTTGTGTAATCTTCTACTCTGACTTAGCCCCACAAGGATTGATTCCCAACAATGAATGACCTAGGTGAGCTTAAATCAATGCACCAGCACTGAATGTGAACAACAAGTAATTGTAGTCCCACATAACTCCACTCAATGCCATGTTGAAATGAAATGATTGGTTTTGGGTTACTAACAGTCCCCAAAAAACTATAACAGGGTGAACCTAGGATTTCTTACTATACCTAAAATATTCACACAGGTTGTCATAAACTGCACACATTGACTAAAAAATATACATTTCCAGCCTAGTCAAAATGTCATCTAAAGGATTAACACCCAAAAACTACTTCTATGCTTACACTAGGGGAGCATATAGTAGAACTACTTGTGAACTAGTGTTTCTTGCGAAGAATCAGCAAACTGCATACCTAGTTGACAACTTTACCTGTCGGGAGCAGATGAGCCATGGACGCTGCAGTAGCAGCGATCATTGGCACTTCTTAACTACAGGCATGATGCATCTGCTTCTCTAGAGGCTAGAATAACCAAGATTGGCTTTGGACGGTATCTTAAAAGATAATCTGGGATACAGGACCTCTCGCTCAACGAGGTCAAACCGTGGTGCTTGAATACTGAAACAATATCAGTGATGAAGACCTTTGAAATAGTTTTAGAATTAAAGAGTGCAGGTGCCATCAAAAGGGTCCCAGACATATCTTCAAGAAAATGAGTGTTGCTTGCATACAAATTTGGCCTAAATAAATGAAAATACAAGAGGTATTTGACAAAATAGGAACAAGTTTGTTTAATTAAACACTGCAGCCAGGAGAGGCTGAACAGAATGCGTCTGCTCAGAATCTCTTGATGTACAAAGTTAATGCCGTCAATGTATACAGTTCATGTGGCACAATAAAATGTTCTCTATATTCCAAAAAAGCATGTTAGTCATAAATCAAACAATATGTTGAGGTACATGCACAGCTAGTTGTATATCAATTTAAATATAAAATGTTTCACATTTAATCTGTGTATGTTGTGCTCCCGGGGTGTCACACTCCGTACCAGAGCATAGACAAAAACTGGAAATTAATAGCACCTCCTGGAATTAGGGAGTGTAACGCTAGGCACAAAGTGAAAGTTCTTGACTGTGATAAAGGATGTTTTTAATTGATGTTTAGAATATAAACAGTAATCCAAATTACACATTTGTTACTTCTTAGATTTATTTTCCAAGAAAATAAATTGGTTTTTAAGTCAGTCATAGTAATAAACCGGATGACTTGGATGTCCAGAATGCATTGCAACATGATCTTCTGTTACAAGCATGAATTAAATCTCCCAAAGTTTTAACACATCTCTATGCATTTTGGGCATTCATCCCCTCATCAGGGGATCAATCTGTAATAGGAAATTAAATAAAGTGAGGAAACCTATACAAAGGTATTTGAAAGAACGAGTAATGAACTTGATTTATTCAGATACCGGTGCCAGTGAATAAAAGACAATGCTAAATCAACAGGGACTGTCGGTTAAACATGAGCTGGTAGTCTCTACATAGTGTTGAATAAACCAGATTTCTCATCTGTATACTTAAAGAATGTGGAGGAAAGAAAAATAAAGTCAGGTGGCTGGTGCGGCGAATAGCATACTTCGTATTCAAGGTGAGATATAAGATGTGTTCATTCACTCAAATGACCAGCTAACAAGAATAACATTGGTGGGATTAGAGTGTTTATCTTTATAAATTTGTGAGGTGATATCTAAAAGTGACAAAAAGTCTCCAAAACCAAGCTGTAAAAAAGTTCACAGCGCATTAGAGCTCCCGTATCAAGTATACTCACTCAAATCATTGTGATGATTAGTTTGGATGCTAAAGGGTTGCTTGTAACTTTGTATGTGTCGAAGAGGTGAATCTAAACCTGCATGTATGTTAGTCCCTTATCACAAATCACCAGGAAATGGGAATAAAGATAGGACTAAGTGTAAAGAGTTACTCAGGTGTCTGTAGATAAAAGAGGCCATCTTTAAATGTATCAATGTTTAATTTAAAAATCTCATATATTATCCTAGTGAAAAAAGTGTAAACCAAGTAAACTGATGTACATTAAAGAACTATGAATATTACACATATGACCATATAGATGGATATACATGGATATAAAGTTAAACAAACAGTTGATCACAGTTAAAAGATTGAAAAGTCTTATGAATCTGGTAGGAACCAGCTCTCTTTTATAGATAACACAGAAATTCCATTCTATCATTCTATCCTGATTGCTTAAGTGCATCCATATGTCTGATCCAAAAGTTTTCGCAATGTAACAAGTAGTTATGATGTTGTCTTCCATCTATTTTCTCGACTGTTTCCAGAACCTGAAATTTTAATTGGCTGATGTGCCTAGCTTCCATGAAATGACAAGCAACTGTCAATTTTAACTGATGAGTTCTTATGTTGTTGTTGTGCTCATTTATCCTGACCTTTATCTTCCTTTCAGTCTTGCCAATATAGATATTACCACATGGACACACAATGATCGTGTGACCCTTCATGGGGTGTGTGACGTAGGCTCCTGGTATTATATTATGGCAATTACTGCAATTCTATCAGGGTGTGGTCCCTTTGTATTCTTGTTGATCAATATATGTCAATGGAGTTTTGAGTATTTCAAATAGGGCTTTGCTTCCCTTATATGCAGAGATCGGTACTTGTGTAAAAAGATGATTAAAATCTGGTTCTAATCTCGCGATAGACCAATGTTGTTTGATTCTCCTTTTTTATGAACTGCTAAGAGTTGAAAATGTGGATACTACAACCAGGCGGTTGTGAGAAAATACTTCTTTGGTGGTTAGTAATTCCTCTTGTGTCTTATGTTGACATTGTATTCTTGCTTGATCAAGTAAGGGTTTTGGGTAACCACGTTCTTTAAATCTGATTAGAATTTCTTCAGTTCGTTCAATGGATGTTTCTGTATTGGATACAATCCTCCTTACTCTAAGTAACTGTGAATATGGAAGGTGTTTTTTTAAGGATTGTTGGTGGAAACTGCTGAATTGAAGCATATTATTTCTTCATAGATGTGACACGCCGACAGGGATGCCTTTCCCCGCGAGCTTCATCCCAGCTCTCAGACACTCAAAGCCTTCCCCTGTCCCTACCCTTCCCCTTCCTCTGACCTTTCCCTCGATCCCTAAAAAGGATGACCTGACTTGTTCCACCAACAAGAGACCTGAATCCCTCAACCTGATCCACAACATGCTAGACGTTACCCTAGATGCCCCCAACTCCTCCCTTGATGCTGTGTAGCAGCGTCTCACGGCAGTTGAAAGCCAGATAGACGTAATCTCCCTGGGCTTCACCGAAATCCTTTCTAACCTAGGTAAAGCCCGCAGACCCCTGAAATCCGCTCCTTGGACTCCCCACACCGTCAACGCAAACAACCCCCCTGGGCCCACAGAAACCCCTGGTACCCAGCGTCACGGTCCACCCTCCAAGGTCTTGGGATCATGTTCACAAAAGGCCTCAAAAACTGGAGTCCCCTCCCCTAGGTCCAAGATCACTATAATATCTGATACAAAACACCTGACATCAAGGCCCATCAGAACAGAAGCACCTATGTCAGACATTGAAGCAGCCTTACTAGCTGCCGCATACGACACTCCCGCCTCAGACTCTCCTAAATCTAAAATCCAAGTGATCACAGGTCACCAGAAAGACCTTCCCTGCACTAAACCACTGAGATGTCCTGTCCTCACCGCAATACCAAGGGTGACTAAAGAAAGAACTGCCAGCAATCAGGAGCTTTTCACAAACTGCTTACTAATCAGCTGCAGATCGGCCTCATTTCACACAACGGAACTAGCTGAGGCTATCCTCATTCATGACATTAATATTGCGTTCCTCACGGAGACCTGGCTGAATAAGATATCTCCTCTTTGCCTAGACATGCTGGTAACACCTGGTTTCTCCCTTATCACCAAAGACAGGATAGATCAGCGAGGAGGAGGGGTTGCTATAATCCACAAGGATAGTTTGGTCCTCTCAGAAACTACCTCTTTTGACCACGACTCATTTGAATGTCTATCCTCCATCATCAAGACCAAAGATAGCGGTTCTTTACTGTGTCACCTGCTCTATCACCCCCCAGGTAGAAATGCCGCATTTGGAGAACAACTATCCGACCAGATAGCGCAAGGTGCCCTCAGTGATACCAATAATTTAATTATTGGTGATCTGAATCTACGATGGAACCAGACAAACAATCCTATAATACAATAGTTATCCAATCTCCTCCATGATACCAACCTTAAACAATACTGTACTGAGGAGACTCACTACAAAGGAGCCAGATTGGATCCCATCAGTGCGCAACAGAACTCAATCACGGTGAACCACATGCTTCCTGTCAACTAGTCAGACCACCACAACATCCTTTTTCATATCAATCACCCCACAACCTCCACAAGACCCCCCAAATGGTTGAGAAACCTCTTCCAAGTACCCCTGAATATCCTGGAAGTTTAGATAAGCTCACTTCCCCTGGACAACAAAGCCCAACTCTCCACCAATTACCTCACCGACCGGTACAACTCCGAGCTAGTGTACATACTCGACAAACTAGGTCCACTAAAGCTCAAAAGAAGCAGAGCCATTCCATCCAGAACATGATGCAACGCTGACCTCAACGCAGAAAGGCAAAACTTTAGAGCAAAAGAAAGAAGTGGAGAAACAACCCGACCGCCATACTTCACAATCAACTGAAATCAGCCCGTAGGAAGTACAACAACCACATCAAAGACAATAAATCCAGCTTCTTCCGCGAGGCACTGGACAAATCCAAAAACAGATCAAAGGAGCTCTACAGCATCATTAGACAACAAACCTCCATGCTACTGTCCACATCTTCAACGACAAGATAGGTAGAATCGAACTATCATTAGACATTAATGAATCACACCCCAAGAAGAGCATCACGGCTGTACCTCATGCCCTCTCTCCTGGGTATTCTCTCACCCCCTGGCTTAGCTTCCATCCCTGTTCAAGAAACAGAGATAATCTCATTGATCTTCACCTCCAAACCATCAGCACATATCTCAGACCCCATTCCTTTCCTACTAATCAAGAAAATGAAGCACGCTTTTGCATTGCTATGGGTCAAAATTATAAACAGCTCCTTAAAAAATGGAGTGGTTCCTGATTGCCTTAAAATGGGGAAAGTCACCCCCTGCTGAAAAAACCTGGTTTAGATTCGACAGATCTGAACAATTTCAGACCTATAGCTAACCTCCCCTTGCTCTCAAAAACACTTTGATGTTGCGTACTTCATCAACTAACATAGCATCTAGACAACATCAACCTCTTAGACCACCACCAGTCTGGCTTCAGAAATGGTTGCAGCACAGAAACCGCGATTCTGAACATCATGCTGCCTCCTCATTCTCATTGACCTCTCTGCAGCATTTGATACGGTGGAGCACAAACTTTTCATCAGCGCTCTTCAAGAAAGAGCTGGTCTCGTGAGGTAGTTATCAAGTGGTTTTCTTCTTTATACATAATCGCAAGCAAAATATTAAAATCAAGAACTTCACATCCGAAACTCAGCAAGTCAACAAGGGCATCCCCCAAGGATCGGTGCTCTCTCCACAGCTCTTTAACATCTTTATGGAACCATTCTCCAAGCTACTCAGAAAAGCCAAAATCCACTTCCACCTCTACGCAGATGATACACAGATCTACCTGGAAACTTCCTCTCTCAATGACATCCAAAGACTAAATGTTGTCCTGAAATATGTTCAAGAATGGCTAACAAACAATCACCTGAAACTAAATCCAGACAAGACCGAGACACTCCTCATCTTGAACAAGGAGGATAACCCACAAATCACCAAATGGCTAAAGGCAATCACTGCGCCCAAAGGGAATATTACTCTAGTAGACTCTGTTAAATCTCTAGGCGTCACCTTAGACTCTAAACTAAACATGATGAAACACATTAAGAACTCGGCCAAAAGTGCATTCTTTAACCTTAGACTTCTGAACAAAATCAAACCCTACATTCCAAACAAGGATCTCAACCTGGCCACACAATCTCTTGTACTGTCAAGATTGAACTATGGGAACGCAGTCCTAACAGGTATTCATAAATCATACTTGGCACCGATCAAAAAACATTACATGCGGCAGCCAGAATTATCACCGACATCAAAAAATCAGATCACATCTCCCCTGCACTCAAAGAACTCAAATGGTTCCCAGTAGAAATGCAAAGTTATTTCAGAACAGCCTGCCTAACCCACAAAGCCCTCCATACCAGCAAACCTGAATACCTTGCAAAAAAACTCAAAAAAGTACACCGATCCACGAAACTGAAAAGCTCTAACTTCTTTCTACTCATCCCACATAAAACTAGAAAGAAAAGAACAGCGGACTGCTCTTTCACTGGAAACGCCCCCAAAAGTTGGAACTCCACCCCCCTGCACATCAGAACCATACCGTTCTTTGTGAAATTTAAAAGTCAGCTCAAATCCCTGTTCCTCAATCCTTCCCTTGGTTGTGGATAACACGGAACAGACAGCAACCACAGAGCTATGCGACCACAAAGAATCTTGAAACCAAAGAAGGTCTGCATTAAAATTACGCAGCTCTTACTCTGACACTCGTTGATTGTTAACACCTTTCAAATGTCATGCTGCTGTTGAATATATGCTATTCTACTACTGTAAAGTGCTCTGTTACCTTTGAGTCTTGACTGTGCTATAAAAACGTATTAAATAAAAAAATAAAAAAAATATCAGTTTTCTTTCTATAGATGTCTGTTTCTAATCCTCTCTGAGTTTAACATCCAAAACTGTAATAGAATGCTCCTGAATTTCACGTGTAAATTGAATCCTGTCATCCACTTGATTGAGATTCACTAAAGCATCAGACAGCTCTGAGTGTGTACTGTTCCACAGGATGAAAATATTGTTGATGTAATGTAAAAATTATTAAGTGTGGAGTTTCCTTATGGGTGCTGAAAAGATATGTTCTTCCTCAAATCTACTCATAAAGAGATTTGCATATGCCGGAGCTGCACAGTTTCCCATGGAATCCCAGTTAATTGTGCATACCATTCATCTTTCCCCCCATTTTTTTTACCCTTCTTCCCTTTCCTGGCACCTGTCTGCCTCTATGCCACTCACTTCCCCCCATTATTTGTGACCTTTTTGCCCTTCTTGTGACCTTTTTGCCTTCTGTACCACTCGTTTCCCCATGTATTCTTGTGACCTGTTTCCCTTTTGTGAACTTTCTGCCCTATGTGCCACTCGTTTTCCCCTCAATTGTTGCGCCCTTTTGACTTCTGTTTCCTTTGTCGCCCCTCACCGCCCACGCCACTGCTTCCCCTGCAGCTCCGCCCCCCTGACTGCCCATTTGCTGCCCCCACCTCACAGCTTCTCCTCGCTCCCTCCTCCCCATACATGCCGTCTGCTGCAAGGTCACGCTGCTGGCGCACGGAAAGCCGTCTGCGGCCGTCCCAAACGCCAGAACCCCTGGGCCCGCACCGGCCACAACGACCACTACCACTATGATACAAGCACTCTGCACACTTTCAAACCCTAAAAAATTTCGCCCTATTTCCCTCCTTCCATTCTTTGTTAAACTTTTGGAGGCCCACGTGGCTAGGTGCCTCTCTAACTTTATTGAAGAAACGGATTACCTGGACCCTAACCAAGCCAGTTTTCAGCCGGATCATTCTACGGAATCAGTTATACTGGCGGTGATGGATACCTTGAGGGCCATTGCTGACTTCGGGATCCCGCAAGCACTTGTGCTTCTGGATTTGTCAGCAGCGTTCGACACGGTCGACCATATCACCTTCTTGAACTGTGTCGAACAAGCTGTTATCCAGGGAGCTGCTTTTAAGTGGATAAAGTACTTTCTCACGAACAGAACTCAAGCAGTGTGTCTTGGGAACTGCCCCAAATCTGTCCATGTCCTGTGGGGTCCCACAGGGATCCTCCCTTTCCCCACTATTGTTCAACCTCTACATCAGGCCTTTGATTCACTCACTTAAAACCAGGGGAACCACTGTCTTCAACTATGCTGATGACGTTCAGCTTATCTTCTCACTGGAGTCTCTCAATGCTGCTGCTGAATTCCAATCCACAATGCGTCACATCCAGCACTGGATGGATCTGAATCAATTGAAGCTCAACCCCGCTAACTGGTGCTGCCTGGGAAGAGCTCCACATGTTGGGGATCTCATTTTTAGCCAGGCGAATTAGGCCCAACCCCAGTCCCTTCCCTATCTGTAAAGAGTCTTGGGGTGACAATAGACTCGACCTCACTCTGAGAGGGCAGGTGGGTGTCATGGTTTCTTCTAGCCTTTTCAGCTGCATAAAATAAGGAAAATCTCACACTTGGTATCCCATCCAGCCCTGGTTCATGTGATTATTGCTCTGGTACTTTCACGCCTGGACTTCTCTAACTCCCTGTCTTCTGGCCTCTATCAGGGCCTGCATAACCGCCTCCAAATGGTCCAGAATCAGGCGGTGAGACTGATCTATAAACAGCCAAAATGGCGATCGGCCAGAACTTCACTGGCTAAATTACACTGGCTGCCCATAGTACATTGTGCCACCTTTAAGACAGGCTGCATAGTCTTCAAAACACTGCACTGTACAAGTCCCAAATTTTTTAATAGTCGGATCAACAAATATGCCCCCATACGTAACCTCTGATCTGCCCGCCTCCATCTTCTTACCACCCCTACCATCAAATTAAAAAGGCAGGGCGGATGCAGGTTCTCTTACTTGGCTCTCAGGCTCTTGAACTCACTGCCACTCCCAGTCAGGAACTGTAACAACTTACTGGGCTTCAGAAAGGCCTTGAAGACATGGCTTTTCGTTCAACCTTATTAACCTGGTCTCCCGCATCTACATTCATCTGATTAGCGCCATGAAACCTTCAGTGACCGTGCACTTTATAAATTCTTCTTAATATAACATAACATAACCCTGGACGGACCCACAACTTCTTCAAGGCCACCCCGAAACACACACACGGTCCTTTCACATGCCGGAACTGCAGCTACACCAGCCACAGAGCCGATGAACCACCCGCCAAGAAAGACCTCAACCACCTACGATGCATACTGCTGAACACCCGCTCCACACGCAAACAGGCCGTCGAGCTCTAGGACCTGCTCAACACAACCTCACCAGATGTTGCCTTCCTGACAGATACCGGGTTTAACAACTCCTCCGCACCCAACATCGCCATAGCCATCCCAGACGGATACAAGATAACCCACAGAGACCGCATCAACATAGTTGGAGGAGGAATCGCCATCATACACAGGAACAGCATCAGCATCTCGACTAGCACCGCCGACGTGCTCAGCACCACCGAACACATGCATTTCCAGATCCACACTGACCCCAACTCTACCCCAACTCTACCCTCAGAGGCACCCTTGTCTACCCTCCCGGACCGTGCCCCCAGTTCAGCTACTCCCTCTCACCTAGCAGCTGGCCCAGCTGCCTGGGAGTGGCACCCACCCCCAAACAGGAGATTAAGAGCTTGGGGGTGTGGCTAGAGCAGAACCTTTCTTTTAGGACACACGCTAAAAAGACAGCAGGCGTGTGCTTTGGTCTGCTCCGGTCTGCCCGGAAGATCTTACCTCTTCTCCCGATGGCTTCGAGGAGGCTGTTAATCCAGGGACTCATCATCTCACGGCTGGATTTCAGCAACGCGCTGTTTCTGGGGGCCCCAGAAACAACCCTAAACAAATTGCAGCAAGTACAAAATGCTGCTGCTAGGCTCCTGACGGATCTTCCCAGGCGTCAATCTGCCCGTCCGGCGCTTAAGGCGCTTCACTGGCTTCCTATCAGAGAGAGGGTGAATTTTAAAGCACTCTGCATGGCCCACAAAATACTGCAGGGGAAAGGGCCACCTATCCTACGGGAGATGGTTCAACCCTATAAGGCCCCTCGTACCCTGCGCTCGGATCACCAACATCTGCTGCAAGTTGCGAGAGCAAGGAAGGCCAGGACTGGCGGCAGAAGATTTTCCATAAACGTTGCAACTTTGTGGAACTCCCTTCCGTTAATCCTACGCTCTGAAACGAGTACTTTACGTTTTCGTAAACTTTTAAAGACCCACCTGTTTCCTGCCTAATGTCTCTGTCTTTTGTTATGGTGCCTCTTTCTGGAAGAGCCCGGGGATGCACAAGGGTAACCAGGCGCGATATAAACATCAGTAATAATAATAATAATAATAACTCCATCGCCACACACGCCCTGACCTCCACCAACTACATCCTCCTCGGAGACCTGAACATTCACCTTGAGAACAACAATGACAGCAACTCCACCACCATTATCGACAACCTCACCAAACTCAAACTGAGGCAACTCATCACAACGCCCACCCACAAACTACGTGCACGCCTCCACACCACAGGGATGCAAGACAAGGCTCTGGAATGGACCACCTCCTTCCTCTCTGGCGTCCGCCTCCCCCAGTGCCATTCCGAAGCCTCCGAGATCATCTGCGGCGTACTCCAAGGAGGCTCCCTCAGGCCGACACTGTTTAACATTTTCATGGCCCCGCTGTCACACATCGCCCGACAGCACGACCTCAACATAATCTTCCATGCAGACGACACTTAACTTATCCTCTCCCTCACCAAGGATCCCATCACCGCCAAAGCCAACCTCCATGAAGGAATGACGGCCGTTGCTGACTGGATGAAGATCAGCCATCTGAAGCTTAACTCGGTCAAAACGGAGGTACTCATCCTCGGCTCTGAGCCGTCAGCCTGGGATGACTCCTGGTGGCCAACGTCACTGGGGGAAGCCCCGCCCCCCACCGACCACGCACACAACCTGGGAATCATCCTCGACTCAATGCTCTCAATGACCAAGCAAGTCAAAGCCGTCTCCTCCTCCTGCTTCAACACCCACCGCATGCTCCGCAAGATCTACAGATGAATCCCGATAAATGCAAGAAAGACAGTCCTCGATGTACCACGACACAGCCACATCACCCCCCACCTGAAAAACCTGCACTGGCTCCCCGTCAACAAGAGGATATCCTTCAAGCTCCTAATCCATGCACACAAGGCACTCCACAAGACCGGCCCAGCCTACCTCAACAGACGGCTCTCCTTCTACACCCCCAACCACCAGCTACGCTCTGCCGACCTCTCACTCACCACCGTCCGGCGCATCCGAAGATCAACCACCGGTGGGAGATCCTTCACCCACCTCGCCGCCAAGACATGGAACCCCCTCCCACTGAGTCTATGACAGACCCAAGACCGGCTGGCCTTCAGGAGGATACTAAAGAGCTGGCTGTTCGATTAGTAGCATTCCCCATCCTCCCCTCCCCAGCGCCTTGAGACCCTCGTAGATATGTAGTGCGCTTAACAAATGACGGATAGATTGATCTTTACATCTGAAGTGGCTTTGATACAATGTGAATTGAAAAAGTTCCATGAGGAATATATTAAGGTCATGATTCAGATCTGTTTGCAACAATGTATGTTCTACAGCTATAATACTTAGTTGTTGCGGAATTGAGATATATAGCGACCTCACATCGATTGTAAGTAACAAGATTCAGTCTTCTTCAATGATGTTAACTTGATTTATTTTATTCAAAGTTGTGTACTTTACGTAGGTGCTCATTTTAGTTACGCTTTGTTGTAGATAGCGGTCTAGGAACTTCCCACTAGGTTCATGTAGGCTGCTTTTCGTCGTAGCTATTGGACAAAAAGGTGGATTGGATGTGTCCTAGTGTCTTTTTGGGAGTATGTATATTAATGGACTCCTTGGGTGTGTATGTATCAGAAACCTTTTGACTTTCTCATTAATCACACCGTTGTCTACGGATTTATTCACAATGGACTTTAGTATGTTCAGGAATTGGTCTACGGGATTGTTGTCCAGTCTAGCATATGTATGTTCATCTGCTAAATGAGATTCCACTTATGATTCATAATATGGTGTGTTCATGACCACAAGGGCACCCCTCCCTTGTCTGCCCTTTGAAATGTGATAGCTGAATTTATTGCTAGATTTATTAGAATTCCATATTCCTTTTGGGTGAGGTTTTTTGATTTTTGTCTCTTTTTAAAGTTCTATTTCAGTATATTGTGTTTCACTGGAGATTCAAATATGTTGAAACTTTTGTGACTGACTGGTGTGATGTACAAACTACGGTTTTAAACCTCGTAAGAAATTTTCTCCACACAAACATTTTTCAAGGTTAAATTTCTCATTAGTTTGAAAAGGCTTATCTCTCATTCGAAGTAGTTGGTATGACTGGTAGGCACAAATGACCTTCCTTTCTGTAAAGTTTTTAATTTGATTTTTTGATCACAAGATTGTGTTCCATTATGTTTTCGTGACCTTCTCCTTTTTCCCTGTGGTTGTCCGCGTTTGTGGAGGCTGCTTATTTATTCCCTTTTCTTTTTCCTCTCCTGGGTCATCTCTGTCTGCCTGGCCTAATTCTAAAAAAGAAGAAACTCCAGATGTTTGAGGTTGTTCTGCGGGTGCTGGTGTTGTAATATCTGGTCTCTTTTGCCGTTGACTGGAGATGTCACTCTCAATGCCCCTATAAACTTGAAATCAGGAGGAAAGCCAAAAAGTCCTTGTAGTCACTCTGAGACTGAAATGACAGTGTTGCAGATTCAGTCTTTCTCACCCAGGCATGCGAACAACAGCATGGCAGCAGAGTGGCAGTCCTCCAGCCTTACAAAATACCTTCTTACTTTCAGAATGTTCACAGTGCAGAAGTAGACTGAAATGCTGGTGTCAGAAGTCTATTACTTATACTCAGTTGTTCCTTTGAAGTGAGGGAGACTTCTAAGAAAGGTCTTGGAAGTACACAGAGGTCCCCCCTTCCTGCCCTGACCCCAGACTCATTGCAGTCCTTTGTTTGGGGACAGCACACAACATATTCAGGTGTAAGTGTGAGCGCGAGTCTAGCGTCTTTCTCCCATCCACACAGGATGGCCAATTGATGAGGAGTGATTCCCTGAAACTGGTCCTAGAATGCTTGATTCCAGTCCAGGGAGCACCTGGCCATTCAGCTGCAACTTCACCAGCCTCCGAACCACAAAACCGCCAAGGCGACAGAATACAACCACCTCAGATGCATACTACTGAACACCTGCTCCGCATGCAAACACGCCATCGAACTCTGGGACCTGCTCGACACACCCTCCCCAGAAGTCATCTTCCTGACAGAGACCTGGATGAACGACTCCTCAGCGTACGGTGTACATCAATATTGGATTTACTGCTTTTGACATCACTGAGCATGCATAGCGTATAGCATACATTGATCTTCAATTTATTGTTACTGCCTCTGCTATGCGTGCATGCATCAGGAAGTACATTGCACGTTTAAAGGGGATTAGAGTTCCCCTTTCAGGCGGGTGCAGTCATTGACTGCACCCGCCTGCAAAGAGATATCTGGTTGGTCCAAAGGACCCCCTTTCACACTTCCAGAGGAGTACTGTCAGGGGCCCACTGACAGTGCATCTCCTTCTACTAAAATGCATTACAAGTGTGACTCCTGAGAGCTTCTTCAACTGTGTCTGCAATAGAGCGTGGACGCAGAAGCAAAGGGATTCCCTCATTTGCATGGGACTTGACTCAATGTAAATGAGGAAATGACCCACAAAGATACCTCCAGCACTATTAGTATTACAGAATGGGCCGCACAAGTGTCTGTGGCCCCTTCTGAAATACCAAAGTGCTCGAGGCCACACAAAGTGGGCGTAAATGCCCATTGTACCCTGAGAGCCCTTTGTGTAATACAGCCCTGGAAGTGGTACAATCCACAGACTGCAAAAGGTTAGGTTTATGGTGAATGAATTGGCAACAGAGAAACCTTATTCATACTTCACAAACATCTCACCAGGATACTGGATAAGACATATTAAAAAATGATGGCCATTATATATATTTTCAGGTAGCATACTCCATCCCAATATCAACAAAGAATGCATAAAGTCTAAATAATGGTCCTCGTGTGTAATCTTCTATTCTGACATAGCCCCACAAGGTTTGTGACAGGTAATTGTTTTCCCACATAACTCCACTCAATGCCATGTTGAAATGAAATGATTGGTTTGGGTTACTAGCAGTCCCCAAAAAATGACAACAGGGTGAACCTGGGATTTCTTACTATACTTAAAATATTCACACAGGGTATCAAAAAACAGCACACTAAACTAGACTTAAAAAAATACATTTCCAGCCTGGGTAAAATGTCATCTAAAGTGTTAACACCAAAAAACTGCTTCTATGCGCTACACTAGGAGAGAATATAGTAGAACCACTTGTGAACTAGTGTTTCTTATGAAGAATCGGCAAACTGCTCAGAATCTCTTGATATACAATTTTATTACCGTCAATCTATACAGTTCATGAGGTACAATAAAATGTTCTCTACAATCCAAAAAAGCATGTTACTCATAAATCAATCGATAGGCTGAGGTACATGCACAGCTAGTTTTATATCAATTTAAATACAACATGTTTCACGTTTAATCTGTGTATAGCACCAGTTGCGTTACATGAGGACATTTATTTTTTGTTTAGGCACGGGGAGAATAAGTGATTTGCCCAGAATCACTGGATGTTTAGCGTCATTGCGGGGACTCAAACATGTTCCACAGATTTGAGATTGACCGCCCTAGGCATAAGGCCAACTCCTCCCCCAAATGCAATATTGCATTTGCTGATATTGTCGTTGTTGGTCTTGCACATATCATAACATTAATTTTCATTATATTCACACATCTTAACTCTCTCACCTCTAGTTGAGTCATCAACTATTCTATCCTCTTCGTATGTCATCAAATGTATGTTATTTGAAAGTGTGTGTTGGTTTTTCCTTAATTAAGTGCATATTACCTAATTTGATGACTGCTATTTTGCAGCAAGAAATCCCCGCGTGTAGGAAACCACACAACAGAAGTACAACTAGGAGAATAGGCATCACACATGTCCATAAATTGGATAGCCATAAGGGGATCCATGAAAAGATACCATGCAACCAGTCCACATCCTACCTTCTTAATATTGGCTTGTAGATCATGCATATCTTAGATGGCATGGGCTAATGTCCCATTGTTCACATCATTTCTGGGGACCAAAGGACAGCAGGAAGCACCAATCTTTCCACACACCCTACCCTCCATCACAGTCATCAAGTCCAACATGTACCGATATTGTATCTCCATAAGTCGGATGGCTTACAGTTCTTCCTTGATAGCATTCAGGCTGAGCTCAGTATTACCTATAATACGCATTAACTCCCATATGGTTATTTGAAACCAGTGGCCCAATATTTGTGTTTGTACGGTGTAGAAGAGTATTTATGCTCCAGCGTTTACTTTTTTTAACACTCTGTTTATTGGAATTTTTCATCATGACAATGCCACAATTGCAAGGTTCAGTAGACATTACAGTAACTCTCCATGAATACATCAACATAGTACAATTGCAGAATATGACTACATAGGGTCAGGCATAGAACATATGTTACGGGTGTGAGAAATGGACTAAGCATTTCAAAAAGTCACATCCATGGTCAGCCTCCTGATCCTGTGGCCTATCATTCTCAGTGTGGTGTGTAGTTTGCGGTGGTGCATCCTCAACTGCTGTCTCTGTAGTATTTTCTTTGAGCAAATAGCAAGTGAGCTGGTCCCAGATGTCCCGGAGACGTGAACCCGGACGTAGCAATTCAGCGTAAATATTGATTTGCTCCTGGCAATAAGTAAGATCCCTCAACCAGTTCTAAAATTTGGGGCCCCTGCCCCATCCCCAACTGCAGGTGATCCTGTGTTTGGCCACTAAAACGCCTATTGCCAGAAATCTTTCAAAGCTACCCTGTTATTCTGGGAGGTATCCCAGTAGACTCATTTCTGGGGTGATGTGGATTGGTGCCGGAATCATTTCCCCCAACGTGGTCTCCATGTCAAGAAGTGTACCTGAATTCCTATGATTCCATGGAGGCAGACGACTGGAAGGGGCGAAGCTACTAGTAGAACATTTTCCAACTCCCCTAAACCCCTAGACCTAGAGGTCTCTAAGTCCAGGAATGAGGGGGAAAGTGGAAGTGGATGAAAAAACAAGAGAGACTGCCACACAGGTGTTTTCTTCTACTCGTCTTTAGCTGAGTAACACCTAGAACATTTAACAGATGAATAATACAGTTCCATTTGACTAGGCTGAGCATTAAATCATTACTACCAATCTCTAACCATACCTTTCTCAGTGTGGAATTGAGCCTCTCTCTTTGGGGGGGTCAGATTGAGAAAAGTTTTATCATATGGTACAACAGAGGTTGTAATACGGCAGAGCAGTTCCTGCGTAGTAAGTAATAAGGTGGACTAGAAGAGTCTTAAGGTCGGTATCTAGCAGTATTTAACATATGCATATATTGAAAATACCCCTACATACATGCTGCAGAATGTCTCTTGAATATACTCTTTAGCGGCTTGACCTGGATTCTCCAGAAAACTTGACTGAACTGCAGGAGACTTGCAAAACGCTAATTATGCTACAGGACTGTTCATTAGTCTTTTACAGGAGCTAGATTCAAAGCTGCTGAACTCTTGAATATACAAGATTGGAATGAAGAATTCTTACCCGCTAAGTAGCTCTCAAACGGGTACTGAAATAGCGCTGACAAACCTCTGGCTCAGCTACCTTGTAGACTGCTATACTGGAAACATGAAGCGAAGCTTCCATAAACTGGACCCAGAAATACCTCGAGATAGGCTCTCAAGGACCAAACTGAACTCGAAGCAAATTCCTGAAGAGTTCTCGAAGAAATGATAGTCGAAAACCTCCTAGAGCGTCGAAACTGAAGCGCTCACAGGAAGCACGTCGTATCACGAGAAAATGTCAGTTGAAGTGCGCCGCGTGTAGAACGCAAGCACACAAAATGGCAGACAGCAATCCAGACTAGAGCGCTAACTATATACAATGAATGGCACAATCAGGAAGTAATCTGGAATCCCTAATATGACCAATATTGAGCCACTCTCAGTCTCCAACTCCATAAGGAGAGTGGGGTTAAAGGAGATCTGCGATATTTGTTAAACTGACTAGGGGTCGCTGTGTTTTCTGAATTGGACCGGGACCTGACACTCCACTGCAGTCCAATATTGTGCTATGGTCCAACAGTCCCATGCAAAGTGCAGAAACCCTACTTCCTCCTGTCTACAGCGGTCACATTTGTCGCTTTCCCGCAGTCAAGTCTGTGTAGCCTGACCGGGATATGATACATTCTATGAAGAATTTTAAAATGAGTGATTCTAAACTTGCTACTAGCGGTGACGCGTTTAGTCTGTTGGCAGTAGTAACCCCAAGCCTCCTCCGTGATCGGATGTCCCAGTTCTACTTCCCATCCCTGTTTTGCTTTCATTGCATGGTATATCCCCGCCCCCATAGATGTTTTGTAGATGTGGGACATGGGGTGTACCGCCCATGCCCGTAGTGTGTGGTGTAGAGGGGAGCAATGTAGAAGTGTCCTCTGGAAATGCGGGGATAGCAGCCCTAACCGCTTGTCGCAAGGCAATATATAAGAAACGGTTCATGGCAGTGGGTGATGTGTCACTGAAGAATGTGGTCGCAGTGTTGAACTGCCTTTGATGATACCTAATTGGACCATCATGCGCTTACAGTTCCCTTCCTGTGTAACTGGTAAGTTGTTTTGGTTGAGTAAAGGGAGAAATGGGGAATAGAGCATGGTAACTTGGGACCTTTTGGCTATGGCACACCATGCGTTATTACTACAAACCACAGTGGATCTTCTCCCTCCAGTAGTCCTGCCGTCCACACATAGGAATCCCAACATTGACAATGGTGACATAAGCCCCTGTTCTACAGCCAGTTGCGTCATGAAGGGCCAGGAGGCGAGCCAATACGCATCAAAGTGCACCTGAGCACGGAGATAGTAGAATTCAGGATTTGGCGCTTTATAACACAACATGTGTTTTTGTAAAGCACACGTTCACCCAGAGGTATCTTGGTGCAGAATAACAGATGTTTCTTGTTACCCAACTCAATGCTACTCATTTTCTCGACCTCAGATGGATGAAAGGCTGAGTGGACCTGCTGGGATTTGAATCTGTGAACATGAGGTTGAACAAAGGCCCCTGTAGTGGTGGCATTAGTCCACTGAGCCACCAGACCCGGCTTCAAACCCACCCTGGGCAAATGACAGTGTTAGAGTGCGCTATTTAATCCAATGTTGTTTCCCTCCCCAAGCAAGGCGGATTAGCTGGCTCTTCAGCGGAGTGAAGAAAGGGCATCCCAGGGAGTAAGGGATGTTTTTGAATAAGTTTCAACCACCCATAGAGAGCGGGAGAGGCAATCCATCTGTTAATTAGGTCTTTTACCCTAGCAAGAGCCACCCCATAGTTGGCTCCGAATAGTTCCCATCTATCTCTGATGACAGTTATCCCCTGAAATAGAACCTCGCCATCGCTCCACAGCAACAGATAGTCCATGGGGAACCAAAGGGTTCAATCTGTTAGCGGCATGACTTGGGATTGCCACAGTTGATAGTAATGCCCGAGAAGGCGCCCAATGTTATTGCTTTGCATATCATGGGTTTTAATCTGTCTGCAGGATTGCGCACATATAACATGATATTGTCCCCACAGGCCTTGAGGGGTAGTCGAGTGCATATGGTTTATGGTGCTGTCGTAGCATGGCAGCCAATGGTTCAATGGCTATCGCAAATAGCAGAGGTGAAAGTGGGCACCATTGCTGCAAGTCTCTGGTGATGCTAAACGGTATAGAAGCGCAGGGCTGGTTGTATAACAGTTTAATCAACATGAGGAAGCCCGGTGGAAATCCCATATGTGTCAAGGCTGCAAGGAGGTAACCCCATTCCAGGGAGTCAAACGCTTTAGTGGTGTCTAGATCGACCGCCACTGCCTGTTCTTCTTGATCAATACCTTGCAGTATAGAGAAGAGTTATGTGCGGTTGACCTGCCGGCTATGAAACCCACTTGATCCGGTCAAATTAGCCTATCCATCAACTTGCGCCAGGATCTTGACATCGAAGTTTATCAGTGTAAGGTGTCTGTATGAGTCTGTGGAACCAGTGGGCTGTCCAGGCTTCAGTAATGACACCAACATTGCGTCCCCCATGGTTAGGCGGAAGTGTCCCCATTTTGGCCGCCTCCTCATAAACGGCCTGCAGGAAGGGAGCCAGTGTGCCAATATAGGTTTTGTAGAATTCTATACCAAGGCCATGTGGTCCCGGTGCTTTGCGTTTAGTTATTTGCATTATTGCATCCCATATTGTCCCATATTGTGTCTAACAGCCAAGTCAGCTGCTAAGAATTCCCTCTTTCGATTACTTAGCCAGGCCAATTCCTCCTGCTGCAAGTATCGCAGAGTGTCATCCTGTTGCGCCGCACATGCAGTATATAGCGCTCGGTAAAGACTCACATTATGGCCTCAGGGTCCCTAAGTGCCCTCACTTCACTATCTCTGATAACCAGGATATGATTGGCCATTCTAAGTAGTCGAATGGTCTGGGCAACTGCTTTGCCAGGGTGCTCTCCCTCACCAAGTATCCTGCCATGTGATATTTACAGCATAAGAGACTCTTTCCGCCTCTGTTTGCTACTTTGTTAGGGTCTCCCGTATCTGGGTGTGTGTGGGACCTGTATGTGCTTCTTGTGCCTCTGTCTACAGATGTTTAATCTGATGTTATAGGCATGCTATTGTTTTGTGAATATCTTTAAGGATTCCTCCCACCTTGGCTATGCAGTGGACCCGTATAGTAACCTTCAGCGCTTCCCATACAGTAACGAGGGATTGCGCTGAGTCTACATTGACTTGCAGATACTTTTCTAGTGTTTCCCCTTATTCAGATTGAACAACTGCTTCAAGGAACGCTGCAGGATGGAGGCGCCATTGTCTAGCTTCAAGTGATATCCCTGGGGCGTTATGGACATAAGTACAGGGGAGTGGTCCGAGTAAGTGCGGGCTAAATGGCGAGAATTTTAAGCACGTATTGCAATGTCTTGTGATATGAGCCAGAGGTCTAGCATGGACCAAGTATTGTGTAGTGCAGAGTGAAATTTGCCCACACACCAGGTGTCTACCAATACATTGTCAGAGACTATATGTCAAAGCTGGTCCTGCACTTTGTATTAGTGGTGTGGCAGTGGGTCGGAGCGATCTTCTGTGGGATCTATGGATAGGTTTAAGTCCCGCCCCATATGATATGATTCAAAATAATACTGAATATGCACGCCCATAAAGTGATGTAGTAAACTTCATCATCTACATTGGGTCCATAACTACACATCAACGTGACGGACCTGATGCCAACCTCCCCCATGTAATGCAATATCTCCCCTGTGGGTCAAGTGTGGAGCCCTCCTCAACATAGGGTACAGTGATAATAATTGCCGCCCCTTTAGAGAAGGCTGAGTACGAGGAGAAGTATCTATGTGAGACCTATCTGGTGGCGAACTGGGGTTGTTTGTGAGGTAATGTTTGTTTTTCCTGTAGCATGGCTATGCTAACATGGTGCATATCTAAGTAGGCTAGAATATGTTGCTTCTTTCTGGGGTCTCCCAGCCCTCGAATATTCCAAGTGTGGAGGTTCATTCTTGTGTTAATATTAGTCATCTGCTTCTCACCCTCCATTTCTCAATCTCCAGTATATACATGTACGTGTCAATTCAGCAATTATGGGTGCCTGGGCGTGATGTTGATGTAATCTTAATAGTAGGACTGTGCCAATAAATTACAATTCAGCAATGTCTACATTTCTACCTCAACATTCCCCCACTGCAGCATCCCCACTTTGGCGTGTACTGCGCCCACCCTCAAAATCCCTCCCAAAAATCCCCTAAACAGTAGGAACATTTGTGTCATCATTTCCCTCAGTAAGCATAGAGGTAGCCATGCAGTTGAGTCAAGTGTCAGCGATAGTTTCAGGTAATTCCAGCACAATAACAGATTCAATAGTAACCATGGCGTAGAGTCATTGTCAAGTTGTGACGACACTGTCCCTCTGATAAAACAACAACAATAAATGTGTAACAAAATACCATTTATGTATGAGGGGAAGGTGTGCTCCTCTAGAGATGTGTGTCCCAAGGGGCTTGGTGACTCCTACCACACCATGGTGGCGTGCAGGATGGGGCCCTGGAATGCTGGTATAGTGTCCGACGAGGCCCTCACCATCCATACCAAAAAGATTTACGAATAGGCATGATAAATTACATCAATCACATTTACAGTTACCTGTGTGTTTCAGCAAATGTTCAGTCCAAAAAAGTTGCCATGTCTACCTGTTGTCTGCTACATGATTCGGCACCTGCAGGCCTCTCAGTCCTCTTAAAGATGTGGCAGACTGCCCCCACCTACCTACAGGGACCGTTCCACTCTCTTGGCTGCCAGTACAGCTTTTTCAAAGAAGTCTGCCGCTTGCTGTGGGGTGGTGCATATGTGCTGCTGACCGTCATGGATGATCCATAGTCCAGCTGGGTAAAGCATTGTGTATTTTACTCCTTCCTGCTGGAGCTTCTTCTTAATGGGGACACATTTCTCTCTCATTTCCTGAACATTTAGATTAAAATCAGGGATGATGGAAATGGCATTGTTCTCAAAGACAAGGTTTTTAAGTTGTTGTGCATTGCGCAGGGCGGCATCTCGATCACGGTAGTTGAGTAGTCTCGCCACTATGGGTCGAGGTGATGCTCCCGGCAGAGGCCTAAGTGCCAATGTGAGGTGCGCCCTTTCCACTATGAGCATCCTGGAGAAGACCTCTGCACCAAAACAGCGGTCCACATTATCTTCAAGTTTTCCTGTGTTTGTAAATTCGGGTAACCCAGTTACGCAAACGTTGTTCTGTCACGAACGGGCATCGATGTCTTCATTGTTTTGCTCCGTTCACCTTTAGCAATTTGTTCATATCCGTGAGCTGCCCTGCCGCCTGCACATGGTTATCCTCTGGGATCGAAATGCGTGTTTCAGTCCCCTTTATTCAATTTTCTGAGTAATCTGGTCCATGGTGACAGGGCTAACAGAGCCTCGCTGGTGTGCAGCCATCTTGTCAGCCCGCCCCCTAGCGTCTCAAATGCTCATGTGTTTCCTTGAATTTCAGTAAACAGTTTGAATTGTTCTGGAATGTCCTTGTACTGAACCCCACCAAATTAATTAGCAGTTCTTCTCCTTCAAGCCTGACGCAGAAGAGTTGTTTTGTACTTTAACAGACGTTGAGACAACTCAGACAGATCTTCTCTAGGGATGACCAGAGAGGCCCGCCAACCAGGCATGAGCTGGGTGTAGGCAAGGCCACTGGAGTGCCAGCAGATATCCAATAGCATGGAGATGCCCCATTGCAGGTCCAGAACATGAACTATAGTGCTACAGTTTTCATTGCTGCCCAACTGTTTGGTTCCTTTACTCTGAAACATGAAGACTACAACGCACTTTTCTGTAAATTAGGGGTTGCCCTTTCCCCACCAACCAGGTGAACCTACTGATCTCACTATCCCAGGGTGACTATAATTTCCATCCACACAATAATTATAAGTGGCCCTGTACTGGAATCCCATGCCTGGGGTCCATTGATCATTAACAAAAGTGGATCCAAAGAAATTAAGGGCTGCCCTGGATCTGTCGACTGAGGTGGTAGCGGACGTGTTTCTGCATTGGTGTTGTGATTGTGCTACCTCCAAGAACCCTTTCTCTATAAAGTCCGGGGGCCAACCTGTGTCCTTCCCTAAGGTGCCCTTTCTAAACATCCTGTCTAGCTCAGAGTGAATGTCACTCGTCTCTGTGAATTGATTTAGGGCAGAGGGGTTGATCTCATAACGGTTGATGTTATCTAATGTCTTAAGGGGTTCAACTATTTAGGGTGGGATTTTTGCCTTGATCGGACCAAAGTTACAGATGGACAAGGCATTTTGCTCTATCATGAGCTATCCCTTGTGCTAAATAAAGTCTGTCTGCTCCTACAGTGTGAGATATGAATGAGAAGATATAATGCCTACCTCAGTCATATGTTGGTACCAGGTGTAGTGTAGGAGTGTGCTGTGTAGTGAATGAGTAATACTAGCTTTTGAATCTTAGTAGGTTTGTGTAAGGTGAGAGAGGATTCTGTGCATGCCTTGCAAGAATTTAGAGTTTACCGAATCCTGAGGCTTGAAGGCACCCCAGTTCTTTGTGAGAGATGTCTGTAATCTTGGCCTGTCTTTGGTGGTTCTTTGTCTGTGGTCCGATTCGTGTGACTGTTGAGTGTGCTTTGGTGTCTGGTGTTTGTTGTCTGAGTTCCCATGGTGTTTTCATCTTGATATGGTGCAGAAAGAATGTCTCTTAAAAGTGAAGACACAAAGTCAAATGAATTTCGTAGTACCTGAGTAACTGGTCTTTTGAAAATTTCTGAGAGTCGGGATTAAAGAATTGGCAGCCTATGGCACTGAGATGTACTTACAGTTCGATTGTAGATTCACTGGGAAAAACACATTTGTTAGACAATTAATTGCAACATTCCCGTTTCATCTGTAAAAAAAAACGTGTTATACGTTTTTTCTGAGAGTGAATTCTCTTATTAGCATTGGATGGGGTGATGGACCTTTCAATTTAAAATAATGTTAGTGTGCATTTAAAATTGTAGGCACATCTGGGGATTGTTTAACTAATCTTTTAATGCGTTTAGAATTTGGGTAGTACAGGGAATTTTTAAAGTAATTGTTTATACCTTTAGAATTTTGTATTTCTCTCCCCTCACTACAACATGGGCAGTATATTCTCTGCAGACTATTTTGTTCAATTTTGTGCAATGTTTTAGCAGGCGCTGAGGTATCTTTTTGACCTATCTGGGCTGTGTGAGTTTGTGAGGCGAGGCAAATGTTTACTTATTATTTTTTATGTTTTCTATTGAAATGTGCATGCCCCTTAGGTCTTTGCATGTGTTTTTGATGAGGTTTCTTTAATTTGGTTTGCTATGGTAGGGCGGTAACTGCGAGGCTCCCACCCTGCCCTAGCAAACAGACGTGTCCCGGGGGTAGGCACCCAGGGACACTGCAGGAGCCGGCCCTGGAGAGTGGTGGTCCCCAGGGCCAATACAGGCTCCAGGAGGGGGCCACATGGTCCCCCTCCCAACATTTCCAAAGCCCCAGGGAGGTGGTGTTCCCCAGGGCTGGGGGGTCTTTCACGGACCCCCCAATTTTAATATTTAGAGCCACGGGAGGTGGCAGTCCCAGGGCATGTGGGGGGGTTAAAGCCCCCTCACACAAGTTTTTTTTTTAAAACACAATCCCCGGGGTGCGGTCCACAGGGCTGTGGGGGGCTGTGATTCCCCTGCAAATATTTTCTTAAAGCCCTGAGGGTGGTGCTCCCCAGGGCTTAGGGGGACCTTTGAGACCCCTACCCATGTTTTTTGAAACCCCAGGGGTGGCGGTCCCCTGGGCTGGGGGGCTATGAGCTCCCTGCCCATTTATTATTGAAGCCCCAGGGGTTGGCGGTCCCTGGGGGCAGGTAGGGCTGAGAGCCCCTGGCACATATTTTAGAAAATCCCGAGGGGTGGCAGTCCCCAGGGCTGGGGAACCCCTCTGGGCCTCTATTACATTAAAAATAATGCCCCCGGGACTTGTCCCCCGGGGGGGCTAATTAGTAATGAAGCGCTGGAGCCTGTGCTTTGTTTTTTTTTCAGCACAGGATCCGCGGATTATGCCGCTTAAAAAAAAAACATTTTTGGGCCCTGGGGATCCTTGTGGGACCCGGTAAGCAGGCCTAGGGGGTCAGGGTGTTTCTACCCTGCCTCCTTTTTGCCTTTTGCGCATTTCTTTTACTAATTTTGTGTGCCTCGGTTCTACAGAGGCACAAGATGGCTGCCAACACTTCCTAGTTTGTAGTGTTGACAGCCAATTTCCATAAAGCTTTTGATCGGGAGGGTTCATGGATCCTGCACGGCCATAGATATTGCAACTATTTTAATTTTGATGTTCACAGCAACTACTGAACGGATTTACACCATTTAACAAAAAAGGATCTTTCTGAACGAAGAGCTACCTTTTTTGCCAAATTTGGAGTAATTCGGTTCAGCAGTTCAAGCTGAAGCCGTGTCTGAAGTTTCCTATGGGAAATTGCATTAGGAAAAGACGTTTGGGGACCAGCTTTTTTCTCGGGCCCCGGTTTATGAATCACTCTGAAACACTCTGGACTGGAGCAAAATGTTGCGAAGATTCATCAACCGGCACCAAATTTATTGGGAATAGAATGTTGCGAATTTCCTATTGAAAAAAAAAATATATATATATATATATTCACTGAAAAAAAATAGGTTTCATACACGTTATAGTTACGAATTAGCATTTAAAAAACCTTGCAAATTCATTGAAAAACCATAGCTATAGGTTTCAAACATGTTAAAGTTAGCTGGACATCACTCCTACAAAACCTTTGAAATTCCCCAGTTATAGTTAGTTCAGCTAACTATAACTTGCGCGCCCGCAATGCACTGCTGATGACGTCACATATTACATCACTCATGACATGGTCAGTGACATCACTCATGACATCACTGATGACATCACTGATGACATCATCCAGTGAATGTTTATCTTTCTGGAATGTTTATATATGTATATCTAAAGGTCGATGGAAGAATAAATGGGTAAATAAGTGTGTAAATGGATGTTTTCTTTATAAAATTGATTGTATAACTGACTTATTAAGTGTATCTTAGTGAAAAGATGTATTAGCGAGTATCAGTATGAGTGTCAGTATAGTTCAGTGGGGGATATTACTTAGCGTACAGATGCATGAATGAGTGACTCACTGTTTGTATGTGTTTTGAAGACAGCATGTGTGCAGAACTGTATGGGTGTATGAGTGTGTGTATGGGTGTGTAAGTGAGTGAATGACCTTCTCAATAGTGTCTTTATGAGTAACTACATATGTTTCAAACTAGTATATGTGCGTATTGATGTATATAAGTGAGTAGAGTTTGGAAGAGTTCCTGTATAAATAAGTATGTGTTTCTATAAGTGATTGTTTAGGAGACTAAGTATATGTACGTTTCTGTAGAAGTAAGTGTAGTGGTGTGTGTATCGCTGTATATGCAAGTAAATGGATGTTTGATAGTTTATTTGCATGTGTTAGTATGTGTGTAAGTAACTCTATGGATGAGTATTGTTGTTCAACAGGATGTATACTTGTTTGAGTACATATGATGAGTGAGTACATGTATGACTGACTATATAGAACTGTTGGTGAATGAGTGGATGTGTATGTAGATGTTGGAATTACTGAATAGGTTGTTGTAACTGGTATTGGTATCTCCATTTTTTTGAAAATGTTAGTTTCTATTTTTGAATGTGTGTATCAAAGGTTATGTTATGCTGAGAGGAGGTCTGCCACTCTTTCACAAGGATGATGTCATCAGTGATGTAATCAGTGATGTTATTTAAGATGTCATCAGTGATGTCATTAGTGTTGTCACTGACCATGACATGAGTGATGTCATATGTGACGTCATCAGCAGTGCATTGTGGGCGTGCAAGTTATAGTTAGCTGATATAACTATAACGGGGGAATTTCAAAGGTTTTGTATGAGTGAAATGTCCAGCTAACTATAACATGTGTGAAACTATGTTTTTTTTTTAATGAATTTGCAAGCTTTTTCAAATGCTAATTCCTAACTATAACGTGTGTGAAACCTATGCTGTTTTCTGTGAATTTGCAAGGTTTTTTAAATGCTCATTCCTATTTATAAAATGTGTGAAACCTATGGTTCATAGAATTTCAAAATTATTGTAAATGATAATTATTAAATGTATTTATTATTATATTTCTTTTTTGTATACTAATTTTTTACATTTTTATTATAAATATTAATATTTATTTACGTTTTTTAAAATTATATTTCATATTCTTAATGTAAAATATTAACAAAACTAAATTGAATTCATTTTTTGGGGGTTTGCAGATTGCGCTTTTTGTTAAATGGAGTAAATCCGTTCAGTAGTTCATGAGAAAACCCCAATAGACTATGCATGTAGTCTTCTATGCGCCAGCAAACTTGTCTTTTGTAGCTTCAATTCCCCAATCTGTACCCTTACACTTCCAGTAAACACTATCACACTTCTGTTTCAGTATTGAAGTGACCATACAGCACTATGTGCTTATAGGTACACTATTCCAAAAGAATCCATTCACTACATTAAAACACTGATCAGCAGACTTACAATAAGTGGTAAATTCCCATAGATATGACAGTTATTGTGTACTGTGATATCATCTCCTTCTGGCGCAGGGTTTATAAGGTGATGCTCCTTCAACACATTATGGCACATCTTTTGCACTACCACTGCATCACAAAAGTGGCGTAACAGCTGTATTAAAAGAGGCACAAGGGGGTTGTAAATCCACCCCTAACACATACATATTCACCCAGGCAGTTTCACCAGCAGTGCAAATTGAAGCATAGACTTGCAACATATTTATATGAATGAATGAATGCATGAATGAATGAGTACGCTCTTAAATATCGCATGGCTACCCTGAGGCATCCCAGCGCTGCAAGACCATGGACAGAAGAAGACACTCAGTGAAACAAAAATGTCTTCAATCGCTTCCTGAATACAAGATGGTTCACTTCCAGCCGAATGTTATCTGGGAGTTTGTTCCAGCCCTTGGCGACATTATTATTTTTATTATTATGTTTCTTATATAGCGCCAGAATCGACCCCCGAAGGGGTATCTCCGCGCTTGCCTTGGGAACCCGTCCTGGCTTTTCCATGTGATATAGCCCCTACAGGGCATCCCCAAGGTGAAAGCCAGGCATCCCGCCGCGGGGGGCCATTGTGGAGATTAAGCAAGCTTAATGCCCAGAGTTGCAGAGTGTGAACCCATGATTAGGTCAGGCACCGAAGCGAGAATTATCAAGTCCATGGACATTTGAGCTCAAGACCCTGCCGCGTCGGGAATTGAACCCTGGTCCGGGTCTGACCTCTGCTTCAGGGTCTGCCTGCTCTAACCAGTGAGCCACACTTCTCCACCATAGACATGGAAGGAAAGCTGGCAGCCACTCATGCGGGCATGCTTCACCCTTGGTACCACCAGCAAATTTTCCTGATTAGATCTCAGGGATCTAGAGGCAAGATGCCGGCGAAAAAAGGGCTGGAGAATAGTAGGACCAACATTACTTATTGACTTGTGCGCCATACAGAATGTTTTAAACATGATCCTTTCCTGGATCGGAAGCCAGTGAAGTGACCGAAGTGCCGCCTTTGCCGAGCAGTGTCTGGGAAGATTCATAAGCAGCCGAGCTGCACAGTTCTGTACTGATTGGAGGATCCGGATAGAGCCAACTGGAGCTCCCAGATAAACAGCATTTGCATAGTCCAGCCGCGATAAAATCAGCGACTGGACCAGCAAGCATCTGGCCTCAAAAGGTAGGAGAGAGAGAACTTTCCTAAGGACCCTAAGTAGTCCATAACAAGTCGCCGCCACCTTCTTGGCCTGAACCTAAAACCCCAAAGTGGAGTCTAGCCAGACCCCCAGACTCTTTATTTGGACTTTGGGGTGGGGGGTTAGCCCAGACACTGCGGCCACCAAGGGTCGAGGTTGATGGGAGCTTTGTACCCCAGGAGCATGATGTCAGTTTTTGCCCCGCTTAGCTTTAAAAAAGACGTCATCATCCACTCCAAAACCTTGGTGAGACAGGGGGACAAGTTGTTACTCCCCTGATCTCCGGCGTCATCTCTCGCCAGAGAGACGACCAACTGCGTGTCATCGGCGTAGGTGATAAGCTGGATTCCCCAGGGAAGCACCACCTCAGCCGAAGGACTCATGTAGATGTTAACTAAAGTTGGACTGAGAGAGGAGCCCTGGGGAATGCCGTGACACAGTTGCAGTTGCTCGGAAGAAACCTCCTCCTCAAAAACTGAGAAAAATCTCTCTGCCAGGAAGGACCGGAGCCCTTTAAGGGCAATTCCTGAGATCCCTGCCCGATGGAGGCGCTGAAGCAAGAGTGGGTGATTAACAGTGTCGAAGGCTGCGCTGAGGTCCAATAGGACCACCGCAGCGCAGCCCCCGGCATCCACAATACTCCTAGTCGCCTCCACCACCGCCACCAGTGCAGTCTCTGTACCCTGTCTGGCTCTAAATCCCATCTGAGAGGAGTGATCTGGTTGACGTATTTTTCAGCGATCTTACTCAGGCCCGGTAGTAACAAGATGGGTCTGTAGTTAGCTAAATCTTCTGGGTCCAAGTAATTTTTTTCGGAGGGCTTTAACTTTCGCCATCTTCCAGATAGGGGGTCCGATACCTGTGTTCAGGGATGAATTAATGACCTGCATATTAACAGGGCACACCGTCCATGAGACCTGTTTAAGAGCTGCAGGAGGTGCAGCATCCAGGGGTGAGCCCGATTTGAGGCCATCGAGCAGTCTTTCCACAGTGGCCAAGTCAAGTGGTGGAAAAGCATCGAGACTTTCGGCGGCATCAGATGAGGTCTCTTCCAGAGTTCCCTCCAGGCTTTTCGTGGAGTCCAAGGTCAATCTTGAAGACTCAAAGCCTAAGTAGATGATGGACACCTTAGTGGCAAAAAAAGCGGCCAGATCATCACATCTTTTCTGGGGATCGGGAAAAGCCCTAATGGCCGAGGGGGGGGGGGTAATCAGGGCTTGGAATATTTTAGTGATTTCTCTAGGCCTATTAGCTGCTTCAGTAATTTTGATCCGATAGTACGCAGACTGGGGAATTTTTAGTTATTTTTTATATGCCCTTAACTCTGACCTGTATTCATTTTTGGAGGCAGTTGCAAAATCTTTCCTCCACTTCCTCTACGCTCTTTTACAGAGCTGTTTTTGCTCCTTAAGTTCCCTGGAATACCAAGGCTGTTTGTCAGGGCCCATCCTATGTTGGACCACTTTTTTTAGAAGGGTGACATCCAATGTAAGGGTAAGCTACTTATTGAAGGCCTCATTGGCAACAACAGGGTTATCGTGAGGGACCGGGGGGACCGTAACAAGGCAGCCTCCCAGTCCTCCGCCGACAGCCTCGACCACGTTCAGCTGACTTTATTAGATAGACTAGTTATGGGAAAAATTTGGTCTCCAGGGGCCCAAACAAAAGGAAGCAAGGCATGGTCTGTCCATGGGACAAAGCTAGGGTGATTGTACCTAATATTACTGAGGTTGGTGAAAAAATGATCTAATAGATGCCCTGCTATGTGTGTATGGCCAGTCACAATTTGCTCCAGGTGCACTACTCCCAGAGTGTCCAACAGACACTGAGAGGCAGCATTGTCCACCTCATCAAGGTGCACATTTAGGTCACCCAAAATAGAAAAATTGGGTAAACTACTAATGGACACTGAAATCTTGTCCAGTAAATTGTTACAGAAGCCGCGGTGGTCGCCTGGCGTCCTATAGACCAGGATACCCAATATGGATATGTTACATTCAAGTACTACGGAGGTACTACAGTATCCTATAGGTAAACAACTTATAGATTTATGCTGTAGCACTTCCTTATAGTTCTGCAGTTTCACATTCACCATACACTAGTATTCTATTCATTCATTCATTTATGAACTACACATTCATTCTGAGAAATGTTTATATACTAACATAGAAAAATAGTACTTTCTTTGACCAGTGAAGGTAGTTCTAAAAAGAACAGTTTTTTGTGTGTTTTTAGTTTTCTATTTTGTTGGTGTTTTGTCAACAAGTTTTTTTTTAAACCCAAAAAATGGAACTGGAACTCAAAAAGTGTACCACAGGAACAAAAGAATGAAAAAAAACTAATGTTGAGGACAGCGATGCTTCTGCATCCTGCATTTTATCAGGTCAATAGACTGTTCTCTATAGCACAAAAGTTTATTGCAATAAATGCATACAATTTTAACGTCAGAAAAATCAGGATCAATTTGTGGGTGTGGACTGCTTGCTGAAAATTCAGCTGCAGTACTTGATGTGCTTGGTGCAGTAGCAGGTGAGTTGTCCTGCAACCTCCTTGTTGCAGCTCGAGCAAAGTTGTTGGGGTGCAAGTTCTTCACATGTCGCACCATATTTGCTGTGCCAAAGGAGTATTTTTTGGATGGATCACCCCTCGTAAGAGTTGTTTGGCAAATTTTACAGGTTACCTTTGGAGCATTAACCTTTTTTTTCCCTCCTGGAAAAGTAAAAAATTGCCAAATTAGAGCTGGAAGATGGGTCCATTGCTGTTATTATGGTAATCTTCCTTCTATTTGACAGGATTCTCAGAAGAGAGGCTTCTTCTTAGAAAGTCAAAGTAGAATGATTAAAATGGGACAGAACTTTCAACAGATAGAATAGGAACTATTATGAACCAATCAAATCTCTTCTTTTAAAGTTACATGGCTTTCCGTACGCTTACGGTGAGCTTACTGTGCTCTTACGATGCGAGTATGAATAACGTTCAACCACAATTTATATAAATGCTTTTAAAAGTAATAGACGATTGTTAAAAGTTTAAAAAAGCTATTTTCATAATTATCCCAGATAATGTCTTCCCTTAGTATGTACATTAAATACATAAATATATGTTTTTAAAGAACTAGAAACATTGGCGCCTTTCGCGTACAGTACGCCGTACGTGACGTCACACAAAAGCTTTGATGCGACGCGGAAAGCCAAAGCATATTCGTACCGTATTCGCGGGTACTCTGAATAGAATTAGCACTACAAGGTGTGATACAATCACCTTCTCAGTGACAAATCAGAGCACAGGGCGCGCTAACGAAATTGATTAGAAGTGGTCACTCATTGGAAATCCGATTCTGGGCCTGTCTCTGCGCACATGATAGCCTCGCCCCTGTCTCTCACTGTTGTTAATTGTTGCTGCACACACTCACACTTGCACATGCACGGTGCACGCCCGTCCACAATCCCGAGATGCCACCACCTAGGATGCTTGCTATCACTAAGCCTGGAAAGCAATACATTAACCAATGGCCTTCCCAGCCCTGAATTCTTATTGACCGTACTTGGATGATCCTAATAATTCCTTCTGCATCACGGGGCCCTCCTATGCCTTTCTTTAATAAATTATGCGTGCATGAATTTCTGTGTCATATTTTTGAAGTGTGTCATGTGCTTTCGTGTCTGTTCTTCAAAATTGTATGTGCTTGATGGTATTTTTTCTGCGTCAAATGGCCTTCCTAGCTCTGTTTTGCTTTATTTTTGTGGGGTACATGCTTTGTGGTTCATCGTATTTGCTCCTTCCTAATTCTCCCATGACTTTTACTATTTATTACTGCCTTACGTGGCCTTCCCAGCCCTCTATTCTTATTGATCGTACTTCCATGATCCTATTCCTTCTGTGTCACGGGGCCCTCCTATGCCTTTCTTATAAATTGTATATGCTTTATGGTATTGTTTGTGCATCAGGTAGCCCTGTTTTGCTTTTTTTCCCCATGAATTTTAATATTTATTACTGCCTCACATGGCCTTCCCAGGCCTGTTTTCTTATATATTTCATAAATATATATGTAGCATTTTTGTGCTGTGCCACGTGCTTTGTGTTTCAACATACGTACTCTTTCCTAATCATCATATTTGCTCCCTTTTAATCCTCTGCTGACTTTTAACATTTCTTGATTCCTCATGTGACCTATAGTTGTTTTTTTATTTGCTCTAGTTGGCCTACAAAGGTTTTGCCTCCTCAGACTAGCATAGTTTTAATTCATAATAATTGTTGGATTTATAACCTTGACTCTACGATGTTGTATTTGCCCTTTATTTGGCTTAGGTTACCTAACTATTTTTCCCTCTATCGTAAATCTTTTTATGACATGCTTTTGCCAAAATATATGTTTTGGACACTTCACCACTTCATGATCAGTCTTTAAGTGCAATTGCTTCCTTTTAAAAGTGTAATGGTAATTGTTTGTCCATGATTAAAATGTTAGTCTTGATATGTATGTATACAATGTATACCAAGGCTGCTCATGTAAATGCTACTACTAGGCCTACAGCAGTAATTGTTCCACCCACACAAGAAACTCTAAATATAAAAATCAAGCCTATGACGGCAGGGCCAGAGCGCCCTTTGTTAAACTGTCATGTTTTCAAACTGCTTCCATTTGACAGGCCTTACCTCTGTATTTGTATATACTGTACTCTATTTCCCTCGCTTAAACTTTCTGCACAAACCATATTTTTCAAACTACATTAATATAAGAAAGGCATTTCTCATGAATGTTTTGTGTTTGAGAAACGTTTGCGGTAGGTTGTTAAGCTAATTAATTTGCAGGAAGCTTACCCAGTGATAATTCACCAGCACCTTTACCATCTTCAAGACCTGTTCCATCTTCAGGACCTGTTCCATCTTCAGCACCTGTACCAGGTACACCACGTTCTGTTACATGTATATTGTGTATACTATGGCTAATAGCGTATGATGTACATGTTGGTTCCTCTTTTGAAGCTTTCATATACTTTTACAAGTAATGAATGCCTTCCTCTCAAAAAAATGTCACTCAACACCAAATATATGTATATTTTCATTCCTATTACAGTTACTTATCTTTAAGTAATAATTTCCCATCGATTTATGTACTGAAATTCGCCACTCTGAAACCTATGATTGCTTTAACATTCAGGTTCAACTTTTGCTCAACATATACATTTGTTATTATGTTTTCAGTTTGCAAAATGCTACCCAACTCAGCAGCCAGTTGCCCACATTTTTACTAATGTAATATTTCTAAGGAATTATAAACTGAAAATTGCAATGAACCTAATGGAGTCATCACGTTTGACTTTAACATTTCAATGATAAATAAGGTCTCACACTCTAGTGGTGTCCTGAACATTGGATTCTTCTTTATTTTGTTTTTTCACTCAAGATCTTTCATAGATAAAGACATATAATTACTTTTTAACATAGTATAGTAAGATATTGTCATTATAGTTGTGAATTTTCAATTTTGTTTGTAGTGAAGCCATTTGAATATGTTTGCAAGAGTTGTAACTGTCTCTAATCCTGGATCTAATAATACCTGGACTCAAGCATAATATATTGCAAACTATGTTTTTCATTGTTAGCATTGCTGTTATGATGTCCTAATGTACATCTTTTTTTATATTTAGAGTCTGTTGAAAAGTATTGTGGTATCTGAAACCAAGATACTTCAACAACATATGTGCAAAATGTAATGGTAAGTACCCTCAATGAGTGTAAATGCAGAATATCAACATTAAGTGATATAAGTCCTTGGAGTCTTTACAACGCATTAAGTCTCCAGTTCACATTTGTCTGATACAGGCTGTATATTAGTATGACTCAGATAACTGAGTCATTTGCAAGGGTCTTTTTAGAGTTACGTCCACCATATTAGAAAGATGGCTATGCACCCTTCCAAGTTATGCAGTCATTACCACGTTTCCACTAAGTGTTGAGAGATCACTATGTTTACCATGTAAATACATATAAAGTTTTCATTTCAAAAAGTAATCAACCTTTATACAATGTAACGTTAATAACAAGTTACTTTTCATTATCTTACCAACAGGCTCAATGTTTTGAATGCAGCAGATGACTCCACCTTGAATTTTTAAAACCAAATGTAAATCCTACTAACCTTTTACTGGTGTACAAAATGTATGTTTTTAAGTAACATATGATTGCATGCAAGATGTCTTATTAGATATTTGCACACTACTGCAATCTAGTGTTGTCTCCAGATACTCATAAAAAGTAATGTTGAGACACACTTCTTTGAGCTGTCATGATTTCCACAATCCTTTTAGAGTTGGACCAGACTTCCTCTAACATTCCTACTTAATTTTCTTTTTGAAATTGAGCAATTATTTTGTTTAGCTGTTGAAATATAAATTTAAATCCTCCTCCTCTTTGAAGGTCAACAAGCAATACCGCTCCTCTACTCTTAATTGTTACAATGGTAGTCTAAAAAGTAGTGGTAATTCCACTATCACTAAGGTATACATCTGACAATAGAATCTATGATATAGTTACACCACTATTTCATGGTCATAATTCAAAAGGTGTGTTTAGACTCAACAAAAAGAACAATTATGCACTTTTTATGCAAGACAGTATTGCTTCTAAACACCCTTTCACTGCTTTCTTCTATACCTTCAAAAAAGATTTCATGGATTCACATGCATAGTCTTTCAGGTCTCTATATCTCTAATGTAAAACAAGCGTACTTGTTTTTCTTTTCTTTTGTCACTGACATATATAAACTCATCAGTCACTCTGATGGTAAGCCTTTACAATCCTGAATGCTGAGTTCTGGGTTTTGTGTGAGAGGGTGTCCATGCATGGAGTGTAGCCTGTCAAACATTTTGAAATGCTACCCTCCCACTAGTCCGAGAGGCTGATGTAGAATTCCACCGTTCTTCATGAAATAGAATTGGATGCCACTAAGTACAAAGTGTTTCTGTATTATGCAAGCCCTAATGTAATTAAAAACAGGAAACAAGAGCATTGCTATCCTCCACATTAGTCTTTAGACATTTATCAAGCCTTTTTATCCGTAGTTACAAAAGATTTCCCGGCCAAAGGCAGTGGGAAATTTGCGCACGTGCTCCTTTTCTAGGCTGGGGTTATCAATTCTTCTTCTTGTAATACAAATTCAAAGTGCAGGCCCTTTATTGAGCCTTCTTGGCAACTATTACTCGAGAATGGCAGTAGGTAATCTCTACACTTGCAGCCTTTAATATTACTTATATTATTCATCTTCCACTCAATCAACACATCATCTACACATACACACACCTGCTTGCTGCCTTTCTTGGCTATAGTTAACAATTATTCTTCTATTTCATATCTGTATTCAAAGTGCAGCCCCATTATTGAGCCTTTTTGTTGTAACAACAACCCCGCCTGAAAGCAGTGGGACATTTGCACAGTTGCATCCTTTCTTGTGACGCACAGTCTGTTTAATGAGCTGGGTATCCAAAGATCTACTTCCCAGATAAGACAGTGGTTACTTTGCATGTCTGCAGTCTTTTTAACTTTTTACCTTATTCATCTCCCATCAATGAGCACATCATCTACACATACACACCCCTACTTGCTGCCTTTCTTGGCTGTGGTTATCAACTATTCTATTTCATATTCGTATTCAAACTGCAGGCCCTTTATCAAGCCTTTTTGTTGTAACAACTACCCCCGCCTAAGGCAGTAGGAAATTTGCACATTTGCTGCCTTTCTTGGCTGGGGTTATCAATTATTCTTGAATTTCATATTCTGATTCAAAGTTGAAACACTTTATCAAACCATTTTGTTGTACCTGTTACCCCGGCCAAAGGCAGTAGGAAATTTGCACACTTACTGCCTTTCTTGGCTGGGGTTATCAAATATTCTTCTTGGTAAGTACTACCCATGAATGGCAGTGAGTAATTTGCACACTTGCATCCTTTCTTACGTCCTTTCTACCGCACAGTATGTGTACTTTGTGCACTTGCATTGTTTGCTTAGATGTGATACCCATTTCTCAGGCTCCCACTGCAGAATCCAATGCACAGTCCGTGTAAAGGACTGGAAAACCAAACACCCACTTTCGTTACAAAGCAGTGGGTACTTTGCACGTCTGCTGCCTTTCTAAATTTTCACCTTATTCTGCATCCACTAGCAGAAACACACCTACCTGCTGCATTTCTTGACTGTCTTTACCAAATATTATTCTAATTCAAAGTAGAGGCACTGGAAAGGGCCAGGTGTTGTTATTTTTCAGCTCTACGGCCCAGAGTGGGAACTTAGTGCACTTGCTTTGCTTCCTTAGATGTGGTAGCCTCCCACTGCGGAATCCGACACCCTGTCTGTATAATAAAAAGGATATCCAAAGATCCACCTCCCTGACAAGACAGAGGTTAGTTTGCGTATCTGGAGCTTTACTTATTTTACACCGTATTCATCTTCTACTCAATCAAGACATCATCCACACGTATAGATACTTACTTGCTGCCTTTTTTGGCAGGGTGTTTATCAATTATTCTTCAATTTCATATTCTGATTCAAAGTCAAGTCCCTTTATCAAGCCTTTTTCATGTAAGTACTACCCGGCCAGAAGGCAGTGGAAAATGTGCGCACTTGCTGCCTTTCTTCGCTGGGGTTATCAACTATTGCTCAATGTCATATTCTGATTCAAAGTGCAGGGCCTTTATTGAGCCTTTTGTTGTATCAACTATCCCGGCTGAACGCAGTGGGACATTTTCAAACTTCCTGCCTTTCTTGGCTGGGGTTATCAATTATTCTTACATTTCATATTCTAATTCAAACTTATGGCCCTTTATCGAGCATTTTTGTTGTAACTACTTCCCCGGCTAAAGGCACTAGGTAATTTGCACACTTTTGCAGCCTTTCTTATTTTTTACATTATTCATCTTCCACTCAATCAACACATCTTCTACACATACACACACTTACTTGAATGCCTTTCTTGGCTATGATTATCAACTATTCTATTTCATATTCGTATTCAAAGCACAGGCCCTTTATCGGGCCTTTTTGTTGTAACAACTACCCCAGCAAAAGGCAGTAAGAAATTTACGCACTTGCTGCCTTTCTTAGCTGAGGTTATCAATTATTCTTGAATTTCATATTCTGATTCAAAGACGATACCGTTTTTCAAGTCATTTTGTTGTACCTACTACCCCAAGCCGAAGGCAGAGGGTAATTTGCGCACTTGCTGCCTTTCTTTGCTGGGGATATCAATTATTCTAAAATTAATTCAAATTCACTTGGTGCCTTTCTTGGCTGGGGATATCAATTATTCTCAAATTAATTCAAATTCAAAATTCAGACCCTTTATTCAGTCTTCTTGGTAACTACTACCCGTGAATGGCAGTGATTAATTTGAAAATTTGCGTCCTTTCTTGTGTCCTTTCTACCGCACAGTGTGTGTACTTTGTGCACTTGCATTGTTTGCTTAGATGTGATACCCATTTCTCAGGTTCCCAATGCGGAATCCGACGCACAGTCTGTGTAATGGACTGGAAAACCAAACACCCACTTCCTTTACAAAGCAGTGGGTAGTTTGCACGTCTGCTGCCTTTCTTAATTTTCACCTTATTCTGCATCCACTAGCAGAAACACACCTACCTGCTGCCTTTCTTGACTGTCTTTACAAAATATTATTCTAATTCAAAGTAGAGGCCCTGGAAAGGGCCCGTTGTTGTTATTTTTCAGCACTACGGCCTAGAGTGGGAACTTAGTGCACTTGCTTTGCTTCCGTAGATGTGGTAGTCATTTCTCAGCTTCCCACTGCATAATACGACAACCTGTCTTTATAATAAACAGGATATCCATAGATCCACTTCCCTGACAAGGCAGAGGGTAGTTTGCGTATCTGCAGCCTCTCTTATTTTTCACCTTATTCATCTTCTACTCGATCAAAACATAATCCACACGTACACAAACTTACTTGCTGCCTTTTTGTCTGGGTTTATCAATTATTCTTCAATGTAATATTCTGATTCAAAGACAAGACCCTTTATCAAGCCTTTTTGTTGTAACTACTTCCCCAACTAAACACACTAGGTAATTTTCACACTTTTGCAGCCTTTCTTATTTATTACATTATTCATCTTCCACTCAATCAACACATCATCCACACCTACACACACCTACTAGATGCCTTTCTTGGCTGGGGTTATCGATTATTATTGACATGGATATTCTGGTTCAAAGTCAAGGCCCTTTATCAAGCCTTTTTGATGTAGCTGCTCCCTCTGCTGAAGACAGTGGGACATTTGCACACTTGCTGCCTTTCTTGACTGGGGTTATCAATTATTCTAAAAGTAGCTACAAACTCAGGAACAATATTTTCATTTAGACACAAATTGAAAAGTAATCGTATCTGTAAAACTTCTTTCCCATGTTCATTCATTTTACCAATTCTTATATCTTGTAGAATAGTTCCATAATCAGCATCATTTGCTTGTTGCATATTTGTAATAAATTCCTTATATTCAAAATATTACCAAATGTTAACATTTCCAAATGCTACATTACATCTTTTACTTATACTACCTGTGGAGCACGACAACAAATTGCAATACCACAAGCTATCTTGAGAAGCTTGTTGTGAAGACTCTTGAAGAAAATCAAACTTCTCATTATTGATGAAGTAGAATGGTATCAAACTTAATGCTTGCCTTTGTGCATTTAAGAATGCAGCAAATTTTTAAAACAGAGTATGACATATTAGTCTCAATTTATTTAAGGCAGAGACAATTGTACTATTCTGTTAACTGAACAAAATAGCATTCATCGATGTTTGTGTCGAGAACTACCTTCGATATACATTGCAAACAGCAGACTTCACAAGTTCAATTCAGCTTTATATGTAAATTTCTCCTCAGTTTGTGTGCTGAGAACTGCCTTCAATCAATTGTGCGCTAAGTAAAGTTGACAACTAGATACCAACAGCGCCAGTACTACAGAAAACATTTAATACAATCTTGATTTATTTAAAACAGACACAATTCCACAATGTCCTCAGATTTTCTTAAAGTATGAACAGTAATACATTCTCCCTTCATTTCTTTATTTTAGAGATATTTCTACTGTATTTCTTCAGATTTTGTTTAAATAAATGTCAAAAAGCATTCCTCCATGCCTGTGTCAACTACTGCCTTCGATATACACTACGGACAGCAGGGTTCACAACTTGAAATCAACTTTCCATCTACACTATACACAGCATTCAAATTAGCCTTTATTTAGGTAAGGCAGAGACAATTGTATAAATGAATGGCACAAGAAACATTCCTCATTGTCTGTACTAAGTACTACATTCAAATGTACACTACGAACAAAAGAGTTTACCTCCTCATACCACGAGTCACATCAGTACTACAGAAAACTTTGAATCCAGCCTTCCTTTATTTAAGGTAGATACTAATGGGTTCTATATCTTCCGATAACTTTCTTCACCTTTCCATCTACACTAAGGACAAAATTGATTCCAACCTTGCTTTATTTAGGACAGACAATTGTACTGTGTCCTCAGATTCCGTTAACTGTGACAAAATCGCATTCATCGATCTTTGTGTCAACAACTGCCTTCAATCTACAATGCGGACAGCAGGGTTCACAACTTGAATTCAGCTTTGGAACTACATTTTTCTTCAATATCTGTGCTGACAATTGCATTCAATCTATTCTGCGGTCAGTAGAGTTCAAAACTTGATAGCAGGAGCTCCACTACTACAGAAAACATTCATTCCAGCCTTGCTTTATTTAAGGTATACCAATGGATTCTCTGTCTTCTGATTTTGTTAAAGAATGTCAAAAATAGCATTCATCTATCACTGTGCTCACTAGAGCCTTCAATCTGCACTGCGAACTGCAGGGTTCACGACTTGAATTTACCTTTCCTTCTACATTAAGGACAGCATTGAATCCAGCCTTGCTTTACTTAAGGCAGAGACAATTGTACTCTGTCCTCAGATTCTGTTAACTGTACAAAATAGCATTCATCAATGTTTGTGTTGATTAGTACCTTCGATCTACATTACGGACACTAGGGTTCACAACTTCAATTCAGTTTTGCATGTAAATTTCTTTTCAGTATGTGTGCTGAGAAGTGCCTTCAATCAAGTCTGCGCTCAGAAGATTTCACAACTAGATACCAAGACCGCCAGCACTACAGAACACATTGAAAACAATCTTGATTTACTTAAAACAGAGACGATTGCACAATATCCTCAGATTTTCTTAAAGTTTGAACACTAAGAAATTCAGCCTTCATTTATTTGATGCAGACACACTTCTACTATATGTGTTCGCATTTTGTTTAAATAAGTGACAAAAACAATTTGTCTATGTCTGTTAACAACTGCCTTCAATCTACACTGCACAGGGAGCGTACAAGCTCAGAGCCAAAGATCCTACTTACTCAGTGCACCATAAATCATCAGAAAGAAGAGTGAACACTTGTATGTCACAGTGAGAAATACTGTCCCTTTTAAATGGAATTGATGCAGAATTCAATCAACAAAAGACATGACTTCAATTACTGTACCTCCCCCGACCACATAACATCAAAGGGTACGTTCAAGCTCAGCGCCAAAAGTATTAGTAACTCAGTGCACCACAAATCATCACCACGTGACCGTATTGAATGAGATGATTTATTTAGAAAAAAATGTATCATAATTTTTGAAGATATACATCAACCTACTTCTGTGAATGGACAACCAATATTCATTAGAAAACTTGATTTTAAAGACTTTGCTACCAATGCGTCCTGTTTGGACGACGCATCATCGCACACTCCACAGAACTTTGTTATTTCAGATGCACACTTGTTTCCTTTCTTGGCTGGGATTATCAATTATTCCTAAATTTCATATTCTGATTGAACGTCATGATTCTTTATTGAACCTTTTTGTCATTTCTACTACCCCAGCCGAAGGTTAATACTCCAAAAGTAATCTGTAAAATTTGCCAAACAACTCTTTCAAAGGGTGATCCATACAAAAAATACTTTTTTAGCACAGCCCTTTATTCAAACTTCTTGGTAACTACTTCCCGTGAATGGCAGTGGGTAATTTCCACACTTGCATTCTTACTTGCAACGCACAGTCTGTGTAATGAGCTGGGTATCCAAAGATCTACTTCCCTGATAAGGCAATGCTTACTTTGCATGTCTGCAGCCCTTCTTACTTTTTACCTTATTCATCTTCCATTCAATGAACACATCATCCACACATACACACACTTACTTGCTGCCTTTTTTGGCAGGGGTTATATTCTTCAATTTCATATTCTGATTCAAAGTCAAAGCCCTTTATCGAGCCTTTTTCATGTAGATACTACACCGGCAGAAGGCAGTGGGAAATGTGCGCCCTTGCTGCCTTTCTTCGCAGGGGTTATCAACAATTGCTCAAATTCATATTCCTATTCAAATTGCAGGCCGTTTATCGAGCCTTTTTGTTGTAACAACTACCCCGGCCGAAGGCAGTAAGACATTTGCAGAGTTGCTGCCTTTCTTGGCTGTGGTTATCAATTATTCTTGAATTTCTCATTCTGATTCAAAGTCAAGACCCTTTACCAAGCCTTTTTGTTGTAGCTACTACCCCGGCCAACTACCTTGGACCAACACAACACGACATGGCAGGACTATGATGTCAGTGACATCATGAGTATCTGGTGTGAAAACCTATGTTTTTTTCAGTGAATTTAATAGGTTTTTTAAATGCTAATTCCTAACTATAACTGGTGTGAAACCTATGGTTTTTTCAGTGAATTTCATAGGTTTTTTAAATGCTAATTCCTTACTATATCGAGTTTGTAACCTACGATTTTTTTTAATATGATGTTTTCTGTGAGTATTAATTAGTATTATTTTTTTTAATAATAATATTTTTTTTTTTTACTAGTTTTTCTTGGGGCGCTCTGGGTCCGCGCACCTGTAAGCTCTCTAGAAAGCGCACCCAGAGCGCTACTTGCATTTGTGTAAAAAATATGAATGAAAAGTAAATAATAACGCAAGACATTTAGTACCATACATATAAAAGCAGTTTTTTTGAATAAGGAAATGAAAATAATTCTGCATTTCCGTGAAACTATCAAAACGTCACTTCGGGGCGCCGCGTAAGCTCCCCCGGAAGCGCCTACGTTTGCACCGCATGTGCGCCCCCGGAAGCGCCTACGTTTGCGTCGCGTATGCGCCCCCGGAAGCGCTCTGGTGCGCGCAGCGTCAGCGCGTCAAGTCATGTGACCTTAAAATAACACTTTTCATTAGTTGCTAACAGTTTTTTTTACAAAGAATGAAATCACCACCCATTTCCATCACTTCTTCTTTCACTTTTGTGACTGAAAGACCTGCCTTTTTTCTCTTCGATCTTGCTTGGTTAATCATGGCTGCCAGACCATCCAGCAGTGAAAATGAGCCTGAATTAATCGATGAAGAGCCTCCTCAGCCAAAGGTGAAAGAGAATTTCATCTGGAATTTTTTTTCCATACCAGATGACCAGAAAAAGGTGAATGCTCCAAAATTGGAGTGCATGATCTGCCATACAGTCCTATCACGGGGTGACCCCCCAAAAAATATTCTTTTGGGAACTCCACAATGCTTTGCCATGTGGAGAGGAAGCACCCCCAGATTTTTGCCCGGGAAAGTGTCAGGGCTCTGGCACAAGAGGTTACCAGTAATGGGCCCTCTACATCCACCGGAGAAGCAACTACTTCTGTGAGGGGGCGATCGCAGTAGCTGGTTCCAAACATTCAGCCTGCATTCAACAAAGGTGTCCTGAAATGCAGATACTGTGATCAACTACTTACCTTTGGGGAGCAAAGTGTCCTGCTCATGGTTCGAGCATTGGAGAACCATCGCTGCCGTTCCCAGCCCTAATTTTTTTGGTTTTTTTTGCTCCTGTTGAGTAGGTTCCATTCCCTGTTTTTGTTTCTGTTCTAAAAAAGAAAAAAGAAGAAAAAATAAGTTATTTTCAGAACTACCTCCAATTCTCATCAAAGAGCTATATTCTTAAAAAAATGAAAAAGAGTAAGTGAAGTGGAGTGCATTGATAATGGAAAGGAAAATGAGTAAGAAAGAACAGAAAGGTATGAGAGGGGAAAGGAAGTGAAGTAGGGGGACTGAAAGAAGGTGCATGTTGGGAAGGAAAGTAAGGAGAATGAGAGTGAACATGGGGAATGTGGATATTCAACGAAAATGTTGAAAAGGAACGGGGGTGTGGAAGGGTAAGAAAAGATGCATTGCTAGAGTTGCATCATTTTTGTGACACACTCCAGCAATGCATCACTTTTGCGCTTACATATACGTCTGAAATACTGACGTATCTGTATGTATGCAAAAGGGACGTATTGATGCAAAAAAAGGGTCGTAGAGGTGGCGCAGTGAAATCTATGAGATGGAGTTTAACGCCACCGGTGTGTCACTTTTTGTGACGCACCAGTGCTGAAAAAATGCACCTTATTCAGTCATATTTACAAAGTGACGCATCTAGGTTGATGCGTCACTTTGTAAGCCCCTGCGCCACATTATACCTACGTCAAGTGTAATGTAAGCAAAAGGGGCGTATTGACGCAAGAAAGGGTCGCAGAGGTGATGCAGTGAATAAACTGGGTTTTCCCCATGCTACGCTCCCCGGTCCGCTCCCCAGTGCGCATACCGGGCGCTCCCCCCGCGCAAATCGAATGTTTTTTTTTTTTACCCCGCGGGCCCCTTTATAGCCCCCACATCAAATCTAGGGGGTCCGGGGGGTCTACCCTGCCCTCCTTATGGTCATTTCCCCCTTTGTTTTTGCCACCTCTTGTGTCTCTATCCTACCGAGACACACGATGGCGGCCGCTCCGGACTGTTTCGAATGTTTACAAACACCTGAGAGCCAATCAGCTTTCCGTGTGCAAGTCGCGTAGCGTGGCCGGTGCGCTCCCCGGTGCGCGTACTGGGGCGCGCCTATTGATATATATATTTTTTTTAACCTAAATTACTCAAAAACCACCAGAGCACATATCTTGAAACATAGCAAAGGCACATCGGGGTACCAGTCCCTACAATTTTCCAAGTTTGGTGCAAATCCATTCAGCCATTCGGGCTAAAAGTGAGTTTGACCGCCCTATGGAAATTAACATGGAGAAAACACGTTTTGGGACCCCCCTTTTATCTCGGGCCCCCGATTGACGAATCCCCCCCACATTTTCAGGTAAGGAGCGGAGCGGGCCACAAAATTTGAGAAATTCGCGAAGATTCGTCCACCGGCGCCAAAGTTATTCCCAATAGAATGTTGCGGATTTCCTATGGAAAGTAGATCCTAACTATAACTACCTACTGGCGACCGCCAGTAGGTAATATATCAATCTGCTTTGAAGCCTGAGTGGATGTAGCGGATGTATAAATATGTGAATGGACGATTTAGTACCAATGTGATTGACTGTCTAAGTGAGGAATTAAATAAATGGGATTGTGATTAAACTGTATGAATACCTGTATCACTCTATTTCTTGTTGTATAAACTACTACATACGTTTCTTACTACCTATGTGAAAGTCTATATTAGTTATTAATTAGTTAAATGAGTATTTGTATGGGATAGTGAACCAATGTGTGTGGTTGGGTGGGAAGTGTGTGACTGTGGAAAGATGTGTAAATAGTTGATTTTGTAAGTATATGAGGTTAAGACTGTCTGTGGAAACAGTTGTTTGGGTGAGTGAATCGCTTTATGGGTGTGGTGATGAGTAAATATATTTCTCAATGATATATGTCCAACAAACTAAAAATATAAAAGGCAGTGTATGTGACAGGTATTGTATATAAACAAGTATACATTATACTCAGTGATTGTATGAGTGATGTATGGATAACTGTATACTTTTAATACTGATTTTATAACACACTAAGTATGGGGTACTATCTATATGAATAAATAAAGCAGTGTTTGTATAGGTGTATAGCAAAGTGTAAGTATGATCTATTGTTTGCATAAGTGAGTAGGATGTCTGTATAAAGGAATAGGATATGTGCTGGTGTGTAATGTTGATGTAGGTATATAAGTATTTTTAATAGTGTTCTATTGATCTTTGTTAGCATGTATGAGAGAATCTATAGGTAAGTGTTTAGATGTGTGTGTATCACTGAGTGGGTTTTTAGAAACGTGAACTGGTGTGTCAATGTTTCAAATATGGTACTTCATATTTTATAATGTGTGTTAAAAGAATATGCTACTGTATGATCAGATGTATCAGCTTGTCACTTGGATGATGTCATCGGTCATGTCATCAGTGATGTCATTTGAGATGTCATCAGTGATGTCATCAGTGATGTCAATGACCATGTCATGAATGAAGGGGAAGTCCCTACCGGCTTAAGAGTCTGGTTTTCCAAGAGATCATTGTGACGTAGATGAACGGATGGAAGTAGCCAAGCCTGTATTTGGGTAGCATGGGCTACGCCTAAAGAAGGAATGGATTTCTATGCTTATATAAGGGCAATTATACCTATATAAGAGCATGAATCAGGAAAATTCACTCTGAATCTAAATCGATACACAACACCCACTCCACTTTCTTATGTACAACGTCACTAAACATGTTTAATCATATCTAAAACATATCTACACATGAAGTGCTAAAACCCCTCCAAAATACATAAAAAATGCATTAGAATTGGTTGTAAGCAAAAAAATGCATAGGTGCTGTACTCATTAAAGCAATGTTTTATTTTCAGCATATATTTACATTTGAATTCTAAATGAAGGAAGCATGAAAAATCTACATTTATGAATTGGCTCGTAATAATCAGACGATAAAGGACAAAACCATTTCATGCCAGATTACATAAAACTGTTGTTTGTGGACATGGTCACATATTGTCTCTGGAATTATTCAAACCATTATTGTTCTATTTGAATAGTTCTACTTTAAGCAGATTACCCATGTCAAAAATTTTAAAATACAAATTTGGAAAAAGAAATTAATCATAGGAAAACGTTTTTTGTTTTAAAAAATGAAGGTCAAATTCAAAGTCTCTCAGAACACAGGCAAAATTAAAAAGTCAGTGTTAGCGCTTGGAGAAAACATGAAATCTTGTATGTCCATAAAACAATTGTCTAAAATTGTAGGTGATAGTTGGATTACCTCGTTAAGAATATTAACCGCACATATATGTGAAGCATCGCTCTCAGCATTGGTTGCATTAGTAATGTTTGAATCAGATGTTACCTGCACGCCTGAAGTTTCCTCTCGTAACTCAGCCTCAGCATTTTGCGTCTCTGAGATCTCAATGAACGCCATCATCAGAATTGGTAGCAGCTGGGGACAACACAGAGCATGGGCAACGAGTTCCAAAATGAGGGGCAGTCTGCCAAACACAGAGTGCACGCAGTTTGGAATTATTTCCAGGACTACTTGAAAATGTGCTAACAGTTCTGAACATGCGTTCTTAAATAGATGTACAATATCGCTCGTATCAGATATGTTTAAGATATTGTAAAGGGCAGTTTGTAGTTAAAATGGCATGTATCCCAGCAGAAGACATTGCGACTTTTAGATCATAGCTCTCTTTGGCCGAGGTCAGTGGCATCGTTTTCTGCAAAAGAATGGCTTTAATTCTTCTTAGAGTATCAATTCTATATCATGCATATAGAAGAGATGTTCAGTGAAGGCCATGAAGGCGACTCCCTGGCTGTCTTGGTTTTAGGAAACATTACTTGCATACAAAAAGTGACCCTGGCCGACACAGTCACTAGGTATGGTATGCCTGGCAACATGCCACAGCAGCTGTGATTGTTCAACATGAGGTAACTCCCATTTGAAAGTTGTCCAAATATTGGATCAATCACTGCAGCCAGTTAACCTTTCAGGTGGCAGGATAAATTGTTAGAGGAACCATCGCAGGCCCCATGTAAATTAATACCCTGACAAGGAGAGAACCCCTTCGTGCATATTCACTGTTTTTACCGCTTAGAGACACTGCACATCCCCCACTCCAACATCTGTGTGTGAATGGTAATTCCCAGGATCTCTTGATCTATTCTTTAGCCAACCTTTCATATGTGCCTACTGGTATGTGTTTTAGGCAATACTGAAAATGGAAAAATGTAACAGGCAGAGTGATTGTTCCATGTATGATCCATTCAGTAGCTGGTTTCTATGCTACCATAAATGGCAATCTTTCCAGTTTTTGAATGCTCAGCACCGTATAGTCTGCTCCCCTTTGTGCCAGTTTGATATGTTTGTCAGTGAGATTGAATTCTGGAAACAGTGACGTGGTATTGATTAAACGCAAAGGCACATAACCTGAACAAAGGTTTTGCAACGTCCAGCCCAATAGCATGATAGAACGTAATTGAGACTGACCGTGTTGCGACATGACCGAGTCCTGTTCGATGATGTCTATGGCAGAAGACACTATGCTGTCCAATGAATATATCCTGGATGGCAGAGTCGTTAACCCATAGTCAACTACAGAGACAGTTTGCTCTAAATTAATATGATCCATTTCTCTTATTTGTTCTGCAGTCTCTGCTTGAATAATCTTCCATGCTTTGTTATAAGCAGCATATATACCGGCATATATAAAACATTTATGACATGGTTTTCTTGGTCCTAGCAAGAATTTAAGATAAGTGTTGCTTTACATCATCAAGTGTAGATCTTTTTAGCTAATCAAGGCTGAGCTTCCCTACACTGTATGTTGTTACTATACCAAGATGCTAACTTTTAACATATCTTCGGTCTGGCCTATTGCATTTAACCCCTTGTGTTTTGTTCAGGAATCTATTTTGTCAGTTGTTTGTGTCTGTGGGCCGAATCAACCATTTTTTCCAATCTGGATCTGTTCTGTTGTGAAGCAAAACAGTATGTACTTCGACCTCCCCCTCTGAAGTGTCTTATCTATCAGGTGTAGGTGTAGGTGTGGATGGATCTTGAATAACCTAGGGCAAGACGTTTGTTTGACAGTGTCATTCATAAAAAAATATTTGCTTATGGATGATACAAACTCTAAACAAAGATTCTAACCCCTGCACTTGCCAATCTTTTGTTCCCTGACAGTTTCTGTCTCAATGTTGTCTTTCCAAAAGTTGAAACCATTACTAGACAGTTGGGGAAAAAAGGCTGCAGTATACATCTGTTTTGTGTTTGTTAACATAGTTTTCAGTCCTGTTTTGTTTACATTTTTAAAATAAAATGATTCTGGATTGGACACATTGAAACCTGAAAAGTATGGAAATGTATTAGGAAAAGTTTTTGAGCTACCCTTTGGTGGCATAGAACAATGTTTCCATTGGTTATACATATATATACATTTCTAGGCATTGTTTATTTGTGCAAGAAATGATGACCATAGTCATTATAACAATACATCTGTTCATAGTCTGAAAAACCTTCCAAGTATTCATGATTAGTTTCTAGGTCTGACATCACATTATTAACAGTCTTGAAGTCCCAGTCATCAGGAAAGGTACTAGATGAAACAAAGTCTCTTAATGAAATCTTGAACTTGTGTGGAATCTTCAACAGCTCCGAAAGTGCCAAAAATGTCATATTCTGTTCTATCCCAAGCTATACCTTCAGGTACAGGAACAACTGTGATTTTCACTGCTGACAAGTCTCTTTGTTCACAATGTGATGATTAGTGTGGTTTGAGGAGTAAGTTGATGTTCTTATTTGCTGTGTCCAATTTGACATATCTTCCATTTATCAGCATACCCATAGTTATTACCAGTGCTAACCAAAGTAGAAGAAAAAATATTCCCAACAGAATCCAAAGTTCAATCCATGGTGAAACCAGATAAGACTTTTCCAGGTGATAAAAAAGTCAGTTGTTTGTTCTTTTTTCTGGTGTCGTTTCTGGTTCACTAGGATCATCATAACACATATTAAGGTTAATGAAATAGCCAGACGCACTTCTGTCAATTGTTGGGATTGCATCAGGATTCGTTCAAATCGCTGGAACCACTTGATCACTTGTTACTTCGTTGTAGACAGGTGCTTCTTGATGAACTTTTATTTGGGTCTCAAGAGGTACAAGTTCCATAGATTTGTTGCATAGTCCTTATTTTTGCACTGCAGATTCCTCAAAGGTGATGAGTCTCTCAGTTTGAACCTCTTGGATTATAACCAGAGGAGTGCGTCTGCTACGTGGTTATGTAGTGTAGTTCCTATATTCCCAATAGGCTCTGCGCATTGGAATAACATAAACAGCAGTGTAGACGTAGGACTGAGGTCATCTAGGTCTCTACTGACTATGTTAGACTTAATTAGTTTTGCCAGCTAGCTCAGAGGTCACTAGAAGCTTTCTCGAATGTTCAGGAAAGGGTTAACTGTCCAGATTTAGAAGAGAAGGGATTAGTTTCTGACAACCTCATAAACATGACAACTTTGCTCCCTCAGAATAAAGAGTGTATCTCTAGAGTCGTGTGAAAACACTAGACGGCTATTTCACTCAGTCAATCGTGCATGCTTAGTTCCACCAGAATGCAGAGACATAAAGAGACAGGCGTTTTCAATAAAAAGGTGTTATTTTATTGAGCAGTCTTCTTTCTCATGCAAGAGAAATTAATTGCCACAATTGCAATACTTATCATAAAGTAAAGTGCATACAGTAAAAGTAGTATAATGAAATAATACTGTAAAAGCATTGATATGGTTTCTTAGCCATATGATACTTTAAAATATATAAAATATATACATACATAAAATCATTGAATAAATAAACTCAACTGGTGCTTCTAAGATACGCCTACCCCAGTGTACCTGACCTAAGCCTAATACGTGGGAAGGAGAAAGTAAGTAGCAGTTTTAAGTTAAAGTTAGGTTTTTGCCAAGGATCGGAATCAAGAATTCTCTCGAAGGTTTTAATCAGCTCAGTACCTTGGTTATAGAATGAAGGAGTTCTTGTATCTTGCTTCTCAGGACTCATTCTCCAAGCAACCCGCAAGGGTAACTCGGGAACACCAGAGCTGGATTTCTCGGCATGAGAAAAGGCAGCTTCTCCAGCGCGTCAAAAAGGGAGGGGCGGCTTCCTTCAGCTCTGACAACAGCTGGGCTTTCAGACAAGTCGAACGTCTCTCTGCTCCCCACCACCTTGTGTTTGCTTAAGGCAACGTTGGTATATTTATACCTGAAAGGTGTCGGGTTTGACGTAAGGTTGGACATAAGACGTCATTAAGAACTAACTTCTTGCTGGATTCTCGGAGTTCTTGTGCAAATCAAAACAAAAGCAGGAGGGGGATTCCCGGGCTGCTGGAGGCTTGGTTTGTTTAAAGAACACGTTGTGCTTTCAAGGAGTCTATGGGAGTAGCCTTGCAGTGCTTTGGACTGCATGGGCTATTACTAAATATGGATCTGATTCTTATGCCTTTATAAGGGTACTGTTTATTAAAACCACATAAGGGCATGAATCGGGAATATCGAATTAGGGTCCTAGATAGAAATACAACAGTTAGAGTCCACTTGGCCTACTGCTTAGTATCGGCCACAAAGTGTGGTTTGATCAGGTCAATAGACACAAACCTGTTCTCCTTTTGAAAAAGTAAGGGGCGGCAGTAAAACTGTTATGATCCGTGGATTGCTAGGACAGGTACTGGTTGTCTGTAAGAAGGCCAACATTTGATCTTCTCTCTGACTAGATCAACAATGTTTGGGATCCAGACAGACCTTGCTAGGGCGGTTGGTTTTTCTCCAGTGGTGGTTGGCTTCAGGTACACATTGCTTTGTTTTGTTCTTAATTCATATAAGTCCTGTAAAATAGCCAAACGATCTTTGATATCAAATGTTTTTTGTTCCACGACTGATGTCTGACATTTAAGGTCTGAGACCAACATTGTTGTCCCAAAAAGGACCTCATATGGAGTGATACCCCCTAGAGAACTTCTGGGAAACTACGGTGAACACTTATTAGATGTTTTACCCACCCAAACCTAATACACTAGCTGCTATGGATTGCTTTATGTCCCTTTTTTTTTCTATCCACAACCGAATTTCCCTAAGGATAGAATGGACTGGAATACCGCAATGCAACCCCCAAACTGGCCATGGCTTCTTTGTAAGCCCGAGGGCTAAACGCAGGACCCTGGTCAGAATGTACCGTGCCAATGGTGTATGTGCCGATAAAGACTTGCAAATCTTTTATAACAGTTTGAGCATCAGCCGAGCGCTGAGGCCATATCCAAATGAATCTTGAACACAAATCCATAGTGACCATGATTTATTTATGGTTACCATCTCTTTATAAGGGACCACAGTGGTCCAAGTAAACACACACTAATGGTTTATCTGAAATTAACAGGGGCGCCTGCGCAAGAATGTTTCACAGTAGAGACTTTCATCTTTTGGCATTTTTCACAGCCCAAGACGTAGTTTCTGGTCTGTTTCCTCATGCGTGGCCACCAGTATCTCTGTTTTAATAACGATACTGTGACTGAAACACCTGCATGTGCAGAGGAGAGCCCTACATGTGCTGTTAGGATTAGTCCTAATCTATGTTCCTTGTTTGGAATTACCCTATCCCCTACTCCAGGGATTCGAGCAAACGGAACAGTGCTTGCATCAGTTATATATGAGTATTTGAGTGGAAACCCTTTTTTTTAACATACTACCGCTGCCTTTGCTTGTAGCATTGACAGCCAGCATTATTTCACTGTCTATTTTTGTTTTTGAACAAGTGATTGCAGCTATGGAAGCCGATTACACAGCCCCCTTCATGGCTTCATCAGCCAATGAATTCCCTTCAATGTAAACACCATAACATTGCTGGATCAGCGTATGTATCACATGAGTGTTTTGTGGTCCTTCTCGTAACTGAACTACTTCAAGTGCCCCTATCACAAAAACTTCCCTACCACCTCTCGATGTTAGGCCATGTTTTATCAGTTTTATAGTGATGGCTTTCCTTAAATTTGGAGGAATGATTATAGCATTCTCATCGGTTTCTTGGAGACCTGTATAGTTTCAAGCTTTGTCCGCGCTGTCACCTGTCGCTCCACCAGTTCCGGCTTTGTTGCTGTTTTTGGACATTGTTTATTGAAAATTGCAGAGCAAGTTTCAAGGAAACAAAGATAAGGTGCACAATATTTAGAACATGGTATCCTTCTATGTTGAACAAACCAAAAACTAATACATAAGATTTGTTTTGTCCTTCTCAGTTATAGCAGATATTATCCCTTACCCACTCCAGGTGTCTATTGGAGTATTATGAGTAGAGGGTCCCTGACAAAAGCATGACTGAGTTACTTCATTATCTAGTGTTAAATCAGTGCCTTACCAAACCTTTGGGTGCTATGTAGTGTAGTTCCTATATTTCCAATAGGCTCTGCGCATTGGAATAACATACACTATAGATTTGACACAGGACTGAGGTCAGTATGTCTCTATCTAGTACATTAAACTTAATTGTGTGTGTGTATAGCTAACTCGGAGATCTCTAGAAACTTTCTCAAGTAAACAAGAAGGGATTAGTCTCTGACAACTGCATAAACATGAAAACTTTGTTTCCCCTAGGACAGGAACAATATCTTCAGAATTGTGGAAACAATAGCTAAATATTTCACTCAGTCAATCGTGCATGCTTAGTTTCTACAGAGTTGCATAGAAATAGAGAGACATGCGTTTCAATAAAAGGGTTTATTGAACAGTCTTCTTTCTCTTATTTCTCATGCAAGAGATATGAACTGCTACTATCGTTCAACAGAATGCAAAGTATAATGCGTACAGCGTGAACAGTAATATAAAATAATAATGTAATAGCATTGTCTGTTGCAATGACATATATAAAAATTCATACATAAATAACACAAGCTAAAAACTCAACTGGTGCTTCTAAAATACGCCTACTCTAATGTACCTAACCTAGGTCTAGTACCAGGGAAGAAGTAGGTGCTGTTTAGATATAGATGTAGTTCTGCCAATAATTGCCAAAGGTTTCTCTAGGTTCCAATCATCTCCATACCTTAGAATGAGAGAGGATGGTGTTTCTTTCACGGGACTCGATTTCCCAACACCCTGCAAGGGGAGTCAGAAACACTGGAGCTGGATTCACGGCAGGAGGATGTTAGCTGGAGAGTTGGCTTCCTTCAGCACTTGCTGCAGCGAGCTGCGTCGTGCAAGTAGGTAGTCGAACTGCATTGAACCACACAGTGCTTTGTCATAGCAAGTGAAGGTAAATTTATACCTTAACTTGAACCTTGAAATGAACCCCAAAGGAATAGATGTTCATGCATAATAATGAGTTCTTGGAGAAATCAATATCCAAGCAAGGGGAAGTCCCTACCAGCTTAGGAGTCTGGTTTTCCAAGAAATCATTGTGACGTATATGAATGGATGGTATCCATGCCTGTATTTGGGTAGCATGGGCTATGCCTAAATAAGGACTGGATTTCTATGTCTATATAACGGCAATGTGAATTGTACCTATATAAGGGCATGAATCAGAAAAATTCATTCAGAATCTAAATTGATACACAACACCCACTCCACTTTCTTATGTACGATGTTACTAAACATGTTTAAACATATCAAAATCATATCTACGCATTAAGTGCTATAGCCTCTTCAAACTACATAAAAATGCATTAGAATTGGTTGTAAGCATTAAAAATACATTGGTGGGGGGGGCGTGGCCAAGATGGCGGCGGAGTAGGACGCCTTTTCGTGCCGCTCCGGCGCTGATCCGACAAAGCTTCTAATAGCACGTATCTGAGGGAGCGCACCCGCCTCAAACACGGCGGGGAGGTCCGCCTGACAGAGCGGTCGACCCTGATGTGGTCGCTGGAGCGGTGTAGCCCCGAGATTGCTCCTGGGATCGAGCGCACTCTGCGGCCTGCGAGACCCCGGGCTCTCCTGACATCGGAGCCCGGCACAGGTGGTGGGCGGGGCCCTGAAGCTCGTTTGAAGAGATCCGAGCTGGCGGAAGGTGGAGGGTCGCTGGGACCCGACGAGCAGTGGACCTGGCGGCAGATATAGCATCGACTCCACTGGCCTCGGGGCGTTGCCGAGACATCTGCACTCCGAAGGTGTTGGCCTTGAGCGGTGGTGCTCTCCCTACCCTGGCACGGAGTAGGGGAAAGGGTTGGCCTAACGGATTCCGGCGCAGCTTGTATCGCACGGAGGCCAGTGGCATCGTTTTCTGCAAAAGAATGGCTTTAATTCTTCTTAGAGTATCAATTCTATATCATGCATATAGAAGAGATGTTCAGTGAAGGCCATGAAGGCGACTCCCTGGCTGTCTTGGTTTTAGGAAACATTACTTGCATACAAAAAGTGACCCTGGCCGACACAGTCACTAGGTATGGTATGCCTGGCAACATGCCACAGCAGCTGTGATTGTTCAACATGAGGTAACTCCCATTTGAAAGTTGTCCAAATATTGGATCAATCACTGCAGCCAGTTAACCTTTCAGGTGGCAGGATAAATTGTTAGAGGAACCATCGCAGGCCCCATGTAAATTAATACCCTGACAAGGAGAGAACCCCTTCGTGCATATTCACTGTTTTTACCGCTTAGAGACACTGCACATCCCCCACTCCAACATCTGTGTGTGAATGGTAATTCCCAGGATCTCTTGATCTATTCTTTAGCCAACCTTTCATATGTGCCTACTGGTATGTGTTTTAGGCAATACTGAAAATGGAAAAATGTAACAGGCAGAGTGATTGTTCCATGTATGATCCATTCAGTAGCTGGTTTCTATGCTACCATAAATGGCAATCTTTCCAGTTTTTGAATGCTCAGCACCGTATAGTCTGCTCCCCTTTGTGCCAGTTTGATATGTTTGTCAGTGAGATTGAATTCTGGAAACAGTGAAGTGGTATTGATTAAACGCAAAGGCACATAACCTGAACAAAGGTTTTGCAACGTCCAGCCCAATAGCATGATAGAACGTAATTGAGACTGACCGTGTTGCGACATGACCGAGTCCTGTTCGATGATGTCTATGGCAGAAGACACTATGCTGTCCAATGAATATATCCTGGATGGCAGAGTCGTTAACCCATAGTCAACTACAGAGACAGTTTGCTCTAAATTAATATGATCCATTTCTCTTATTTGTTCTGCAGTCTCTGCTTGAATAATCTTCCATGCTTTGTTATAAGCAGCATATATACCGGCATATATAAAACATTTATGACATGGTTTTCTTGGTCCTAGCAAGAATTTAAGATAAGTGTTGCTTTACATCATCAAGTGTAGATCTTTTTAGCTAATCAAGGCTGAGCTTCCCTACACTGTATGTTGTTACTATACCAAGATGCTAACTTTTAACATATCTTCGGTCTGGCCTATTGCATTTAACCCCTTGTGTTTTGTTCAGGAATCTATTTTGTCAGTTGTTTGTGTCTGTGGGCCGAATCAACCATTTTTTCCAATCTGGATCTGTTCTGTTGTGAAGCAAAACAGTATGTACTTCGACCTCCCCCTCTGAAGTGTCTTATCTATCAGGTGTAGGTGTAGGTGTGGATGGATCTTGAATAACCTAGGGCAAGACGTTTGTTTGACAGTGTCATTCATAAAAAAATATTTGCTTATGGATGATACAAACTCTAAACAAAGATTCTAACCCCTGCACTTGCCAATCTTTTGTTCCCTGACAGTTTCTGTCTCAATGTTGTCTTTCCAAAAGTTGAAACCATTACTAGACAGTTGGGGAAAAAAGGCTGCAGTATACATCTGTTTTGTGTTTGTTAACATAGTTTTCAGTCCTGTTTTGTTTACATTTTTAAAATAAAATGATTCTGGATTGGACACATTGAAACCTGAAAAGTATGGAAATGTATTAGGAAAAGTTTTTGAGCTACCCTTTGGTGGCATAGAACAATGTTTCCATTGGTTATACATATATATACATTTCTAGGCATTGTTTATTTGTGCAAGAAATGATGACCATAGTCATTATAACAATACATCTGTTCATAGTCTGAAAAACCTTCCAAGTATTCATGATTAGTTTCTAGGTCTGACATCACATTATTAACAGTCTTGAAGTCCCAGTCATCAGGAAAGGTACTAGATGAAACAAAGTCTCTTAATGAAATCTTGAACTTGTGTGGAATCTTCAACAGCTCCGAAAGTGCCAAAAATGTCATATTCTGTTCTATCCCAAGCTATACCTTCAGGTACAGGAACAACTGTGATTTTCACTGCTGACAAGTCTCTTTGTTCACAATGTGATGATTAGTGTGGTTTGAGGAGTAAGTTGATGTTCTTATTTGCTGTGTCCAATTTGACATATCTTCCATTTATCAGCATACCCATAGTTATTACCAGTGCTAACCAAAGTAGAAGAAAAAATATTCCCAACAGAATCCAAAGTTCAATCCATGGTGAAACCAGATAAGACTTTTCCAGGTGATAAAAAAGTCAGTTGTTTGTTCTTTTTTCTGGTGTCGTTTCTGGTTCACTAGGATCATCATAACACATATTAAGGTTAATGAAATAGCCAGACGCACTTCTGTCAATTGTTGGGATTGCATCAGGATTCGTTCAAATCGCTGGAACCACTTGATCACTTGTTACTTCGTTGTAGACAGGTGCTTCTTGATGAACTTTTATTTGGGTCTCAAGAGGTACAAGTTCCATAGATTTGTTGCATAGTCCTTATTTTTGCACTGCAGATTCCTCAAAGGTGATGAGTCTCTCAGTTTGAACCTCTTGGATTATAACCAGAGGAGTGCGTCTGCTACGTGGTTATGTAGTGTAGTTCCTATATTCCCAATAGGCTCTGCGCATTGGAATAACATAAACAGCAGTGTAGACGTAGGACTGAGGTCATCTAGGTCTCTACTGACTATGTTAGACTTAATTAGTTTTGCCAGCTAGCTCAGAGGTCACTAGAAGCTTTCTCGAATGTTCAGGAAAGGGTTAACTGTCCAGATTTAGAAGAGAAGGGATTAGTTTCTGACAACCTCATAAACATGACAACTTTGCTCCCTCAGAATAAAGAGTGTATCTCTAGAGTCGTGTGAAAACACTAGACGGCTATTTCACTCAGTCAATCGTGCATGCTTAGTTCCACCAGAATGCAGAGACATAAAGAGACAGGCGTTTTCAATAAAAAGGTGTTATTTTATTGAGCAGTCTTCTTTCTCATGCAAGAGAAATTAATTGCCACAATTGCAATACTTATCATAAAGTAAAGTGCATACAGTAAAAGTAGTATAATGAAATAATACTGTAAAAGCATTGATATGGTTTCTTAGCCATATGATACTTTAAAATATATAAAATATATACATACATAAAATCATTGAATAAATAAACTCAACTGGTGCTTCTAAGATACGCCTACCCCAGTGTACCTGACCTAAGCCTAATACGTGGGAAGGAGAAAGTAAGTAGCAGTTTTAAGTTAAAGTTAGGTTTTTGCCAAGGATCGGAATCAAGAATTCTCTCGAAGGTTTTAATCAGCTCAGTACCTTGGTTATAGAATGAAGGAGTTCTTGTATCTTGCTTCTCAGGACTCATTCTCCAAGCAACCCGCAAGGGTAACTCGGGAACACCAGAGCTGGATTTCTCGGCATGAGAAAAGGCAGCTTCTCCAGCGCGTCAAAAAGGGAGGGGCGGCTTCCTTCAGCTCTGACAACAGCTGGGCTTTCAGACAAGTCGAACGTCTCTCTGCTCCCCACCACCTTGTGTTTGCTTAAGGCAACGTTGGTATATTTATACCTGAAAGGTGTCGGGTTTGACGTAAGGTTGGACATAAGACGTCATTAAGAACTAACTTCTTGCTGGATTCTCGGAGTTCTTGTGCAAATCAAAACAAAAGCAGGAGGGGGATTCCCGGGCTGCTGGAGGCTTGGTTTGTTTAAAGAACACGTTGTGCTTTCAAGGAGTCTATGGGAGTAGCCTTGCAGTGCTTTGGACTGCATGGGCTATTACTAAATATGGATCTGATTCTTATGCCTTTATAAGGGTACTGTTTATTAAAACCACATAAGGGCATGAATCGGGAATATCGAATTAGGGTCCTAGATAGAAATACAACAGTTAGAGTCCACTTGGCCTACTGCTTAGTATCGGCCACAAAGTGTGGTTTGATCAGGTCAATAGACACAAACCTGTTCTCCTTTTGAAAAAGTAAGGGGCGGCAGTAAAACTGTTATGATCCGTGGATTGCTAGGACAGGTACTGGTTGTCTGTAAGAAGGCCAACATTTGATCTTCTCTCTGACTAGATCAACAATGTTTGGGATCCAGACAGACCTTGCTAGGGCGGTTGGTTTTTCTCCAGTGGTGGTTGGCTTCAGGTACACATTGCTTTGTTTTGTTCTTAATTCATATAAGTCCTGTAAAATAGCCAAACGATCTTTGATATCAAATGTTTTTTGTTCCACGACTGATGTCTGACATTTAAGGTCTGAGACCAACATTGTTGTCCCAAAAAGGACCTCATATGGAGTGATACCCCCTAGAGAACTTCTGGGAAACTACGGTGAACACTTATTAGATGTTTTACCCACCCAAACCTAATACACTAGCTGCTATGGATTGCTTTATGTCCCTTTTTTTTTCTATCCACAACCGAATTTCCCTAAGGATAGAATGGACTGGAATACCGCAATGCAACCCCCAAACTGGCCATGGCTTCTTTGTAAGCCCGAGGGCTAAACGCAGGACCCTGGTCAGAATGTACCGTGCCAATGGTGTATGTGCCGATAAAGACTTGCAAATCTTTTATAACAGTTTGAGCATCAGCCGAGCGCTGAGGCCATATCCAAATGAATCTTGAACACAAATCCATAGTGACCATGATTTATTTATGGTTACCATCTCTTTATAAGGGACCACAGTGGTCCAAGTAAACACACACTAATGGTTTATCTGAAATTAACAGGGGCGCCTGCGCAAGAATGTTTCACAGTAGAGACTTTCATCTTTTGGCATTTTTCACAGCCCAAGACGTAGTTTCTGGTCTGTTTCCTCATGCGTGGCCACCAGTATCTCTGTTTTAATAACGATACTGTGACTGAAACACCTGCATGTGCAGAGGAGAGCCCTACATGTGCTGTTAGGATTAGTCCTAATCTATGTTCCTTGTTTGGAATTACCCTATCCCCTACTCCAGGGATTCGAGCAAACGGAACAGTGCTTGCATCAGTTATATATGAGTATTTGAGTGGAAACCCTTTTTTTTAACATACTACCGCTGCCTTTGCTTGTAGCATTGACAGCCAGCATTATTTCACTGTCTATTTTTGTTTTTGAACAAGTGATTGCAGCTATGGAAGCCGATTACACAGCCCCCTTCATGGCTTCATCAGCCAATGAATTCCCTTCAATGTAAACACCATAACATTGCTGGATCAGCGTATGTATCACATGAGTGTTTTGTGGTCCTTCTCGTAACTGAACTACTTCAAGTGCCCCTATCACAAAAACTTCCCTACCACCTCTCGATGTTAGGCCATGTTTTATCAGTTTTATAGTGATGGCTTTCCTTAAATTTGGAGGAATGATTATAGCATTCTCATCGGTTTCTTGGAGACCTGTATAGTTTCAAGCTTTGTCCGCGCTGTCACCTGTCGCTCCACCAGTTCCGGCTTTGTTGCTGTTTTTGGACATTGTTTATTGAAAATTGCAGAGCAAGTTTCAAGGAAACAAAGATAAGGTGCACAATATTTAGAACATGGTATCCTTCTATGTTGAACAAACCAAAAACTAATACATAAGATTTGTTTTGTCCTTCTCAGTTATAGCAGATATTATCCCTTACCCACTCCAGGTGTCTATTGGAGTATTATGAGTAGAGGGTCCCTGACAAAAGCATGACTGAGTTACTTCATTATCTAGTGTTAAATCAGTGCCTTACCAAACCTTTGGGTGCTATGTAGTGTAGTTCCTATATTTCCAATAGGCTCTGCGCATTGGAATAACATACACTATAGATTTGACACAGGACTGAGGTCAGTATGTCTCTATCTAGTACATTAAACTTAATTGTGTGTGTGTATAGCTAACTCGGAGATCTCTAGAAACTTTCTCAAGTAAACAAGAAGGGATTAGTCTCTGACAACTGCATAAACATGAAAACTTTGTTTCCCCTAGGACAGGAACAATATCTTCAGAATTGTGGAAACAATAGCTAAATATTTCACTCAGTCAATCGTGCATGCTTAGTTTCTACAGAGTTGCATAGAAATAGAGAGACATGCGTTTCAATAAAAGGGTTTATTGAACAGTCTTCTTTCTCTTATTTCTCATGCAAGAGATATGAACTGCTACTATCGTTCAACAGAATGCAAAGTATAATGCGTACAGCGTGAACAGTAATATAAAATAATAATGTAATAGCATTGTCTGTTGCAATGACATATATAAAAATTCATACATAAATAACACAAGCTAAAAACTCAACTGGTGCTTCTAAAATACGCCTACTCTAATGTACCTAACCTAGGTCTAGTACCAGGGAAGAAGTAGGTGCTGTTTAGATATAGATGTAGTTCTGCCAATAATTGCCAAAGGTTTCTCTAGGTTCCAATCATCTCCATACCTTAGAATGAGAGAGGATGGTGTTTCTTTCACGGGACTCGATTTCCCAACACCCTGCAAGGGGAGTCAGAAACACTGGAGCTGGATTCACGGCAGGAGGATGTTAGCTGGAGAGTTGGCTTCCTTCAGCACTTGCTGCAGCGAGCTGCGTCGTGCAAGTAGGTAGTCGAACTGCATTGAACCACACAGTGCTTTGTCATAGCAAGTGAAGGTAAATTTATACCTTAACTTGAACCTTGAAATGAACCCCAAAGGAATAGATGTTCATGCATAATAATGAGTTCTTGGAGAAATCAATATCCAAGCAAGGGGAAGTCCCTACCAGCTTAGGAGTCTGGTTTTCCAAGAAATCATTGTGACGTATATGAATGGATGGTATCCATGCCTGTATTTGGGTAGCATGGGCTATGCCTAAATAAGGACTGGATTTCTATGTCTATATAACGGCAATGTGAATTGTACCTATATAAGGGCATGAATCAGAAAAATTCATTCAGAATCTAAATTGATACACAACACCCACTCCACTTTCTTATGTACGATGTTACTAAACATGTTTAAACATATCAAAATCATATCTACGCATTAAGTGCTATAGCCTCTTCAAACTACATAAAAATGCATTAGAATTGGTTGTAAGCATTAAAAATACATTGGTGGGGGGGGCGTGGCCAAGATGGCGGCGGAGTAGGACGCCTTTTCGTGCCGCTCCGGCGCTGATCCGACAAAGCTTCTAATAGCACGTATCTGAGGGAGCGCACCCGCCTCAAACACGGCGGGGAGGTCCGCCTGACAGAGCGGTCGACCCTGATGTGGTCGCTGGAGCGGTGTAGCCCCGAGATTGCTCCTGGGATCGAGCGCACTCTGCGGCCTGCGAGACCCCGGGCTCTCCTGACATCGGAGCCCGGCACAGGTGGTGGGCGGGGCCCTGAAGCTCGTTTGAAGAGATCCGAGCTGGCGGAAGGTGGAGGGTCGCTGGGACCCGACGAGCAGTGGACCTGGCGGCAGATATAGCATCGACTCCACTGGCCTCGGGGCGTTGCCGAGACATCTGCACTCCGAAGGTGTTGGCCTTGAGCGGTGGTGCTCTCCCTACCCTGGCACGGAGTAGGGGAAAGGGTTGGCCTAACGGATTCCGGCGCAGCTTGTATCGCACGGAGGCCCGGAGGGTGCCTGGGGGCAGACGTCGGCACCTCGACTTTGTCCTGCCTGAACTCCGGTGGGGATCACGGATCGTACTACTGTGCACATGGGTCCGGGCGCTGCTGGAGATTACAGAGCGAGGACTGGTGTGCGTTTGATCTGAACGACGCGGCCCGCCATTATACTTGGCCACGTGGCGCTGAGCCGGAGCACTGTGAGCCGCCATGTCTACTGTGGCGTAGGGGTGCGTGTTAGCCAACGGATCCTGGCGCAGCTTGTACCCCACGGAGGCCCGGTGAGTGCTTGGGGGCGGACATCAGCACCTGGACTTTGTCCTGCCTGAACACCGGAGGGATCCGTGGATCGTACTACTGAGCAAGTGGGGCTGGGCGCAGCTGGAGACTGCGGAGCGTGACTTTTTAGTGCGTTTGAACTGAACGACGCAGCCCGCCATTACACTTGGCCACGTGGCGCTGGGCCGGAGCACTGTGAGCCGCCATGTCTACTGTGCAGCGCAAAAGGGGCCAGGGGAAGGATAATGCCCCGAAATCTTCCCAGCAACCGGCTTCCCCTGGACCCAGTGGATCAGCGAAGCAATCAGATGATGAGGCTCCGGCGACGAAAGCCTTCATGTCCGAACTCTTTGCCTCCATTAAGGAGGACATCTCCGAACTCAGGGCGCAGCTGGCCTCCGACTTGCGGGAGGTGCGGAGGGACGTGGATGGCCTAGGCGAGAGGGTGGTAACCTTGGAAGATCGAGATCTGAGTGTGGCCACCGACGTCCACCTACTACAGCAGGACATCATTCGTCTCACTGAGCAAAACCTAGATCTGCAGTTGCACACGGAGGATCTGGAGAACCGCTCCCGTAGAAACAACATTCGGATACGGGCGGTGCCATGGGACGGTGAGGCTGGGGACCTGCGTGGATACGTCCAAGACCTGTTCCTCCACATACTGGATGAAGAAGATACGAAGGAGGTCCAGATGGACAGAGTGCACAGGGTTGGTCTGCCCCGGCGCGGGGGAGGGCCCCCCCCGACATCCTGGTGTGCGTCCATGATTTTCAGCTTAAAGAACGGATTCTACGCAAGGCCAGGACTCTCACGTCGCTGCAGTTCCGTGATCATCGACCTCAGCTATACCAGGACTTGGCGGCCTCTACTTTGCAAAAGAGGCGGGAATTTCGCCCGGTGACTGCATTCCTGAGGGAGAGAGGCATCGCCTACTCTTGGGGGCACCCTTTTAGGATCATTTTCCGGTGGCAGAATCGTCTTGCTCAAATCCGCACGCTTTAGGCAGCAAGGGAGCTTCTAGGCCTGGAGGATGTGCCACCTTCGCAGGCCGCGGCTGCTTCTCCGTCTCGGAGGCGCCGCCGTTCATCTTCCTGGCAAAGGGTGGGGGATTCGCCTATCCGACAGCGGCCGGACCTCTCTGCCAGCCTACAGGAACGGGGTGACGCAGTTGCATCGGTGGCATCGGTCACGTTGGCCGACACGCAGCACAGCTCTGGACCGGCGTGACCTCAAGGAATTGGTGGATCGGCGCCGGAGGGGCCCGGGCCTTCTGGTTGGGGGATATGGACGTACTCTTGGAGGAGACAGCCTCGACTATGGCCATGGGGGATAGTGTGTTAGTCCCCCCGGCCTGCTTCCTGTACGGGAGGCTTCCTACGGACTTCGGCCTTCTGGACATGATGAGTATTGTTTCCGCACGTTTGTTTGTGTTTTTGCCTAGTTTTTTGATTATCATTTGGGGCGGGGCTGGGAGTTGAGATGTTCGGGATGTTGGGGGGGGGCCCGTGACGGTGGGCCAAAGGGGATGTTTGTTGTGTGTCTGCTGCTGAATGTGTATTTCGCTGTTGGAGATGTCATGCTGCGGCTGTTTTGGAAGCTACTGGTCATCTATTGCTTGCGGGCTGGGCTGGACACGGGGATGGGGGCGCTTGGCGTGCTGAGAGCAGTTTCTGGGGATTATATTAGCTATGCCGCTTAGCATAGGAACGTGGAATGTTAAGGGCATGAATTCACCACAGAAGCGGCAGAAGGTTCTGAAGTATGTAACAGATCACCACCTTGATGTAGTTGGATTGCAAGAAACACATTTGGCACGGAAGAATGAGTTGAGGCTCCGCCATAAAGCGTACCCCATTATTTACAGGTCCTCAGCTGTCACAAAACACAGGGGGGTGGCACTCCTCTTTAGGGCTGTGTAAAGTAGAAAAATACACGATGAAATCCAACAAAAAGGTTTATTTGGTGAAGAGAAGGCACAGAGCATCCAGAGAGGAGGAGAGCAGGATCAAACTGCCAAACAGGGAATCTGGAACATAGAACCAGGGAGGCTCACGCAGGAGCAAGGTTCTAGTTCCAACAAAGGAAATAAATATATAACCAGGAACAGCACAGAAAGAAAAGGGTGGAATGCAACACATCTCCTTCCTATAAAACAAACAAAACTGTATAGTGAAGGGGAGAATTAGGACAGAAACCTAGAAGGTAAAACAACAGGTCTGGCATTGGTTTTAACTCTATGAGCCACAGACTGAGAGGGTAGAACGCTGTTGCTGTCATCATGAGTAGGACTCCTAGCAGAACATTTGTCATGAGGAAGTATCTGAACAGGACCAGGAGGAACAGACTTACACTTGGCAACCTTCCTAATGTTCCAGGCTCTACCATCTTGAGTAATGACAGAGTTTCTGAAGACTTTAACAATCTTAATGGGATTGCTGAACTTAGAGAGACCTTTGAGAGTGAACCCAGGTTTCTTGATCTTGACCCACTCACCCACAACAAAATCAGGAACTTTCACATTCATTTTGCGGTCAAACAAAGTTTTCATAGTGTTCTGCTTGGTTTCAACACGATTGGCCACTTGCGAAATGTCCAAGTGGTCAACCTTAACATCCAACTTCTTAACCCACCAAGGACAGATATCGGAACTAGGAGTTCTCCCTCTCAGAAGTTGGAAGGGACTGACCTCCGTGACAGCATGTGGGGTGATGCGATACATCCAGAGTCTTTCCCTTACCACATCCTTCCAAGACTCACCCGAAGAACAAGCAAGCTCCACAGCATTTTTAAGGACACGGTTAAACCTCTCAACCTGGCCATTTTCCCTAGGCTCATACAACGAGGTAGTGTGATGCTTGATACCACAAGAGACAAGAAAATCCTCCATGTCCCGGGAGACAAGTTGAACGCCGTTATCAGTAACTAGGATTTCAGGAGAACCCTCTCTAGCGAAAACTTCCTTAAGGAAGGAAATAATGACCAAGGTGGTGGCACAGGAGACAAACTTAACTTCCGGCCTTTTGGTGTGATAGTCAATTAAAACCAAAGCAAAACGAGCACACTCAGGAAGGCGATGGAAAGGACCAGAAATGTCAAAAGCTAGTTTTTGCCAGGGATGATCAGGCCAAGGAACAGGACAAAGAGGAGCAGAAGACACCTTGAGCATCTTATCACTACTGACACAATCCACACAGTCACGGACAGTTCTGTCTACCATCTTGTCAAGACCAGGCCACCAAAAGTTGGTTCTAATAAGGCGTTTCATAGAGGACATTCCAATATGAGTTCTATGGGCCAAAGAAAGAATCTTGTTATACAAAGAAGCAGGGGGAATCATTTTCCCAGCCTTAAACAAAATCCTACCAACAGCCTCAATTTCAGACGAAACCTGACAAAAAGGGGCAAATTCAGGCAAAACAGATTTATCTTTGGGCCAACCTTTTTCCAAACAGTCAAAAATGAAAGAGAAAGTAGGATCCTTCTCAACTTCAGACATCCACTCAATCTCAGAGATTCCCTTGAAATCATTAGAAACATAGTCATTGATCACAGAAACAATATCAATTTCACGATTATCTGGATTGGTACCAACATCAGGGCAAGGCAACCTGGAGAGAAAATCCGCCGTGACATTACTTCTACCAGGAACGTACAAAACCTCGAAATCATACTCCTGCAACTTAGAAGATAAGCGCGCAATGCGAGCAGTTGAGTTCCAACCGCCTCCAGGAGACAAGATTCCAACCAAGGGCTTGTGATCAGTTTTGAGAATGAACCTGTTGCCCCAAACGTAATTGCGAAAATGCTCCACAGCCCATGTGCAGGCTAACAATTCCCTTTCAATGACAGCATACCTCCTTTCAGTGAGAGATAGAGTCCGAGACGCAAAAGCAACGCACCATTCTTCCTTGCCTGAAATCTGACCTAGCACAGCTCCAAGGCCATAACAACTGGCATCCACGGTGATGATGCACTTCTTGTTAAGGGAAAAAGATCTCAAAGTGGGAGCATTCACAATATCTTCTTTAATAGAAGAAAAGGCAGACTCTTGCCTATCAGACCACACAAAGTCTGAGGACTTCCTGGTAAGCTCCCTGAGAGGTTCCATTTTGGTGGCGAAATTGCAAATAAACTTACTGTAGTACTCGCATAAGCCAGCAAAGGAAAGCAATTTCTCCTTGTTATCAGGAGAAGGGGATTTCACAATGGCATCAACAAGGGAACGCTTGGGAACCACACCATCAGCAGATAATGTGTGACCCAAATATTCCACACTCTTACAAAAGAACTTACATTTATTAAATTTAAGGGTAAGACCAGCATTGCATAACTTGTTGCACACATCCTTAAGGTGGACATGATGATCATCCACATTCTTAGAGAAAATGAGGATATCATCCTGGAAACACTTCACGAAAGAACAAACATCCTTGAAAATGTGGTGCATAGCTCTTTGAAACACCGAAGCGGCGGAGGCTAGACCAAAAGGCATCCTCTTAAATTGGAAAAGGCCAAAAGGAGTGATGAAAGCGGTAAAATGCTTCGCATCATCAGTTAATTCAATTTGGTGATAAGCGGAACGCAAATCAAGGGTGGAAAAGATGCAAGCACCATCCAATAAACATACCTTTTCGTTTATATTGGGAAGGGGGTGACAATCAGTGATTAAATTGGCATTGAGAGCCCTTAGGTCCACACACAACCTGATACTTTTATCGGGTTTCTGAGCCAAAACAATGGGCGAAACCCATTCAGAGGACTCTACTTCCTCAATAACACCTCCAAGAATCATGTCCTCCAATAAGGTTTTGAGTTCAGCTCTAATACTAATGGGTACACCCCTCAATTTTTGTTTGACAGGGATAGCACTACTTTTAACTTTAATTCTATGAGAAAAGCCTTTAAGTTTGCCAAGTTTTTCAGAAAAAACTTGAGGGAATAACAAAGGAAGATCCTTCTCAAGATCACACACATTCTTGGAAGCCTCAGAAGCAATCATATTATTACCAGATAGAAGAGTATTACCATCACAGGAAGGAGTGCTGTCTAAAGATGAAGTATCACAAGTAATGGCAACTACAGAGATAGGATCTTTGTTCCTGGGATTTAAGGTAATTCCAAGTCTGAATTGATCCCTCCAGCCCAGAACATTCACACCTTTGACAGCAATGTACATTTTGATCCAAGCATTATTTCCCCTAAATTCAATAAGGACTTCTTTATAACCAACAACATTAATGTAGGATTCATCAAAGTTTTGTGCAACAATATCAGATTCACATAACTTAGTTATATCAACAAGGTCCCCAAAAACTTCATGGCAATACAACTTGGTAATAATAGTCCAAAATCATGTAATCAGCCATAAGTTTGAGCTGTTTTCCTAAAATATTAACAACACAATCTGGAGAGCTCAAGGTTTCTGCAGATTTGTTATCAAACATATTGTGGATAGATACAACAATGCCATGATCAAGGTCTTGGGATGATGACATACCTTGTGACACAGTAGAAACTTTACCTTTAGAGGAAAGGGATGAATCTTTTCTTGTACTAGGGTCTTTGCACATTTTTGAGAAATGACCTGCACGTCCACACTTGGTGCACTCTTTTCCAATAGCAGGACAACGAGGATACGAAGCAATGTGGTTGGGATTACCACATCTGAAGCAGTAATAATTTTTAGAGTTGGACTGAGTCTTCGTATTGGGGTTAGGTTTGCTATTGTAAAATGAGCCAGAAGGAGAAACAACATTAACATTACCCTCATCAACACTAGAAGATGACTTACTAACACTACCAGAAGAAGTTTTACTCTCAAGAGTTTTCATCCAACGCTCAGATTGTTCAAGAGCTTTGGAGGTACTGATGGTAACTTCTAAACTGGGATCACCCAAGATCCAAAGTTGTTCCTGAACCTTTTTACTTCTCACGTGTACTATGATTTGGTCCATGAGCATTTCGTCAGTCATTAACCCAAAATTGCAATGTAGTGACAAAGCTCGAAGAGCAGTAAGGAAGTCATCAAAACTTTCACTTTCTTCTTGATCTCTAGTATAAAATTTATACCTGTTTAATGCAACACTAGTATTGGGTTTGAACCTATTTTCAATACGCAACAATGCTTCATCATAAACATTGTGATCACCTCCAGAACGCATAGGTGGAAGAGTTCTGAATACATTTTGACCCTCTGAACCTAAACAGTGGAGAAAAATATTTTTTTTCCTTTCAGCAGACATACGTTCACCATCAATGGCCTTTAAATAGGTAATAAATTCTTCTTTCCATCGTGACCATGGGATAGATGGTTCACCTTTACTCTGTAAAAACTTGCTAGGAGGATCAAATTGCATGGTAAAATAATATGGTTATACAAACTTAATAAAGTATCTGTATACAACAGAAGAGTATGAGTATAACCCTTAAAACAGTAAAGAATAGTTTCAAAAAGAAAACACAATGAGAAAATGTTTCTGAAAAATGTGAAAAAATACTTGAATTAAGAAAGTTTTAGTGATATCCAAAGAAGCATGAAATACTGCTTAAAGTTAAGTTGAGCAAGAGTCTCACAGTGTAGTAAAATCCTGTCGAAGTCACAAGTCTTTCCTGAAATGTGACAATGTAAATATGAATCTCTCAATATAAAAGTACCAACCGGTAAATAGACTTCAGTTTGTAGGAATGCTGCTGCTTGCAGTTTGTGGAAATGCTGCTCGCTCAGCGCGTTGACATTCAGAGAAGGTCTGTATTGCGTGTTAGGTATCAAGCGCTCCCAGCTACAATAGCGCGGAAAGCTTCCTCTTGCACGTCAAGCATCAAGCACACACAGCGTATATTTGCGCGGAAAGCTTGATTAGCGTCATACAGAGCCGACGCTTCAAGACTCTGGACGCTTTGTGACGTGGGAAACAAGAAGAGAAACAAGGCGCATCAGCATTAGAAACAAAGCGACGCGTTGAGCGCGATGAGGTTGAATGCTGGTTGGTAGTTATGGCAACCAAACACGTCACGTTGCCGAAGAAATTAGCAGCTATGGCAACAGCAATAGAAGATCTCGGCAATTTGAAAAACGTAGAAAATCCATAATATCCGAGAAGTACATACAAGGAGGTTGCCGATCGGACGCTTGAGAAGAGAATTTTTTAAACAGCGCTCCGAAAACGTTGAAAACGAAGAGGTAGGCGGGTTCGTTTTTTTTTAAGAGGAATTTTCGCACCTGTGCCTTGAAATGCCGCAGAAAAGGTTCCTCGGGTTCTCCAATCGTCGCCAATTTGTAAAGTAGAAAAATACACGATGAAATCCAACAAAAAGGTTTATTTGGTGAAGAGAAGGCACAGAGCATCCAGAGAGGAGGAGAGCAGGATCAAACTGCCAAACAGGGAATCTGGAACATAGAACCAGGGAGGCTCACGCAGGAGCAAGGTTCTAGTTCCAACAAAGGAAATAAATATATAACCAGGAACAGCACAGAAAGAAAAGGGTGGAATGCAACAGGCTGCGTTGCACTTTCAACCAGTGGAGGTTCGCCATGACAGGGAGGGGCGTTGGCTGATGGTTAAGGGGCACATACAGGGTCGATTGTGCACTTTTGTAGTGGTGTATTTGCCCAATGTGGGCCAGAACAAGTATCTGCAGGACCTGTTGGTGAAGGTGGGGGACTTTGCGGAAGGACTCTTGTTCCTGATGGGGGATTTCAATTTGGTGTGGGACAGGGACTTGGACAGTTCGGGGGGACGCAGGGCGGATACAGGGGTCTTTTCTGATTCCGCACAGCAAGGGGTGGGGGTGCTGGGTCTAGTAGATGGCTGGCGATTTTTTCACCCTACCACGAAAGACTACACATTCTTCTCACACGTGCATTACTCCTTTTCTCGCTTAGATCATATCTTCCTTAGCCAGTCCCTCAGAGGGAACATTCTGGATGCCGCCATTCTTCCGATCTCGGTGTCGGACCACAGTCTTTGGGTGCTTACTCTCCGTTGGTCGCCGCCTGACACCGCGAATCGTAAATGGTACTTTCCGGCTTCGGTGGTTAGGGACGAGGTTTCCAACCAAGCCTTGCGTCTGGCCATCCGTGAATTTTTCGATCTCAACCCTCCGTCAGATACTTCTTTGGCGAATACGTGGGACGCCTTTAAGGCGACGATAAGAGGGACGTGCCTGGGCCTCAATTCGCAGCTCAACACTCTGCGTAGGAAGGAACGTGAAGCACTGGAAGCTGAGGTGCTCAAGCTCGAGAGGGCTCACAAACTTAACCCCTCGAGAGTGACCCTCCGCCCGTTGACGGCGGTTAGGGGTAAGCTGAAGGCACACTATGCCAACAGAGCCGAGCTTACTCTACTGCGACTAGGGCGGCATTCATACTCCAGTGGCAACAAGATTAGCAGGCACTTGGCCCGACAGTTGCGGGACAAACGGGAACGAGAATACATAGGGGGGATCAGGGATTCCACGGGAGTACTCCACCACCGAGACGGGGCGAAGGCGGACATTTTTGGCTGCTTTTATGCCGATCTGTACACGGGCGAAGCGCTGGATGCTGCGTCACAGCGGGCGTTCCTGCAACGCCTGCCGCTCCCGCAGGTCTCTAGTGCGTGGAACGATCTGTTGGAAGCGCCGATCTCGAGGGAGGAGGTCCTCTCCGCCATCAAAAATTTAAAATTACATAAAGCCCCCGGCCCGGACGGGTACACTGCGGTCTTCTACAAGACCTATGCGACGGAGGTGTGCGACTTTTTGGTTGCTCTCTTTAATGACATGGCTAAGTCCGGTGTGAACGCAGGGACCCTGGCGGAGGCGGTGATTACGGTCCTGCCGAAACCGGGGAAGGACCCGGAGCAATGTGCTTCATTCCGTCCCATTGCCCTACTTAATATTGATGCGAAGCTGTATTCGGCGATTCTGGCGAGCCGTCTCCAGGACTTGCTTCCGGCGATTGTACATCCGGATCAGTCCGGTTTTATCAAAGGCCGACAGACGCACGACAATACCCGTAGGGTGGTCCATCTTATTGAGAAGGCAGACAGATTCCACATCCCGGCTGTGCTGGTGGGCCTAGATGCGGAGAAGGCCTTCGATCGGGTGGACTGGGGCTTTCTATTTCACACATTGCAAGCATTTGGTTTCTCCGATAGGTTCATCACCATGGTGAAGGCAAACTTCTGTAGCCCGCGCTCGAGAGTGGCGGTGAACGGCCACCTGTCGGCCTTTTTTCAACTCTCGCGAGGTACTAGGCAAGGGTGCCCCCTCTCCCCCTTGCTATTCGTGCTCAGCATTGAGCCCTTGGCAATGGCAGTGAGGGAACATGAAGGGGTGAAGGGTATACCGTTCACAGGGGAGCAACACAAAATCTCTCTCTTTGCGGACGACGTCCTGCTCTCGGTGGCTGATCCCGCTAGCTCTCTTCCCTGCGTTCGGGATATTCTGCTAGAGTTTGAGAGGGTGGCTGGCTTCAAGGTTAATTATGGCAAGTCTTATGTCCTAAACTTAACTTTATCACCGACCGAAGTTGCTCAGGCGAGGGCGTCGACACCACTAGCTTGGGCTTCGGGCTAGATTCTTTACCTAGGAGTCCACCTGACCCCCACGGTGGGAGGGTTATTCGCGGCCAATTTTCCGCCCCTGCTGGCTAAGACGCGGGCCGAATTGGAGAAGTGGAAGCCTAAATACCTGTCCTGGCTCGGTAGGGTGCATGCCATTAAGATGGTCCTTCTCCCAAAATACTTGTATCTTTTTCAGGCCTTACCGATTCCACTGGGTACTTCCTTCTTTAGACAGCTCAAAACGTTGATCCTGAACTTTGTCTGGCAGGGTGGTCGGGCGCGTCTGTCGTTTGCACTCCTGCGACAGCTACGGTCTGACGGGGGGGTCGGCCTACCGGATCTACACCTCTATTACAAGGCTGCCCAACTCAGAGTCATGGTGGAATGGTCGCAACAACTCTCCGAGAAACACTGGCTGCATATGGACCGGGGCGTGGCTGGTCGGTCCATCTGGGATCTGGCCTGGAAGCCGAAGCGTGACCGTCCGGTGAATGCGTACATCAGTACGCCCACGGGGACTACACTGAAAGTATGGGACACCTTGGTAGGGGATGAGCGGTGGACGACCTTCCCGTCTCCGTTCACTCCATTGCATTTCAACCCGGAGTTCCCGCCGGCTCTCACTGAGGGGCCCTTTGATGCTTGGAGACAGGGAGGATGCCGTGCACTGCTCCATCTGTTTCACGGTCCTGACCCCCTGACCTTCGAGAATTGCATGCGGGATTATCAGGTGCTGCAAACTGATAAATACAGGCATTTACAACTGCTTCATTGGGCCACGTCGCCGGGAGTGCGGGAAGCAGCCACGAGGCCTCCCTCCAAATTTGAGGCCTTCCTGCTGAAAACATCCACCATGAAGGGAGCCATCTCCTTCCTATACCAATTGCTGCTTCAATCCGCCCTTTCACCTAGGCCGCGTTACATGGAGCAGTGGGAGGAGATGGTGGAGAGGGACATCACTGATGGTGAATGGTCGGCACTATGGAGGGATCTGACTCAATTTAATCACTCAATCCTCCTAAGGGAGGCGCACTTAAAAACTCTTACACAGTGGTATATGGTCCCGGCCCGGCTTCATCGTATCTACCTGGCTGTCTCGGATACGTGTTGGAGGGGCTGTGGCCTCCTGGGGGACTTCCGCCACATTTGGTGGGACTGCCCAATCATCAAACCCTTCTGGGATGAGATTCTCTCACATATTAAAGACATTTTGCGGTACCCTATTGACAACTCTTTGGCATTCGTACTCCTGGGCCTGAGGGACCCTGGCCTTGAGCACCAGACACGCGCGGACAAGAAGATTCTATGGCTCTACTTAGGCGCTGCCAAGCTCACGCTGGCTGCAGCCTGGAAGCGGAAGGAGGCACCAGCGATTTCACTCTGGCACGCGAGACTGTGGAGGCTTCTGAGTCTTGAGAGAATGGCGGACATCTTCCTTGGCAATTACAAAAACTTTAAGCACATATGGGGTCCCTTGGTGTCCTTTCTTTCTACTGGTTTGCCCTCGGCAGTGTGCCCAGCATCGTTGAGGGCTTTACATCTCTTTCAGCTTTAAGTACGCGTGGAGGATGAATGGAGAGTGGGTGTGGCACCATCATGGGGGGGAGAGGGTGGGTCATGGGAGGTTATATTTGTGTTCTCTTTGGTCTGCAGCCGGGGCATCTATGCTTCATGGACGAGGCACCTTTTTACGTTTTGGGACTCTGGGCCTACTCCCAGCTTGATTAGCAGAGACTTCCGGCTATGGAGCTACGTATAAGACTGCATCTACCCTGCGATTGTTTGAGTCTAGAGTTTGCTCCCTTTTCCCGCATTGTATCACTGCCTCGTCCTGATCTATTGTTTTTCCCACTGTGTGGGATCATTTGTGCGCCCGATGTGGTACACTTTGTCTATTGTTCCTTTTGTGTTATGCATAATAAAAATTTTACAAAAACAAAAAAAAAGAAAAATACATTGGTGCTATACACTAGGGGTGGGCGTCAATTTCTGTTCCTCTTGCAGAAATTGCGATAATTTTCGCGTACCGCGGAGAGCACAAAAACAACAAAAAAATTGCTGCAATCCGCTCGCGCTTTGAAAACAGGATCACCTACTTCACTTACAACAAAGTAAAAAAAACTCAACCCATTGATGTTGGACATGAAGAATCAGGGGACGATATTATTGAGGTGGACGGTGAAGAAGAGGGAGGCATTTCTAGCCCTGTCCCCAGTAGTGTAGTGGTAATGCCCACATCTTCCTCAGCAACATCTCAGTGCACTGCAGTAAGAGCCATACTCAGAGTCAACCTGAGACATCAAGGCAACCGAGTACTGCAATGAAACAAAGTGTGTCGTTGAGCCTAAGTGGGTTAAGGAAAACAACAGCACCATAAAGGAAAGTAATCCAGCCTACCATTGAGAGCATGCTTAGGTTGGAGGGGCAGTTCCATTGCAACCGCCCAGTGGCACTGTTGTACAATGCGAAGCTGGCTAAAATGTTAGCACTGGACCTTCTCCGTTTTTCATTTGTGGAAGGGCTGGGTTTCCTTGAATTTGTGTCAGCCATCTGCCCTAAATGGAAGGCTCCCAGCTGGTCCTATTTCGCAATAATTGCTGTTCCGGCACTACATCATGATGTGCTGGAATTGTTTGGACAAGCTTTGCAGCAGCATGCTGTTCACAATATTCACCTAACAACAGCCATGTGGACCAGTTGCCAAGCCACAGATTATATGTGCATCACTGCACACTGGGTCTCTTTTATGGGGCTTAGAGATAAGCTATCTGAAGGAGGTGCAGTTGACACAGCTAAGATTTTTAAAGATACTCAGAAACATGCAACTGTAGCCATGTTCACCATGGAGAAATCTCATACTGCTGTTAACATTTTGGAGGAGTTTTGCAGCAAGGTTTTTGAATGGCTGTTCCCAAGCCTGCTTATTATTGGTTTTGTTTCCACAGATAATGGCAGCAATGTACTTATGGCCATGCAGCTTGGTTTCTATTTCAGGGTTACGTGTTTGGCGCACTACATAAACTTTATAGTTCAAGTCTTTCTGAAAAAAAGAACGAATAGTCAGCAACTTACTGACCACCTACCAAAGAATATGCACTCATTTATTTATTTATTTTAATTTATTTTATAGAGCTTATAAAACGCACTATCGCCTGGCAGGCATCCTGGCGCTGAAACAACTCAAGTAGTAGGCGTGTGTACACGCCTACTCCAAAGCTTGGAAGCAGCTGAGGATCATTCAATGTGACTATAGAATGCCAGTCAAAGCACTCATTCCAACACATGGGAACTCAACTTATTATGTGCTTGGCCGTCTGTTTGAGCAGTACAGGTCACTCAATGAATATGCCATGCGAAGAGGGGATGCTACTGTGAAAGGCATGACCCTCCAGATGGACCAATGATGCCTAGTTAAATGCCTGACTGAGATGCTTCACCCTTTTGAGGTCTTCACACGTGAAGTAAGCAAGGACGACTGTACTATGGGCCAAACTGTCCCATCATTGCAAATGCTGGATCATCAGCTGAAGGCAGTGTCTGAATGATACAAAGGTGTAGAGGAAGAAAAAGAAGCCTATGAGCTGGTGGAGAGCTTAACCGGTCGCTTAACTGACAATTGAAGGGTTCAAAATAAGATTTTATTACAAGAACATTACATTTCTGCCCCACTTCTGGATCCACAGGCAAAATTGGCACTGAAGACATGAATTCCTTTTTCAGAGATGGATGTTGCCTGCTACAAAACTTCAATAGCTGAGGCAGCGAGTAAATTGGAAAATGAGCAGCTGCTAATTAAAAGCCTGCTATATCAACCCTCAACAAGTACTGCAGCAGGGCATCCATCATCTTCAGAGGCTGAGGGCAGTGCGTTTTTCTCAGAACACTCACCATCACTATAGACAACAGCAATAACTGGATCAGTAGGCCCAGTAGCATCATTACAGGATTGGTATTTATATGTGGGCATTGGTAAACGCAGTGCTGATGCACAGAGAAAAGAGACAGATTTTTTTTTTAGCACTCAACAGAGGTGTACATTGATCAAAACCCACTGCAGTATTGGTATGGGGAAAGGGCCCAATGGCCACTTCTCAGCAGGCTGGCAATAAGCGATCTGGCTTGCCCTGTCACAAGTGTTTCTTCCGAACGTGTTTTCAGTGCAGCTGGTTCCATTGTAACAGTGAGAAGGAACAGCCTTGCACCCAAAAATGTGGAGATGTTAACAATTATCAAAATGAATCACCACTTCATACGACCAAATTACACAATACATGAATCAAGGGAGGCAAATGAGGACAGCAGCTCAGGTGACAGGAGTAGTGTGTCTTTATGATTACCTACTTCTGGTTGAACCCCCCAAGTTTGATGACGAGCTATACTTCCCTGACAATTAGGCTTGCAATTACTTTCTTCCTCCCTTATTTTCCTTTATTTGTGTGCCTGTCTTTCTGGTTACAAACTTTGAATCACAACAAATCCATCACCACTGTCTTTTACTCTTTTTATTTCATTATACGAGTTTCAGTTGTCTGTATTTCACAGTATAATCCTCCGAATCCTGCTGCTCCGCTCCATCCTCTGAATCTCCCTGAATCTATTGCCCATTAACTGAAAATGAGATGGAATAGGTAATGAATGATGCAATGCATTGGACACAGACTGAGTGATTTTGGTGTTGTTTGTTGTGCATGAAGTTATTTTATTGTGCACTATTTGTAATAATCATCATTTTACACACTAAAGGTAACTCAAGGCAATGTTACCCTTATTGCAACTATTTTTAATAAGACAATTGTTCTTCTACGGCAGCCTGATACTTTGCTTTTGAATACAGGAAGGGGACTCAATCTGTACACTGCACACTGAGTAGGACAACAGCACCATGATGATGATGACAAGAGAGATAGCCCCTTAAATTAGGATGAGAAGGAACAGATAATGAAATGTAATGGCATGCTTTGAACAACTGACTCTGAGTGATTGGTGTTTGTGTTTTTGTTGTTTGTTCTGCATGAAGTTAAGTCACAATGTACTAGTCTTACTGTACACTCTAAAGAGAGACTTAAGTCAATAATATTTCTACTCTTGTTGTTTAATAACACAATTGTACTTCTACTGCAAGCCGATCTTCACAGTCACTCAGTACAAGTATCAGAGATGATTGATGGAATAATAAGTCAGGACGTTTCATGAGTGGCATAAAAGGTAAACAAGTCAACAACGACCACAGCAGACCTAAATGTCTGTGTAGTAGTGGAGTCGAGTGTAGTGGTAGTTTGACTGTGGTGCATTGATTTAGTCACTTAAATTGTCAAATGCTATGTTGCTGGATATGTGCTTTGTCTAACTCTTTAAAAAAGGTACACTAAACGGAGGATATGCTAAGCGGCGTGCCATCACTGTGGGCCTGCTCTGTCCTGTTGCTGTTGTAGGTCAATGCTGGAAACAGACTAGAGAAGAGATGATAAATACATGCCACCTTAGAAAGATTTCTTGTTGCGCTACACCATAACTTGTGCATTTTTTTCAACTTTGTTTCTCAATATCCCTTTTGTTTTTCCATCTACAATTACAGGTCGGCCTTACCCTGTGCTATACTTGGGAAAACAATGCACACTTACCTTACCAATAAATATGCATCTGCCAGACAGACAGTGGCGACACCCAAGATTGATGGACGAGAGGACCAAAAGGAATGCTGAGATGCAAATCCACATTTTTGACCAAGATAACACAGTAACAGTATCAACGTTCATCATCTTTTAAATAATTTGATTAATTTTTCTGTCTACAATCTTTACAACAGTGTGTTCCTGTTGTTGTTATTATTATCATTAGGTTTGCTCTCTGTTTATGATTCATCCTTACCGATATTTAAACATTTTCTTAGCTATCTGTAAAAGTAAGCCCGGAACAACTGAACAAGAAGTGTAAGTAATCCGGGTCTCCTTATGAATCATCATCATGCATGCATTTCTTTTTTCTCCCTTAACATATTGATATTGATATGGTAGTCTGCAGAGTTTGTTTTTTGTCGTTTGTCCATGCGTATTGTTTTTCATGTTCAAACCTTTCCCCAAAACCCCCTTCCTATCCATTCAACAAACCCTAACCGTCTTCCCCCGGGCTGTGTGACTTATTGAGGTGTGACTAAATTAAATATACACCAATAATTTATCATAGGCTTGCTGAAGCGGATGTGGCAAAACAACAGTACTTCAATTTCAAGGCAGAGCCAGGATCTTCTTCTGCTTGCCCACAAATGAGCAATATATTTTAGAGGTGATTTTTATTTACCAAAGGAACATATACATCTGCATTAATTGACGGCATTGGCTGTATTTGTTGTCATCCTCATATACAGCACTAACTGCTACGCTTGTGTTGAGTGTACTGTAGGCCTAGTCAAGTGACTCGACACAACTATTGTTTGTAACTCTGTGTAGTAGGCTATCCCCACCACCATTATGTTTTGTTGTAAAATATTCTTGCATATTATTGTTTCACTGTAAGTTCTGTACTGTACTTCATTCTACTACTCCTAGAACAGTCTCTCTCAGGCAACTGACTGTCTCATTTTCTTTTTTTGCAAATGCTGCTGCCCTGCCAGTGTCCACTACTACTACCACCACAACAATGGCATGTTAGGAAAGGAAACCGTCACCACTATGCAGCCATCTCTGTGCCTAAGTTAAACATCAAGCAAAGGTAGGATAAGTTTGGGGGAGTCATATTTAATAATGGACATGTTTTCAATCCATTCACATACCCCTTTGAGTCCCGTTAAAGAATGCATAGAGACTGACAGTACTAGTAGGACAACTCACTCAGTGAGGGGTGCCGCATCTATCTGTTTGTGTCTTACAAAGTCAGCCAAATATTTAAATCAAACACTGGCTATGGGCGGCCCTGCACCAGCAAGGAAACAGTGTGATGTAAAACAGTAACCCCTCCTTCAAAACCTTAACAACATTGTATGCAAAGTAGAAATATTGCTTTAATAACCCTAACAAAAATAAACTATGTAAAAAAACACGGAAAACCTGACCCACCCCTCTCCCTAACCCCAACCAATGTCTGTAAATAAAAAGTCCAACCTAATGTCCAATTGTCCAAAGAAACCCCAACGCCTGATTCCCACCCACCAAAACAATAAATAAAAAAGGGGCAATGAACAGGGCCTCTTCTTTATGTTCCACAGGATTGTCTTTGGAGGACACGCACTGCCTCCTCAAGAAGGGTGACGCAGCACTTTAAAGCGCAGCAGTTGCAGCCACAGTGGGGGGCACCAGTGATGGTAAGGGAATGGCAGTGGTGGGCGGCTGCCAGACGGTGGTGCTGTACCACTGGAGGGCGGTGGCTGAGGCCCGGGGTATTGGAGGAGGCTGCAGCTGCTTGCGCCTCCTCCTCTTCCAGGACCACCAGCCAACAATATTCCCGCTGGATGGCCTCTAGCTTCCGGCGCCGTGCCTTGGCGGCCTACTCCTTCCTATCCAGTTTCCCTGTGGAAGGTGTAGCTATATATCAAAAAGAAAAAACAAGACTATTGTAAAATATACTCTTAGAAAAACAGTAAGCCAAATAAATTATACACATAGTGACATGGTAGCACTATAAAGCACAGTACATAACATTTGCGGTATGCATCTGTACTTCCACTTCCTTGGGTTTTAACATTTGTGGGATTTTTTCAGGCATTCAACAAACCATGCATCTGATTCCTATCAGCCACCAGTGCATGCATTGCATGCATGAATCACAGGTATCCTTCTCAGTCAGTAATAAATATTAAATCTCTCCTTCTTCCTTCCACCCATCTTTCCCTTTTAGTTCAACACCAGGTGACCTGATCTGACTTTTAGTTTTCTCCATAAAACTTTCAAAGCGGAGTTGAAATCAGATAGAAGAGGCCATTGATAACTCAATACTCCCATCGCTAATGCCTTTACTAATGCCAATGAATGGGTGTCTTCACTCTGCAAACGTTCACAACAACATCTTACTTACTAAGTCTCAACAGTACAGTATACATACAGTACACCCTTGCAGTGAGTGTAATGTCAATAGTTAGGGATTAGGAATCTAACTTACCACCGCCCACCACTGGTGCTGGCTCACCCCCTGCAGCTACATCCACAACTGCCACATCCTCGCCAGCCCCATTGCCTTCGCCACTGGCCCCTGCACTGGTGGTCGATAGTGCGCCTAGAAAAAACATTACACATTTTTTAGGTGTCGTATACACCTCCCCCTATTGTTCAGTCGCAAGATTGAAAAATAAGTTAATAGTAATACATACATATACAACATACATCACTAGTACAAATCAGGTAGTAGTAGAGAAGACACTAGTAGTTATATATGGACCCTAGGATCATTCTAGTCTTTACTTAGTTAGCCTGAGCCATTCAAATATTTTACCTTTTTGTCTTTTATTTTTTGCACACATGACGTTACCTCGCAGCTTGTTGTATAGGACACATTTGAGCTCACATGACCTCATACTGTTACTGTCTAAGCGCTGCGTACCAGGTCAACCAAAACATTAACAAGCCACATTATGGAGTTCTGGTGTTAGTCCATATTCCTTATCCATTAAAATGCCACACTTGTTGGCACAGTAATTCCATACTTTTTGGCACGGCTGAGAAATGCTTGCAATATAGTAACGCGCCAAATTTTTCTCATTTCAGACGGAAGATTCCCTTCTACGAAACAGAGCTTTGCAGAGCTTATGATGTCATAACTAACAGCACTAGGTTCTTCTAAGGTGAGGGGTCCCCAGAGTTCACTCAGAGATCTTTTTTTATAATTTCATATAAACTATATTCCTACCAAGAGGATGGTGGTGCTTCCATCACTGTTCAGTTATCATGATTTCGCATTTTTTTTCTATGGACTTGTAGTTGTTGTAACTGTAAATAAATGTAACAATATTTTTAGTTTTAATGTTATGCATTTTCATGTTGGTGCTGCATTATAGAACAACGTACAGAGTTTGTCCTTTGAAAGTAAAACTTTGGAACTTGCATAGACTTGGTGGTATTTGGTGTGGACTTACACGAGTGAGCGAGCAAAAGGAAGAGTGTGCATGTGCATTGCTTCCACAAATGAGAGGTTGTGAGTGTTATGTTCTGGGTTGTCTACTTGTTGGGTATCTGGGGGGGGGGTTCCGAGAGCTAATAGTTATGATGAGATACTACTATAACTAGTCGAGCAGGGGATTGTGGTGGGTTCTGAACTTCCGATTGAGGTGTGAGGAAGGTCCAACCTACCATCACCAACATCCTATTTTCTTGTGCAAAGTTCTGTATGTGAAAAATCCCTACAAAAGTAGTAGTCTGTCCTATCCTATCAAAATAGTTGAATCTGGTTGGGCATTTGTTTTTGGGAATTGTCAAAAAGCTTCAAGATTAACAAAGACTCAAGATCAATAAGAATAGAAGTAGTACAAGAGGACAACCCAAAGGACTGTACTCAATGGCTAGAGCTACTGGGGAATCTGAGTTTTACTTAAAACATTTTAAATAAAGAGTGGCCAACTGGGCAAGCCTAGCTACAGACAGACTAATAGTAGCAGTAAAGAGAGTCATCATAGCAGAGGCAGTTAGAGGCAGGGATAACAAGAATTTAGAAACAAATAGTGCAGATCGAAGGATAATTTTTTGTAAAAAATAACATTAGGAAACAGAAATAATAGTTTGGAAAAAATAGGGTGCAGTAAACGTTCAGGAATAAGAATTATTAATATTAAAAAAAGAAGACTTACTAGGGAAGGCAGAAGAGCCCTTGTCGTTGTCCTCCTGTTGTTGTTCTGCTCCTCCCGCCGACTGAGACCCTGTCTGCTCGCCCCTGGGTGCTCAACATGAAAGATATAAGAAGGAGACAAACATTGATGATTAGTGTCAAGAAAAACATTTATGTACACAACAATTGCAATAACTAACTTGACCGATCTCATCTTGTCAACAAGTAGTAACTGGTGATTCACGGATCGACTACTTACTATTTATCAACACTAATCCAGTCTTCCATTCTGATTCCAGAATAAATGTAAATTGATACTTGTATAGCGCACTACTCACCCGCAAGGGTCTCGGCGCTTGTACGAATACCGCTGTGGAACCCGTCCTGGATTTCCCTGTGAGGCGTCCACTCCTAGGCACCCCCAGGGTGAAGGCCAGGCATCCTTAGCATTGTGGGGGCCATTGTGGAGATTAAGCAAGCTATTGCCCAGAGTTGCAGAGTGGGGCTCTATGATTGGAATAGGCACTGAGGCAAAAATTATCAGGTCCGTGGAATTTTGATCCCAAGACCCGCCGAGGCGGGGAATTGAACTCTGGTCCCGGGCTAGACCTCTGCATCAGGGCCACACTTCTCGAGTTGGTTGTAAGCAGTTGCATGGGTTGGTTAGCAGCTAAATGAGGATCTATATGAGCTATTGATTGGTTGGTTGTATGGGTGCCTGAGTGTCTGTGTGGGTGGGAGGTGTGACTATGTGCATAGATGTGTGAGTGGATATTTCACTGGGTATATGTGTTCCAGCCTGTAGCTGTGAAGGGCTGTATGACAGGGTGAGTGTGTGTATGGGTGTGTTGGTGAGTGAATGGATGCTTCAGTGGTACCAGTGTGAGTAACTGCATATGTGAAATAAAGTATATGTGAGTGTTGTACTGTAAAACTGTGTGAGAATGAGTGATTGTGAGCGTGCCTGTATAAATCAGTGTGTGCTTGCATTAGTTTTTGTATTAGAGTGTAAGTAGGTGTTAGTATATGTTTAAATAAGTGAGGTGGTATGTGTATAACTATACAGGTGAGTAAATGAAAGTGTGATTGATTATTTCCATTATTGACTAGGTGTTTGAATAACTCTATGAATGAGAGGTGGTGTGTGAGTGTCTGTATAGATATTTGACTGGAATTGATAGAGCTGTATTGATTACTGACTGTATGTATGAGTGACTGTATGGGTGAATGAATGGATGTGTGTGTAAACCTAGGAATTTGTAAGTGGATATGTAATAACTGGAATTGGTGTGTTCATGGTTTTGAAAATTATAGTGTGTATTTTAGAGTGGGTGAATCAACTGTTAGGGTCTGATAAGGTGCATCAGATTTTCACGTGTATGATGTCATCAGTGATGTCATTAGATATGTCACGAGTGATGTCATCAGTGATGTCACTGACCATGTCATGAGTGATGTAATATTTGACATCATCAGCAGTGCATTGCGGGGGCGCAAGTCATAGTTATCTCAACTAACTATAACAGGGGAATTTCTATCGTTTTGTATGAGTGAAATGTCCAACTAACTCTAATGTCCCTGAAACCTACGTTTTTTTCCGTGAATTTCTAAAGTTTTTTAAATGCTAATTTCTACCTATAACGTGCCTGAAACCTATGTTTTTTTCAGTGAACCTCTAAGGTTTTTTAAATGCTAATTTCGAACCATAACATGCCTCGAACCTATTTTTTTCCGTGAATTTCAAAGGTTTTTAAATGCTAATTTCTAATTATAATGTTCAATAAACATATCATTATTTTCTGTGTTTTTTAATTATCATCCCATTCCCAACCTGATGAAAACTGCAAATCTTCCGCCAATAAAATCGCCACATACGAGAGCCACAACTAACGCTAATGATATGCAAAGTAGGCGTTCCTGTGCAACACCTGTGCAAAAAAAACACGAAAACACCACTTCCCCATATTTTCAATGACCAGCCAAATCTGCAATGCGATCCAAAAAGCAGGCGATAAGCCAAGTTACCAGTAACAAATTAACATCAACCTTTAACTGGTGTAAGGAAGTCGACTATCTAGTGCGTGAGTTGGACCCAACTCACAGCCACATCTAAAGACCAACACACAACAAGGCCACACCATGCAGCATCAGCACCACCAGAACCTCCTCCCCCGGACCGCCCCCTACTATCACCAAGGCAGCGCAAAACAGGACAACGGACCTTCCCAAAAAACCATGGCCCCTCAGCCGCACAATAGCTGAATTTTGTGAGATCAATAATAATGCACACAATGCCGAGTGTAAGGCTGATGTGCTGCACAGACCTCACTACACAAAGCACAAACCTCTCCATGTGGAGATATACTATTGATTCTTGTAGTGAAGTGCACAGTGGACGCAACCATGTTACCACAGGCAGTGGGGAAGAGCTCGGTCATGTAGCTGTGTTGGCCCCCCTTGGAAGCGAAGTGGGGTGGGCTGGTCCAACATACACCACTCCAGAATAGGATTATGAAAAAATAGGCCTGATCCTGGGTGTGGTTCACTTGTGGTAAGACCAACAACTCTGCAAGAGAGGCGGCCCCCACCCTGCCACATGGCTACCACCATGGCCACGGGCCTCCGCAACACAGGCCCCCTGCGAACCCAGTGACACAGCACCACAGACTTATGTCTGTACCGACTACTGCCTTCGATCTACACTGCAGACAGCAGGGTTCATAATTCAGATGCATTGGCGATTGAAGATGACGCAGTCCAGTATGCAAGGCATATTGCTCCCAGTGCAGCCCACACAGACCACGCATGATCGCGGGCTGCGGGCTTCATGTCCTACTAACTCACTGCACCATAAGCCATCGCCACGTGGCCTTATCAAGGCAGAATTCATTAGATAAAAGACATTGCTCCCAGTGCGACCCATCTGAACTACGCATCATGGCAGGCTGCAAACATGCTGTGTGCTTCAGCTGCTACTAACTCACTGCACCATTCCACTGACCCTTATTGAGGCAAAACTCATAATACAAAAGACATTGCTCCCAGTGCGGCCTGCCAGAACCACATATCATCAGAGGGTGCACAGCCTCTAAGTACTCCAGGTGCCACTATTTGTGCAGCTCAACTCAATGCTATGTGTTTGTGCGCCCATCCTGACCTCTGCCTCCACCCTATACTGGGGTTAAATGGTTCACAATTCAAGATTAGTAGTGACGCAAATTGTGTAAGAGACTATAATGGATCACGTGGGAAGAACATAGACACGTGATGCCAACTATTCCACCTGTATAACTGTGTCCTGAGTCCTGAATGGCAGGAACCCCAACTTCATGGAAGCGACCATAGCACCAGACTCCCTTCAATCAGTGAAGGATATTTGCATATTGAAGACCAGCAACATGTGGTGCCACTGAACCTGAACTACACAGGACGGTGGGACCACCAACGTACGCACGTGACTGTGGGCCCTTGATCACCCCTGCCTCCAGCCTACACTGTAAAAGACCAGAGTCACATGGTGCCACTAACCGTCTTCAACACATGTCAATTCCACATGTGAACTGTGACCTCAGTCCTGCATGGCAGTGACCCAGACTCCATAAAAGAGCCACAGCAGCAGACTCATTTCGATCAGTGAGGCACGTTTCCTTATGGAAAGCCAGAGACACGTGCTGCCACTAACTCTGTTCAACACAAGCTGATCCCACATGTGTAACTGTTTCCTGAGTCCTGAATCGCACTGACCCCAAGTCTGTTGCATCGATCACAGCACCACACTCCCTACAATCAGTAAGGCATATTTCGATACGCAAGGCTGGTGAAACATAGTTCCACTAACTCTCTTTACAAAATCCAATCCCAAATGTGTAACTGCGTCCTGAGTCCTGAATGGCTGTGACCCCAAGTCCTTGGCACCGACCACAGCACCACTCCCTTCGATCAGTGAAGAGTATTTCCAAATGCAACTCCAGTAGGCAAGTACCTATCACAGTCCTACATCCTAAATATTATCCTTTTAGTATCCTTGCTTCAAGATCTTTTTTTATATCAGTTGTAACATTACTACAATGACCAAATTAATGTTCAAGTGCAAACCAACATGGAATAGCAGTCTACACTGTGGGTAGTACAGCTCACAATTCCAATTTTAAATGCTAATTTCTAACAACAAGATTGTACTCAGAAAATACAACACTTCTTCAGTGTATTCTATACTTTTTATTATTATATTTATTTTTATTAAATAAAACAAGCAAGGCAAACACAATACACATAGCGCTACGCTCACATGAGGTCAGGTAGACAGTACATCAAGTAATAAGCAATCATTGTAGGGAAGGAGGAGCACAGGGGAGAGACAATAAGCAAACAATATTACAAGCAGTGAATGTGGGGTCAGGGGGAGAGTGGGATATCAATGTCATCCACTGCAGGTGGTGTACATATGTCGCCTCGAAACCTATTCCATTGCCCCCAGATTTTTTGCTATTTCCGAGGGTGGCCCCGGGCCAGATACACTGTTTTTTCCCGGAACATGCACCAATCCAAGTTTTCCTTCCACATCTCAACCGTAGGCGGTCTTTGGGACCCCCACAGTTGTGCGATATCACTTTTAGCAATCATGGCCCGAGGGTCACCCACTAGGTCTGGGCCACATTATAATCTGTGGGTTCCCAGACATTTAGCAAACAGCGTCTGGCCTCCGGTAGGAGAGGGACACCCATAACTTCTTCCATTACATCATACACCCCAATCCAATAAGCCACCACGTCAGGACATACCCAGATAATATGTAGAAATGTCGCCACTAGACCACCACCCCGCTTACACAAACCCTCATCGGAGAAGCCCATGTGAACCAGACGGGGGCCCGTGATGTACACCCTATGAAGGATCCTAAGCTGGACCAGCCAAAGTCTTGCTGGAATCGCAACCTCCTTGGGAGAGGAAATCGCCGACTGCCAGTCTTCATTATCGAATTCAAGACCATCCCGGACCCAGAGATCACGCTAAGCCAACAGTAGATCTGATCTACCATTAATCAGATTTTTATATACAAGGGAGAATGTACTATCCAGAACATTGCCATCTAGCAATCTATCTTCCAGCGGGGATGACTCGGGTATCGCCTCTCCCACCGAAAAGACAGACAACAAAGCATGGCGGACCTGAACATAGCGGAAATATTCAGAGTTCCCCAATTCAAACTCCTTCTTTAACGTATCAAACGACTTCACTTGTCCCTTGACCCATAGGTCTCCCACCTTGTTAATACCAATGAGGTCTCACCTATCGAACCCTTTTGTCTTCCACTGAGTACCAAGCCTATCTGAGTCAAAAAGTGGGGTCGCTAAAGTCAGGCGGTCCTTCCAACCCATAGAAGCAGTTGCATCATGCCATACACGAACCGCTGTCCTAGTAGTCCCGGACAATGACCTGACCGCTGACTTCTAGTACAGTGCCCTATAGTAATTGCCCCCCGGCAACAACCATAGCAAACGCGGGATTCAGTTCAGGACCATACATACCGTGGTTGATGGCCCCCAACTGAGATGCCCAATAATATCGCTTGATGTCCGGGAGGGCGATACCCCCATCGTACCATGGGAGCGTTAGTTTGGACAGCGCAATGCGAGGTCGACCGTACCATATCAATTTCCTAAGGGGACCCTCGATGTTATGAAAATAACTGGCGAGGACGATGTCGAGCGTGTTTTGAAAGGGCGTATAAGAAGCGAGGCAAAGACATCATCTTAAATAGGGCCGCTCGTCACAAAGGTGAGAGTGGAAGCCTACGCCATCCCGCGACATCCTGCCGCAATTGAGTCAAAGGTGGGAGAAGATTAAGCTCATACCGGGCTACTGGGTCTGTAGAGACCCAAATACCCAGATATTTAAATCCCGTTTGTGTCACCTGTATTGGGCAATTACGCCGGAGGAGGGTGGCATCGCCAGAATATAAATAGGATTTTGCCTAAATGATAATTAAACCCGAGTTTCTACCGAAGGAGGCCAGGACATCACAGAAAACCATCAACAATTTCCTGGGCGAGGTGAGATATAGCAATATGTCATCAACATAGAGCAAAATGCGATCTTCATAATCAGTGGACCACTGAATACCCCTTATTGAGGGCTCCCAGCGGATCCAGGCGGCAAGGGGCACCAGGGCCAGGGCAAACAGGAGCGGTGACAGGGGGCATCCCTGACGGGTACCACGCCCGAGACTAAATGGTACCGAAACTCAACCATTGACTACGATCTGGGCAAGCAGGTCTTCATAAAGAAGCCGGACCCAACCGATAAAGCAGGGACCAAAACCAAATGTAGCTAATGCAGCTCACAAATAAGGCCACTCAATGGTGTCAAAAGCCATTGTGGCATCCAAGGACGCCAATATGGCCGGCTCGCGCAACGTCCCAGCACTCGCAAGAACTCCATACAGACGCCTGAGATTCAACGCAGTGTTACGATGGGGAATAAAACCGGACTGATCCGGGGGGACCAGGTCACTAATGACAGTGACCAAGCGATTGGCCAGCACCTTTGCGAGAATCTTAGGTTCGGCGTTCAAAAGAGATATCGGACGATACGACCCACACTTGTCCCTCGGTTTCCCTTCTTTATGTGTAACAACAATTGTCTCAAGTCACTGGTCTCGGGGAGAGAACCACACTCACGAGACTCCAAAAACATATCTCTCAAATAGGGGGCTACATCATCCGGTCGCAACTTGTATAGCTCTATCGGCAGCCCATTAGGACCCATGGCCTTACCAGACCTCAAGGAGCGTATTACAAGGGCGACCTCATCGGCGGTTAGTGCGCTGTCTATTCGCTCTCTATCAACGTCCGAGAGACTCGGCAATGCAATGTCACGCAACAACAAATGAGAGTCCTCCTCTGGCCTATCCGACACAGGGGATTATACCGTCCAAAAGTGATCAGCAAAGCACTCAACAATCCCTACCGGGTCTGAGACCCGCACACCACTTACCCTCTCAATCTAAGGCACGACCCGACTAGCCCTGTCCTTCTTGTCCAACCATGCTATCAATTTACCTGCTTTATCTCCCACGTCATATACACAACCCTGTTGCTCTCGACTCATGGCCTTAGCAGCATCTGTAACTAGAGCCCTATATTCAAACTGTTTCAATCTTAACATATGTGTCTTCGCACGGGTTACCTCCTGTTCCAGGTCTAACTCAAGGTCCGCTATTTCAGTAACCACCACCTCATTGTTCAGTTTTTTAACGCCAGCAATCAAAGACAGGGCTTGACCCCTGAGAACTGTTTTAAGAGCCTCCCAAAGCGGCACTGCAGACGAGACAGAGCCCTCATTTTCGGAAAAATATAGATCAAGTGACTTTATCAAGTTGTTACAAGTTTTAGGATTACGAAGATACCAAGGGCTGATCGGGGCCACCCGCCCCTCGGTCCCGGAAGACAATGCAATTCGAAGTCACAAAAGAGAGTGATCAGAAATTCCTCAGGCCATATTTTTAACCTCAGCGACAGAAGCCACCTGTGCAGCAGGCACCAGTACATAATCAATCCTCGAAAGGCTACCATGGGCACCGGAGTGGAACGTGTATTGCCGCTGAGTGGGATGCAACAGTCTCCAACAGTCTACAAGGCCTAAGGTATCGATGAGACCACAAAGCCAGTTCTGTGCCCCCTTAAGGTCTCTAGGTGGATGTCTATCAAAAATACCAGACACAACCGCATTAAAATCACCACCCAATATCAATGACCAAACGGGGAGAGCCAGGAGAACACGCCCCAGATCTGCAAAGGTAGTGTACTGCAGACCGGGAGGGACATATACGGATACCAGGGACAGGGTCCTACCCTCCCAACGACCAGTAAGGATGACATAGCACCCTCTATCATCGAGAACCGTTGCATCTACCTCCAACGGGAGAGAGTTCATAATAAGAATACCCACCCCTCGGGAACCTGAGTAAAATCCTGCATGAGCGGCCAAACGATACCCCTTCCTATTCATAGCATAGCATGTATTTCCTATCAAGTGAGTTTCCTGTAGAAGGATCATATTAGGGGAATGACATTTTAACTGCTGCAGTACCACCCCACCTTTTATTCTATCCCCCAGCCTATTCACATTCCTGCTCAGAAGTTTCAATCCCCTACCCCATCCCACACAAGAAAGAAAATCCAACCCCGAAAGGAACCCAGCGCTCTATTCAAAAAGTCTCATAATACATTGCTTTGCAGAAAACAAAACTGAAAAAACAACACAACCCCCCTCCCCCTACCAAACAACCTGTTACAACACCCCCACCCTGCACCACTGCATAAGACTAGAAAGCCACCCCAACTTGCAGTGTGCCTGTCACCCCCACATCTAAACTAATCTACAGAAAGTCAAGCAGAGGAGGAAAACGACCCCCCAATAGCCCCGCAACCCCCTGAGATGCCTCACAAAATCACATTACACAATTAGTGCGCCACAGTTCGAAGCTTCCAGAATACCCCTGAAACCAGTCAATGATAAGGCTTATTCCTGGTCCATCGATTCGCCCTCCGCGCCACCACTCTGCCCGCCCTGCGAATGATGGGCCGGAAGAGTATCAAGCCAGTCGGACAGTACGTCTGGTCTGTCGAAAAAATAAGTCTGTTCTGCATGTTCTATACACAAATTGGCCGGAAAAAGCATGGCATATTTGAGGCCCATCTCCCGGAGTCTCCTTTTCACCCCAAGAAAACCAAGTTTCTGTTTCTGCACGGCTTGGGTAAAGGCTGGATAAAAACTGATGGTAGTGTTCGCAAACTTTATGGGACCGCCTGTACGCGAAGCCTGCAGGATAGCGTCTCTGTCGCGGTAATTGAAAATTTGTGCTATAATAGGCCGTGGCGGGGCACCCGTCTTGGGTTGGCCACCCGGAACTCGGTGAGCTCATTCCACAGTGAAAAAATTGATCAGTTCCTTGGGTGCAAGGTGATTCATGATCAGGTTCTCCACAAAAAGATCAGTTGCTGAATCCTCCGCCTTCTCCGGAACTCCTATAATACGGACGTTATTCCACCCAGACCTTCCTACAAAATCCTCCAGCCAACGTGCAAGGAGGTCATTGGAAGAACTTAGGTTGCGAACCTCCGTCTGTATCTCAACAACGTCGTCCATCAGGCTAGAAGTCTTAATATCCAATGATTTAACCTTTTCGCTGGTTTTTGCTCGGTCCGTGCGGATCAAATTCACATCAATCGCCACAGTGTCAAGTTTATGGGCAAAAGTCTCCATTTGTCCTCCGAGGGACGATCTGATCCCATCAATGGCGGCCATGACGTCTTGCAGGGTAGGCTCTGTCGCTGAGGTCAGTGGATCTTTCGCTCCTTCCTGCGACCTACCTGGTCTACTGGGCGACACCTTAGCCCGGGCATAGAGGTCCATGATGTTTGTTTGGGTATAGCTGCCCCGTCGAGTAGCCTTTGATCTCTGCTTGTCCCCCTCCGGCTTCCCCGCCATCGTGGAGACAGTGAAAAAAATTTCAAACTGGGACGGGGGATAGAAGCGCAATCAAGAGGCTAAGTGGAAGGCCATGTCCGGCAAGGGTCGACCTTGGTAGAAAGATGGAAATCTCTGAGGTCCCTCGGGCAGCAGTGCAGAAACCGCAGTATTTGGTCTGTCCAGCAGATGAAAAACGAAAGTGAAAGTAAGCAGGGCCGGTTGTCTCCACTGCCTCAGGCCGATGTTGTTCAACTACAACTCGGGCACCATGCCAATTCCACAGCTGGGCATCACGGAGGCGCAGGCTGCGTTCTTCAAATCGTCTTAACTCCAGCTCCCGGGGTTCGATCCGGATTCTGGTTGCAGTATTCGCCTCATCAGCGGTTTGTCTTAACGGGGACATATATGAAAGTCAGGATAAGCTACAGTATATATGCAGGAGGTTGCGAGGGTCTCGGGAGCCCTGTGCTCACGCGGCCATCTTGGTTGCGCGCAAATCTCCTCCAGTGTATTCTATACTTATTTCATCTTTTCATGATACACCTACACTGCACTCAGTAGGGCTCACAATCAAAATGATTTCTTCATTCATTAAAAGTCCACTAGGCAAGTAAGTATTACAGTCCTCAAATCTACATAATATCCTTTTAGTATCCTTTCTTCTTGAACACTTTTTTATATCAGTTATAGCTTTACTACAATCTCCAAATTAATTTTCAAGTACAAACAAACACTCATTAGCAGTCTACACTGCAAACAGCAGAGCTCGCAAATGGAATTTAAGACATGTGGTACCAACTAACCCTGTTCAACACAAGCGGATCCCACATGTGTAACTGTGTCCTGAGTCCTGAATGGCAGTGACCCCAAGTCCATGGCAGCGACCACATCACCACACTCCCATTGATCAGTGAGGTATATTTCAATAAGCAGGGCTGGTGACACATAGTCCTACTAAATCTCTTTAACACAAGCCAATCCCACATCTGTAATTGTGTCCTGAGTTCTGAATGACAGTGACCGGAACTTTGTGACACGACCACAGCACCACACTCCCTTTGATTAGTGAGGGGTGTTTGCATATGGAAGGCCAGCGACATGTGGTGCCACTGAACCTGCACTACGCAGGCCGGTGGCACCACCAACGTATCAACGTGGCTGTGGGCCCTTGCTCATCTCTACCTCTGGCCTACACTATGGTCAGCACACCAAACAATTCAGATAGAGTCCTGATGACACATGATGCAGTCAAAAAGGCAAGACACATTGCTCTCAGTGCGGGCCGTCAACACCAAGTATCATCACCAGCTCATACAGTCTCAATGCTTCTGCTGCCACTAACTTTCTTTACCACAAGCCAATCCCACATCTTTAATTGTGTCCTGAGTCCTGAATGACACTGACCCAAGTCTGTGGCAAAGACCACAGCACCATACTCCCTTTGATTTGTGAGACATATTTCCATAGGCAAGGCTGGCACACATACACTCACTAACCCTGTTCAACACAAGCCCATCCCACATGTGTAACTGTGTTCTGAGTCCTGAATGGAAATCACCCCAAGTCAGTGGCAGTGACCACAGCATCAGACTCCCTTCAATCGGTGAGGCATATTTCAATATGCAAGGCCGGCGGCAAGTAGTCCCACTAACCCTATTTAACACAAGCCGATCCCACATGTGTAACTGTGTCCTGAGTCCTGAATGGCAGTGAACCCCAACTTTGTGGCAGCAACCACAGCACCAGACTCCCTTCAGTCTTATTGGTTGTTCATTTCTTTAAATAAATGTTTTTATATGTAAACCTATACATGACTAAGATTATTCTGTGTCCAACCGCACAGGGACACTTCCAGGCCAAAGAAGGTTGTTGGGGGTATGTTGGTAATGTATAAAGAGGGTACATTACCTGTTGATGTGGGAAGAAAATTACAAAAAACAATTTGATGGACAGAATGTAGATCAATGTCTTACATTCACCCCAGTACAAGGAACTGGGCCTAAATCCACACCACCCTGGGTCAGATAATGGCTTCATGCAAATCAGCTCTGACCCTGTGCCCCATGGGAACAGTCCAGTCCGAACTACAACAGCCATATCTTTCCCAGACCGGAATCAAGCATCCGAGGACCAGACCGGTTTCGAGGTAACACCTCTCATCAGCCCGGCTAGCTTGACTCCAGTGGTGTGGAGGCTCTGGGACCCACGTCTGAGCTACCCCAGTACACTCAGAGAGAAAATAACAAAAAACAATTTGATGGACAGAATGTAGATCAACGTCTTACATTCACCCCAGTACAAGGATCTGGGCCTAAATCCATCATTTTTTGCACTCCACACCACCCTGGGTCAGATAATGGCTTTATGCAAATCAGCTCTGACCCTGTGCCCCATGGGAACAGTCCAGTTCGAACTACAACAGCCATATCCTTCCCAGATCATGTCATGAGTGATGTCACTGACCATGTCATGAGAGTTGCAATATGTGACGTCATCAGCAGTGCATTGCAGGCGCGCAAGTTATAGTGAGTCCAACTAACTATAACGTGGGAATTTCAATGGTTTTATGTCAGTAAAATTTCCAGCTAACTATAACTGGTGTCAAACCTATGGTTTTGTCAGTGAATTTAATAGGTTTTTTAAATGCTAATTCCTAACTATAACTGGTGTGAAACCTATGGTTTTTTCAGTGAATTTCAAAGGATTTTTAAATGCTAATTCCTAACTATAACTGGTGTGAAACCTATGGTTTTTTCAGTGAATTTCAAAGGTTTTTTTAATGCTAATTCCTAACAATATAAGACCTGAAAGCCCACCAGGAATCTCCAGTATGCGCCAGGGGACTGCATTGCAGAGAGGTGTAATGAAGCCACAACCCTTTTTACACCTCTCTGCAACGCAACCCCCGTGCATGTTTGCAGAGGGGGTACTAATTCCCCTTGCGCACTGGGGGTCTGGAGTTCTGGACTTTTTGGTTCCGTCCAGAGGTGTCAGGGAACAACACCCAAAGACCCCGGAGTTCCACCTGCCTTGGTGCACAAATGAACAGAAACACGGGCTTCTCGATGGTGGCGTCAAAGACCAAAGGTTTATTACTGCAGGGACACAGAAGTCACAGAAACTACGCATGGGCAGTAACTAGGAGCCTGTTCAAATTGTACAAAGAGGGTTGCTCCTTATATACTAAATTTTGGCCTTCAGGCGAATTCTTCACATGTTGGTACATTCCCAAAACCTTTGTGACATAAACAATAAATATTTGGCGTACACAGGAACCGTTGATAAAATCTGATGCCAAACATTCCATGAAGAGGGGTTCCCACTAGTTCATCACAATCCCTTGTCAATATTGCATTCAAGAGCCGGACCGCCTCATCGTAAATTTCGTTACCTCCCCCTAATAAAGATTCAGAAAGAAAGAAACGGAGCCAGGTGTGAAAGATAGAAAAGTGGGATAAGGGATGTTTGAGGGTTGTAAATGGGCAAGGCTACCGGCTTCGGCCGCCTAATCATGATCGGGACAATGGACACGAGAACCAGTTCGGTGGGGCTGGCCTCGGGCAGAGGAGGCAGCCTTTGTCGAGTCATGCAGCTACAGCGTGATCTGGTCTAAGGTGCACGTGTCATGAAAGAGGTGAATCTCCGGCTAAGGCTACGTGTCCTTAATCGAAATGAAGTGATCAGAGGTTATTGCGTATGTGAGGGTAAGAAACACAAAATGGCGGCCATGATCTAAGATGGATGCCGTGGGTAGATCACAAATGTGTTTGTAACAGGAGTACTCTTGCTCGTAGCGTAGCGAAAACACCAGGATATGCTAAATGGATCATTTGCGGTTCGCTGATACCAAATTTATGTATTTCCGACAATATTGAAAACACGGGTTCAAATCGTCACCGAACCTCAGACCCTCCTTTTGCCCTTACATAGGCAATTACTCAGTCTATGTCAGAATCTAATTCTATGCTCATCAGGTCAGTGACATGCTGTTGTATCATCATCCTTTCTCGTGCCTTTTCTCCAAACGCAGGTGGTTTTCTGAAACAAGTTGCAGCACAAAGATTACACAGAGCAGGACCACACTGGATAATCAGGCAACATGAGAACAGGAATACTAAGATGACACCAATGACCATTAGAACCTTCCATCCCCACGCTGAGATCAGAGTCCAAAACCACTCCATGAAGGACCAGTTTCCCTTGTCTACGTGAATAGAGTCGGAAATCTTGTGTAGCTTAGAGATCGCCTCATAGACTGTTGGAGCATTATTAGGAATAAAGACACAGCAGCTCGATTGGATCATTCTGCATACCCCACCTCGATCTGCAAGGATAACGTCTAGAACCATACGGTTCTGCAACGTCATGAGTCTATCCGCCTGAAGCTCAGCTGTCAAATTGCTAAGGGCACCAGCAGTTTCGGTAATAGTAGATTCAACTAACCGTGTTAGCTGACGTATGTTTCTACTATTGGCCATAGGCCCCCAGAACGGAAGGAAGCCTTTGAAGAAGTCTCCGGCTTCCTGACCAGCAGTATCTTCCTTGCTGAAGACACCTCTCGCTACTCTGGTTCTGTGGTAATCAGATGAAGCAGTGTATGTCGGAGGCAACAATCGAGCAATATAGCATGATCCTGAAAAGTCGGCAGGCAACCATGTATAAGCTCTATCTCGACAGATGAAGTAGGTACCCCTAGCAGTAAGAAAGGCAGGGGAAGAGTTAGCCGGAAACACATAAGTCTCTACGCACTCACTCCTCCCTAGCTGAGCTCTTGGATTTCTCCCATTCCCTTGTAAACAGACCTGACCTCGGTGAGGTACGACCCAGATTGGAGTTGAGCTTTTGCGCTTGCTTTCTCCTAAACTAAGGCGATACTCTGAAGTATTCCAACTTAAATACACTCGCAATTCGTCTCTAGGGTATGATGGAGTATTATTGACGTCCTTGATCATGTCAATAATTCCCTGGACTAAAGCTTTGTTGGCAGAGTTATATTTAGTGGAACGTGGTGGACGTGGAGGGTAGGTTTCAAGGGCATAAGCAAAGATGGTTTGAAGGGCCTGAAATGGTCCATTGTAGCTGAAAGGCAAAACCAGATAGGGAATACCTTTATCCATAGTGTGGGGTATCAAGCCACACACCCAGCAGTCTGTAGTGTTAACTACCAGTTGGTGTTGATGCAAGAGTTGTACAAAGGTGTTATTAATGAATTCTGAGCGTCGAGCTTGCTCATGTTCAGGAAATGAGTGAAAAGAGTGTATAGAAGAAACAGTAGAAGTAGCAGGATCAAGGGGAGGTACTGTAGTTACTGGCACAAAAATCAAACTCATACCGAAAACGATTCCACCCACCAACGTTATCAAAACGATCGAAAATGTAACGGCACATTGTATTAAAAAGCATTTGCTGTGAAGGATTCTGTAAAGTCTGTTTCTGCGAACATAAATCACATTATCTCGTTGCAGCGCAGGAAGCTCCATCTTCTACAATCCGCTCGCGACCACTGATGATGTGTACGTAGATGAAAATGCCTCTATCAGCCCTGGGAGTTCCCAGAACCAACAGAAAGATCGACCTTGTGTCAGACCCCCGCAGATTCAACTAGGCACACAGCCACGACCCTACGGCTACCCAGACGGCAAGGCAATTTTAAAACAACCAAATAATAGCAAACTTCCTGGCTGAAGGCAAAAGTTCAAAATTTCAATATATCACAATAGGCAGTCGCCTGCTTTATTTGTCCATTTTACGGTTTCGTAAATTATATCTTTGCTTCGCAGGTACTGTCTGATCGGCAAATAGCGTTTCACTGGTAGCTGTTGCAGTGTTTAAGTTCGCAGATGGCAGAGTTTTTTCTGATGCAGGGGACAAATGTTCAGAGTTCAAAGGAGTCTTTTCTGAAGGAGAGTCAGAGCTTGGAGTGTCAGTAATCAATTCGGCATCGCTGAAAGGGATGAATTTTGGCGTGCTTTCAAATTCGGAGGAACCAATTCCCTTCTTCACCCAGTCGTCGTAAGGAAGTGGCAAAGGTACACGCTTAACATGGGATGCATGCACCCAATGCTTGCGACCAGCCACACGAACTGCTGTTCTTGTTACAAGAAGGACTTGGAAGGGGCCGACGAATCTCGGCTGAAGGTTCTTCGTCCTCGCGAAATTCCTGATAACAACAAGATCTCCTGGTTTCAGCTGATGCCCTGGACTCTCCGGAGGCTTTGGTAAAGCATCGAAAACCTGTTGGTGAATAAGACTCAATTTAGCAGTCAAGTCGTAAAGGTAGTCTATCAACATAGGATATTCTAGAGAACAAAACTCCTTAGTCCTCGGCACACCCCAAATATTTGCCGGACGGCCAAAAATTATTTCATAAGGGCTAAGCCCCACTCTAGAATGTACAGTTGCTCTCGTTGATAACAAAGCCAGAGGAAGTGCGTCTGGCCAGGGTAAACCTGTGGATGCTTGTATTTTAGCTAGTTTCAGCTTAAGGGTGCCATTGTAACCCTCCACTAAACCAGCAGACTGGGGATGATTCGCACTGTGGAACTTTTGTTTCAGGCCTAGGCCGGCACATACACTCTGCATAACTTTCCCTATAAACTCACTTCCGTTATCTGACCATACAATCCGTGGCATTCCAAATCTAGGGAAATATTCTTTGAGAAGAATTTTGGCAGTTGATAGGGCAGTATTGTCCTTTAGTGGATATGCTTCGATCCACCTGGAAAAAGCACAGACTACCACAAGGACGTATTTCAGATTATTACAGCGATCCATGTGAATGAAGTCTAACTGAATCACTTCAAAGGGACAGGAAGGAGGAGAGAAGTGACCAGCAGGAGTTGGAGTTCCCTTGCCAGGATTATGCATCAGGCATACCATACAATTTTTCACCACTCTCTCTGCACACTTACTGATTCCATCATTCTTCCAGACTGGAGCCAACATTTTACAGATTCCTTTAGAACTTATATGCGCTACTCCATGCGCCATCGTCACCACTGCAAGCACATACGCGTCAGGCAACATCCACCGCTGCTGTTCCGTCAAATCAATCCAACACCCATTCGAATCCAATTTGCCCGTACTTTCTCTCCATACACGTTTTTCCTCTTCAGTTGCCTCTTTCTGAATCTCTTTCACACTTTCCATTGTATCCTCACACATTCCAGACTCAGCAATCCATCTTGCAGACGTAGCAACATACATTCTGCTCATCGTGTCTCTAGCTGTCTGTTTAGCAGTTTCATCAGCAAAAGCATTCCCGCGACCAACATCATCCGTGATTGCTTTATGAGCACTGCACTTTACAATCGCAACTTCAGTCGGCAAGGTTAGAGATTCCAACAAGTCGTTAACTAGCTGACCATGTTGAATCTTAGTCCCATGGGACGTAATGAAACCTCTTTCTCTCCACAAACGGCCAAAACTATGGGCCACGCCAAATGCGTACTGACTATCTGTAAAGACATTCACTCTCTTTCCCTTAGCTAAAACACACGCTCTTGTTAGAGCTATTAATTCTGCAGCTTGGGCAGAATTCTGACTCACTCTTGCAGTCTCCACAATCGTCTTCAAAGTCGTTACTGCGTAAGCAGCAGTCACATCACCATTCTCCAATTTGAAACATGACCCATCCACATACAGCGTACCATCTGGATCGGATAACGGAGTATCCTTCAAGTCAATGCGTCCTTTTGTCTCTTCCTCCGTTCTAAAACAACAATCATGTGGTTCGGAATCGCTCGACTCTTGATTAGCCGGCAACAACGTTGCTGGATTCAATACATTACATCTTTTGATCTGAATATGACTCGCTAGTAATGTCAGCTCGTAACCAGATAGTCTCGCACTGGTAAGGTGTTGTGTCTTAGTTCGGTTCATGAGTGTATCCACAGCATGAGGAACCATAACCACTAGCATGTTGTTCATCACCAAACCAGCAGATTGTCGAATGGAAGCCGCAGCTGCCGCTGTAGCTCTCAAACAACTAGGCAACGCTCTAGCTACCGGATCTAATGTTGATGAAAAATACGCACAAGGGCGTTGTTTATCACCAAATTTCTGTGTCAGAACACTCAACGCGCAACCTTCTCTCTCGTGAACGTAGAGCGTGAATGGCTTGCTGTAATCGGGTGTACCCAATACAGGAGCTGAACACAGTGCTTTTCGTAATTCAGTGAAACTCTCCTGACATTCATCAGACCATGGCACCGGACTCGGAACATTTTTCCCAGTCAAAGCTACCAACGGTTTTGCTAAAAGAGAAAAATTTGGGATCCACTGCCTACAGTAAGAGGTAATACCTAGAAAGGCACGTACTTCTCTCTGTGTGCGAGGAACACTCATCTGCGTAATTGCTTTTATTCTCTCTGGGGTCAACTTCCTTCCCTCCTTTGACAAAAGATGACCTAGGTAGGTCACTTCTTGGCAGCAGTATTGCATTTTCGAAGGTGACACCTTGTGATTCAAATTAGACAAATGATGCAATAACGAAATTGTAGCTGCTTTGCAAGTTTCCTTGTCATCGGCAGCCACTAGAAGATCGTCTACATACTGTACTAGAGCAGAACCTGGAGGAAGGACAAAGGTATCTAACTGGCTTTTTAATGCTTGACTGTAAATAGATGGGCTCTCACAATAGCCTTGTGGAGCGCGTTTGAATCTGAAACTTCGACCTCCTAGACAGAAGCCGAAAATATCTCTGCTTTCCTCGGCTATTGGAATGCTGAAAAACGCATTCTTCAAGTCGATGACTGAAAACCAAGTAGCTGTAGCAGGAATCAATGTTAACAAGGCGGTAATGTCTGGAACTACAGGAAACTGCGGAACTACAATCTTATTAACTTCTCTTAGGTCGATAACAAACCTATACACTGGAGGCTTTGTAGGATCAGTTCGTTTCAAAATCGGTAATACAGGACTGTTACAGACATTTCCTCTAGTCTCTTCAACCACACCTTTCTTAATCAAATCTTGCACAATCAATAAAAGTGCACGTTCTCCTTCAGTAGAGATCTTGTATTGAGGAATTCTTGGAAATTTTACATTTGCTTTCAAAGTTACTACATATGGTGGTATTTCCAAAAGGCCTACATCGTTAGGACCAGTCGCCCAAAGAGAATCAGGGAGTGAACGCAGCTCTGGCGGGAGTGCATCCATTGACAAGTACATCGGAGAAGTGATATTTTTACCCAATGTAAGCTGTACTCCTTCCGGAGAACAGTACAATGTCGCATATAGTCGTTTTAACAAATCTAAACCAAGCAGATTTTCATTACAACCTGTCGTCAAAATCAGGGGTGCTTTCAATTGACACGGTCCAACAGAAATAGACAAAGGACCAGATATCGGATTGTAAACAGGGGCGCCTGAAAAACCTACAGAAACATTTGTTGAGCCGGACAAAGGTGCGCCAGGGAGTTTCGCATGAATGATAGAACTTTTTGCGGCACCAGTATCCAACAGAAACGGTTCGACTACACCTGATGTTGCTACTGCGACATAAGGCCCACTCTGATCCACTGGAACTGATACTACTCCCTCTCTCTGTCCATGGCTGTCCTAGTACCCATTTTGCTGAAATCCCTCATCCACTTCACAATAGTCTTCAACAAGATACTGTTGAGATCTATTTTGCTGGGCAGACTGTCCATTACGTTGATCAAAGTGATTGGAAGGACGATCATTCGTTTGTGGAGGCATAGCACCTCGCCCTCGACCTCTAGAATTCTGCACAAAACCACCACGACCTCTCTGAGCTGCTGCTGCATTATTTTGCGCTAAGATCGGACACTCATTCTTGTAGTGACCCTCTTTCTTACAGTACGCACACTGGTTCCATTGATATTGAGGCCTCGGTGAACTATACTCTGTTCTCTGATATGACCCTTGTTGCGTATTATTCTGATTCGTGCGAGGCGGATACGCCTGCTGCAAAAGAACTTTAGTTTTTAAATCTTTCGTTTTTTTGTCTGATTTCTCTTTTTCCTCTTTATCCCTGTTCTCGTAATACTGTGCAGTTGCAAGAATTTGCGCAGTTGTGGAAACAGCCCACGCACTCTCTGAATCCTTTAATTTATTGCATAATTCAGGTAACAAATTATGCACAAATTTATCGACAAACAGTCTCTGTCCTCCTTCTGTGCTCATATCCTGACCACTATGATCTACAAAAGTCTCTTCAAACCTCGTGAAAAAGTCGGAGACACTTTCGTCTTTCTTTTGCTTGCATGCGGATAACTTGTCCCAATTAACACGCAATGCGGGCATTAGAGTCTTCATTAAGTCAATTATCCTACCTGGAAGATTAGCAATTAGGGGTTCGGGTTTTGCACCACCTACTTGCTGACCATCCGCTGCAATGATAGCTGCCCAATCACCACCTAGGGCAACTGGATGATTCTCTCTACGAATTTTAGCCCAAATTGGTTGCGGAACTACGTTGCCAAATAACATATCGATGTCTGCTAAATTCATTATACAAGCCTCAACTGTCTGTGTTAATTCCTTATAGTATCCAGCAGGATTCTTACGCGGATCTGGCAAGGCCTGCTTCACTGCTAGTACTTCTGCTCGTTTCCATGGAATGTGTATCCACACTCTTTGGAATTGGGCCGGAGCGGCTACAATATTATTCGGTGCGTCAGCTTGCACAGCTTCGCGCCAAATTGGAGGAACCTCCCTCATTGGATATTGGCGACTTAGTTTCGTCTTGTTTTTCTCTAAATCTCTCGGTGAACGAAGTGATGGATCATTCCTATAACTTAAAATCAGTTCCATCGCTTCTTCTATATTTTCACCTACTATCATTCCTGCAGCAAACTCTTTCTGAACCTTAATTAAGTCTTCTAAATTGGATTCAACATCATCTTCTTCTATTTCCTCATGTAACAGCGAGCACATCTCATCAAAAACATACCGTTGCGTCGGTTCTTTCCACTGCATAAAAGTGTCTAGCACATCTCTCGTACTATATCTCCTACTCTTCGAAATCCATCTGAGAGCCGTGGAATCTAAAATTCCCCGTTCCTCAGTACTTGGAAGCTGACTACGTCTTTGAACAGAGTCAGAAGTAGGAGTCTTGATTAAAGTTTTATAAAAAGGAGACAGAATGTTAGATACAGAATCAGTGATTCTTCAACGAACAGAAAGTGGAGTCAACACACTCGCAGACGTAGAGAACACAGTAGAGGTAGGAACAGATAGCGGGACAGTAGAAGTATCGAGAAAAATAGCTTGTGGAACAGTAGGTGTAAGCGAGACAGATACAGGTATAGAAGTCGGCAATCCAGGAGGAGGAGGAGCCGTAGGAACATTCACATTGACCACAGGAGGTACAGGAACTTGATTCTGAGGGGCAGGAACACCAGGTTGTCCAGCAACCGGCAATTGTACATTCGGTAAAGGTGGAGCCGTAGCACCTTGTGCATACGGTGGAGGTGATTGTAACGATTAAGACAGCAGAGGATCGTTTTCAGAATCCTCTAGTATCTTAGCTGTTTTCGATGGCAAGGCAGGGTAGCACTTGTCAATCGCTAAATTATGCTCTCTAATGGCCACCTCTATGGCCTTCTCACACTCGTTAACTTGCAGCTGCTTAGCCGCTTGTTCCAGAGTCAACTCTTCTTGCTCTTTTTGTTCTTTCTTTAATCTTTTCATTTCTCTCTGTTTAGATTCCTTTCGCCAGTAACGGAAAGAATCAAACATTGCCGGCCGGGCTTTCTTCTTAAACAATTTCGCTTCTAAATTGTCAAGGATTTCGGGTTCAAAACTACCATGCAGTGGCCAACTAAGGACACCATCTTTCCCAGTGTATCGGACCCACACCTCATTGTAAGATATAGGACCCACACCATGTTTACAATACAAGTCATATAGGGGAGTCCCAATCGGAGGAACCAGACATGAGTCCTCCAATCGTGAGTCACTGTTGCAACCAAAACAAGACAACATACAGTTTCTCCGACTTACCATTTTTCAGTCCGGAACACAAAACAAACAAAACACGAAACAAATATGTGCACTCGAACCAAGAACTTAGGCCTACCAAAACAAACTGATGTATCGATACCCAAACTAAACCAAATAGATTATCGTAACCAGAACAACCAGTGATAATCTTACGAAACCAAACCAAACCAAGAACCAAAAAGGATTTTAACAACCCTTACGAAGTAACCAGCTAGCAACCACTAAATACTTAACTGAGGCACTGAAGACGTCACCAAGGAGAAACCCGTCACGTTTCGCCGTACTAAGGACTGCACCTCGGGTCCAAGACAGGGCGACGGTCAAGGCAACGGACCACTGCAGCCGTCCTGAACGGGAACCCTCGTGGAAGAGAACTTCGGGCCACTTTTGCGATATGCCGGGATCGATGAAGTGGGGCGCCTCCCTCAGGAATCTTCACACGAAGCTTCTCGAACTCTTCAGGCTTTTGGACCGGTACCGAATGACGTCGCCCCACGTTGGGCGCCAATTGGAGTTCTGGACTTTTTGGTTCCGTCCAGAGGTGTCAGGGAACAACACCCAAAGACCCCGGAGTTCCACCTGCCTTGGTGCACAAATGAACAGAAACACGGGCTTCTCGATGGTGGCGTCAAAGACCAAAGGTTTATTACTGCAGGGACACAGAAGTCACAGAAACTACGCATGGGCAGTAACTAGGAGCCTGTTCAAATTGTACAAAGAGGGTTGCTCCTTATATCTAAATTTTGGCCTTCAGGCGAATTCTTCACATGTTGGTACATTCCCAAAACCTTTGTGACATAAACAATAAATATTTGGCGTACACAGGAACCGTTGATAAAATCTGATGCCAAACATTCCATGAAGAGGGGTTCCCACTAGTTCATCACAATCCCTTGTCAATATTGCATTCAAGAGCCGGACCGCCTCATCGTAAATTTCGTTACCTCCCCCTAATAAAGATTCAGAAAGAAAGAAACGGAGCCAGGTGTGGAAGATAGAAAAGTGGGATAAGGGATGTTTGAGGGTTGTAAATGGGCAAGGCTACCGGCTTCGGCCGCCTAATCATGATCGGGACAATGGACACGAGAACCAGTTCGGTGGGGCTGGCCTCGGGCAGAGGAGGCAGCCTTTGTCGAGTCATGCAGCTACAGCGTGATCTGGTCTAAGGTGCACGTGTCATGAAAGAGGTGAATCTCCGGCTAAGGCTACGTGTCCTTAATCGAAATGAAGTGATCAGAGGTTATTGCGTATGTGAGGGCAAGAAACAAAAAATGGCGGCCATGATCTAAGATGGATGCCGTGGGTAGATCACAAATGTGTTTGTAACAGGAGTACTCTTGCTCGTAGCGTAGCGAAAACACCAGGATATGCTAAATGGATCATTTGCGGTTCGCTGATACCAAATTTATGTATTTCCGACAATATTGAAAACACAGGTTCAAATCGTCACGGAACCTCAGGTCCCTGGGTCATATCTGCCCAAACACCGATATTCCGAACGATTGAAAATGACTTTTCTTGAGAAACATTTGGATTTGGATTATCATGTCCTATACTTTGGAATTTTTGAAAGACTGACTTTGAGTATGCTATAAATTACTCAAGTCTGCCCGAATTGTGTGGGTAAAATTGATACCTAGTCACTTTGAATAAGAATATACTTATGTCTCGTCTAACATTTGGAAGAAATATCTAGTTATATGACAACAGGATACCGACATAACTTGAAGGAAATAAGAACGCCCTGAAGAAGTTCTGTTGTACAGAACGAAACGTTTTGGCTGGCTGTGGTACATAAACTTGAGGAAGATAAAAGCATTTGAATATACACCAAGATTCAGCGCTTCAATAAGGACTCTAAGTGATATGATTTGATTGGATTGTGAAAGTGGTGCTGTGCCAAACTTTGGAATATTCTCCACTACTCTCTACTACTTACTCTCTCCTACTCCACTACTCTCAAATACTCACTCTCTACTACTCATTCTCTACTACTCTACTACTCTCTACTACTCTCTCTCTACTACTCACTCCCTACTACTCGCTACTCACTACTCCCTACTACTCACTATCTACTACTCTCTACTACTCATTCTTTACTACTCTCTCTCTACTACTCACTCTTTACTACTCACTACTACTCTCTACTACTCACTCTCTACTTCTCACTCTCTACTACTCTCTACTACTCACTCTCTACTACTCTCCCTCTACTACTCACTCTCTACTACACACTCTCTACTACTCTCTACTACTCACTCTCTACTACTCTCTCTCTACTAGTCTCTACTACTCACTCTACTACTCACTCTCTACTACTCACTACTATTCTCTCTGCTACTCATTCCCTACTACTCTCTACTACTCACTCTCTACTACTCACTCTCTACTACTCACTCTTTACTACTCTCTACTACTCACTCTCTACTGTTCTCTACTACTCACTCTGCTACTTACTCTCTACTACTCTCTACTACTCACTCTCTACTACTCACTCTCTACTACTCTCTACTACTCACTCTCTACTACTCACTCTCTACTACTCTCTACTACTCACTCTACTATTCACTCTACTACTCTCTACTACTCACTCTCTGCTACTCTCTCTACTGCTCTCTACTACTCTCTACTACTCACTCTCTACTCTCTATTACTCACTCTCTACTCTCTACCTCTCTACCTCTCTCTTCTTCTCTCTCTACTAATCTCTACCTCTCTACCGCTACCTCTCTACCTCTCTACCTCTACACCTCTACCTCTCTACCTCTCTCTACACGCACACATATACAAATATATGCATATATATATATGCATATGCATTTATTTATATGTATAAAAAAAAACAACAAAACATTTTTTTTGTTTTTAAACAGCTACTTTTAACATGGCTAAGAGCATTTGCTGGAAAATGCATGAATATCGCTGACTTTTCAGCGATATTCATGCATTGCGGACGTTTTTTTTCGCATTTGCGAGCAGTTCTTAGCCATGTTATCCAATGGGAGGTGGATAATATGGCTAAGAGCATTTGCTGGATAATGCATGAATATCACGGACTTTTCAGCGATATTCATGCATTGCGGCCGTTTTTTATCGCATTTGCGATAAACCTTGCTAAGGAGAAAATGATGAAGAAAGCTGGGTTTTTAAACTGTGGCTTTGTCTGTAGTGATATAGAAATAGATTTTGTTACTTTGAGAAATTGTAATTGCATATTCGGTGTAGCATTCTGGCATGCAGAAACACAAGTTATTGTTGTATATGAAGCCCATTCCATGGTCTCTTATGTAAGCTGAAACAGATATGTTGTTTTTAAAAACCATTTTGAAATCAATTACATTTCTGGATATGTACTGCTAGAGCTTCATAGGTTGTTTTGGGTCATATTTATAAGGCATTTGAGTGTCTTTGATGTTATTTTTTCCTTTTTAAATGGAAAGCATTCCTCATGGGGCAAATGTCTTGTAAATACGCTCCCACCTGCGCTTGGCAAATTTAGATTTTGATTATGGGAGTTACATAGCCATGTTAATAATGTCCAAAAAATGGTGCTAGGGCCTTCCAGAAAACGCTTTCATGTGTCTCAAGGACATTTTCAGTCATTTCCTCTTGAATGCAGGTATACAATTGATTTATATGCTGGGTTTAAAAACGATTCTTTTCTATGATGTTATTTTTTCCTTTTTAAATGGAAAGCGTTCCTCATGGGGCCCTGAGCAGTTCTTAGCCATGTTATTTAATAGGAAGTGGATAACATGGCTAAGAGCATTTGCTGGATAATGTATGAATATCGCTGACTTTTCAGCGATATTCATGCATTGCGACCGTTTTTTTCGCATTTGCGAGCAGTTCTTAGCCATGTTATCCAATGGGAGGTGGATAACATGGCTAAGAGCATTTGCTGGATAATGCATGAATATCGCTGACTTTTCAGCGATATTCATGCATTGCGGCCGTTTTTTATCGCATTTGCGAGCAGTTCTTAGCCATGTTATCCAATGGGAGGTGGATAACATGGCTAAGAGCATTTGCTGGATAATGCATGAATATCGCTGACTTTTCAGCGATATTGATGCATTGCGGCCGTTTTTTATCGCATTTGCGAGCAGTTCTTAGCCATGTTATCCAATGGGAGGTGGATAACATGGCTAAGAGCATTTGCTGGATAATGCATGAATATCGCGGACTTTTCAGCTATATTCATGCATTGCGGCCGTTTTTTATCGCATTTGCGATAAACCTTGCTAATAGCAAGGTTTATCTGCGATAAAAATCGCCGATGTGCGGCGATAATTTTTGTCTCTAAACAAGTTATCGCTAGTTGTTGGTAATATGCCCCCGGGTTTTTGTTTGCAGGAATCGGGAGGCGGGAGAGTAGCACTGAAATCAGTAGTCTGACGCCTGAATCGGGAGGGTTGGCATGTCTGGATTCTCTACAGCTAGGGCCATAAACTACATCCGCAGGGCTAGGTGATAGCCTGGGACCGGCCTGGCATGTAAAATGGCTGCCGTGCACGACAAAATTGTGGCATTGTAAAAAAGGCAAGATGGCGCAAACAATGTTTATCAATAAGGATTCATTTATAACAAAATATTTTATCGCACTGACAAATTGGTGGTCAACACTTCCTGATTTCCTTCGAATCGAACGTTAACAGACGTCACGCAGAAAAAAAAAAAAAAAAGCTCACGCACAGCCGCTGGAACACATGTATCAACATATATGAGCTTCCTCAGCCACCCTCAGAAAATATAAGGGATTAGGATACGTCTCCCGCACCCCCTTATACCTAGTAATTTAATTATAACGAAGCACAAAATGGTCTCCCGCACCCCCTTATACCTAGTAATTTAATTAAAACGAAGCACAAAATGGCGAATTCCCGTTTCGCCAGCAGTTTGCGGCCCAGTTCGGTGTTCGGGAAGCGCTTCTACCGTGAAAAATATATTTTTTTTATTTTCCCCACGGGACCCTTTAAAAACCCCAACAACATTCCTAGGGGGTCAAGAGGGGTATACCTTGCCCCCTTTCATTAAATTCCCCCTTCGTTTTTCACCTCTTCTTCTCTCTCGATCCTATCGAGAGATAAGATGGCGGCCGCTCCGGACTGTTTAGAATGTTGACAGACACCGGGGAGCCAATCAGCTTCGCATCGCAAAGTTCCGTTTCGCAGGTGGGAGCGTATTTACAAGAAACTTGCACCATGAAGAACGCTTTCCATTTAAAAAGGAAAAATAACATCATACACACTCATATGCCTTATAAATATGACCCAAAACAACGTATGAAGCTTTAGCAGTACATATCCAGAAATGTAATTGATTTCAAATAATGACTTACTTCATTGGTAGGCCTTCACATGTATTATCTCCTTTGTTTTCTTCAGTGAAAATCTTATCTGCAACCATGTGTTGGCCTCACCTCAAATAAACAAAACAGGCGATGGACTGAATGAGGATCAATGACATACATTCACCCCAGTCCAAAGATCTGGGCCTAAACAAACCTTTAGATAGGCCACACCTTATCGTCATCCTGAATTAATCATTTAAAATATTAGGGAGAGATTTATGATTGTTGTATGCCTGTTTTGTACCACTGTGTGTCATTTTTGTGATGCAGTGCTGGTGCAAAAGATTTGCTATGTTAAATATTAAGTAGGGCATTAAGTTTTTGATGACTGTTATTCATTTACTGTTTGGTAATAGTGGTTAATAACATTTTTTATTATATTTTTCCACAGATTCAACTGCAGATCTTTTCATATTTTGAAAAATGCCTACGAAAAATAGAATTAGAAAGGCTAGAAAACGTCAAAGACAGCAGGATGATCTTTTATTGCAGCAGTCCTCTTCCCCAAATACTTATCAAAACACCAAGAAAGCTCCGGGTAAGAGCACAAAATCATTCTTAAGAAATATTTTTAGTAAAAAAAGTATTTATCGCAAAAATGTTTCAGTTCACAAAAAGAAGAGTAATTTAAATGGAAAGGAAAGACCCATCAAAAATGTTACTGGTAGAGGAAGAGATAACTCTGTGCATGATAGTAGAAGGAAACAACAGTTTAGGGACATTCGAAAACGAATGTTCCGTAACAGGATAATAGTTAATTTATTAAAAAATATTAAGAAAGGCCAACAGAAAGCGGCATTTTATAAGAAGAAGAAAAATGTAGAGAAAATTATTGATCATGCTTTTGAAATTAAGCGAAAGTTGTTTATTTTGGTAATCAATAGAATTAGGAAACTAAGCAAGGTAATTTCTGATTTCAAAACAAACAGTAGATGGAAGAGAGTAGTAAATCGTAGTAACTTTTGTGAAGTTTTTTCCGGAGAATGGATGCATAGTTCAAGTTCTGAGGCATTTTTTAATGAGGAGAGTTATTTTCAGGATAATGATTTGGTGTTTGCAGTTGACACCAGTGGTCGAGCTTATGAAGTGAAGGATGGTTGTCCAGTTGAAAAAGAAAAACTTGTGACAACAGAGACAGAAGAGGTGCTAAGTGATGAGGTTTTAGGAAGACGTCCTAAGGGTCCTGTGTACATTTGGAAGTGTAGTTCTATTTGCAGTGTGCAACAGGTTTCCATCAATTTGCTTTGTGATTTTATACGGACATTTAATAAGAAAAGTTTGAAGCAGAAAATGAAGTTGTTGCAAGATTTAGATCCTTGCAGAGTGAGACAAATGACAGGTTTGCGTGGTCATTCACTGGCTTGTCTTTCCAGGAGAGTATGCCAGAGTGTTTTTCATCATTTCAGGATGCTAGCAGTGCATCATAATAAAGTGAGAAAATTAGTGAGAATGTTGTATTATGCTAAGAGTCCAGCAATTATGCTTAAACAATTATGTGCTGCTCTTTTGCATGGTTCTGAAATAGATGTGAAGAATATTTGTGAAGAAATTGAGTTTTGTTACTTTAGTAGTAAAGATGAGAATGTTCAAATTGACCCTGAAGTAGAGGGTAATGTTGAAGATAATGTACAGGTTTCCAGTACAGATAATTTTCAGAAGGAAATTGCCACGTTTCAGATGAAATCAAGTGAGAGGCCTAATTTCACTTGTGTATGTTGTCGACGCACTTATTATAAGAATCAGACTAAGGTAGTGGATTTATATGCAAAAAGTGAAAGGGAAAATAATAGTGAATGGAAGGATTTTGCCACATACTTGATGGTAGAAAATTATTTTGATTTGGGATCGGATCAACGTGTGTGTACTTATTGTTGTAATAAATTAAACCAAAACCAGATGCCTGCTAGGGCAGTTCATAATAATCTGGAATTGGTTGAGATTCCTTCTGAATTGAAGGATTTAAATACTTATGAATCTATTTTGATTCAAAGTATCCATCCCTTTCAGGCTATTGTAAGAATGGAGCCAAAGACAGGGAAGTTGCCTCCAGCAGATTTACAGAGAGGATTAAAGGGAAGAGTTGTTTATTTGCCTCTAGATTTGAACAAAAACATTAACACAATTGGAATAGAAAAAGTGGAAGAGGAACCTCTGGTTATCTTGGTTATTGGGGTTCCGACAAAGAATAAGAAAATATGGCAAGATTTAGTGGATGTTAGGAAAGTCAAAAAAGCAACAGTGTATTTGAAGAAAAATAATAAGTACTATAAGAATGTATATGTTGCAGAAGAGGAAGTAAGTGATGAAGAGGATAGCGATTTGTGTGCTGGCCAAATTGAGAAAGTAGAGGCCTCTAAAAGTGAAGAAATATATGAACATTATAGTGTTCATCCTTTGCATTCCAAGGAAGTCATGGGGAATGCTATTGAGTTGTTTCAAATGAAACAAGCCAAAGGGAGTCCCATTAGTGTTTGGGAGGAAAGTTTGGAAGCTCGGTGTTTCCCACAGCTATTTCCCACAGGTCGAGGAGGAAGATATGATGAGCGATCTCATCAAATTCCTGCGTCTGAATACCGGACTTTACGATTGTATGCAGAAGATCCTAGGTTTCGTCAATGCATTCCCTATTTGTTTCATCTCCTGTTTGAAAGCGATCTGTCTGGACTGTCATATGCAGTGAACCACATCTTAAAAAGTGGTATACAGATGCGAAATATCTCGGCAAGGGACTTTATGCATAAAGTCAATGTCCAAGACAGTATTTTGGATTCTCACTTAATTAATCTCATGGCGTGTCAGCGTGGTACTAATGAGTACTGGTACCGTCGTCATGGTGATTTAAAATGTATGCTGAGGAACTTAGGAACTCCGACATGGTTCCTCACTCTGAGCTGTGCCGAGTATGGCTGGGAAGACTTACTTGAATTTCTACGAGAGGCAAATGGAAATATTGAAAACATTGAATTCAAGACACCTGGAGAACTGTGTTCTTTGGATCCTGTGAATGTATGCAGGTACTTCAATCATAGATTTGAAGCTATGATGTCTTTCATCACAAATAAGAAGAATCCACCTCTTGGAGAGGTGTTGGATTTCTTCTGGAGAAAGGAGTACCAAGCAAGAGGTGCTCCTCATATACATATGTTGTTGTGGATCAAGGATGCACCTAAATTTGGAACAGATCCGGATGACTTAGTGATGAATTTCATAGAACAGTATTCTACGTGTGCTGTTCCAAACGCAACGGAGAAGAAAAGCCTAAGAGAACAAGTTCTATGTTTCCAAAGCCATCGTTGTGGAAAGTACTGTCGTCGTAAATTCAGAAACAAGGACAAGTTCTACACCAAATGTCGTTTCAACTTTCCACGACCGGTGATTTCTAAAGGAAGAGTGAACAGTTTGATGTCTTCACTGCGACATAATGTGACGAGGAAATCACCCAAAAATACATACAATTTGCAAAGTAACGAAGAGTCCAAGTACATCAACGACTACAACCCAGTGATTTTGTCCATGTGGAATGCTAACATGGATATACATTTTGTGGGTGACAACTGTATGGCTGTGGCTCGGTATGTGACATCTTACATCACCAAAAAAGAAAAGACAGAACTGAAGGATATGTGGGAGGACATTTCCCATGAAAAGAGCCTCAGCAAGAAGTTGTACAGTTTCAGTCTGAAGATGTTGTCGCATCGAGAAATCGGAGCTTACGAATGTTCAGATCGATTGTCTTCAGCAAGTCTCTATGCCAAATCCAGGAGTATTGTTTGGGCGAGTCTTGGTCTTGCTGCAACGCGAAATCGGGTTCTAAAACCTGTCCGGGAAATTGAATATTTGGCAGAAAAGGAACCAAACAGTACCGACATTTTGAAGACCAACATGTTGGATACATATTATCCAAATCGAAGCAGTCACCTTGAGAATGTTTGTCTATATGAGGTTCTACAAAATTATATATTCAAGAGGAACATCAAAGAAGATATTGAGAAAGGAGTGTATGCTGTAATTGGAAGTGAGGGATGCCTGGTCAAGCAAAGAAAATGCCAATTAGTAAACCATCGAAAATTGAGTGGCGAATCTCCAGAAAAAAAGGAGTTTTTCTATTTAGCACTTTTGCAACTTTTCAAGCCTTGGCGTGCAGAAGAGGAACTGCTTGGAGATTTCCTCTGTTACGAAGACTCTTTCACTGCTGCTAAGGAGACCATAGAATGTCCTGCTTTTCCCAAATATCAAGAAATGCTAACTTTGGAAATTGAGCAGGAAGCAACGATTGCAGCCGAGATTGCCAGAGACAGTTCTCAGGACAGTCAGAGTTCTGTTTCATTGAGTCAAGATCCACTTGGAGGACCTATTATCGAAAATGAAGCTGCCACTGCTATGAATGAAGTGGAAAGAGCCATGGCACATGCACAGGAGGATTCAGTTAACTTAGAAGACTTGGAAAAACAACTCAACGTTGAGCAGAGGAAAATATATGATGAAGTTACCAAGCAAATTGAGCATGGATTAAGTCATGAGAAGAAAGAGTGCTCATGTACATCGTTGAAGCCTGTCCAACTGTATGTGAGTGGAGAAGCGGGAACTAGAAAAAGTTTCCTCATTAAAGCAATTTCCTGCTATCTGCAGGAAAGGACTGAGTCATCGCTGTCTTGTGTTGTCACCGCTCCTACTGGACTTGCAGCACATAACATTAAAGGTATTACTTTGCATCGTCTACTGATGCTGCCGGTGGAGCATGACAACAAATTACAATACCACAAGTTATCTGGGGATGCTTGCTGTGAAGTTTCAAGAGTCTTGAGGAAAATGAAACTACTTATCATTGACGAAGTAAGCATGGTTTCCAATGTAATGCTTGCCTTTGTGCATTTGAGAATGCAAGAAGTACTTAAAACTGAATATGATGTGTTATTTGGTGGCAAACACATCATTGTTTTCGTGGATCTTCTGCAGCTGACACCAGTAAAAGGACAACCTGTGTTCAAAATACTCACGCATGAAGATACCAGGAAGTGCCTAGGGAGCATTGGCAACGTCAATATATGGTTAAACTTCAATTATGCTGAACTGCATGAAAATATGCGTCAGGCAAAAGATGAAGATTACAAGAATATTCTACAAGATATTAGAATTGGAAAAGTGACCGAGCATGGAAAAGAAGCTTTAAATGCACGATTACTTTCAAGTTTATATCCCGAACAAGAGATTGTGGCTGAGAATATTTTTCAGAAAATTACTGAGAAGAAATCCGGAATATGTTTGATGCCAACTCTTGCAGAATGTGCCATCTTCAACAACAAAATGTTGAATTTAGAAAAGCAAGAGATTGTGAAACTTGAAGCTATTGACAAAATAGAGCATATGGGATCAACAATTATTTTGTCAGAGAATTTGAAATCAAAATTGGATTCATTAGAGAAGACTATATCTAAAACAGCGGGTTTTGAAAAGACTTTGAATGTGTGTTTAAATTGCCGAATCATTTTGAGAAGGAATTTACATGTTGAAAGAGGTCTGGTAAATGGATCAATGGGTAATGTTGTTGATTTTGAGAAGTACAGAAATAGAGATGGAATAGAATTTTTAAAAATTAAATTTGATGGCATTGAGGAAGTACAGCTAATTGGTTGTTGTTCTGCTAGGTTTTTGCTTGTTAAAGACTTATATGTTCGCCGTAAACAGTTTCCTGTTTGCTTGGCATATGCGGTAACAATCCATAAATCGCAAGGTTTAAGTGTAGACAGTGCATTGGTGAATATTGGCAGTTCTGTGTTCAAGGAGGGTATGGCATATGTGGCATTGTCACGAGTTAGAACTTTATCAGGATTGTACTTGATTGACTGTGATGTCACAAACATTTGTGCGGATCTAGATTGTGTTAAGGAATACAATAGGTTAAGAAGAGAGTATGCGCCACATTTGACTCAATATCCTTTGTTTGAGAAACGTGTGGTAGGCCGGAAACGTAGAAATATCAGTAATAGTAGGGAGGTTGTTGCAAAAAGACTAAAAGTCAATGAACCGAAAATTGTTAGCAGAAAGAAAGTGGATTCTGTTGAAGATGTTGTCGGTTTTCAATTTGAAAACAGTTCTGGTGTCAACTGCTATGCAAATGTAGTGGTTAATGTTCTCTTTTCACTAGAGAGTTTAAAAGAACAGATTCTGTTGAATTCAGAACAAATTTTATGCTGTTTGTTGAATTCTGTTTTCGAGAAATGTAGCACTGATCGAACAAAAGTAGAAAGTGTGTCTGAAGTTCGTTATCTGTTAGATGAATGTTCAGGTCAAACAGACTTCTCTGAAAATAATCAGCAAGATTGTCAGGAGTTTTTAATGTATATGCTTGATGTATTGCAAGATGAGGGTGTAGATGTAGATCACCTGTTTTGGCTTTCTTATCAATGGCAGCATGACTGCGAGAATTGTAGGGTATCAAGTACTACTAGTGTAGACTCAGAAAGATTTATATATTTAACTTTGCCAGACAGTAAATCAGTCTCCTTTAATAAGCTAGTAAATGCAGCGAATCACAACATGGAGTGTAGCCAATGTAAATCTGAAATGATGTCAACATTATTTATACGTAGATATGGACAGTATGTCATTTTAATGATCCAACGATGTAGGCCTGATGGATCAAAATTGTCAACTTTAATAAAAAATTTTGTGGCTTCTCAGCTTTCAATATCAGGAAGGACTTTTGTAACTGTAGCAATTATCTATCACGATGGTCCTTCAACAACATCAGGACATTATACAGCTTATTTAAAGTCTCGAAACGGCTGGTCATTCTGCAATGATTCCGTTGTAACTTTCAAAAAAAAATTGCAATTTGACCTTAAAAATTCTTACCTGGTGTTTTTAAAACCAAAATTTTAATGAAAGAATCTCGGGATTTCCTGTGAAGAATTGCAAAAGGTTCATGAAGTAGAGGGAATGTAAGTCTGCAATGCTGTCTAGATTATTGGTCCAAAACTTTTAATTATAATGTCAATTTAAAAATCCAACTATATAAACCTGATGCAAGTAAGTCTGCTTCATAGTAAGCAGTATCAGTGTCATAGGAAAAGGAGAACATGAGTGACAAAGAAGGGTAAGATATTAGTAGTCCAGGATTGTGAAAATAATCTTAAATGTATTCTTTTTGAAAGTTGCGAAAATAGAAAATGTCGGGATTTGATTGGAAGAATTACAAGAGTTGCGAATCGCGGCAACATGATTTGGCCTAGTGGAAACATGTGATAGAATGAGAGAAGTCTTTTCTTGTATGTAACATATTTTTCGAATCGATGGAGGTTTTCTTTCAGAAAGTGGCGGGCTGAAAATATTTATAGCACAACAGAGTGGACGCTGTTCATAGGAGATCCTTCGACGTCATTGAAAGTAAGTTAATTTTAAGGAGTTTTGAATTCAGATTTCTTAGGTTGTATGGGTTTTTTAAACACAATCATTTTGATTGTGTTTTTTTTTCCCCGCTGTTACATTATGAATACCTTCAAGTCACTGATTTAAGTGAAATTTGATACATTCTGAGAACAGCAAAAATAAACCATTTAACATGTATAATTAATGTTCTGCTTTTTGTACTTATGATATACATTTAGAAATGTGAGGTAGATATGGAGAAACTGAGTCTTCTGTAAGTGTCAATTTTAATGCTTACAGTGCTGTACTTCTGGGTACTGTTTTTTTTAAAAAAAGGAATAGGCCTCACCTCAAAGAAAGCTCTTGAAAGCACACATCTTATTTGCATCCTGAAACAATCATTTAAAATATTAGACACAATTTTATGATGGCTTTACATCTTTTTTGCGCTGCTATTGCTTCACTATTGTGAGACATCAGCAGTGCAAAAGAAGTACCATGTTCCAAAATAGGTCTCAGTTCATCAGCTAGATATTGTTTGTTTAAAATATATATCTTTAGGATTGTGTAGGGGACGTAGAGAAGCAGAGGCTTCTGTAAATGTCAAAGTTGTTGAAAAACTGTTTCTTCTTGAACCTTTTCCCTTTTCTTTTCTAATTTTTAAATACATGTTGTAATATTTTTGGAAATGTTTGTTCTCTCTTTTACAGATTGAAAGTATGAAAAAATATTTAAAAAAGGTAACAAGAATTATAAGGTAAATGTTTTCTACTCTTTTTACCCGCAATGCACTGCTGATGATGTCACTGACCATGTCATGAATGATGTAATAAGAGGACATGATTTACTTCATTGGTAGGCCTTCACATGCTTTATCTGCTCTGTATTGTTCAACAAGTGTAAAATTGATCTGTAACCCTGAGTAGGTCTCACCTTAAACAAACCTCAGGAGACATCACACCTTATCGTCATCCTGAATTAATAAATAGATCTATTAAACAGTATCTCTGGTTTACTCCCTATAGCTGTCTTTCTTTTTACATTACTCTCTGTTTACTTCCCTTATACTAACTCTTCTTTTTTTAAAAAAAATATTTTTTTGGTTCGCTTCAAGTTCGCGAACCGGGCAGCGAACTGGAAAGCGAACCAAAAGAAATAGAGCTTGCCAGAGTGCTAAACATTCTAGCAATTTTATTTGAAAGGGGAGGTAGTTCTGAAAAGAACTTTTTTTTAATGTTTTTGTTGTTTATTTATTTTTTTTTTTTTTCTGAACATTTTTTGTTTTTTTTGTATTTTTAGAACAGTTTTATGTTTTTTTTGTGTTTTTCATGGAGGGGAAACAACAAAAAAACAGGCATTGAAAAGGGCTCAACAGGAGCAAAAAAAAAAATACTGCTTGGGTGGGTTAGGGCAGTTATGGTTTTCAAACACCAAGTTTATTAAGTTCACGCTCATGTTGCCACATGAGAGCATAGCACCACAATGTATGCACGTAAACTTCATGTGCTTGAAGTTTGGCTGTATGTTTGGCACAGTTTCCTGTGCCTCTCTTGCAGTCAAAGATATATTTGATGTTGATCTGGCCACAGGAGTTGTCGGGGGATTATCTTGAAGGTCCCTTAACTCTGCCCGGCTGTAATTTAATGGATGCCACCTGACCATATGGCGATGCATAGTATAGTTGCCCATACTATACTTTTTGTCTGTGCCTCGAGATAATCTTTTTTTGCAAATTAGGCAGGTGGCATATTTGGCATTAACCTTCTTCACCCCTCGAGGAATTGAGAAAAACTGCCATATAAAACTTGTTTTCCTTCGGGAAACACGGGGCAACTCCTGAATAAATTCAGGTTCATCAGTGTCCTCTTCTTCTAAGTCCTCCTCTTCCTCCTCTCTGTTGGAAATGAATTGTGATGGTGGTCCTCTCTTGTCATGAGGAGGTTGAGGTGGTGGTGGGGGTCCACCAGCTGAAGCAAGGATAGAAGCCATTGCAATCAAATTGGAAAATGGTCTTTCTCTCACCAAGATGAAAGTCAGAGTGAGGAAAGAAGGAGGGGTTTACATGATTTGGGAAAAGCAAAAGTTCTGAACCAATGAAAAGTGTTATTTTTAGGTCACATGACCTAGTCATACATCATTTGGAAACCAAAAGTGAAATGAACCAATGAAAAGTTTGATGAACAAGTCACATGACCTGTTCCGCTTACGTTACGCGGTGCGCGCCGCGTCCCGCATCGTTTCCCGTTCGCGGTCCGGAGCACTTTCGGGAGCTCTAACGCGGCGCGTCATAAGACGCATTACGCGACAACGTGATAAGTCGCGCTTCCGTGACGCGTCACAGTTCCGCTAACGAAACGTTTACCGGTTCGCGTACTAGATCGCGGCATCAAGATGAGCTAACGGAAAGCTTTCCGGTTCGCTTACCGGAAGCGAAGAAAAAAAATATTTTAAAAAAAATTATCAATAAACATCTAAAATATATTTTGGGTTTTAAAGAAGAATACATTTTACAGCTACAGATGTTAGCTTTTAAAAAACCAATGAAATTCACAGAAAAAAACATAGGTTATAGTCCATATATAGTTAGGAATTTGCATTTACAAAACCTTGAAAATTCAATGAAAAAACCATTGGTTATAGAACATATATAGTTAGGAATTTGCATTTACAAAACCTTATTCACTGGCTCTTATGCACAGTTATTTATATATGTCAACTCTCACATGTACTGTCTTTTACATATGTACTTACTTTGACATGTAGCACTGAGATATCCATTCACTCACCAATACACTCATACACACAGTCACCCACCCATACAGTTGTTTCCACATGCAGTTTTGAACCCATACATCTAGTGAATCAGCTGTTCACACATCTATGCACAGAGTCACACACCTCCCAGCCACTCACACACATACTCAGTCTCCCATACAAATACTCGGGCAACCAATCAATAACCCATATAGTTACTCATATAGCTACTGATCAACACATGCAGCAGTTTACAGAACAACAGATATAATGATGCACAAATTAATACAGTTTAATCACTAACCCATGCACTCAGTGAGACACATTTAATCACTCCCTCATACAATTAGTCATGCACCTACTAAATCCTTCATCCAGACACTTATACATCCACTCATTCTTCAATATGTAAGACATATTTTAACTTTACAGAAACATACAGTCACTGGATGTTGTCATCAGTGATGTCATCAGTGATGTCATTTGAGATGTCATCAGTGATGTCATCAGTGATGTCACTGACCATGTCATGAATGATGTAATATGTGACATCATCAGCAGTGGATTGCGGGTGCGCGATATATAGTTAGCGCATCTAACTATATATGGAATTTCAATGGTTTTATGCGAGTAAAATAAGGTTTTGTAAATGCAAATTCCTAACTATATATGTTCCATAACCAATGGTTTTTTCATTGAATTTTCAAGGTTTTGTAAATGCAAATTCCTAACTATACATGGACTATAACCTATGTTTTTTTCTGTGAATATATATATATATATATATATATATATATATATATATATATATATATATATATATATATATATATATATATATATATATATATATATATATATATATATATATATATATATATATTCACAGATAAAACCATAGGTTATAGTGGATATATAGTTAGGAATTTGCATTTACAAAACCTTGAAAATTCAATGAAAAAACCATAGGTTATAGGCCATATATAGTTAGGAATTAGCATTTACAAAACCTTATTTTACTCGCATAAAACCATTGAAATTCCATATATAGTTAGCTAACTATAAGCGCTAACTATATATCGCGCACCCGCAATCCACTGCTGATGATGTCACATATTACATCATTCATGACATGGTCAGTGACATCACTGATGACATCACTGATCACAACATCCAATGATTGTATGTGTCTGTAAAGTTTAAATATGTTTCACATATTGAAGAATGAGTGGATGTATAAGTGTCTGGATGAAGAATTTAGTAGGTGCATGACTGACTGTATGAGTGAGTGATTAAATGTGTCTCACTGAGTACATGGGTTAGTGACTAAACTGTCTTAATTCGTGCATCAGTATGTTTGATGTTGTGTAAGCTGCTGCATGTGTTGATCAGTAGCTATAAGAGTGGCCATATGGGTTATTGATTGGTTGCCCAAATATTTGAATGGGAGGCTGAGTGTGTGTGTGGGTGGCTGGGAGGTGCGTGACTCTGTGCATAGATGTGTAAGCAGTTGATTCACTAGGAGTATGAGTTCAAGAGTGCATGTGGAAACAGCTATATGGGCGGTTGACTGTGCATGGGTGTGTTGGTGAGTGAATGGATTTCTCATTGCTACATGTGCAAGTAAGTACGTATGTAAAACACAATACATGTGAGAGTTGAGATATATAAATAACTGAACATAAGAGCCAGTGAATGTGTGAGTGGCTGTATCGATCACTGTGAGCTTGTATCAGGGATTATATAAGAGAGTAAATATGTGTTATTATATGTTTGAATAAGTAAGATGTGTATAACTGTATAGTTGAGGAAATGGAGGTGTGATTGATTCTTTGCATGACTGACTAGGTGTGTGAGTAACTCCATGGATGAGTGACAGTCTGTGAGTGTCTGTTTATACTGAGTGTATGTAAGGTTATATTAGAGTCTGAAGAGGTTCATTGTATTATCACATGAGTGATGTGATCAGTGATGACAAATGAGATGTCATCAGTGATGTCATTTGAGTTGTCATCAGTGATGTCATTTGAGATGTCATCATTGATATCATTTGAGTTGTCATCAGTGATGTCATTTGAGATGTCATCAGTGATGTCATCAGTGATGTCACTGACCATGTCATGAATGATGTAATATGTGACATCATCAGCAGTGGATTGCGGGTGCGCGATATATAGTTAGCGCTTATAGTTAGCTAACTATATATGGAATTTCAATGGTTTTATGCGAGTAAAATAAGGTTTTGTAAATGCTAATTCCTAACTATATATGGCCTATAACCTATGGTTTTTTCATTGAATTTTCAAGGTTTTGTAAATGCAAATTCCTAACTATATATCCACTATAACCTATGGTTTTTTCTGTGAATTTCATTGGTTTTTTAATAGCAAATATGAAAAGCTTTAAAATGTCAAGTACGTGATAGATAAAAACATTTTCGTATTTATGCACGCTGATGTGCTTTGAACGCTGCCCCCCCCCTCCCCTCCGTTGTAATCCGTCGTACCTCCTTGTCTCTCCATTTGATTGATTGTTGTCCAAGCATTTACTGTTTTAGAATTGGTTCTCTTTGGATCATTCTCTATTTACAAACAAGCACAAAGTCGCAATACTCTGTTTAGTCTTTGCAGATAGTGAAAAATCGTGTAAAAAAAATAAAAGTAATCGAGCAAAATCAGTAGGCCACTAATTGGATCTCTTTTTGACCTCGCTAAAATAGAAATATTAGGAACAACCCTTCTTGAGAAATACGAAAATAGTGACATGAACTGAGCTCCACACCATGAGGGCTGCAAGACAGCTCGGCTCCATCACCCATCCCGCACAAAATAATGACAAACCCTATGCAAATATTAAAAATATAGACAACACACCAGCAAAGAAACAGGGTAAAACATTTTATTAAAAAACTATTTACATAACGTTGATTTATAAGATGATGTCAGTAGTGGACCGATGTGTGAATAGATCGAAAACAGCACAAGGCTCCAAGATCCGGATAGCAAGCTCCTGGATGTTGGGTGCCATAGTTTAGAGTTCTGAATTTCAGCCTTTTTCAATGCCTGTGCTTTGTTGAATCAAAATGGCGGCTTGACACAAAGCTGACTCAAGCGTTGCTACTGATGCTATGCAGACCAAAACTGGTTTTCAGTTTGTACATTTTTCTAGATTTTTCAATCCAAGTTTGGTTGACTTTGTAGAACGATGGCTTCAGATTTTCAACATACGGTGTGGTGGCGCTGACTGGGAGGGGGCGCTTCGCTCCTGCCCCCTCCCCAAGTAAGATTTTCATACGTGAAAGTACGTTAATGGTTTTGGTCCCTGAGATGCTTCGATGTCACTACCATTCTCAAATAGCATAAGTTCTAGATGTTGGGTGCCATAGTTAAGAGTTCTGAGCAGCGCTTGTAACACTGTCTGAAGCTTATTTCCACCTACTGCAGCTTCACTATTCTCAAAGTAAGTGAGTGTCGTTTGTGGACCTGACTGCATTAGAAAACAATGTGATATAGTACCTCCCTAAACAGCTTGACGGAGGCCCCTGAGGGACGCTGTGATGGCCATGGACTCGGAGAAGACGCTTGGCTCCGACACCCTCCCCAAGTCTTATAGCACTGGTGTAGCCTGAGATCGCCCCCGACATAGGCGGCCGGCTCCCGGCGGTACTTTTTGCCTTTTGATGACTCTTCAATTCTGGACCTTGTCCCACAATCCGTTTGACCTGAAGACAAGCTGTAGTGGGGCGCCCCTTTATCGTTTTAGTTGCCATTCCGCCCGCTTTTGCTACACTGTGCCTCTTCCGCCATTCAGCTGTTTTCCGCCCGCTCTTGCGACTACAGCGTCTCGCTCACCATGTAGTTGAGATGCGCCCGCTCTTGCGGTGCAGCGATAGGCGGCTGCCACAGGACTCTCAAAATGGCGGCCGGCTCTTCGGTTTTGGGCCTGGTCCACTAAAATGGCCCTGGGACACCTTGGAACTCGGACGCTTGTCTGCTAGGGCTTGGGTCCCATTCTCGAAAAGCGTCCCCTCAGCCGTGAAGATTCTACAAAAGTCTTGGGGGCCTCCGACTCCCGCAGGCTTCTGGTGGGGAGCGGCTGCCATGATTGCTCGTGGAATGGCCACGACGGAGCTACGAGATGGTAGTGGTCTCATGCTGACGCCAGCTTTAGTGTGAAACATCCAGAAACACTGTAGACTACCAATTCGATCAGTTCCGGTAGCGCCCCAACATGACCCGGAAGAGAAGAACTTGCCCTCCCCTCTTTGACTGATGGTTCTTGTTGCCTGTCCCCTCTGTTGTCATTTAACAGAACTTTTTGGACTGCTGAAAGGGGTTGTGTTCTGAACGCTGGTTGGTGGAGACATTTAGACTATATTCTTGACCTACGTTGTCGCGTAATGCGTTTTATGACACGCCGCGTTAGCGCACCCGGAAGTGATCCGAGGCGCGGCGCGCAGCGCGTAACGTAAGCATAACAGGTCATGTGACTTGTTAATAAAACTTTTCATTGGTTCATTTTACTTTTGTTAATTTAATGATGAAAAGCTTGGTCTTATGACCTAAAAATTACGCTTTTTATTATTTTCGAACAATATTTTTTTTTCAAACATATGTTATAATATTCCAGGCTAATGTACTTTCCCGGAAAATTTACAACTGTCTTGCAAGTAAAATATATTCCTTTTTCGAGAAAAAGGGCGTTTCTTCCTTCCATGACGGAGCCGTTGAGTAAAAGAGATTCGGCCTGCTGTCTTAGTCGCCGATACGCCTGATTATCAGATTCTTATCGATCACTTTATGTTGCAGACATGAAAAACACAACTGCCCTTGACCATTTATCTTTACTGCGTTCCTACATATTATACCTTTTATCCGTCATGTAATTGGACTGCTTTATTTCACTTGCCTTTTACTGATTCGAAAACAGTCACTAAAAGTAAAAACTTTACAAATGAAAATACTACTACCGTGTTTTGTTTTAAAAACCTTTATTGTGAAAATGTCAGTATACAAATACGGGCCTATAACCACGTGGGCCGGCCACGGAGCAAACTCAAATCGTATATGATGAGGAGACATTTACACTGTAGAAGAACGTAACGAGCGGGCCATTAGGTGACAAGAACAAAGGTGTCTAACAGTTGCGGAATCGGTGGACGTACATTTTGTAATTAAAATACGACAGGGCCACTTACAATAACATTTTCTAGATATACATTTGCGGGCAAAGAGTTACGAGTCCCATTTATACCGGCGCCATTTTGGGCGAGGCCGGGCAGGTCCAAGATATAGTCAAAATGTCTCCACCAACCATCGGCCAGACCAGAACCCCTTTCGGCCCTTTATGTTACAAGATGGTGTCTTCTATTCAGAAAATATTGGTGGCAGCATTTTGAAAGGAAACAGAAACAGCCGTTCTCCTAGTGAGTTTCACATTGTTACATTTAGGAAGAATGTTGAAGAGTAGTATGTGGAAAATCTGAAGCCATTTTTCTACAAACTCTCAATCAGACTTAGATGGAAAAAAAAACCTGAAGAATGTACAAACTGAAAACCAATTTTTGTCTGTATAGCACCAACAGTAACGCTTGAGTCAGCTTTGTGTCAAGCCGCCATTTTCATTCAATCAATAGCGTCCCCCTGCACACATTCAGGGACCTGGTCGTGTCTTTAGATGAAACGCATTGTAGGAAAAGAAGCAGAAAGGAAAAGGAAAAAATTTCCGCCGGACCTAGTGAAGCTGCAGCAGGTGCAAATAAGCTTCAGACAGTCTTACAAGCACTGCTCAGAACTCTCAACTGAGGCACTCAACATCCAGGACTTGCCATTCGGATCTTAGCGCCTTGTATTTTTGTTTTGTTCTTGATGGAGGGGAAACAACAAAAAACAGGCATTGAAAACGGCTCAACTGGAGCAAAAAAAAAATTACTTCTTGGGTGCATTAGGGCATTTATGATTTTCGAATGCCGTATTCATCAGGTTGATGCTCATGTTGCCATAGGACAGCATAGCACCACAGTGTATACAAGTTAACTTCATATGTTCAGATGAGGCAGGTGGCATATTTAGCATTCACCTTCTTTGATCCAGGAGGGATGGAGAAAAACTGCCAGATGAAACTTGAAACTTGGCCATCCAGATCTCGGCGCGTTCGACTCACTGTACCGCAACAGTGACCGCAACTCTGCTGGACACGCCGTCTTTCGGCGCAGCATTGTAGGATGGCCACACCAGTGCGGCAATTTGCTAGACACCACCTCGGTGCCATCCGGATCTCGGCGCGTTCGAGTCACTGTACCGCAACAGTGACCGCAATTCAGCTGGACACGCCGTCTTTCGGCGCAGCATTGTAGGATGGCCACACCAGTGCGGCAATTTGCTGGACACCACCTCGGTGCCATCCAGATCTCGGCGCGTTCATTCATTCAATAGCGTCCCCCTGCACACATTCAGGGACCTGGTCGTGTCTTCAGAAGAAACGCATTGTAGGAAAAGAAGCACAAAGGAAAAGGCAACAAGTTCCGCCGGACCTAGTGAAGCTGCAGCAGGTGCAAATAAGCTTCAGACAGTTCTACAAGCACTTCTCAGAAATCTCAACTGAGGCACTCAACATCCAGGACTTGCCATTCGGATCTTGGCGCCTTGTGCTGGTTCCGACCTATTGACACATCAGTCCACTACTGACATCACCTCATAAGCCAACGGGGCACCCCACGCCGACTTCCGGCGCAGCATTGTAGGATGGCCACACCAGTGCAGCCACTTGCTGGACACCACCTCGGTGCCATCCGGATCTCAGCGCGTTCGAGTCACTGTGCCGGAAGAGTAACCGGAACTCAGCTGAACACGCCGTCTTTCGGCGCAGCATTGTAGGATGGCCACACCAGTACGGCAATTTGCTGGACACCACCTCGGCGCCATCCGGATCTCGGCGCGTTCGAGTCACTGTACCGCAACAGTGACCGCAATTCAGCTGGACACGCCGTCTTTCGGCGCAGCATTGTAGGATGGCCACACCAGTGCGGCAATTTGCTGGACACCACCTCGGTGCCATCCGGATCTCGGCGCGTTGTGCTGCCTTCGGCCTATTCGCACATCGGTCCGCTACTGACGCCGCCTCACGTGCCAACGGATTTTCTACGCTTTTTGTAGCCCTATGTCGCATAACAGGTCATGTGACTTGTTTATAAAACTTTTCATTGGTTCATTTTACTTTTGGTTTCCTAAAGATGGAAGGCTTGGTCATATGACCTAAAAATAACACTTTTCATTGGTTTAGAACATTTTTTTTTCCCAAACGATGAAAGCCCCACCTTGTTTCTGGATCATTCAGACTGAAGCTGGCGTCAGCATGAGAGCACCACCATCTCGTGGCTCCGTCGTGGTCATTCCGCGAGCAATCATGGCAGCCGCTCCCCACCGGAAGCCTGCGGGAGTCGGGGGCCCCCAAGACTTTTATACAATCTTCACGGCTGAGGGGACGCTTTTCGAGAATGGAGCCCAAGCCCTAGCAGGCAAGCGTCCGACTTCCAAGGTGTCCCAGGGCCATTTCAGTGGACCAGGCCCAAAACCGAAGAGCCATCCGCCATTTTGACAGCCATGTGGCAGCCGCCTATCGCTGCACTGCAAGAGTGGGAGCAACTCCACAACATGGTGAGCGAGACGCTGTGGCCGCAAGAGCGAGCGCAACTCAGCTAGATGGCCGCCACCTGGGGAGACCCGTTCACGCCGCCTCCCCCCCCCCCCCCCGGGCCGCCGCACGCCAATTTTCGGAGCAGCATTGTAGGATACCAAAACCAGTGCGGCAGTTTACTGGACATCACCTGGGTGCCTGTCGTACATGTTGTGTCAGCCATGTGACACTGGACACAGACCGCTACTGACGAGGCCTCCCCCCGCACCACCCGGGACGCCCCACGCTGTTTTTCTGTGCTGCATTGTAGGATCCCTAAACCAGTGCGGCACCCAGGCGACATCACCTGGGTGCCGTCCAGAACTCTGCACGTTGTGCTGCCTTGGGACTATTCGCACAACAGACCGCTACTGACGAGGCCTCCCCCCGCCCCACCCGGGACGCCCCACGCCAATTTTCGGAGCAGCATTGTAGGATCCCTAAACCAGTGCGGCACCCAGGCGACATCACCTGGGTGCCGTCCAGAACTCTGCACGTTGTGCTGCCTTGGGACTATTCGCACAAAAGACAGCTTCTAACCATTGTTGCTTTTTGTGTTAATAAATGTTTAAATGTTTTTAGTTTTTGTTCTGTTCATTATCGTTAAAAGTTAATAAAGTTTTATAACCTTAATTTGTTGGAGTGTTATCTATTTTTTGAAAAACGGGTGAATGGGGCCTTGAATCGGGTTATTGTCATGTGTGGGCTTTGGAAGTGTGCTGCTGCAGGATCGGACATTTCAAACTCAAATGCACATTCTTTTTCTTACCTTTCCGAAGCATGGAGCGCAATAGCAAGCAGAGAAAGGGTGATGCACGTGTTGAACACTACCTGACCTGGCAAGTTGCTGGCAGTGCCCCCCCGCCCGCTCCTGAAAGAGGGCACACACACACCGCCGCCCCGAGTACTTCAGAAATCTTTAAAAGACCATGCGCTTGTTCATGAGGCTTAAATGGTTTATCACCTCTTCTAGAACCCCTACATCGACCCTCTGACGTTTCATGGAAAAATTACCATGTAACACAATACCAAGCCCTATCAGCTGAAACCCCCAAGGAATCGTGGGGCATATTAGCAAGGGGGTTTATCTCCCCTTTTTTGGCTTTAAAAACCATGAAAGCGGAGATAAAATTATTTCCCTATTATCAAGCTGTCGCTAACACCAGTTAGTGACACCTAAAAGGAGATAGCGACCATCTTGGGCCCGGCTTTGCATGTCAGTGATACTTATCACTAATGACATGCAAAGTGGCGTGCCAAGATGTTAGCGACTGGAAACAGTCCCTAACATCGCTACCTTCTATTACCAACTTTTGGAGATATTCGCACTAAGCGCGAATATCTCCAAAAGCTAACACCTGCCCTGAGCAGGTTTTAGCCATGTTATCCAATGGGAGGTGGATAACATGGCTAAGAGCATTAGGTCGATAATACATGAATATCGCTGACTTTTCTGCGATAATAGCAAGGTTTATCTGCGATAAAAATCGCCGATGTGCGGCGATAATTTTTGTCTCTAAACAAGTTATAGACAAAAATTATCGCTAGTTGTTAGTAATATGCCCCCGGGTTTTTGCTTGCAGAAATCGGGAGGCGGGAGACTAGCACTGAAATCAGTACTCACACGCCTGAATCAGGAGGATTGGCATGTCTGAATTCTCTACAGCTGGGGCCATAAACTACATCCGCAGGGGTAGGTGATAGCCTGGGACCAGCCTGGCATCTAAAATGGCTGCCGTGCACGACAAAATTGTGGCATTCGAAAAAAGGCAAGATGGCGCAGCCGCTGGAAGAGATGTATCAACATATATCAGCCTCCTCAGCCACCCTCAGGAAACATAGGGGATTAGGATACGTCTCCCGCACCCCCTTATACCTAGTAATTTAATTTACGAAGCACAAAATGGCGAATTCCCGTTTCGCTACCAGTTTGCGGCCCAGTTCGCGGCCCGTGAAGCGCTTCTACCGTGAAAAATCATTTTTTTTTTATTTTCCCCACGGGACCCTTTAATAACCCCAACAACATTCCTAGGGGGTCAAGAGGGGGATACCTTGCCCCCTTTCATTAAATTCCCCCTTAGTTTTTCACCTTTTCTTCTCTCTCGATCCTACCGAGAGACAAGATGGCGGCCGCTCCGGACTGTCACGCAGCAAAAAAAAAAAAAAAGCTCACGCACAGCCGCTGGAAGAGATGTATCAACATATATCAGCCTCCTCACCCACCCTCAGGAAACATAGGGGATTAGGATACGTCTCCCGTACCCACTTATAACTAGTAATTTAATTTACGAAGCACAAAATGGCGAATTCCCGTTTCGCTACCAGTTTGCGGCCCAGTTCGCGGCCCGTGAAGCGCTTCTACCGTGAAAAATCATTTTTTTTTTCTTTTCCCCACGGGTCCCTTTAATAACCCCAACAACATTCCTAGGGGGTCAAGAGGGGGATACCTTGCCCCCTTTCATTAAATTCACCCTTCGTTTTTCACCTCTTCTTCTCTCTCGATCCTACCGAGAGACAAGATGGCGGCCGCTCCGGACTGTCACGCAGCAAAAAAAAAAAAAAAGCTCACGCACAGCCGCTGGAAGAGATGTATCAACATATATCAGCCTCCTCACCCACCCTCAGGAAACATAGGGGATTAGGATACGTCTCCCGTACCCACTTATAACTAGTAATTTAATTTACGAAGCACAAAATGGCGAATTCCCGTTTCGCTACCAGTTTGCGGCCCAGTTCGCGGCCCGTGAAGCGCTTCTACCGTGAAAAATCATTTTTTTTATCTTTTCCCCACGGGTCCCTTTAATAACCCCAACAGCATTCCTAGGGGGTCAAAAGGGGGATACCTTGCCCCCTTTCATTAAATTCACCCTTCGTTTTTCACCTCTTCTTCTCTCTCGATCCTACCGAGAGACAAGATGGCGGCCGCTCCGGACTGTTTAGAATGTTGACAGACACCGGAGAGCCAATCAGCTTTCTGCGCGCAAAGTTCCGATAAGCGAAAAGTAAGCGGACCGGATCGCTGCCCAGAGCGCTGTTACAGATATATATCTTGATTTAAACGTTAATTTCTCAAAAACTACTGGAGCACATATATTGAGACCTAGCAAAGGCACATCGGGCTAACAGTCCCTACAATTTTGCCAAGTTTCGTGCAAATCCATTCAGCCGTTCGAGCTAAAAGTGAGTCCAACCGCCCTATGGAAATTAACATGGGAAAAACGCGTTTTGGGACCCCCCTTTTTTCTCAGCCCCCCCTTGACGAAACCCCACCAAATTTTCAGGAGCTGCTCAGAAACAAAATGTGCCATTTTCCTGAAAATTTCAGCCGATTCCATCCACAAACGCCAAAGTTATTAGACATAGAATTTTCAAAAGTCCCATAGGGAATTAATCCTAACTATATATACCTACTGGCGATAGCCAGTAGGTAATATATATATATATATATATATATATTACCTACTGGCAGTCGCCAGTAGGTAGTTATAGTTAGGATTTTTTTCAATGTTAAATCTCAAAATTCTATTTGGAATAACTTTGGCACCGGTTGACGAATCTGCCTGAAAATTTCCTGAAAATGGCCTCATCGAGCTCCGGTCCTTCCTTGAAAGTTTGGGGGGGATACGTCAAGCGGGGGCCGAGATAAAAGGGGGGTCCCAAAACGCGTTTTCCCCATGTTAATTTCCATAGGGCGGTCGATTTCACTTTTAACCCGAACGGCTGAATGGATTTCCACCAAATTTGGCAAAATTGTAGGGATTGGTAGCCTGATGTGCCTTTGCTATGTCTCAAGATATGTGCTGCAGTGGATTTTGAGTAATTTAGGTTACAAAAAATATATATATCTATAGCAGCGCACCGGTGCGCGCACCAGGGAGCGCTCTGGGCGCGTGACGCGAGGTGCGCATGGAAAGCTGATTGGCTCTCGGGTGTCTGTAAACATTCGAAACAGTCCAGAGCGGCCACCATCTTGTGTCTCGGTAAAATCGAGACATAAGAGGTGGCTAAAACAAAGGGGGAACTGACCATAAGGCGTCAGGGATAGACCCCTTTGACCCCCTAGGTTTGATGTGGGGGCTATAAAAGGGCCCCGCGGGGCATTTAAAATATTTTTTTTTTTTTCGTTTTGCGCGGGGGAAGCGCTCGGTGCGCGCACCAGGTAGCGCACCGGGGAGCGTAAAATGAGGGAAAAAGATGACAGAGTTTTTAAAAAAATGAAGTTTTTATTTAGAAATTGGAGGTAGTTCTAAAAAGAACTTTTTTTTTTCTTCTTTTTGTTGTTTTATATTTTTTTTGTGTTTTTTGAACTTTTTGAACTTTTTTTGGCTTTTCAAAACAGTTTTATATTTTTTTTGTATTTTTTTAGGGGGAGAAACAAAAAAAGGGAATTGAAACTGGCTCAACTGGAGAAAAAAAACAAAAAACCCAAAAAATTACTTCTTTTTGGGGCACTTGTGATTATCACCTGCAAGGACGATGAGCTTAACGCTTTTTTCGCCATAGGCGATAAGCTTGCCACATGCAGAACAAGTGATTTTAAAATCAGCAAATCTCGGCTGAATGCAAGGCATCACCTCGGATGTTTCTGGTTGTGATGAGGTGGGTTGGTTTCTTTGGGAGGGGGTCCTTGATGACTGGGGGAGGTTACTGGCCAGTTCCCTGAACTCTGCACGAGAGTAGTTGTTTGGGTGCTTTCTGGTCATGTGCCGAATCATGGTATAGTTACCAAAAGAATATTTTTTGTTTGGGTTGCCCCGTGAAAGTTCATCATTGCAGATGAGGCAAGTCACCTTGGGCGCATTCACCTTTTTTTTCCCCTCTGGGATTGAAAAAAACTGCCATACAATGTGTGGTTTGGGTTTGTAAGGTGTATTTTCTTCTGGCAGCCATCTTCTTCTCCCCTCCTCCTCTTCCTCTTCCTCCTCCTCCTGTTCTTGACCACCAATATAATTTGGAGCTGGTCCTTTTGGTGGTTGTGGGGGTGGTGGTGGGGCAGATGCACCAGCTGATGCTACTACTGAAGCCATTATTTGGAGCAAAAAAGTAGAGAGAGCAACAAACAGGTCTTCCTCAGTCAAAGGACAAAGTCAGAATAAGCAAAAAAGGTGGGGTCTTTCATCATTTAGAAAAAAAAACTGTCCTGAACCAATGAGAAGTGTTATTTTCAGGTCACAAGACCAGGGGCTTCATCATTATGAAACTAAAACTGTTATGAACCAATGAAAAGTGTTATTTTCTGCTCACATGACCCGACGCGCTTACGCTACGCGCCCGGGGGCGCGCAGCGTAAGCGCGTCGGAAGTTTACGTTTTGCGATCGTATTCGCTCGAGTACTTCCGGGTGCGCTTACGCCGTGCGTATCACGCGGTCGCGGTTACGCGATACGTCACGATCATGTTTTCGTTTGCGATATTGGCGCTCACGGGACGCTCCCCGGAGCACGCCCGGGGGCGCTTTTCGGAAATACGCTTTTCGGGGCGCACTCCGGGGCGCGCTCTGGGAGCGCTCCCCCCAAAATTTTTTTTTAAAAAAATGGGATAATTGTAGGGACAGGTAGCCCTATTCTTAAGTGGTTTGTAAAAAAATTAACTTTATAAAAATATGTATTGTGCTACATTGGGCTTAATATATGTTAGAGCCAAAATGTAGCCCAAATGTAGCCCAAAGTAGCCCAATGTAGCCCAAAGATGGCCACCAGAGACCAAAAATTGTAAATGTAGCCCAAATTTCAACTAGATGTAGCCCAACTGTAGCCCAATGACAGAATGTACCAGAGTGTTAAAAAGAACAACTAGAGTGCTAACAGTCTTATTTATAAAGTGAAACTTATAGTTAGGAATTAGCATTAACAAAACCTATGAAATTCACAGAAAAAACCATAGGTTTCACACCAGTTATAGTTAGGAATTAGCATTTAAAAAACCTATGAAATTCACTGAAAAAACCATAGGTTTCACACCGGTTATAGTTAGGAATTAGCATTTAAAAAACCTATTAAATTCACTGAAAAAACCATAGGTTTCACACCAGTTATAGTTAGCTGGAAATTTTACTGATATAAAACCATTAAAATTCCCACGTTATAGTTAGTCGGACTCACTATAACTTGCGCATGCAATGCACTGCTGATGACATCACATATTACATCACTCATGACATGTGCTGATGTGCTTTGAACGCTGCCCCCCCCCCCCCACTCCCCTCTTTTCTCTTAGTAGTACTCTCTCTTTGCAGATAGTGAACGGTAGTTAACGCAGACCTTTACCCCTGTTGTAATCCGTCGTACCTGCTTGTCTCTCCATTTGATTGATTATTATCCAAGCATTTACTGTTTTACAATTGGTTCTCTTTGGATCATTCTCTATTTACAAACAAGCACAAAGTCGCAATACTCTGTTTAGTCTTTGCAGATAGTGAAAAATCGTGTAAAAAAAGAAAAGTAATCGAGCAAAATCAGTAGACCACTAATTCGATCTCTTTTTGACCTCGGTAAAATACAAACATTAGGAATAACCCTTCATGAGAAATACGAAAATAGTGAAATGAACTGAGCTCCACACCATGAGGGCTGCAAAACAGCTCGACTCCGCCACCCACACCGCCCAAAATAACGGCAAACCCTATGCAAATATTATAAATATACACAACACACCACCAAAGAAACAGAGTAAAACATTTTATTAAATAACTATTTACATAACTATTTTATACTTTTTATTGCCCGATCCGGCTAGCTCAATCGATCGAGCATGAAAGTCATGCACTGATAACAAGCGTTGAGAGTTTGTACAATGATGGCTTCAGATTTTCCACATACGGTGTAGTGGCGCGAACTGGCAGGGGGCGTTTGGATTCTACCCCTTCTCCAAATAAGATTTTCATACGTGAATGTTCGTTCATGCTTTTTGTCCCTGAGTTGCTTCCATGTCACTGCCTTACATAAATGGCATAAGTCCTGGTTGTTGAGTGCCATACTTCAGAGTTCTAAGCAGCTCTTGTAAAACTGTTTAAACCTTATTTGCACCTGCTGCAGCTTCACTATTCAAAGTAAGTGGGGTCCATTTGTGGACCTGACTGCATTGGAAAACAATGTGATACGGTGCCTCCCTAAACCGCTTGACGGAGGCCCCCGAGGGGCGGTGAGATGGCGCGGACTGAGAGGGGGCGCTTGGCTCCTGCCCCCTCCCCAAGTCGTGTTGCCCTGGTGAGGCCTGAGATCGCCCCCGGCATAGGCGGCCGGCTCCCGGGGTCCGGCGGAATTTTTTCCCTTTTGAAGAATCTTTCATTCTGGACCTTGTCCCACAATCCGTTTCACCTGAAGACACGCTGTCGTAGGGCGCCCCTTTACCGTTTTAGTTGCCATTCCGCCCGCTTTTGGTACTCTGTGCCTCTTCCGCCATTCAGCTGTTTACCGCTCGCTCTTGCGACTACAACGTCTCGCTCACCATGTAGTTGAGTTGCTCCCGCTCTTAAGATTTGACCGAACTTTTTGGACTGCTGAAAGCGGTGGAATTCCGACCGCTGGTTGGTGGAGACATTTTGAGTATATTCTGCACCTGCATTGTCGCGTAATGCGTCATATGACGCGACGCGTTAGCGCACCCGGAAGTGCTCCGGTGCGCAAGGCGCAGCTTCCCGGAAACGATCCAGAGCGCGCCGCACAGCGCATAACGTAAGCATAACAGGTCATGTGACTTGTTAATAAAACTTTTCATTGGTTCATTTTACTTTTCTTTTCCTAATTATGTAAGACTAGGTCATGTGACCTAAAAATAACACTTTTCATTGGATTAAAACATTTTTTTTCCCCAAACGATGAAAGCCCCACCTTGTTTCTGGATGTTTCAGACTGAAGCTGGCGTCACCATGAGAGCACCACCATCTCGTAGCTCCGTCGTGGCCATTCCGCAAGCAATCATGGCAGCCGCTCCCCACCGGAAGCCTGCGGGAGTCGACGGCCCCCAAGACTTTTGTACAATCTTCACGGCTGAGGGGACGCTTTCGAGAATGGAACCCAAGCCCTGGCAGACAAGCGTCCGAGTTCCAAGGTGTCCCAGGGCCATTTTACTGGACCAGGCCAGAATCCGAAGAGCCGGCCGCCATTTTAAGAGTCCTGTGGCAGCCGCCTATCGCTGCACCGCAAGAGTGGGAGCAACTCAACTACATGGTGAGCGAGACGCTGTAGCCGTAAGAGCGGGCGCTAAACAGCTGAATGGCGGAAAAGGCACAGTGTAGCAAAAGCGGGCGGAATGGCGACTGAAACGATAAAGGGGCGCCCCACTACAGCAGACAAGCCTCCGCCATGTGCTTCAAAACTGCATATGTATCTCGTGATATCAAGGTTGGGCAACCAGTACAGAACAAGCAGTTACGAGTCCCATTTACACCAGCGCCATTTTGGGCGCGGCCGGGCAGGTCCAGGATCTACTGAAACATAAAAAATGAGGCTGACGTCTCTGAAGCAGTTGACGAACAGCAGGACATAGCAAATAAACATGAACTCTCTAAAGCTGTTAACTCACTGCAGAACAAAACAAGTGAACCTGAAACCTCTGGAATAATTGTCGCTCAAAAGAACAACACACAAAACTCTGTAGAGCCTGAAGAGAAAAAAACAGAAGGGCACTGTAGTTTCAGACACACTTAACACTAATGACTAAACAAAGATATCGTCTGTTTATAAAGCAGTTATCATCTTGACAGAATTGACAAAGAAGTGTACAGACACCAATGCATCAGCATTCTCGGAGATAACATCTTAAGGAACAAAGAAAGACCTGTTCACTCTTGACACCCCAGGTGCTGTGTATATTGCACTATAGTGCTGCATCGAGAAAACGGGCAACCCTATTGATGTGGATTTTTCATTATTGCTTATTGTAAAGAAATGGCGACTCCCCCCTTTAGCAGATTAGCTAAATGTTTGCGTAATGTAGGCATAAAAGTTATATTATTGTTGTTGTTGTTATCGTTATAGTTCTGGTTAATTTCAAAAAATGGTTAAATATATTTACAGTTTTTGTTGCGTTCGTTATATTTAAATATTAATAAAGTTTTAAAATGTAACTGTCTTGGAGTACTATATTATTTAAAAAAATCGGGTGAATGGGGCCTTGAATCGGGTTATTGTCATGTGTGGGCTTTGCAAGTGTACTGCTACAAGATCGGACATTTCAAACTCAAATGCACGTTCTTTTTCTTACCTTTCCGAAACATGGAGCGCAATAGCAGGCAGAGAAAGGGTGATGCACGTGTTGAACACTGCCTGGCCTGCAAATTGCTGGCATTGCCCCCCCGCCCGCTCCTGAAAGAGGGCACACACACACCGCCGCCCCGAGTACTTCACAAATCTTTAAAAGACCATGCGCTTGTTCAATGGGAAGTGGATAACATGGCTAAGAGCATTTGCTGACTAATGCATGAATATCGCTGACTTTTCAGCGATATTCATGCATTGCGGCCGTTTTTTATCGCATTTGCGATAAACCTTGCTAATAGCAAGGTTTATGTGCGATAAAATTCGCCGAAGTGCGGCGATAATTATTGTCTCTAAACAAGTTAGAGACAAAAATTACCGCTAGTTGTTGGAAATATGCCCCCGGGTTTTTCCTTGCAGGAATCGGGAAGCGAAAGACTAGCACTGAAATCAGTAGTCTCACACCTGAATCGGGAGGGTTGGCATGTCTGGATACTCTACAGCTGGGGCCATAAACTACATCCGCAGGGCTAGGTGATAGCCTAGGTCCGGCCTGGACAATCGGACACAGAGGAAGAGGAGTGTCAGAGGGTGCGGTAGTGAATAGGGTGAAAGGGAGGTGTCGGGCGGGCACAGGGTGTGATTCTCAGAGAAGAGCAGCGCAGATGGGGGAAGTATATGGCCCATGCATGAGAGAGAGAGCGGGGGTGACCATTGCGTGGGGGAGATGCGTGCGAGGGTGGGGAGCCATGCTGAGAATCGGCGGCGTGCAGAGAGTGGCCCTGGTCAAGGCATCTAAAATGGCTGCCGTGCACGACAAAATTGTGGCATTGGACAAAAACGCAAGATGGCGCAGACAATGTTTATCAATAAGGATTCATTTATAACAAAATATTTACTCGCAGTGACAAAATGGTGTTCAACACTTCCTGATTTCCATCAAATCGAACGTTAACAAACGTCACGCAGCAAAAAAAAAAAAAAAAAAAAGCTTTTAGCCATGTTATCCAATGGAAGGTGGATAACATGGCTAAGAGCATTTGCTGGATAATGCATGAATATCGCTGACTTTTCAACGATATTCATGCATTGTGGCCGATGTGCGGCGATAATTTTTGTCTCTAAACAATTAAAACGAAGCACAAAATGGCGAATTCCCGTTTCGCTACCAGTTTGCGGCCCAGTTCGCGGCCCGTGAAGCGCTTCTACCGTGAAAAATCATTTTTTTTTTTATTTTCCCCACGGGACCCTTTAATAACCCCAACAACATTCCTAGGGGGTCAAGAGGGGTATACCTTGCCCCCTTTCAATAAATTCCCCCTTCGTTTTTCACCTCTTCTCTCTCGATCCTACCGAGAGATAAGATGGCGGCCGCTCCGGACTGTTTAGAATGTTGACAGACACCGGAGAGCCAATCAGCTTTCTGTTATCCAATGGAAGGTGGATAACATGGCTAAGAGCATTTGCTGGATAATGCATGAATATCGCTGACTTTTCAACGATATTCATGCATTGTGGCCGATGTGCGGCGATAATTTTTGTCTCTAAACAATTAAAACGAAGCACAAAATGGCGAATTCCCGTTTCGCTACCAGTTTGCGGTCCAGTTCCCGGCCCGGGAAACGCTTCTACCGTGAAAAATAATTTTTTTTTTATTTTCCCCACGGGACCCTTTAATAACCCCAACAACAATCCTAGGGGGTCAAGAGGGGTATACCTTGCACCCTTTCAATAAATTCCCCCTTCGTTTTTCACCTCTTCTCTCTCAATCCTACCGAGAGATAAGATGGCGGCCGCTCCGGACTGTTTAGAATGTTGACAGACACCGGAGAGCCAATCAGCTTTCTGCGCGCAAAGTTCCGTTTCGCGAAAAGTAAGCGGACCGGATCGCTGCCCGGAGCGCTGTTACAGATATATATCTTGTTTTGAACGTTAATTTCTCAAAAACTACTGGAGCACATATATTGAGACCTAGCAAAGGCACATCGGGCTAACAGTCCCTACAATTTTGCCAAGTTTCGTGCAAATCCATTCAGCCGTTCGAGCTAAAAGTGAGTCCAACCGCCCTATGGAAAAATGAATGGGAAAAACGCGTTTTGGGACCCCCCTTTTTTCTCAGCCCCCCCTTGACGAAACTCCACCAAATTTTCAGAGGCTGCTCAGAAACAAAATGTGCCATTTTCCTGTAAATTTCAGCCGATTCCGTCCTCAAACGCCAAAGTTATTAGACATAGAATTTTCAAAAATCCCATAGGGAATTAATCCTAACTATATATACCTACTGGCGATAGCCAGTAGGTAATATATTACCTACTGGCGGTCGCCAGTAGGTATATATAGTTAGGATTTTTTCCCTATGGGATTTCTGAAAATTCTATGCCTAATAACTTTTGCGTTTGTGGACGGAATTGGCTGAAATTTTCAGGAAAATGGCACATTTTGTTTCTGAGCAGCCCTTGAAAATGTGGGGGGGTTTTGTGGAGGGGGGGCCGAGAAACAAGGGGGGTCCCAAAACGCCTTTTTCCCATGTTAATTTCCATAGGGCGGTTGGACTCACTTTTAGCCCGAACGGCTGAATGGATTTTCACGAAACTTGGCAAAATTGTAGGGACTGTTAGCCTGATGTGCCTTTGCTAGGTCTCAATATATGTGCTTCAGTGGATTTTGAGAAATTAACGTTTAAATCAAGATATATATCTGTAACAGCGCTCCGGGCAGCTATCCGGTTAGCGAACCTTTCGCGTAACGGAACTTTGCGATGAGAAGCTGATTGGCCCTCCGGTGTCTGTCAACATTCTAAACAGTCCGGAGCGGCCGCCATCTTGTCTCTCGGTAGGATCGAGAGACAAGAGGAGGCCTAAACAAAGGGGGAAATTACCATAAGGGGGCATAGTAGATCCTCGTTGACCCCCTAGGTTTTATGTGGAGGTTTTAAAAGGGCCTAGGAGGGTCCAAAAAAAAAAATTTTTTTTTGCGTGGTAAGCGCCAAGTTCGCGAACCGGATAGCTTTCTGGGCAGCGAACTTTATGGATAAAAGAATGAAAGACTTTTCTAATACTGTATGTTAATTGTTTGTTGTTTTTCTTGTTTTTTTTTGTTTTCTTTTTATTAAAGTGTTTTTTTTATTTTGATTCTTTTTCATAATTTATTAAACTTTCTAACATTTCAGTGTCTGAAATGTCATTATTTTCTTGAAATATTGTTTGCAATCTGTGAGGTTGCAAAATGTCCTCATTTGCAAGGAGGAGATCTACTGCTTGGACACATTGCAGCAGTTCATTATCCAAGCTTTCATCCATAAATTCCATGTCAATTGGTTCAATCAATTCCTGGCTGCTCTCTTCCAGGTCCATCTCAAAAGAAACTTGCTGCTCGCCTTCCATTTTGCCTGAAATTTGGATTAAAAAAATATATATTAGTAGAGATAGGGCACTGTTGGGATTAATTTTAGATAGGCAGTTTTTATCAGTGAATTTATCTTTTGGCAGTGTATAGTATCAGAGTGGAAATAGGACTATAAAAAAGTGTATGTGATTTAACCAAGACAAGCCTAACTCCATTCATAACTATAACAGAGAAGTCTATCTAAATCCATAACTACTACAGAGGGATAGTATATATCTATCAGAAAAAGTCTACCATATTAAGTTATAGTGCACAATATACTTCAGTTTTAAAAATAACAACTTACCTTCACAAACAAGTTGAAGTGTTTAGTAGCTAATCAAATGTAATGTACAACAAGAAGTAGCAGTCAAAATGGCTGTGTTTCCTTCTCTTCCTTTATATATATTCAGGTATATAACCAATCAAATGTCAGGTAATAAAAGTAGAAAATGAAAGTAACATTTTCATTGGTTGTCAATTCCAACACTTCAGATGTGTTTTGTGAAGTAATTTACCTCACGGTACTTGGAGAGGTCTACAGGCTAAATGGCTAAATGGAATTTCAATGAAATTTGTGAGAATGGAAGGGATTGTTATGTAGTATGAGCTAATCTATATTTGGTGAGAGTGTCTCTAGTCGTTTTTCTGTAAATTACTTTCCCGCCTTTTTTTAGGACCGCTTTCCGGGAAGCTGCCCGGTTAGCGAACCTTAAGCGTCACGGGAGTCCACCATTTTGTGTTTCGTTCGCATTAAGATACAAGATGGAGGGCAAATAATGTTTAGAATGGGTAGAAGGGGGCATGGTAGACTTATCTTGACCCCCTAGGTTTTCTGAGCGTGACTGAGGAGGCTTATATGTGCGGAAAAAAAAACTTTTTTTAAAAAAATTCCGCGAGGTTAGCTTTCGGTTAGCGAACCGGGTAGCGCTCCGGGGAGCGAATTTTGTGGAAAATTAGTGAAAAAAGTTAGAGAAAAATAATAATTATGAGTGATCAGATGTAGGGTAGCTCTGAGAAGAGCTTTTGGGTTTATGGTACATTTAGGTACTTATAAGTAGGTACCAATGCACAGTCTTAAATTCAGAATGAAAATTCTGTTGCCCTCATCTGAGAAGTGAACTCCATCTCCTCTGTAGATATCTTGCATGTAGTAACGCAAGTTATTGTTGTACAGAGAGCCCATTCCATGGTCTCTCATGTAAGCTGAAACAGATTTGTTTACATGCTTCCTCGCTTTCTCAATTTGTGGACAAAATTGGTTGGACCACCTCCATTGCTGTCTTTGGCATATATTGGAATATACCAAGGCAGTTTGAGGAAAAAGTGCCATTAATTGCTCCAAGGTGTCCTTTAAAAGCATTTCCAGACCTACCCCTGTCAAAGTGCCCAAATCATTACCTCCACAGTGCACTATTAACAGGTCAGGTTTTGGCAAATGCATAAAGGTTTTCACCAATGGTATCAATTGGTGACATTTTAATCCTCTTTGGCCCAACCACTTAATTTCCACATCTTGTAAATTGAGGTTGTGTAAATTTCTGCTCTCAGCATACCTTTGAGCCCAGTGGATGTAACTATGTCCAACAATCCAGACGTTAAACATGGTGGAAGAAGGTTGTTCTGCAGTCAGATGAAGTGTGGTAATGAAAGGGCAGTTGAAACAGTAGGAGTTTCTAAAGAAAAAAAAATGTGGATTTACAATGCTAATGATTCATTAGCAGTGATTGGTGCATTTCCATTTCTGAAAACAGAAAGTTAGGGTGCATGGATGTGTTCTTTGAAAGATGTAATTTGAATGGTCAAGGAAGAAACATTTAATGAAAGATTGCACTGGATACGCAGGTGCACTGAGAGTTCAGAGTTCAATTGAAACATTGTTGTGTGAATTTGCAAACATGAGAGGTCTTCCAGGAGGTGGTTGCTATGGAAACAAGGCAGACAGGGCAGAGGGGGGAAGGGTTTTGATTTGAAAAAAGTGAGGGAAGAGGTATGATTGGCTAATATGAGAGATATGTGAAAAGAATATCTGTATTTCTGTGCTTTCAATAGCTGCAGCCTTTGGAGTGCATCCTTTTTCTTCTGCTGAAGACAATTTGGTGTATTTCTGAGACTGTTTTCAAAACTCAAAAAATATTTGCTAAGGTGAGAAAAGATTTATTTAATTTAGATAGAGAATAGTATGATTTAAGGAGAAAATGATGAAGAAAGCTGTGTTTTTAAAATGTGGTTTTGTCTCTAGTGATATACTAATAGAATTAGTTTCATAGAGAAATTATAATTGCATATTTGGTGTAACATTCTGGCATGCAGTAACACAAGATATTGTAATACATGGAGGCCATTTCATGGTCTGTTATGTAAGCTGAAACAGATATGTTGCTTTTAAAAACGATTTAAGAAATCAATTACATTTCAGGATATGTACTGCTAGAGCTTCATAGGTTGTTTTGGGCCATATTTATAAGGTATTTGAGTGTCTAAGATGTTATGTTCGCCTTTTAAAATGTAAAGTGTTCCTCATGGGGCAAGTGTCTTGTAAATACGCTCCCACTTGTGCTTGGCAAATTTAGATTTTCATTATGGGAATTACCTAGCCATGTTAATAGTGTCCCAAAAATGGTGCTAGGGCATTCCAGAAAACACTTTCATGTGTCTCAAGGACATTTTTAGTCATTTCTTCATGAATGCAGGTATACAATTGATTTATATGCTGTGTTTAAAAACGAATTTTGAAATGAATTAAATTTCAGGATATGTACTGTTAGAGCTTCATAGGTTGTTTGGGTTCATATTTAGAAGGCATTTTAGTGTCTTTGATGTTATTTTTCCCTTTTTAAATGGAAAGCGTTCCTCATGGGGCCCTGAGCAGTTCTTAGCCATGTTATTTAATAGGAAGTGGATAACATGGCTAAGAGCATTTGCTGGAAAATGCATGAATATCGCTGATTTTTCTGCTATATTCATGCATTGTGGCCATTTTTTTTCACATTGCTTCATAGGTTGTTTGGGTTCATATTTAGAAGGCATTTTAGTGTCTTTGATGTTATTTTTCCCTTTTTAAATGGAAAGCGTTCCTCATGGGGCCCTGAGCAGTTCTTAGCCATGTTATTTAATTGGAAGTGGATAACATGGCTAAGAGCATTTGCTGGAAAATGCATGAATATCGCTGATTTTTCTGCTATATTCATGCATTGCGGCAGTTTTTTCCACATTGCTTCATAGGTTGTTTGGGTTCATATTTAGAAGGCATTTTAGTGTCTTTGATGTTATTTTTCCCTTTTTAAATGGAAAGCGTTCCTCATGGTGCCCTGAGCAGTTCTTAGCCATGTTATTTAATAGGAAGTGGATAACATGGCTAAGAGCATTTGTTGGAAAATGCATGAATATCGCTGATTTTTCTGCGATATTCATGCATTGCAGGCCGTTTTTTATCACATTTGCAAGCACTTCTTAGCCATGTTATCCAATGGGAGGTGGATAACATGGCTAAGAGCATTTGCTTCAAAGGTTGTTTGGGGTTATATACCATTTTTGGGAAATTATTAACATGCCTATCTAACTCCCATAATCAAAATCTAAATTTGCCAACCGTAGGTGGGAGCGTATTTACAATAAATTTGCACCATGAAGAATGTAAAATAGCATACTAGATACTCAAATAACTTATAAATATGACCCAAAACATCTTATGAAGCACTAGTAGTGCATATTTCCAGAAATGTATTGGTTTTCATTTAATGATTTACTTCATTGGTAGGCCTTCACATGTTTTTTTACCTTGGTTTTTTTTCAGTGAAAATCTTATCTGCAACCATGTGTTGGCCTCACCTCAAATTAACAAAACAGGTGATGGACTGAATGTGGATCAATGACACACATTCACCCCAGTCCAAAGATCTGGGCCTAAACAAACCTTTAGATAGGCTACATCTTATCGTCATCCTGAATTAATGATTTAAAATATTAGGGAGTGATTTATGAGTGTTGTATGCCTGTTTTGTACCATTGAGTGTCATTTTTGTGATGCAGTGCTGGTGGAAAATATTTGCTATGTTAAATAATTAGTACGGCATTAAGTTTTAGATGACTGTTATTTATTTACTGTTTGGTAATAGTGGTTAATAACTTTTTATATTATATTTTTTCACAGATTCAACTGCAGATTCTTTCATAGTTTGGAAAATGCCTTCCAGAAGTCGAATACGAAAGGCTAGAAAACGTCAAAGACAGCAGGATGATGTTTTATTGCAGCAGTCCTCTTCCCCAAATACTTGTCAAAACACCAAGAAAGGTCCGGGTAAGAGCACGAAATCATTCTTAAGAAATATTTGTAGTAAAAAAAATTTTGCTCAAAAAAATGTGTCTGTTCACAAAAAGAAAAGTAATTTAAATGGAAAGGAGAGACCCATCACAAATGTTACTGGTAGAGGAAGAGATAACTCTGTGCATGATAGTAGAAGGAAACAACAGTTTAGGGACATTCGACAACGAATGTTCCGTAATAGGATATTAGTTAATTTATTGAAAAATATTAAAAAGAAAGGCCAACAGAAAGCGGCATTTTATAGGAAGAAGAAAAATGTAGAGAAAATTATTGATCATGCTTTTGAAATCAAGCGAAAGTTGTTTATTTTGGTAATCAATAGAATTAGGAAACTAAGCAAGGTAATTTCTGATTTCAAAACAAAAAGTAGATGGAAGAGAGTAGTAAATCGTACTAACTTTTGTGAAGTTTTTTCTGGAGAATGGATGCATAGTTCAAGTTCTGAGGCATTTTTTAATGAGGAGACTTATTTTCAGGATAATGATTTGGTGCATGCAGTTGACATAAGTGGTCGAGCTTATGAAGTGAAGGATGGTTGTCCAGTTGAAAAAGAACAACTTGTGACAACAGAGACAGAAGAGGCGCTAAGTGATGAGGTTTTAGGAAGACGTCCTAAGGGTCCTGTGTACATTTGGAAGTGTAGTTCTATTTGCAGTGTGCGACAGGTTTCCATCAATTTGCTTTGTGATTTTATACGGACATTTAATAAGAAAAGTTTGAAGCAGAAAATGAAGTTGTTGCAAGATTTAGATCCTTGCAGAGTGAGACAAATGACAGGTTTGCGTGGTCATTCACTGGCTTGTCTTTCCAGGAGAGTATGCCAGAGTGTTTTTCATCATTTCAGGATGCTAGCAGTGCATCATAATAAAGTGAGAAAATTAGTGAGAATGTTGTATTATGCTAAGAGTCCAGCAATTATGCTTAAACAGTTATGTGCTGCTCTTTTGCATGGTTCTGAAATAGATGTGAAGAATCTTTGTGAAGAAATTGAGTTTCGTTACTTTGGTAGTAAAGATGAGAATGTTCAAATTGACCCTGAAGTAGAGGGTAATGTGGAAGATAATGTACAGGTTTCCAGTACAGATAATTTTCAGAAGGAAATTGCCACGTTTCAGATGAAATCAAGTGAGAGGCCTAATTTCACTTGTGTATGTTGTCGACGCACTTATTATAAGAATCAGACTAAGGTAGTGGATTTATATGCAAAAAGTGAAAGGGAAAATAATAGTGAATGGAAGGATTTAGCCACATACTTGATGGTAGAAAATTATTTTGATTTGGGATCGGATCAACGTGTGTGTACTTATTGTTGTAATAAATTAAACCAAAACCAGATGCCTGCTAGGGCAGTTCATAATAATCTGGAATTGGTTGAGATTCCTTCTGAATTGAAGGATTTAAATACTTATGAATCTATTTTGATTCAAAGTATCCATCCCTTTCAGGCTATTGTAAGAATGGAGCCAAAGACAGGGAAGTTGCCTCCAGCAGATTTACAGAGAGGATTAAAGGGAAGAGTTGTTTATTTGCCTCTAGATTTGAACAAAAACATTAACACAATTGGAATAGAAAAAGTGGAAGAGGAACCTCTGGTTATCTTGGTTAATGGGGTTCCGACAAAGAATAAGAAAATATGGCAAGATTTAGTGGATGTTAGGAAAGTCAAAAAGGCAACAGTGTATTTGAAGAAAAATAATAAGTACTATAAGAATGTATATGTTGCAGAAGAGGAAGTAAGTGATGAAGAGGATAGCGATTTGTGTGCTGGCCAAATTGAGAAAGTAGAGGCCTCTAAAAGTGAAGAAATATATGAACATTATAGTGTTCATCCTTTGCATTCCAAGGAAGTCATGGGGAATGCTATTGAGTTGTTTCAAATGAAACAAGCCAAAGGGAGTCCCATTAGTGTTTGGGAGGAAAGTTTGGAAGCTCGGTGTTTCCCACAGCTATTTCCCACAGGTCAAGGAGGAAGATATGATGAGCGACCTCGTGAAATTCCTGCGTCTGAATACCGGACTTTACGATTGTATGCAGAAGATCCTAGGTTTCGGCAATGCATTCCCTATTTGTTTCATCTCCTGTTTGAAAGCGATCTGTCTGGACTGTCATATGCAGTGAACCACATCTTAAAAAGTGGTATACAGATGCGAAACATCTCGGCAAGTGACTTTATGCATAAAGTCAATGTCCAAGACAGTATTTTGGATTCACACTTAATTAATCTCATGGCGTGTCAGCGTGGTACTAATGAGTACTGGTACCGTCGTCATGGTGATTTAAAATGTATGCTGAGGAACTTAGGAACTCCGACATGGTTCCTCACTCTGAGCTGTGCCGAGTATGGCTGGGATGACTTACTTGAATTTCTACGAGAGGCAAATGGAAATATTGAAAACATTGAATTCAAGACACCTGGAGAACTGTGTTCTTTGGATCCTGTGAATGTATGCAGGTACTTCAATCATAGATTTGAAGCTATGATGTCTTTCATCACAAATAAAAAGAATCCACCTCTTGGAGAGGTGTTGGATTTCTTCTGGAGAAAGGAGTATCAAGCAAGAGGTGCCCCTCATATACATATGTTGCTGTGGATCAAGGATGCACCTAAATTTGGAACAGATCCGGATGACTTAGTGATGAATTTCATCGAACAGTATTCTACGTGTGCTGTTCCAAACGCAACGGAGAAGAAAAGTCTAAGAGAACAAGTTCTACGTTTCCAAAGCCATCGTTGTGGAAAGTACTGTCGTCGTAAATTCAGAAACAAGGACAAGTTCTACACCAAATGTCGTTTCAACTTTCCACGACCGGTGATTTCTAAAGGAAGAGTGAACAGTTTGATGTCTTCGCTGCGACATAATGTGACGAGGAAATCACCCAAGAATACATACAATTTGAAAAGGAACGAAGAGTCCAAGTACATCAATGACTACAACCCAGTGATTTTGTCCATGTGGAATGCCAACATGGATATACAGTTTGTGGCTGACAACTGTATGGCTGTGGCTCGGTATGTGACATCTTACATCACCAAAAAAGAAAAGACTGAACTGAAGGATATGTGGGAGGACATTTCCCATGAAAAGAGCCTCAGCAAGAAGTTGTACAGTTTCAGTCTGAAGATGTTGTCGCATCGAGAAATCGGAGCTTACGAATGTTCTGATCGATTGTCTTCAGCAAGTCTCTATGCCAAATCCAGGAGTCTCGTTTGGGCGAGTCTTGGTCTTGCTGCAACGCGAAATCGAGTTCTAAAACCTGTTCGGGAAATTGAGTATTTGGCAGAAAAGGAACCAAACAGTACCGACATTTTGAAGACCAACATGTTGGATACATATTATCCAAATCGAAGCAGTCACCTTGAGAATGTTTGTCTATATGAGGTTCTCCAAAATTATATATTCAAGAGGAACATCAAAGAAGATATTGAGAAAGGAGTGTATGCTGTAATTGGAAGTGAGGGATGCCTGGTCAAGCAAAGAAAATGCCAATTAGTAAACCATCGAAAATTAAGTGGCGAATCTCCAGAAAAAAAGGAGTTTTTCTATTTAGCACTTTTGCAACTTTTCAAGCCTTGGCGTGCAGAAGAGGAACTGCTTGGAGATTTCCTCTGTTACGAAGACTCTTTCAATGCAGCCAAGGAGTCCATAGAATGTCCTGCTTTTTCTAAATATCAAGAAATGCTAACTTTGGAAATTGAGCAGGAAGCAACGATTGCAGCCGAGATTGCCAGAGACAGTTCTCAGGACAGTCAGAGTTCTGTTTCATTGAGTCAAGATCCACTTGGAGGACCTATTATCGAAAATGAAGCTGCCACTGCTATGAATGAAGTAGAAAGAGCCATGGCACATGCTCAGGAGGATTCAGTTAACTTACAAGACTTGGAAAAACAACTCAACGTTGAGCAGAGGAAAATATATGATGAAGTTACCAAGGAAATTGAGCACGGATTAAGTCATGAGAAGAAAGAGTGCTCGTGTACGTCGTTGAAGCCTGTCCGACTGTACGTGAGTGGAGAAGCGGGAACTGGAAAAAGTTTCCTCATTAAAGCAATCTCTTGTTATTTGCAGGAAAGGACTGAGTCATCGCTGTCTTGTGTTGTCACCGCTCCTACTGGACTGGCAGCACATAATATTAAAGGTATTACTTTGCATCGTCTATTGATGCTGCCGGTGGAGCATGACAACAAATTACAATACAACAAGTTATCTGGAGATGCTTGCTGTGAAGTTTCAAGAGTTTTGAGGAAAATGAAACTACTTATCATTGACGAAGTAAGCATGGTTTCCAATGTCATGCTTGCCTTTGTGCATTTGAGAATGCAAGAAGTACTTAAAACTGAATATGATGTCTTATTTGGTGGGAAACACATTATTGTTTTCGGAGATCTTCTACAGCTGACACCAGTAAAAGGTCAACCTGTGTTCAAAATACTCACGCATGAAGATACCAGGAAGTGCCTAGGGAGCATTGGCAACGTCAATATATGGTTAAACTTCAATTATGCAGAACTGCATCAAAATATGCGTCAGGCAAAGGATGAAGATTACAAGAATATTCTACAAGATATTAGAATTGGAAAAGTGACCGAGCATGGGAAAGAAGCTTTAAATGCACGGTTACTGTCAAATTTGTATCCCAAACAAGAGATTGTGCCTGAGAACATTTTTCAGAAAATTACTGAGAAGAAATCCGGGATATGTCTCATGCCAACTCTTGCAGAATGTGCCATCTTCAACAACAAAATGTTGAATTTAGAAAAGCAAGAGATTGTGAAACTTGAAGCTATCGACAAATTAGAGCATATGGGATCAACAATTATTTTGTCAGACAATGTGAAATCAAAATTGGATTCATTAGAGAAGACTATATCTAAAACAGCGGGTTTTGAAAAGACTTTGAATGTGTGTTTAAATTGCCGAATTATTTTGAGAAGGAATTTACATGTAGAAAGAGGTCTGGTAAATGGATCAATGGGTAATGTTGTTGATTTTGAGAAATACAGAAATAGAGATGGAATAGAATTTATAAGAATTAAATTTGATGGCATTGAGGAAGTACAGCAAATTGGTCGTTGTTCTGCTAGGTTTTTGCTTGTTAAAGACTTATATGTTCGCCGTAAACAGTTTCCTGTTTGCTTGGCATATGCGGTGACAATCCATAAATCGCAAGGTTTAAGTGTAGACAGTGCATTGGTGAATATTGGCAGTTCTGTGTTCAAGGAGGGTATGGCATATGTGGCATTGTCACGAGTTAGAACTTTATCGGGATTGTACTTGATTGACTGTGATGTCACAAACATTTGTGCGGATCTAGATTGTGTTAAGGAATACAATAGGTTAAGAAGAGAGTATGCGCCACATTTGCCTCAATATCCTTTGTTTGAGAAACGTGTGGTAGGCCGCAAACGTAGAAATAGCAGTAATAGTAGGGAGGTTGTTGCAAAAAGACTAAAAGTCAATGAACCGAAAATTGTTAGCAGAAAGAAAGTGGATTCTGTTGAAGATGTTGTCGGTTTTCAATTTGAAAACAGTTCTGGTGTCAACTGCTATGCAAATGTAGTGGTTAATGTTCTCTTTTCACTAGAGAGTTTAAAAGAACAGATTCTGTTGAATTCTGAACAAATTTTATGCTGTTTGTTGAATTCTGTTTTCGAGAAATGTAGCACTGATCGAACAAAAGTAGAAAGTGTGTCTGAAGTTCGTTATCTGTTAGATGAATGTTCAGGTCAAACAGACTTCTCTGAAAATAATCAGCAAGATTGTCAGGAGTTTTTAATGTATATGCTTGATATATTGCAAGTTGAGGGTGTAGATGTAGATCACCTGTTTGGGCTTTCTTATCAATGGCAGCATGACTGCGAGAACTGTATGGTATCAAGTACTACTAGTGTAGACTCAGAAAGATTTATATATTTAACTTTGCCAGACAGTAAATCAGTCTCCTTTAATAAGCTAGTAAATGCAGCGGATCACAACATGGAGTGTAGCCAATGTAAATGTGATATGATGTCAACATTATTTATACGTAGATATGGCCAGTATGTCATTTTAATGATGCAACGATGTAGGCCTGATGGATCAAAATTGTCAACTTTAATAAAAAATTTTGTGGCTTCTCAGCTGTCAATATCAGGGAGGACTTTTGTTACTGTAGCAATTATCTATCACGATGGTCCATCAACAACATCAGGACATTATACAGCTTACTTAAAGTCTGGAAACGGCTGGTCATTCTGTAATGATTCTGTTGTAACGTTCAAAAAAAAATTGACGTTTGACCTTAAAAATTCTTACCTGGTGTTTTTAAAACCAAAATTTTAAGTAGAGGGAATGTAAGTCTGCAATGCTGTCTCGATTAAAAATCCAACTATATAAACCTGATGCAAGTAAGTCTGCTTCATAGTAAGCAGTATCAGTGTCATAGGAAAAGGAGAACATGAGTGACAAAGAAGAGTAAGATATTAGTAGTCCAGGATTGTGAAAATAATCTCAAATATTTTATTTTTGAAAGTTGCGAAAATAGAAAATGTCGGGATTTGATTGGAAGAATTACAAGATTTGCGAATCGCGGCAACATGATTTGGCCTAGTGGAAACATGTGATATAATGAGAGAAGTTTTTTTTCTATGTAACATATTTCACGTATCGATGGAGGTTTTCTTTCAGAAAGTGGCGGGCTGAAAATATTTAAAGCACAACAGAGTGGATGCTGTTTATAGGAGATCCTTTGACATCATTGAAAGTAAGTTAATTTTAAGAAGTTTTGAAATCAGATTTCTTAGGTTGTATGGGTTTTTTAAACACAGTCATTTTGATTGTGTTTTTTTTCCCCGCTGTTACATGATGAATACCTTCAAGTCACTGATTTAAGTGAAATTTGATACATTCTGAGAACAGCAAAAATAAACCATTTAACATGTATAATTAATGTTATGCTTTTTGTCCTTATGATATACATTTAGAAATGTGTGGTACATATGGGTAAGGTGAGTTCTGTAAATATCAATTTTAATGCTTAGAGTGCTGTACTTCTGGGTAGTGTTTTTTTTTTAAAAAAAAAAGAGGCCTCACCTCAAAGAAAGCTCTTGAAAGCACACATCTTATTTGCATCCTAAAACAATCATTTACAATGTTAGACACAATTTTATTATGGCTTTACATCTTTTTTGCGCTGCTATTGCATCACTATTGTGAGACATTAGCAGTGCAAGAAAAACATCATGTTCCAAAATAGGCCTCAGTTCAGCAATATCAAGATACAGTTTCTTTCGAATATATATCTTTAGGATTGTGTAGGGGACGTAGAGAAGCAGAGACTTCTGTAAATGTCAAAGTTGTTGAAAAACTGTTTGTTTTTGAACCTTTTCCCTTGTCTTTTCTAATTTTTAAATACATGTTTTAATATTTTTTGAAATGTTTGTTCTTTGTTTTACAGATTGAAAGTATGAAAAAATATTTAAAAAAGGTAACAAGAATTATAAGGTAAATGTTTTCCACTCTTTTTACCCGCAATGCACTGCTGATGATGTCATTGACACTATCTCTCATTTACTCTCTCTAGCTGTCTTTCTTTTTACATTATTCTCTGTTTACTTCCCTTATATATATATATTACCTACTGGCGGTCGCCAGTAGGTATATATAGTTAGGATTTTTTCCCTATGGGATTTCTGAAAATTCTATGTCTAATAACTTTGGCGTTTGTGGATGGAATCGGCTGAAATTTTCAGGAAAATGGCACATTTTGTTTCTGAGCAGCCCCTGAAAATGTGGGGGGTGTTCGGCAAGGGGGGGCCGGGAAAAAAGGGGGGTCCCAAAACGCATTTTTCCCATGTTAATTTCTATAGGGCGGTTGGCCTCACTTTTAGCCCGAACGGCTGAATGGATTTGCACAAAACTTGGCAAAATTGTAGGGACTGTTAGCCCGATGTGCCTTTGCTAGGTCTCAATATATGTGCTCCAGTGGATTTTGAGAAATTAACGTTTAAAATAAGATATATATCTGTAACAGCGGTCCGGGCAGCGATCCGGTTCGCGTACTTTTCGCGTAACGGAACTTTGCGCACGGAAAGCTGATTGGCTCTTCGGTGTCTGTCAACATTCTAAACAGTCCGGTGCGGCCGCCATCTTGTCTCTCGGTAGGATCGAGAGACAAGAGGAGGCCAAAACAAAGGGGGAAATTTCCATAAGGGGGCATAGTAGATCCTCCCTGACCCCCTAGGTTTTATGTGGAGGTTGTAAAAGGTCCCCGCAGGGCAAAAAAAAAATAAATATATTTTTTTTTGCGTGGTGAGCGCCTAGTACGCGAACCGGAAAGCGTTCTGGGCAGCGTACTATAAGGATAATAGAATGATAGACTTTTTAAATACTGAATGTTAATTGTTTGTTGTTTTTGTTTTTTTTTTGTTTTTTGTTTTCTTTATTTTTAATTTTTTTTTTTATTTTGATTGTGTTTCATACTTCATTAAACTTTCTAACATTTCAGTGTCAGAAATGTCAAAATTGAATATAGGGTGTAACATTTTCTCATTTTGAAGCAGGTTATCCACTGCTTAAACACATTGTAGAAGTTCGTGGTCTCTACTTTGATCCATAAAATCATCAATTTTGTCTTGGCTGCTCTCCTTCAGTTCAATTGAAAATGTAACTTGTTGCTCGCCTTCCATTTTGCCTGAAATTTTGAATAAAAAAATATATATTAGTAGAGATAGGGCACTGTTGGGATTAATGTTAGATAGGCAGTTTTTATCTGTGAATTCTTCTTTTGGTAGTGTATAGTATCAGAGTGGAAATAGGACTATAAAAAAGTGTATGTGATTTAACCAAGAGAAGCCTAACTCCATTCATAACTATAACAGAGAAGTCTATCTAAATCCATAACTACTACAGAGGGATAGTGTATATCTATCAGAAAAAGTCTACTATATTAAGTTATAGTGCACAATATATTTCATTTTTAAAAATTATAACTTACCTTCACAAAGAAGTTGAAGTTTTTGGAAGCTATTGAAATGTGATGTACAACAAGAAGTAGTAGTCAAAATGGCTGTGTTTTCTTCTCTTCCTTTATATATATTCAGGTATTTAACCAATCAAATGTCAGGTAATAAAAGTAGAAAATGAAAGTAACATTTTCATTGGTTGTCAATTCCAACACTTCAGATGTGTTTTGTGAAGTAATTTACCTCACGGTATTTAGAGAGGTCTATAGACTTGATGGCTAAATGGAATTTCAATCAAATTTGTGAAAAAGAAAGGGATTGTTATGTAGTATAAGCTAATCTATATTTGGTGAGAGTGTCTCCAGTCGTTTTTCTGTGAATTACTTTCCCACCTTTTTTTTGGACCGCTTCCCGGAAAGCGGTCCGGTACGCGAACTAGGAGCGTAACGGGAGTCCACCATTTTGTGTTTCGGTCGAATTAAGATATAAAATGGAGGGTAAAGAATGTTCAGAATGGGTAGAAGGGGGCACGGTACAAGTATTTTGACCCCCTAGGTTTTCTGAGGGTGGCTGAGAAGGACCATATGTGCGAAGAAAAAACTTTTTTTTTGAAATTTTGGGCGGTTAGCTTCCAGTTCGCGTACCGGGTAGCGCTCTTTGAGCATAGTTTGTTGAAAATTACAGAAAAAAGTTAGAGAAAAATAATAATTGTGAGTGATCAGATGAAGGGTAGCTCTGAGAAGAGCTTTTGGGTTTATGGTACATTTAGGTACTTATAAGTAGGTACCAATGCACAGTCTTAAATTCAGAATGAAAATTGTGTTGCCCTCATCTGAGAAGTGAACTCCATCTCCTCTGTAGATATCTTGCATGTAGTAACGCAAGTTATTGTTGTACAAGGAGCCCATTCCATGGTCTCTCATGTAAGCTGAAACAGATTTGTTTACATGCTTCCTCGCTTTCTCAATTTGTGGACAAAATTGGTTGGTCCACCTCCATTTCTGTCTTTGGCATATATTGGAATATACCAAGGCAGTTTGAGGGAAAAGTGCCATTAATTGCTCAAAGGTGTCCTTTAAAAGCATTTCCAGACCTACCCCAGTCAAAGTGCCCAAATCATTACCTCCACAGTGCACAATTAACAGGTCAGGTTTTGGCAAATGCATAAAGGTTTTCACCAATGGTATCAATTGGTGACATTTTAATCCTCTTTGGCCCAACCACTTAATTTCCACATCTTGTAAATTGAGGTTAGGTAAATTTCTGTTCTCAGCATACCTTTGAGCCCAGTGGATGTAACTATGTCCAACAATCCAGACGTTAAACATGGTGGGAGAAGGTTGTGCTGCAGTCAGATGAAGTGTTGTAATGAAAGGGCAGTTGAAACAGTAGGAGTTTGTAAAGAAAAAAAACTGTGGATTTCCAATGCTAATGATTCATTAGCAGTGATTGGTGCATTTCCATTTCTGAAAACAGAAAGTTAGGGTGCATGGATGTGTTCTTTGAAAGATGTAATTTGAATGGTCAACGAAGAAACATTTAATGAAAGATTGCACTGGATACGCAGGTGCACTGAGAGTTCAGAGTTCAATTGAAACATTGTTGTGTGAATTTGCAAACATGAGAGGTCTTCCAGGAGGTGGTTGCTATGGAAAAAAGGCAGAGAGGGCAGAGGGGGGAAGGGTTTTGAATTGAAAAAAGTGAGGGAAGAGTTATGATTGGCTAATATGAGAGATATGTGAAATGAATATCTGTATTTCTGTGCTTTCAATAGCTGCAGCCTCTGGAGTGCATCGTTTTTCTTCTGCTGAAGACAATTTGGTGTATTTCTGAGACTGTTTTCAAAACTCAAAAAGTATTTGCTAAGGTGAGAAAAGATTTATTTAATTTAGATAGAGAATAGTATGATTTAAGGAGAAAATGATGAAGAAAGCTGTGTTTTTAAAATGTGGCTTTGTCTCTAGTGATATACATATAGATTTTGTTTCTTTGAGAAATTGTAATTGCATATTCGGTGTAGCATTCTGGCATGCAGTAACACAAGTTATTGTTGTACATGGAGCCCATTCCATGGTCTCTTATGTAAGCTGAAACTGATATGTTGTTTTTAAAAAAGATTTTTGAAATGAATTACATTTCTGGATATGTACTGCTAGAGCTTCATAGGTTGTTTTGGGTCATATTTATAAGGCATTTGAGTGTCTTTGATGATATTTTTTCCTTTTTAAATGGAAAGCATTCCTCATGGGGCAAGTGTCTTGTAAATACGCTCCCACCTGTGCTTGGCAAATTTAGATTTTGATTATGGGAGTTACATAGCCATGTTAATAATGTCCAAACAATGGTGCTAGGGCATTCCAGAAAACGCTTTCATGTGTCTCAAGGACATTTTCAGTCATTTCCTCTTGAATGCAGGTATACAATTGATTTATATGCTGTGTTTAAACACGATTTTTGAAATCAATTACATTTCTGGATATGTACTGCTAGAGCTTCATAGGTTGTTTTGGGTCATATTTATAAGACATATGAGTGTCTATGATGTTATTTTTCCTTTTTAAATGGAAAGCGTTCTTCATGGTGCAAGTTTCTTGTAAATACGCTCCCACTTGCGCTTGGCAAATTTAGATTTTCATTATGGGAGTTACATAGCCATGTAAATAATGTCCAAACAATGGTGCTAGGGCATTCCAGAAAACGCTTTCATGTGTCTCAAGGACATTTTCAGTCATTTCCTCTTGAATGCAGGTATACAATTGATTTATATGCTGTGTTTAAAAACGATTTTTTGAAATCAATTACATTTCTGGATATCTACTGCTAGAGCTTCATAGGTTGTTTTGGGTCATATTTATAAGGCATTTGAGTGTCTATTATGTTATTTTTCCCTTTTTAAATGGAAAGCGTACCTCATGGGGCACGTTTCTTGTAAATACGCTCCCACTTGCGCTTGGCAAATTTAGATTTTGATTATGGGAGTTACATAGGCATGTTAATAATGTCCCAAAATGGTGTAAGGGCATAATCACCATTTAAAAAGGGTAAAATAACATAATAGATACTCAAATGCCTTATAAATATGACCCAAAACAACCTATGAAGCTCTAGCAGTAGATATCCAGAAATGTAAATGATTTCAAAAAATCGTTTTTAAACACAGCATATAAATCAATTGTATACCTGCATTCAAGAGGAAATGACTGAAAATGTCCTTGAGACACATGAAAGCGTTTTCTGGAATGCCCTAGCACTATTGTTTGGACATTATTAACATGGCTATGTAACTCCCACAATCAAAATCTAAATTTGCCAAGGGCAAGTGGGAGCGTATTTACAAGAAACTTGCACCATGAAGAACGCTTTCCATTTAAAAAGGAAAAATAACATCATAGACACTCATATGCCTTATAAATATGACCCAAAGTAACCTATGAAGCTCTAGCAGTACATATCCAGAAATGTAATTGATTTCAAATCTTATCTGCAACCATGTGTTGGCCTCACCTCAAACAAACAAAACAGGTGATGGACCGAATGTGGATCAATGACACACATTCACCCCAGTCCAAAGATCTGGGCCTAAACAAACCTTTAGATAGGCCACACCTTATCGTCATCCTGAATTAATCATTTAAAATATTAGGGAGAGATTTATGATTGTTGTATGCCTGTTTTGTACCATTGTGTGTCATTTTTGTGATGCAGTGCTGGTGCAAAAGATTTGCTATGTTAAATAATAAGTAGGGCATTAAGTTTTTGATGACTGTTATTCATTTACTGTTTGGTAATAGTGGTTAATAACATTTTTTATTATATTTTTCCACAGATTCAACTGCAGATTTTTTTTTAATTTGAAAAATGCCAACGAAAAATCGAATTAGAAAGGCTAGAAAACGTCAAAGACAGCAGGATGATCTTTAATTGCAGCAGTCCTCTTCCCCAAATACTTTTCAAAACACCAAGAAAGCTCCGGGTAAGAGCACAAAATCATTCTTAAGAAATATTTTTAGTAAAAAAAGTATTTATCCTAAAAATGTTTCAGTTCAGAAAAAGAAAAGCAATTTAAATGGAAAGGAAAGACCCATCAAAAATGTTACTGGTAGAGGAAGAGATAACTCTGTGCATGATAGTTGAAGGAAACAACAGTTTAGGGACATTCGAAATCGAATGTTCCGTAACAGGATAATAGTTAATTTATTAAAAAATATTAAGAAAGGCCAACAGAAAGCGGCATTTTATAAGAAGAAGAAAAATGTAGAGAAAATTATTGATAATGCTTTTGAAATTAAGCGAAAGTTGTTTATTTTGGTAATCAATAGAATTAGGAAACTAAGCAAGGTAATTTCTGATTTCAAAACAAAAAGTAGATGGAAGAGAGTAGTAAATCGTACTATTTTTTGTGAAGTTTTTTCCGGAGAATGGATGCATAGTTCAAGTTGTGAGGCATTTTTTAATGAGGAGAGTTATTTTCAGGATAATGATTTGGTGTTTGCAGTTGACACCAGTGGTCGAGCTTATGAAGTGAAGGATGGTTGTCCAGTTGAAAAAGAAAAACTTGTGACAACAGAGACAGAAGAGGCGCTAAGTGATGAGGTTTTAGGAAGACGTCCTAAGGGTCCTGTGTACATTTGGAAGTGTAGTTCTATTTGCAGTGTGCGACAGGTTTCCATCAATTTGCTTTGTGATTTTATACAGACATTTAATAAGAAAAGTTTGAAGCAGAAAATGAAGTTGTTGCAAGATTTAGATCCTTGCAGAGTGAGACAAATGACAGGTTTGCGTGGTCATTCACTGGCTTGTCTTTCCAGGAGAGTATGCCAGAGTGTTTTTCATCATTTCAGGATGCTAGCAGTGCATCATAATAAAGTGAGAAAATTAGTGAGAATGTTGTATTATGCTAAGAGTCCAGCAATTATGCTTAAACAATTATGTGCTGTTCTTTTGCATGGTTCTGAAATAGATGTGAAGAATATTTGTGAAGAAATTGAGTTTTGTTACTTTGGTAGTAGAGATGAGAATGTTCAAATTGACCCAGAAGTAGAGGGTAATGTTGAAGATAATGTACAGGTTTCCAGTACAGATAATTTTCAGAAGGAAATTGCCACGTTTCAGATGAAATCAAGTGAGAGGCCTAATTTCACTTGTGTATGTTGTCGACGCACTTATTATAAGAATCAGACTAAGTTAGTGGATTTATATGCAAAAAGTGAAAGGGAAAATAAAAGTGAATGGAAGGATTTTGCCACATACTTGATGGTAGAAAATTATTTTGATTTGGGATCGGATCAACGTGTGTGTACTTATTGTTGTAACAAATTAAACCAAAACCAGATGCCTGCTAGGGCGGTTCATAATAATCTGGAATTGATTGAGATTCCTTCTGAATTGAAGGATTTAAATACTTATGAATCTATTTTGATTCAAAGTATCCATCCCTTTCAGGCTATTGTAAGAATGGAGCCAAAGACAGGGAAGTTGCCTCCAGCAGATTTACAGAGAGAATTAAAGGGAAGAGTTGTTTATTTGCCTCTAGATTTGAACAAAAACATTAACACAATTGGAGTACAAAAAGTGGAAGAGGAACCTCTGGTTATCTTGGTTAATGGGGTTCCGACTAAGAATAAGAAAGTATGGCAAGATTTAGTGGATGTTAGGAAAGTCAAAAAGGCAACTTTGTATTTGAAGAAAAATAATAAGTACGATAAGAATGTATATGTTGCAGAAGAGGAACTAAGTGATGAAGAGGATAGCGATTTGTGTGCTGGCCAAATTGAGAAAGTAGAGGCCTCTAATAGTGAAGAAATATATGAACATTATAGTGTTCATCCTTTGCATTCCAAGAAAGTCATGGGGAATGCTATTGAGTTGTTTCAAATGAAACAAGCCAAAGGGAGTCCCATTAGTGTTTGGGAGGAAAGTTTGGAAGCTCGGTGTTTCCCACAGCTATTTCCCACAGGTCGAGGAGGAAGATATGATGAGCGACCTCATCAAATTCCTGCGTCTGAATACCGGACTTTACGATTTTATGCAGAAGATCCTAGGTTTCGTCAATGCATTCCCTATTTGTTTCATCTCCTGTTTGAAAGCGATCTGTCTGGACTGTCATATGCAGTGAACCACATCTTAAAAAGTGGTATATAGATGCGAAACATCTCGGCAAGTGATTTTATGCATAAAGTCAATGTCCAAGACAGTATTTTGGATTCTCACTTAATTAATCTCATGGCGTGTCAGCGTGGTACTAATGAGTACTGGTACCGTCGTCATGGTGATTTAAAATGTATGCTGAGAAACTTAGGAACTCCGACATGGTTCCTCACTCTGAGCTGTGCCGAGTATGGCTGGGAAGACTTACTTGAATTTCTACGAGAGGCAAATGGAAATATTGAAAATATTGAATTCAAGACACCTGGAGAACTGTGTTCTTTGGATCCAGTGAATGTATGCAGGTACTTCAATCATAGATTTGAAGCTATGATGTCTTTCATCACAAATAAGAAGAATCCACCTCTTGGAGAGGTGTTGGATTTCTTCTGGAGAAAGGAGTACCAAGCAAGAGGTGCTCCTCATATACATATGTTGTTGTGGATCAAGGATGCACCTAAATTTGGAACAGATCCGGATGACTTAGTGATGAATTTCATAGAACAGTATTCTACGTGTGCTGTTCCAAACGCAACGGAGAAGAAAAGCCTAAGAGAACAAGTTCTACGTTTCCAAAGCCATCGTTGTGGAAAGTACTGTCGTCGTAAATTCAGAAACAAGGACAAATTCTACACCAAATGTCGTTTCAACTTTCCACGACCGGTGATTTCTAAAGGAAGAGTGAACAGTTTGATGTCTTCGCTGCGACATAATGTGACGAGGAAATCACCCAAAAATACATACAGTTTGAAAAGGAACGAAGAGTCCAAGTACATCAACGACTACAATCCAGTGATTTTGTCCATGTGGAATGCTAACATGGATATACAGTTTGTGGCTGACAACTGTATGGCTGTGGCTCGGTATGTGACATCTTACATCACCAAAAAAGAAAAGACAGAACTGAAGGATATGTGGGAGGACATTTCCCATGAAAAGAGCCTCAGCAAGAAGTTGTACAGTTTCAGTCTGAAGATGTTGTCGCATCGAGAAATTGGAGCTTACGAATGTTCTGATCGATTGTCTTCAGCAAGTCTCTATGCCAAATCCAGGAGTATCGTTTGGGCGAGTCTTGGTCTTGCTGCAACGCGAAATCGAGTTCTAAAACCTGTCCGGGAAATTGAGTATTTGGCAGAAAAGGAACCAAACAGTACCGACATTTTGAAGACCAACATGTTGGATACATATTATCCAAATCGTAGCAGTCACCTTGAGAATGTTTGTCTATATGAGGTTCTACAAAATTATATATTCAAGAGGAACATCAAAGAAGATATTGAGAAAGGAGTGTATGCTGTAATTGGAATTGAGGGATGCCTGGTCAAGCAAAGAAAATGCCAATTAGTAAACCATCGAAAATTGAGTGGCGAATCTCCAGAAAAAAAGGAGTTTTTCTATTTAGCTCTTTTGCAACTTTTCAAGCCTTGGCGTGCAGAAGAGGAACTGCTTGGAGATTTCCTCTGTTACGAAGACTCTTTCACTGCTGCTAAGGAGACCATAGAATGTCCTGCTTTTCCCAAATATCAAGAAATGCTAACTTTGGAAATTGAGCAGGAAGCAACGATTGCAGCCGAGATTGCCAGAGACAGTTCTCAGGACAGTTAGAGTTCTGTTTCATTGAGTCAAGATCCACTTGGAGGACCTATTATCGAAAATGAAGCTGCCACTGCTATGAATGAAGTGGAAAGAGCCATGGCACATGCTCAGGAGGATTCAGTTAACTTAGAAGACTTGGAAAAACAACTCAACGTTGAGCAGAGGAAAATATATGATGAAGTTACCAAGCAAATTGAGCATGGATTAAGTCATGAGAAGAAAGAGTGCTCATGTACATCGTTGAAGCCTGTCCGACTGTATGTGAGTGGAGAAGTGGGAACTGGAAAAAGTTTCCTCATTAAAGCAATTTCTTGTTATTTGCAGGAAAGGACTGAGTCATCGCTGTCTTGTGTTGTCACAGCTCCTACTGGACTGGCAGCACATAACATTAAAGGTATTACTTTGCATCGTCTACTGATGCTGCCAGTGGAGCATGACAACAAATTACAATACCACAAGTTATCTGGGGATGCTTGCTGTGAAGTTTCAAGAGTCTTGAGGAAAATGAAACTACTTATCATTGACAAAGTAAGCATGGTTTCCAATGTCATGCTTGCCTTTGTGCATTTGAGAATGCAAGAAGTACTTAAAACTGAATATGATGTGTTATTTGGTGGCAAACACATCATTGTTTTCGGAGATCTTCTGCAGCTGACACCAGTAAAAGGTCAACCTGTGTTCAAAATACTCATGCATGAAGATACCAGGAAGTGCCTAGGGAGCATTGGCAACGTCAATATATGGTTAAACTTCAATTATGCTGAACTGCATGAAAATATGCGTCAGGCGAAGGATGAAGATTACAAGAATATTCTACAAGATATTAGAATTGGAAAAGTGACCAAGCATGGAAAAGAAGCTTTAAATGCACGATTACTTTCAAATTTATATCCCGAACAAGAGATTGTGCCTGAGAATATTTTTCAGAAAATTACTGAGAAGAAATCCGGAATATGTTTGATGCCAACTCTTGCAGAATGTGTCATCTTCAACAACAAAATGTTGAATTTAGAAAAGCAAGAGATTGTGAAACTTGAGGCTATTGACAAAATAGAGCATATGGGATCAACAATTATTTTGTCAGATAATTTGAAATCAAAATTGGATTCATTAGAGAAGACTATATCTAAAACTGCGGGTTTTGAAAAGACTCTGAATGTGTGCTTAAATTGCCGAATCATTTTGAGAAGGAATTTACATGTTGAAAGAGGTCTGGTAAATGGATCAATGGGTAATGTTGTTGATTTTGAGAAATACAGAAATAGAGATGGAATAGAATTTTTAAAAATTAAATTTGATGGCATTGAGGAAGTACAGCTAATTGGTCGTTGTTCTGCTAGGTTTTTGCTTGTTAAAGACTTATATGTTCGCCGTAAGCAGTTTCCTGTTTGCTTGGCATATGCAGTGACAATCCATAAATCGCAAGGTTTAAGTGTAGATAGTGCATTGGTGAATATTGGCAGTTCTGTGTTCAAAGAGGGTATGGCACATGTGGCATTGTCACGAGTTAGAACTTTATCGGGATTGTACTTGATTGACTGTGATGTCACAAACATTTGTGCGGATCTAGATTGTGTTAAGGAATACAATAGGTTAAGAAGAGAGTATGCGCCACATTTGCCTCAATATCCTTTCTTTGAGAAACGTGTGGTAGGCCGGAAACGTAGAAATATCAGTAATAGTAGGGAGGTTGTAGCAAAAAGACCAAAAGTCAATGAACCGACAATTGTTAGCAGAAAGAAAGTGGATTCTGTTGAAGATGTTGTCGGTTTTCAATTTGAAAACAGTTCTGGTGTCAACTGCTATGCAAATGTAGTGGTTAATGTTCTCTTTTCACTAGAGAGTTTAAAAGAACAGATTCTGTTGAATTCAGAACACATTTTATGCTGTTTGTTGAATTCTGTTTTCGAGAAATGTAGCACTGATCGAACAAAAGTAGAAAGTGTGTCTGAAGTTCGTTATCTGTTAGATGAATGTTCAGGTCAAACAGACTTCTCTGAAAATAATCAGCAAGATTGTCAGGAGTTTTTAATGTATATGCTTGATGTATTGCAAGATGAGGGTGTAGATGTAGATCACCTGTTTGGGCTTTCTTATCAATGGCAGCATGACTGCGAGAAGTGTATGGTATCAAGTACTTCTAGTGTAGACTCAGAAAGATTTATATATTTAACTTTGCCAGACAGTAAATCAGTCTCCTTTAATAAGCTAGTAAATGCAGCGGAACACAACATGGAGTGTAACCAATGTAAATCTGAAATGATGTCAACATTATTTATACGTAGATATGGCCAGTATGTCATTGTAATGATCCAACGATGTAGGCCGGATGGATCAAAATTGTCAACTTTAATAAAAAATGTTGTGGCTTCTCAGCTGTCAATATCAGGAAGGACTTTTGTAACTGTAGCAATTATCTATCACGATGGTCCTTCAACAACATCAGGACATTATACAGCTTATTTAAAGTCTCGAAACGGCTGGTCATTCTGCAATGATTCCGTTGTAACTTTCAAAAAAAAATTGCCGTTTGACCTTAAAAATTCTTACCTGGTGTTTTTAAAACCAAAATTTTAAAGAAAGAATCTCGGGATTTCCTGTGAGGAATTGCAAAAGGTTCATCAAGTAGAGGGAATGTAAGTCTGCAATGCTGTCTAGATTATTGGTCCAAAACGTTTAATTATAATGTCAATTTAAAAATCCAACTATATAAACCTGATGCAAGTATGTCTGCTTCATAGTAAGCAGTATCAGTGTCATAGGAAAAGGAGAACATGAGTGACAAAGAAGGGTAAGATATTAGTAGTCCAGGATTGTGAAAATAATCTCAAATGTTTTCTTTTTGAAAGTTGCGAAAATAGAAAATGACGGGATTTGATTGGAAGAATTAGAAGACTTGTGAATCGCTGCAACATGATTTGGCCAAGTGGAAACATGTGGTAGAATGTGAGAAGTCTTTTCTTGTATGTAACATATTTTTCAAAACGATGGAGGTTTTCTTTCAGAAAGTGGCGGGCTGAAAATATTTATAGCACAACAGAGTGGACGCTGTTCATAGGACATCCTTCGACGTCATTGAAAGTAAGTTAATTTTAAGGAGTTTTGAATTCAGATTTCTTAGTTTGTATGGGTTTTTTAAAAATCATTTTGATTGTGTTTTTTTTCCCCGCTGTTACATGATGAATATCTTCAAGTCACTGATTTAAGTGAAATTTGATACATTCTGAGAACAGCAAAAATAAACCATTTAACATATATAATTAATGTTCTCCTTTTTGTACTTATGATATACATTTAGAAATGTGAGGTAGATATGGAGAAACTGAGTCTTCTGTAAGTGTCAATTTTAATGCTTACAGTGCAGTACTTCTGGGTACTGTTTTTTTTTTGAAAACTGAACAGACCTCACATTAAAGAAACCTCTTGAAAGGACACATCTTATTTGCATCCTGAAACAATCATTTACAATGTTACACACAATTTTATGATGGCTTTACATCTCTTTTGCGCTGCTATTGCATCACTATTGTGAGACATCAGCAATGCAAAAGAAGCACCATGTTCCAAAATAGGCCTCAGTTCATCAGCATGAAGATACTGTTTGTTTAAAATAAATATCTTTAGGATTGTGTAGGGGTCGTAGAGAAGCAGAGGCTTCTGTAAGTGTCAAAGTTGTTTAAAAACTGTTTCTTGTTGAACCTTTTCCCTTCTTTTTTCTAATTTTTAAATACATGTTTTAATATTTTTGGAAATGTTTGTTCTCTCTTTTACAGATTGAAAGTATGACAAATTTTCTTTAAAAGTTAACAAGAATTATAAGGTAAATGTTTTCTACTTTTTTAGCCCGCATTCCACTGCTGATGATGTCACTGACTATGTCATGAATGATGTAATAAGTGGGCATGTTTTACTACAATGGTAGGTCTTCACATGTATTATCTCCTCTGTATTCTTCAACAAGCATAAATTTGATATGCAACCCTGAGTACGCCTCATCTTAAACAAACTTTTAGAGAGGACACACCTTATCGTCACCCTCAATCAATCATTTACTCTATCACATTTAACATCTATTAGTTCTACTGCTTCATTTCTTTAATCCTTACTTTCCTGTGTTTGCTACTTCTCTCATTCCTTTCTCTATTACTTAATTATTCTACTCCTTCCAGTATTTTTCTCACTCCCTCTCTTCTCATACTTCTTCATTATTATTCACTCATTCTGTCTCAATTAATGTTACTGTTTCTGAATGATCTCAAAAAAATTTTAAAACAAGAACAGTAAGTATAAGGATAGGAAACAGACATTTATGTTACAAGAAAGACAGCTATAGGAAGTAAACAAAAGATACTGTTACTCGCAATCCACTGCTGATGATGTCACTGACCATGTCAAAAATGATGTAATATATGACATGATCAGAAGTGATTTGCGGGTAACAGTATCTTTTCTTTACTCCCTATAGCTGTCTTTCTTGTAACATAACTGTCTGTTTCCTTTCCTTATACTTACTGTTTTTAAAAAAAAAAAAAAAAATTTGGTTCGCTCCTGGTTCGCGTACCGGAGTGCGAACTGGGAGCGAACTAAAAGAAATAGAGCTTGGCAGAGTTCCAAAAATTCTACCAATTTTTTTTATAATGGGGAGGTAGTTCTGAAAAGAACTTTTTTTTGGGTTTTTGTTGTTTTAATTTTTTTTTATTATTTTTCTGAACATTTTTTATATTTTTTTGTTTTTTTCTGAACATTTTGTAATTTTTTTTGTTTTTTGGGGGGAGGGGGGAAACAAAAATGATTCATTGAAGAGTGCTCAACAGGAGCAACAAAAAAAAGAAGAATTTATTTTTTGAGGCGTTTTGGGCATACATGATTTTTGATTGCTCTTATTATAAGAGTAATGCTACTTTCTCGGTAGCATAATATTTGATTGCATCACACGCACACTTGTTTTACTTCCCCCATGTCCATTTGAATGTTCGGGATCAACTCCCTCGCCTCTGGTCCCGATACTTCTGGCACGACAGATCTTCTCGCTATTGCCGGGGGATTTTGCTGTTCGTCGCGAAGCTGAGCAGCACTATAATTATTTGGGTGCCACCTACTCATGTGCCTGTGCATTGTAAAATTTCCAAAACTATATTTTTTGTCCGTCCCCCTTGAAAGGCGTTCATCGCAAATGCGGCAAAAGACATATCTTGCATTGACTTTCTTTTGCCCTGCTGGAAATTTAAAAAATTGCCAGATGAAGTTTTCCTTTCTGTTGTACCTCCTGGGCTCCTCAGGCAAAAACTCAGGCTCTTCCTCCTCTTCCTGATCTTCCTCTTCTTCAAAGATTGGTTGAGCAGGTGGTCCTTTCTTTCCATGAGGAGGTGGAGGTGGTGGTGGGGGAACACTAGCTGAAGCAACAACTGAAGCCATTTCTCTAGAATGTAAAAGGGTCTTTCTCTCACCAAGATGAAAGTCAGAGTGAGGAAAGAAGGAGGGGTTTTCATCATTTGGGAAAAGCAAAAGTTCTAAACCAATGAAAAGTGTTAATTTTAGATCACATGACCTAGTATTACATCATTAGGAAACCAAAAGTGAAATGAACCAATGAAAAGTGTTATTACCGAGTCACAGAACCTGCTGTGTTTACGTTTCGTGCTTTGCGCCGCTTTCCGGTCCGCTTCCGGGTCCGCTAACTTGGCGCGTCCGATGACGTATTACGCGACAACGCAAAACGTCATTCTAACGTAACAGTTACGCTAAAAGAACGTTTACCGGTTCGCGGACCGAGTCGCGGCTTTAAAATGAGCTAACGGAAAGCTGACCGGTTCGCGGACTGGGAGCGGAACAAAAAAATATTTTTAAAAAAAATGTATTAAAAACATGTAAAATATATTTTAAGATTTAAAGAAGAATACATTTTACAGCTACAGATATTAGCTTTCAAAAAACCATTGAAATTCAATGAAAAAACCATAGGTTATAGAGAATATATAGTTAGGAATTAGCATTTACAAAACCTTAAAAATTCACTGAAAAAACCATAGGTTATAGACCATATATAGTTAGGGATTAGCTTTTACAAAACCTTATTTTACTCGCACAAAACCATTGAAATTCCATATATAGTTAGTTGCACTAACTATATATCGCGCACCCGCAATCCACTGCTGATGATGTCACATATTACATCATTCATGACATGGTCAGTGACATCACTGATGACATCACTGATGACATCTCAAATGACATCACTGATGACATCTCAAATGACATCACTGATGACATCACTGATGACATCTCATTTGACATTACTGATCACATCACTGATGATATCATTCATGTGATACTACGATGAACCTCTTCAGACTCTAATATAACCTTAGATACAATCAGTGTAAACAGACACTCACAGACTGTCACTCATCCATGGAGTTACTCACACACCTAGTCAGTCATGCAAAGAATCAATCACACCTCTATTTCCTCAACTATACAGTTATACAAACTTTACTTATTCAAACATATACTAACACATATTTACTCTCTTATACAATCCTTGATACAAGTTCACAATGATCCATACAGCCACTCACACATTCACTGGCTCTTATGCACAGTTATTTATATATGTCAACTCTCACATGTACTGTGTTTTACATATGTACTTACTTTGACATGTAGCACTGAGATATCCATTCACTCACCAATACACTCATGCACACAGTCAACCGCCCATACAGCTGTTTCCACATGCACTTTTGAAACCATACATCTAGTGAATCAACTGCTCACACATCTATGCACAGAGTCATACACCTCCCAGCCACCCACACACACACTCAGTCTCCCATACAAATACTTGGGCAACCAATCAATAACCCATATAGTTACTCATATAGCTACTTATCATCCAGACACTTATACATCCACTCATTCTTCAATATGTAAGACATATTTTAACTTTACAGAAACATACAGTCACTGGGTGATGTCATCAGTGATGTCATCAGTGATGTCACTGACCATGTCATGAATGATGTAATATGTGACATCATCAGCAGTGGATTGCGGGTGCGCGATATATAGTTAGTGCAACTAACTATATATGGAATTTCAATGGTTTTGTGCGAGTAAAATAAGGTTTTGTAAAAGCTAATCCCTAACTATATATGGTCTATAACCTATGGTTTTTTCAGTGAATTTTTAAGGTTTTGTAAATGCTAATTCCTAACTATATATTCTCTATAACCTATGGTTTTTTCATTGAATATATATATATATATATTACCTACTGGCAGTCGCCAGTAGGTAGTTATAGTTAGGACCTAGTTTCCATAGGAAATCCTCAACATTATATTTGGAATAACTTTGGCCCTGGTGGAAGAATATTTGCGAATTTCTCAAAGATGGCTCGGTCCGCTGCGCTCCTTCCCTGAAAGTTTGGGGGGGATTGGTCAAGTGGGGGCTGAGATAAAAGGGGGTCCCAAAACGTGTTTTCTCCATGTTATTTTCCATAGGACGTTTAGACACGGCTACAGGTCGAACGGCTGAATGGATTTATAGGAAATTTGGCAAAACTGTAGAGTCCGGTTCGCAGATTACTCTTTTTTTGGAATGGTGTAAATCCGTTCAGTTGTTGCTGAGAAAATTAAAGTCAAAGTCAATTATATATCTATAAGCGCGCACGTTAACCTTTGATCAAATCTGGCTTCCCTCTTGACCCTTGCCCTGCCCATATCCTCCGTCACATCTTTGTCTCCTGTCCAGATCCCCCCCTTCACCTCCTCAACAGCTCCCTTGTTCAAGGCATAGTTCCTAGCTCCTTGAAGTCTGCGGTAATTGTGCCCATCCTGAAAAAACCTGGGGCAGATCCTTCTGTCCCTGCCAATTTCCGCCCCATCTCCCTTTTGCCTTTTCTAGCCAAGGTGCTCGAGCGCCACGTCACCTGCGCTCTGAGCTCCTTTGTGGAGAAACATGGAGCCCTTGCCCCCCGCCAAGCCGGTTTCCGCCCCGCACACTCTACGGAGTCCGTGGTCATGTCGGTCCTCGACACCCTCAGGGAGGGTATGGACACTAATCAGCACCAGGCCCTTGTGCTCCTCGACCTCTCAGCCGCCTTTGATACGGTGGACCACAACAGCTTACTTTCCCGTATCGGGGCGGCAGGGATCGAGGGGACTGCCCTGGTCTGGCTGTCCTCCTTCCTGAGCGACCGCACCCAGGCTGTCCGCCTGGGTGACTTCACAGCGGACTTCCGGAAAGTTCAGTGAGGGGGTTCCTCAAGGCTCATCTCTCTCCCCCCTCTTGTTTAACCTATATATCGCCCCTCTTATTTTTTCTCTCCAACAGATGGAGGTCGCCGTATTTAATTATGCGGATGACCTCCAGCTGGTCTTTGATCTTTCCTCTCCTTCTGCTGTCCTCAACTTTCAAACTGTCATGTTTCACATCAGGGACTGGATGAGCCACAATCACCTCAAACTTAACCCAGACAAAACCGAGTTGGTATTGACGGGCGGCTCATCCAGCCCCTGGTCTCCCCTTTTCTGGCCCCCCTCTCTTGGTTCTCCTCCTGTCCCCTGTCCTGTCCCCTCCTCCTCAGTTAAAACACTAGGCATTAAACTCAATTCCCAACTCACCCTCCACTCCCAGGTCAGCTCTGTGGTATCTTCTTCTTTCCTCTCACTGCATACTATACGCAAGGTGTCCCGCTTCTTTACTTTCTCTGCTCTCAAACTTATCATTCTGGCCATGGTGGTGTCCCGCCTGGACTACGGGAACGCTCTGTATGCCGGTATTCCTGCATACAGTTTGGGCCGCCTACAACAGATCCAAAACCAGGCGGCCCGCCTAGCCTTCAACCTCCCCAAATTCCACCACTTTACCCCACTTCTGAAATCTCTCCACTGGCTCCCTGTGCGGGCTAGAATTCAATTCAAGCTCGCATCCATCACTTTCCTGGCCCGAATGGACCTGGCACCCGCCTTCATCTCCTCTGAGATTGTTCCCTATGTCCCCTCCAGGGACCTACGTTCGTCTTCCCAGTCCCTCCTCACCATCCCTCGCTTCCGGAGAAAGAAGTGGGGTGGCTCCAAATTTGCTATTCTGGCACCTACCCTCTGGAATTCCCTTCCCCTCCATCTTCGTGCCATCACCCTCTATCCCCAATTCCGTAAAAGTCGTAAAACCTACCTATTCACAAAATCCTTTGAATAAATGCTCCTTCCTCTCTCCCCGCTCTTAATCCTCAGCCCCCACTAGCTACAGCGCCAAGAAACCGCCGGTATACGTGCGCTTTAAAAGTGCTTTTAAACTCAAACTCAAACTCGATTCGAAGGAAATCAGGAAGTGTTGACCGCCATTTTGTCACTGCAAGTAAATATATTGTTCATTTCAAAGCGTTGGAACATGGAAAGGGGAGAAGGTAGAGATTGTCTTGCGGTGTAGGTTTTCTCAGGGTGTGTAGTAAGGCCCTTAAACGTGAAAATATATATTTTTTTTTAAAAAAGTTGCGGGGTGTGCGCACCCGGTCGCGCACACCTATTTACAAGAGTGTGAAAATGGAGATAAATCAGAAGTTTGAGTGCTTAGATATAAGATGGCTTTGAAAAGAGCCCTTGTGTTAATTGAGTTTTTTCTGAATTTATAAGTAAGTACCGATGCAGAGCCTGATGTTGCAGAGGAAGATTCTGTTTCCCTCATCCGTGAAATGAACACTGTCTCTTCTATAGACGTCTTGCATGTGGTAACGCAAGTTGTTGTGGTAAATAGAACCCATGCTATAAACTCTGAGGAAAGCAGAAACAGATTTATTTACATGTCTCCTTGCTTTCTCAATTTGTGCACAATGTTGATTGGACCAATTCCATTTCTGTCTTTGGCATATATTGGAATATACCAAGGCAGTTCGAGGAAAAAGTGTCATCAATTGTCAAAAGGTGTCTTTTAGAAGCATTTCCAGACCTACCCCAGTCATTGTGCCTAGATCGTTCCCACGACAATGCACAATTATAAGGTCTGGTTCTGGGAGATGCATAAAAGTTTTCACCAATGGAATCAATTGGTGACATTTCAATCCTCTTTGGCCAATCCACGTTATGTGTACATTTGCTAAATCAAGGTTGGAAATACCTCTGCTTGCTGCATATTTTCCACTCCAGTGAATATAACTGTGTCCTAAAAGCCAAACCTTCATTTTCAAGGGATATGCAGTCGTACTCCGATGGGTTCTGGAAGTGGAATGGTAGTTAGAAGCTGAAAGTCAGGATAAAAAAAAAATGAGGCTGGGTGTGGTTGAAAAAATAAAAATGATTGGTTGATTGTAATACCTCTAGATTGAAGACTACGTTGCTTGTTAATGTTTATGTAAAATGAAAAGTACTATTGGGTGTGAAAAAAATGACATGTAACAGAGCTGTGGATTGGCAGGTGTTTCTGGAGGGAAAACAGTCTTGTTAGTTTGCTGTAGACCGTTGAGATATGAACTTTTGACCTGTGCCTTCAGCCAGGTGCAGAATGAGGTGTTACCATGGAAACAGCCAGAGATGGCAGTGGGTGATGGGTGACTTTTATGTGACATTAAAAATATTGTGAGGGACAACCAATTGAAATGTAAATTTCATTTTACAATTTTGCGTGACGAAATATGATTGGCTGAAGAGAGTTATATGAGTCTGTATTGACTGGATATCTGTGCCATTGAATTTTGGTTGCAGTGATAGAAGCTTAATAGAGAGTTCCGTCAAACGAATATCTGTTTTGTGACTGTCACTGTTGTACATCGTAAAAGCATTGGTAAAGGTAAGTCTGTAACAGTTTGTTTTATCATGTACCGTAAAATATGGTTCAGTCACAAACATTGATTGATTTTCCTAGTAGACTGAAAGAAAACTAATTTTTGGCTGTCATAATGTGTTGTATTTCTAAAACTAATTTTTTCATTTAAATGTGAAATACGCAGTATAAAATATGTTTAATATAGAGAGTAATTATTTGTGAGATTTTGAAGCTTTTATATATAATGAGAGAAGTTGTTCATGAAGTGAAAAAATGATATTAGCAGAGAGACAGATAATGCAGATAGAGAGAGAAATGGTAAATTACTTGTGATACCGTCGTCAAAAAATGCTAATTGTTAATGAATTCGTAAACTTTTTGTCAGACGACAAAATTACAGGGCGGTTTCTGGACGCGGCCTGCATTGGTGGGCGTAGTTTGAGAGGGGCAGGTGGTTGAGTGAAATAAAATGAAAAGATGGTATATTACTTGTGATACCGTCTTGAAAAAGTGGTAATGCTTAATGAATTCTTAAAGTTTCTGTCAAACGACAAAATTACAGTGTGGTTGGTGGCCGTGGCCGGCACTGGTGGGGGTGGGGCGAGAGGGAGGGGGAAGGGGGCCAAAGTGGTAATGATTAAGGTATTCACAAAGTTTCTGTTAGACAACAAAATTATAGTGCGTTTCTGGCCGCGGCTTGCACTGGTGGGGTGAGAAGGGGAGGTGGTCGAGTAAAATAAAATGAAAAGTTTTGACCATGAGGTTGTACACAGATTTGTGCAGTAAATGTGTTCGTAAATTGAGGTACCAAACGGAGTATGAAAATATCTCTCTCACTCCTGCTGTTTGACTGCATCTTCATGTCCATTCTGTTTTCCGTCTCCGTTGCCCTGTGTTATCTTATTGTGTGTGTGTCTGTCTGTGTCTGCCTTCAGTCCGGGCTGAGAAAGTTTGCTGTGGAGGCACACACAGATAGTTCTATCAAAGTAGTTGGAACGTTTTCGAAAAAATAATTATATAATTGCATTGCTTTTTTGAAGCGCTAGTGAATGTTTTCTTTCACAATTACCGCTTGGTTGCTTTCACAGAGCAGAGGGTATGTCATATTTCACTTGTTAGTGCCTCTGCATCTGCAGTTTGTTCTTTGGTGGCTGGCGGAGAACTGTTTGTTATTGTGGAGATGAAAGCGTGATAAGGAGTGAAATACGACATAGCGTCTGGCATGTAGAAGCGTGGGAGCAGTGATTAACTCTGAGTCAAGCGGAACTGTGGTGGTGCTTGGTAACAGTAATACACATTTTTTTAACAGAGGTACAACTGTCTGTACGGTGCGCGACCTACTAAGAAAGAGTTCACGGGCCGTTATAGGCTTGCGGGTTCTAGTATCAGTAAGTCAGGTCGACAAAAGAAAACATTAAGTTAGTACAGCTGAGGTTACGTGGAACACATAATACTCTTTCAATATACAATCATTTCAGTTGAGATTATGGATTAAAAGAGAGAACGTGTATATTTGAAATGTTTATTCAGAAATGCACTGTTTTGAAAGAAAAGTCCCTTATGTAATATGAGTACAGACATTGCTAAAAACAAAGTAATCGGTATAGTTAGTAGTACATGGAATACAAACGCTATAGTTGATGAAAAATTAATATAGTTTCGCAAAATTGATTGTACACTCTTATAAGGAAGTATATTATATTTTAATAAATGGAAGAAGGTCTCTGGCCTTTCAGTTTAGGAACGATATATGAAAATGCTAGTGGTTATACATCATCACTTTATCAATCAGCTGTCTACATGCGAAGCACTATCAAGTTTGTGTTATGTTACTGTGTAAGGGAAAAAAAAGGCGCCAAAAGCGACAAAATGGCGAGAGGTGCATGTATGTAATCTGTTGGATCGTTCGCAAATCAGTGTTGAGACGAACTACTGTATTGCGATATATTTTGAAGGTTGCAGTATTGCATTTGAAAAACAGCACGAAAAACAATGGAAATATTATTGAAAGAATATATTTTTCTCTTATGTATTTAAAAAAAAACAATTTTTAAGGAAAATTAAAGGAGCAGAGGCGTGTGAGGCGGAAATAAGCAGTTGAAAGGCGAAATGGCGTTTACAGTTATAAAAAACTCATTTTATATTTACACATTAATCAGGGCACATGTAGCATATATTAGCAAGTTTTGCTTGGAGTACGTTTGAAATAACATAAGATAAGATATGCAATAGAATTGTTGAGATTAGAGTTTAATAAAAAATAAAGTTGAAAATAGAGTAGCTGAAGAAAAAAATGTAGTCCACATAAAAGACCAAAATTTAACCAGCACGAAATCATAATGTCCACTATTAGTAAAGCCAATAGGTCTGTTCTTGTTAAGAAAATATACAAAAGAACGTGAAGGACATAGGGAAGCAAAACGAAATGTGGACGTCAATGGCTTGCATAAGAGTCATCCAACCATTGTGTAGGCAAAGTAGGGAGCAAGTGCTTCTAACAGGAAATCACTGTTATCATCTGAAAACATGTCAGCCATCCAATTGAAAAGAGGAAAGCAGCATTCATGATTTGTTATTATCGGAGCCTCTTTTAACATCAGAGGACAGCTCGGTGGGTTTTCGATGTAGCTCTCTGTTAGGAAAGAGTCATCCGTCCATTGTATAGGCAAAGTAGGCAGCAACTGCTTCTAACAGGAAATTCGTGTTATCATCTGAAAACATGTCAGCCATCTAATTGAAAAGAGGAAAGCAGCATTCATGATCTGTTATTATCGGAGCCTCTTTTACCATCAGAGGACAGCTCGGTGGGTTTTCGATGTAGCTCTCTGTTAGGAAATCTTGGGCCGCTGCGAATATATTCTAATGACCCAGAACTCCTTGTATCGCTGCAAATCCCTCCGTTGCAACAAAGCTGTTCATGATCAATTAACGGATTCATGAGGTGATTGTAATTCGCTTCAGGAGGTACCAAGTTGCAGAGACATAAGTCCAGGGCCCACATGAAATCACAGCTCAGGCAATGAAATACAGGCTGCACACAGGTGAAATACGAAAATCAAAATGATAATCAATATGATGCACTCAAAGTCGCGAGTGACAGGATGACATAGTACTCAAGCATCCTTTGGCGAAATAGTTCTAAGTGCTCCGGCTCGTTTGCGAAGACAGGAGGGACATCCATTTTGTAATAAACAAAATAGGAACACAAAAGTCGCAGCCACTGGTAGTAGAACAGGAAGTCCAGAAAAATAGGTCGCCGACTATGGAGTGAAGAGTAGCAGAATGACTTCAAATAATGTCTGGCAAAGAAGTCACTAAACCATTGCTTAGTAGTTATAATAAAAATAGGCCTGCCTTGAAGTGGAGGATGCGTTAAAGATTATGGGAGTCACCTCAGCAAATTGTAAAGGAAGGTCACTATTTTATAAGGAATGCACTTCTCTGTGAATATTATCTGAAAGAGATATGTTTGTGAACAGATGGTAGGGTAACTTGTTTTTGTGACAATAAGTCTCTTGTTCATGTCTTGTGATTCAACTTTGAATTTATTTTGATATTTATGGGTATTGTATTGTATTGTATTGTAAGGGGTGCTTATAGAGTGCACTGACACCATGGGTTTCCTGGCGCTGGTGGGATGCAGAGGGGACAGGGGGACTTAACTAGATTGGGGGAACAACCAGGTTTTTAAAGATTTACGAAAAAGAATCAGAGAATTGGAGGTTTTGAGAGAAAGAGGAAAAGAGTTCCAAAGTTTGGGGGCCAGGTATGCAAATCTCCGGCCTCCAGATCTGCAAAGTTTGAAAGAGGGGACGGTCAAGAAGTGAAGATGGGAGGATCTCAGGTTCCGGGATGGGCAGTAGGGCCTGATGAGAGATTTCAGGAAGGCGGGACAAGACCCAGCTAGCGACTTGAAAGTGAGGCAGCCGATCTTAAAGGCCGCCCTTGAAGTGACAGGGAGCCAGTGCAGTTTGAAAAGGAGGGGCCTGGCGGATTGCCACTTCGAGATCCCAAGGGCCAGTCTCGCCGCTTGATTTTGAACAGCTTGAAGTTTGGCCTAAGATGTTTTAGGCAGACCGTGATAGATCGCGTTCGAAAAATCTAAGCGGGAGAGGACGAGGGCCATGATGACTTGCAGGAGGGCATCTGGTGTAAGGAGGTAAGCCACTTTCCTGATCCTGCGCAGCTGGTAAATGCAGGAGGAGACCACCGTCCCCACCTGAGGCCCAAGGGATAGACCGGAGTCAATGGTGACCCCCAGACTCTTCACCGAGGCCACGGGGATGGGAGAGTGGCCGAGTTCCGACGGCCAGAAGTGTGGCCCCCAGAAGGTGGCACTCCTACCGGGAAGGAGGAGCTCCGTCTTACCGGGGTTCAATTTTAGCTGGTTTTGGCCCATCCACTGGAGAATGTGGGACATGACTGCCTGGAAGTTGGGAATAGCGGAATGGGGAGTTAAGAGAAAAGATGAGTTGCAGGTCGTCCGCGTAGTTGAAAACGGTGACGTCCCACTGCCTCAGAGAAAAAAGAAGGGGTCGAAGATAGAGATTAAAGAGAAGAGGGGATAAAGAGGAGCCCTGGGGGACCCCGCAGGGCGAGTGCTCCCTGGGAGCCCTGAAGGTGCCCAGGCTAAGGGTCTGAGACCTCCCGGTCAGGAAGGATTTGACAAAAGCCAGCGCCAGGCCCTGGATGCCAGCCTGCTCGACACAGTGGAGAAGGATGTTATGATCCACCGTGTCGAAGGCGGCTGACAGGCCTAATAATACCAAGGCCTGGGGGGTACCCTTGTCAACGCCGTCTCTCAGGGCGTCCAGCACAGCCAAGATCACTGTCTCCGTAGAGTGGCCGGGTCTAAAGCCGGCCTGGTTAGTCTCGAGAAAGTTGGAGCTCTCGATAAACTGTGAGAGACAGGCGGTGACGTGGGCTTCCAAGATTTTAGAAAAAAAGGGCAGGAGGGAGATGGGACGGTAGTTCGCCGGAGCGGCGGGGTCAGCCCCAGGTTTCTTTAAAAGAGGCACCAGCACGGCCTCCTTGAAGGAGCTAGGCACCGTACCGGAAGAAAGAGAGGAGTTTAGCAGGGGGAGGATGCAGTCGGGTAGAGAATGGCAGATGTCCCGGAGTATGGAAGGGGGGCAGCAATCGTCTGGGGTTCCAGACTTAGTGCGGGAGGCCAGAGTGGCCAGAGATGTAGGGTCTAGAAGAGGGAATTGTGTGAGCGAGGAGGTGTTGTGGGGGGGGGAAACAGATCCAGCGCCAGGAGGAGTGACTGGAATGGTGTCCTTGATCAATACAATTTTCTGAATAAAAAAGTGCTGAGAGTGTTGCACGTTTCCTGTGTGGGGGCCTGGGTTGGGAGCGTCCTAGGATCGGAGGTAAATTTGTTGAGGACTTTGAAGATTTCTTTTGACTTACTGGGGGTTGATAAAATCTTTCCTGAGGCTTAAGCTTTTTTAGCTGCGGAGATGGCAAGTTTATACCTATTACGGGCAGCCACATAGGCATCTCTACTTAAAGAGCAGTAGTCTCTCCTCCACTTGCGCTCAAGTTGACGGAGTTCCAAGTGGAGGGTTTTAAGATGGGGGGTGAACCATTTATGGGAATTGCTGTGTCGAGATCGGGGGAACTTGGTTAGGGGAGCAAAGATGTCGCTGGCTGTCGTGAGCCAGTCAGCCACATGCCCATAAAGCTCATTGGTACCGATGTCATTGGGAAGCAAGGGACGGGTTAGGGACAGGTGAGACAGCAATTTGGGGTAATCGGCAGCCCTCCACTTACGGGCGGTGCCACCCTCCCGCGGGGGGATCCTAATCTGGCCGACCGCCGAAATTGTGGTGTCGATCAGAAAATTATCAGACCACACACATGGTGTTATTAGTGGGCAAGAGGACTTAACCCCATGGGTCCAAATGTGATCGAGGATGTGGCCGCCCTTATGGGTGGCGGACCTGACTAGTTGAATAAAGTTCAGGCTCGACAGACCCTCGAACATTTCGGAAGCATGCGGGCCGGCATCCTTGTGCTGAAACCAGTAGTTAAAGTCACCAATGATGACGATACGGGGGGAGGAGGTGGCGATGTTGGTCAAATGGTCGATGAAGGATAAGGGGAAGGACGGCATTGGGTGGGGGGGACGATAAAGTACCATAAGGGTGACTGCGCCCACCTCGGTCCCAAGGCTGAGGACCAGGGTGTCCACTTCTGGGAGAGTCATGGCCGCGGAGGCAATAATCTTAAGATCCTTGCGTATTACCGCTGCCACTTATAAAGCGCGGACGTTCGCTCCCAAGGGAGCATCTTGGCGCTGAGCTTGCGTGCAGAAAATAAATAAAAGATGGAGTGTGGTGAAAAACTGGAACTAGATGGCTGCCAGTACGGAAGTGTCTGGTTGTTGGTACACCCATGTCTTAAGGAGTTTCCTGAAAAGGTTCTCCTTTTCAATTAATCTAAGGTTGGCTGGTAGGTTGTTCCATGCCCTGGCTGCCAGGACAGTAAAGGTTTTCCCACCCTTGGTTTTGTATTTGAATCTGGGGATCGTGATGAGATTTGTCCCAGAGGATCTCAGACATCGCGAGGGATTGTAACGCGTAAAGCGATTTGCGAGGTAATGGGGCCCTGTGTTTTGCAAGGATTTGAAAACAGTGAGAAGCAATTTAAAAAGGATTCTTTTATGCAATGGTTGCCAGTGCAGAGATTTTAGTGCTGCTGAAGCTGATGACCTTCTGGGGAGTTTTAAGACCAGTCTAGCAGCTGCATGTTGTATACTCTGCAGCTTTCTAAGGGTGGACTTTTTCACGCCAGCCATTAATCCATTGCAGTAATCGAGTCGGGAGAGTATTAAGGCTACCGCGACTGATTTTCTAGCTGCAATGGAGAGGAAATCAAAAAAAAATTTCAAAGATTTAATGAGTCCAAAACAGCGTCCAGCAGTGATCCTAACGTGGTCATCGAAAGAGAGGGATGAATCGAATTGCACACCTAGGTTCCGTGCTGATGGTACTGCACTGGGGGGGGGCCTCCGATCCCATGGGCCACCAATCTTTCGGCCAGAAAGACAGATCTTTACCCAGCGGTATGATTTCTGTCTTGGCACTATTGCATCTTAAATGGTTTTTATTCAACCATTGGAATACATCAGAGAGGCAGTTTTGAAAACGTAGGTCTGCATCCGTCCACTTTTTGTCGATAGTGACGACAAGTTGTGTGTCGTCGGCATATGACGTGACGAGGATCCCATGCGATTCTATCACAGCGAGGAGGGGCGCCATGTAGATGTTAAAAAAGAGAGGACTTAATATGGAGGTAGGGAGGACGGTGAGAGTGTTTCCCCGACCCGCTGACGGCCTGGTATCCAGTAATGAATGATGCAGCACATGTTTTAATGGCATTGTGATTGATTTAGTTCAGTCCTGTGAATTACTACAGCACGCTGAATTTATCTCTAATTTTAATAGCGCCGCATTGTATTTTAATATTATTGTTTAATATTGCTGAAAGCGCTACTCGCTACTGTGTTACACTGACAATAACATCTACTTACTTAGCCTGGGCTCGAATCTCCGCCCTGCCCGCCCCGGTCCGACGCGGCAAGCAGTGCCGTTGAGCGGAGGGCGGGTCAGGCAGAGCCAGGCCACTTCCGTGTAGTCAGAGCAGTCAGCGCTCTAGTTGCTGCACCTTCAGGGGTATTTATCCAGCGAGGAGCAGGCGCCATTCGCGGTAGGGAGGACGGTGAGAGTGTTTCCCCGACCCGCTGACGGCCTGGTATCCAGTAATGAATGATGCAGCACATGTTTTAATGGCATTGTGATTGATTTAGTTCAGTCCTGTGAATTACTACAGCACGCTGAATTTATCTCTAATTTTAATAGCGCCGCATTGTATTTTAATATTATTGTTTAATATTGCTGAAAGCGCTACTCGCTACTGTGTTACACTGACAATAACATCTACTTACTTAGCCTGGGCTCGAATCTCCGCCCTGCCCGCCCCGGTCCGACGCGGCAACCAGTGCCGTTGAGCGGAGGGCGGGTCAGGCAGAGCCAGGCCACTTCCGTGTAGTCAGAGCAGTCAGCGCTCTAGTTGCTGCACCTTCAGGGGTATTTATCCAGCGAGGAGCAGGCGCCATTCGCGGTAGGGAGGACGGTGAGAGTGTTTCCCCGACCCGCTGACGGCCTGGTATCCAGTAATGAATGATGCAGCACATGTTTTAATGGCATTGTGATTGATTTAGTTCAGTCCTGTGAATTACTACAGCACGCTGAATTTATCTCTAATTTTAATAGCGCCGCATTGTATTTTAATATTATTGTTTAATATTGCTGAAAGCGCTACTCGCTACTGTGTTACACTGACAATAACATCTACTTACTTAGCCTGGGCTCGAATCTCCGCCCTGCCCGCCCCGGTCCGACGCGGCAACCAGTGCCGTTGAGCGGAGGGCGGGTCAGGCAGAGCCAGGCCACTTCCGTGTAGTCAGAGCAGTCAGCGCTCTAGTTGCTGCACCTTCAGGGGTATTTATCCAGCGAGGAGCAGGCGCCATTCGCGGTAGGGAGGACGGTGAGAGTGTTTCCCCGACCCGCTGACGGCCTGGTATCCAGTAATGAATGATGCAGCACATGTTTTAATGGCATTGTGATTGATTTAGTTCAGTCCTGTGAATTACTACAGCACGCTGAATTTATCTCTAATTTTAATAGCGCCGCATTGTATTTTAATATTATTGTTTAATATTGCTGAAAGTGCTACTCGCTACTGTGTTACACTGACAATAACATCTACTTACTTAGCCTGGGCTCGAATCTCCGCCCTGCCCGCCCCGGTCCGACGCGGCAACCAGTGCCGTTGAGCGGAGGGCGGGTCAGGCAGAGCCAGGCCACTTCCGTGTAGTCAGAGCAGTCAGCGCTCTAGTTGCTGCACCTTCAGGGGTATTTATCCAGCGAGGAGCAGGCGCCATTCGCGGTAGGGAGGACGGTGAGAGTGTTTCCCCGACCCGCTGACGGCCTGGTATCCAGTAATGAATGATGCAGCACATGTTTTAATGGCATTGTGATTGATTTAGTTCAGTCCTGTGAATTACTACAGCACGCTGAATTTATCTCTAATTTTAATAGCGCCGCATTGTATTTTAATATTATTGTTTAATATTGCTGAAAGCGCTACTCGCTACTGTGTTACACTGACAATAACATCTACTTACTTAGCCTGGGCTCGAATCTCCGCCCTGCCCGCCCCGGTCCGACGCGGCAACCAGTGCCGTTGAGCGGAGGGCGGGTCAGGCAGAGCCAGGCCACTTCCGTGTAGTCAGAGCAGTCAGCGCTCTAGTTGCTGCACCTTCAGGGGTATTTATCCAGCGAGGAGCAGGCGCCATTCGCGGTAGGGAGGACGGTGAGAGTGTTTCCCCGACCCGCTGACGGCCTGGTATCCAGTAATGAATGATGCAGCACATGTTTTAATGGCATTGTGATTGATTTAGTTCAGTCCTGTGAATTACTACAGCACGCTGAATTTATCTCTAATTTTAATAGCGCCGCATTGTATTTTAATATTATTGTTTAATATTGCTGAAAGCGCTACTCGCTACTGTGTTACACTGACAATAACATCTACTTACTTAGCCTGGGCTCGAATCTCCGCCCTGCCCGCCCCGGTCCGACGCGGCAACCAGTGCCGTTGAGCGGAGGGCGGGTCAGGCAGAGCCAGGCCACTTCCGTGTAGTCAGAGCAGTCAGCGCTCTAGTTGCTGCACCTTCAGGGGTATTTATCCCCCTCGTCACAGCTGGCGCGCAGCGGTCGCGCGCAGCGTAGCGCCTGAGACGCGCCAGAGACAAGCCCGTCTGCGCCCGTCCGCGACAGGACGTGGCTAAGGGCTATGGAGGAATCTCTGGCCGACACTGATCAACCTAGGCGGGTCTACTCCTTGCAGTTCTTACGGCACTTACGATACAATCTGTTAGCATCACATTGTAAGTTATCGCTTAATTATCCTCCGGAAGGGCCATTCTCATGTAGGTTGTGTCGAACACAATTTACAACAGAAAAACAATACTTCCGGCCGGATTTTAGGAATCTCTCGGACGTTAACATTCAGGGAGGAATTCTTTTAAATATTTTGCTGTGCAATGTAAGATCATTAGTCAAGCATTCTTTTGAGGTTTGGGATCTTATCTCCACTTATAAACCTGATCTTTGTTTTGTAACGGAGACCTGGCTTAAACCACATTCTACTCCCGCTATTACCCTTGGTATACCGGAGGGTTATAAAATTGTCAGGTTGGATCGACCAATAAAAACTGGTGGAGGGATTGCTATTGTTTTTAAACAAGAGATCTCCATATCGGTTATCGATCAACATTCTAATTCATCTTTTGAAATGTTGATTTTTAGGATTGGCTCCTCTCCCAAATATAGTAGGAAAGGTGTCTTGGTTTATCGGCCTCCAGGTCCTTTAAAAAATATGTCCAAGGAATTAGTGGAAGCACTGGCCCCTCATGTGTGCCACAATAAAGAATTCCTGTTACTTGGTGATTTCAATCTCCATAGTGAGGATAAGGTCAATAGTGAGACTCAGTCCTTCCTCACTGACATTTCCTTTTTAGGATTACAACAATGCAATAGTGGACCAACGCATCAAGCAGGACATACTCTGGATATGATTATATCTAACTTTCCCGGTATAAAATGTAGTGCCCCTAGCCAATATCCTTGGACCGACCATTTTGTGCTTGCGTTCTCCATGCAAATGAATGACCCACGTCCCACTCCTTGTATCCATATCCAACCTAAACGTAGACAGTGGCATAAAGTTAATGTTGCTAATTTTGCACCTAAATACTCCTCATCTTTAATTGATGGCTCAGATGATATTGACATTGCCCTTTTAAATTGGGCGCATGCAGTTGCTGCTGCAGTACAGCATATTGCCCCGATAAAAACTTTTAAACCTAGATTTGCCAGAAAACAGGAGGTCTGGTACTCAGAGGAATTACGTAATCTTAAACGCTTGGCTAGAAAGTCGGAAAAAACATGGAGAAAATCTGCCAGGGAGGAAGATAAAAAAGATTATAGAATCAACCTCAACATCTATCACAAAGCCTTAAGGCTAGCACGGAAAAACCATATTACTACTCAGTTAGATGCCGCTGGTAATGATTCTAAAGTTTTATATCAAATTGTCAACACGTTCATAAAACCAACAGCTTGTGAAAGTGCTGACATGGCTTCACAACCCCTGTGTGACAGTATTTCCTGTTTTTTCTCAGAGAAAATTGATGCCATTTATGATAAAATAAAAGCACTAGGTCCTGACTTAACTAGCCCAGATATCTGGACCCCCATCCTGACAACTCCTATTAATACTTGTGCCTTTAACGAATTCCCTGAAATATCACTGCTGGAAGTTCAGAAATTATTTTCTGATATTAAAAGTGGAAGCCCGGCAGACTTACTACCAGCCAGACTTATGGGTCCGCTGGGGAGTTTACTAGGTCCTGATGTGCAGAGACTGGTAAACCTATCACTTGCATCTGGAGTGGTCCCATTGGCCTGGAAAAAAGCCCTAGTTAGACCTATTAGGAAGAATACATCCATTCCTTGGTCTAACATGTCCAACTTGAGGCCTATTTCCCTTTTACCTTTCCTAGGGAAAATCATCGAAAAGCACACCAATAAGCACCTATCTACCTACCTAGAACACTCTGGTAGTCTCGATCCCTCGCAGTCAGGTTTCAGACCTAAATTTAGTACTGAAACAGCTTTAATGTCGGTAACTGACGATCTACGGTTATACCAGGACAGAGGCTATTCTGTTGTCCTGGTGTTACTGGATTTATCGGCAGCGTTCGATACGATTTCCCACACCATCTTGATCGAACGACTGTCTGCGAGTGGAATTGGCGGAAGGGCACTGGACTGGATCAGAAGCTTTCTCTCCAATCGCACCCAATCTGTCACCATGGGTGACTTTAAATCGGAGGAAGTTAGCATTTCCAAGGGGGTTCCACAGGGCTCATGTTTGAGCCCAACGCTATTTAACACCTATGTGGCCCCCTTGGCAGATGTTACTAGAGCTTTTGGTTTTTGTCCAGTGTCCTACGCAGACGATACGCAACTGCTCTTCCCTTTTAAAACTCTTACCCCGGATATTTTACAATCTTTTTCCGATGGGATGAAGGCAGTTGCAAGGTGGATGTCATCCAACTTTTTACAATGCAATGTTGGAAAGACAGAGGTGATGCTCTTTGGTGAAGCCAGGATTCAATGGTCCCCTGAATGGTGGCCCTCTGAATTGGGGCCGGTCCCTGTGCCAAAAACTATAGTCAAGAACCTGGGCGTCAGACTTGAACCAGAGCTAACCATGAAGCAAAACGTTAACATCACTGTAGGAGCGTGCTTTCATGTGATTGGCCTTCTTCGTAAAATCTTCCCTTTCCTCCCTGACTC